>NC_090437.1:681481233-682088804 GCF_031143425.1 Pleurodeles waltl | reverse complement strand
CATGTCCAAAGTAGCCACATGGATGAAGGCTAACTGAACCTCGTATGTCCCATACTAACTCACCTCCTGCATGTCCAAAGTAGCCAGATGGATGAAGACTAACTGAACTCGACACAGACAAAATGGAAGTGATAATTTTCAGCAGAGACACTGACAGGTAGCCAACGGATATCTGTACCTACACCCTGCCCAGCCTCCCAACCCAAAATCCTAGGATTAGTGGTAAACAACCAACTCACAATAACCAACCAAGTCAACGTGGTTGCTGCCTCCACCTCCCACAACCTCAAAATCCTCAAGAAAACCTTCAAATGCAGAACTGTCACCCAAGCCCTTATCACCAGCAAGCTAGACTATGAAAATGCACGTTATGTCAGTATCACTGCCCACAGACCAAAATACTGCAAACCATGCAAAACAGTGGCAGACTCATACCCAGGCTTCTTTCCTACACACATCACCCCCATTCACAAATGCTTATATAAAGGCCTACATAACCTAGGCCGGGCCAGCCTCAACACCCGCACCAACTTCCAGGTGAATCTAATCTGCCAGACTCATGCACACACACATGCCCCACATACACAAAGACACTGGCCAAGCTTTCGCTTACCTCACCCCCAAAGCCTAGAACAACCTGACCATTCACATAAGAGCCACCTTATTAGTACTTGAAATCTGAAAGGAACTGAAGACTAGGCACTTTACCTAGGCCCTAGACTGCCTGCTCTCTGGTTATCAGTGCCAGGATACCTTCCTGGGTGAGTTGTGTGCTCCACAAATACTCCTAAAATGACCTATGGTGAGGAATCTGTAGTTAGAAGTATTCATCAAGTTGGGTAACTTTCGTAAGATTCTTCGTGGTGGATACTTTATCTCTCTTTCTTCCATCTTAAAAATGTTGCAATTTAGAGTGCAGCACACTCGTCTCCGACGTCGCAGAAGGGTTCATACAGAAACTGACATCAGCTCGCAGGGCTGTTATTTATATAAGGCTCTGACATCACTTCCGGGGTGGACGGAATCAAAGTGGAGGCTCTTTACATTTTCTTCTGCCACACGGGGGAATTGCTAGAAAAAATGGCTTCTGGCGGTATTCACAGGATGAGGACTATGAGAGTAGACAGAGTATTAAGCAGAATGAGCACTTCCCAAAGTAAGTAACGTGTTCGATGGGGATAGTCTTGAAGATGTGCAGTGAATAAAAATGAAGCATAAGCCTACTTTTTTTTCCTTTTTTTATTAAATAATTGTCAACATAGAAACAAAATATAAATTATTGACAATCAGCAATAATAATATATGGCTTCTTTATTTAAAGATAGGTTTGCTTCACTGTATTAAGTACAATGGTGATACTGATGGACAAAATACTGTTTCTACTGAATGAAGAAGTAGCACGTAAAGCACACAAGGGGACAGGGAGGGCAACATTTAAAAAGACAGGTGGGTAGCGACACCATGGGATAGTTAAAAGAATGTAAAACAATACGTAGGAACAACATTTTTTTAACAAAATACATGTTAATACATTCTACACTGTTCGAAACACTAGACTTCACACTTCGTTATCATGTGACCACCAGGTACCTAAAATATAGAATACTATTGAATAGGTCTTTATCTCAGGTCCACAACAGCTGGAAAAATATATCCCAGACATGTAAGCATGGGCTGGTGTAGTGTGGTACTATGCGAGGATCATTTATTAATAAGACAATATCCAAGAGAAGGCTGTGTCCACCGTAGTGCACCTTACTTTCAGTGAATGACGAATCATGCTTTTTTTGCAATCATCTGTAGTGGCTGCAAGCACTTTTAGTACTGGCTCCTAAGAAACCTATTTTGTGTTACCATATGTTTGCTGTGGTATTTTTCCTCAAATGTTCCCTGTGTTTTTGATTGTGTCTATTCACGCCAGCGGCATGATGTAAATGGAGGAATACATAATAACCCTTGGCAAACACCGCTATAAAAAAACTTGATTTGGCATGTCTGAGCTATTTGTTTTTTATGTGTTTTCAATCAAAAATCTCCCACTTTTGGGAGTTTGTTGAAAAGAAGACATCTTTCCTAAGCGGTGCATCATGTCTGGTGCCCACCTGACAAGGTCCGGTATCTTTAGTGGACACTCCACACTATCGGATACTTTGAAGGAACAGAAGTCTCTGCCCGCCTATTCGGAGACCAGAGCCTTAGGAAGAGTTGTCATGGACTCCGCTGACTTTGGCGCACCAACAGGCCACCTGCCAGGGTCTAAATAACACTGTTAATCGCCACATAACACTCAATTCCTTCTTTCCCACATAAAAAAGATATGTTAAGTGTGAACAATTGGAACTTAAGGCAGGTCTTTACAAAGAAACCCTGTTGTCAAATGCCATCGTCAAAAAACATACAGTGGAAAAGCTAACAGAATTAAATACATAGTTGCTTATTTTGGGAAAATGTATAAATCTGCCTTGTTAATTTATTTTTTTCAGTTTCTATTCAGCTATCTAGACTTTTACCAATAATAATAATTAATGTTTTGTAATACCCTTAATGCGCTTAGCTATTATATGGCACCGCCTACCACATTGTTTGCCAGGTTGCAGTCATGTATCCAGCAGATGTTGCTTTCACCTGCTTATTTATTTTAAGTATTTGTCATTTATTTGTCTTCTTGTAAAGCACAAACGAAATAAGAGCACAGGTTTCCGAAGTCAAACGTTTATTTAATAAGAGAATTCCACACAAATCTCACTTTTCCTAATAAATTCTTAGAACCTTCTACCATTTTTCCCAGATAAATATTCTTCATAATACCTTTGTAGCGATAACAGAGCTTATATTCTATGTTAAGCATTACGAATGGCTGGGCTATTTTCTCTGACCTCTATGTTTGGTAGGTATTACGTAATTTAAGGAAATCAGATAATTGCGAAGTGGTTTGTCCTATTTTGTCTGATCTAGGAAACATTGTAGGGCGGCATCTGTTTTTAATGCAAGTGCTTCCCAAGGTATGATGTGACCTTCACGTTGCAGATGATGCCCTTTCCAAGTAAAACACCCCCTGCATTCTGTGCAGCAAACAAGGTGGAATGGGCGCCTCGTTTTGCAACTCCCGCAGCTGCACACGTATTGCATGGGGGGAGGGGTCAGTTCAAATGCGTAAAGGGGGCACGTGGAGAAAGCTTGTTCATACGCAGCTCACAGTGTATGGACGCCGCTGAACATGCCTGTGTGCGTATTTTTCCTGCCGTTGCCCAGGAGTCGGCGTTGCGGGGTTATGTAAGGAGCCTATAAATAGCACCGTGAGCAGGGCATGCAAATCTTGCAGATTATGAGGCGAGTCAAGAGCAGCCACATTCCTTCCAGTTTTAGGCATATTGCGCTGCATGATGGCTTGGAGTATTTTTAAATGATGTGCGATTTAATTTCAGTGCAGTGGAGTCTCGGGGACTCCTTACGGCCTTGTTTAGGTCTGCCCCACTGACTCGCAAGCGTCTTGAACCTCACCACAGCTACTAAAGGCGGATGCACGATTTATTTTGTCTCTGTAACATTGGTCATGTAATACAAGACATTAAACGAAAAGTTAAGTGTCTTTGAAAGACTATATTCAATGGGAACATTTTGTTGGTTAAAAGCACCATAAAATGCCATATAATAATTTTGATGCATGATCCTGCGTATGTTGAATAAAATAATTGTGGTGCTACTGCCTTCAATAATTAAATGAACGCGGAGTACCTATCAACCATTGTAATTTCACCTGGGGAACTGCTGCAAACTAGGGTTCAGTGACAGAAATTGCTGTTTCTTTCTGGCATTTTTCGGTATTAAAAAGGAACTGTACCAAACTTTGCTCAACAGTGCATGGGTGTAGGAAAGTACCCTCTTTTTGGCATGTTACCCCCAATTTCTGCTTGATGTCAGTGTGTTTTGACTATGTCACTAGGATCTTGCTAGCCAGGACCCCAGTGCCTATGGTTTTTGGCCTACTTGTCAGTATGTTTCACTGTTTTTGTCAGTATGCTTGTCTGTGTCACTGGAGTCCTTCTAACCAGGACCCCAATGCTTATGCTTTCTCTCCTCTCAAATTTGTCACTACATACTGGTAACACAGTATTTCATCCCAAATTGACATACTGATCACCCCTTATAAGTCCCTAGTACATGGTACTTAGGTACCCAGGGCATTGGGGTTCCAGGAGATCCCTATGGGCTGCAGCATTACTTTTGCCATCCAGAGGGAGCCCATACGAAGGCTTCTACAGGACTGCCATTGCAGCCTGTGTGAAATAGTGCATGCACCATTTCACAGCCATTTACACTGCACCAAATCACCTATAAGTCACCTATATGTCAGGCTTTCCAACCCTGAAGGCTGGGTGCAAAGTACCTGTATGTGAGGGCACCCCTACACTAGCAGAGGTGCCCCCATGTCGCCCAGGACCATTTTCCCAGGCTTTGTGAGTGCAGGGACGCATTTTACACATGCACTGGGCATAGGTCAATACCTATGTTCAGCTTCACAATGGTAACCCCAAATATGGCCATGTAAGGTGTCTAACAACTGGGAATTTCCCCCTAATACTGATTCTAGTATTGGTTGCACAATCCCATGCACTCTGGGGGCTCCACTATGGACCTCCAGTACTGCCATACTAGCCTTCTGAGATTTTCCAGGCAGCCCCAGCTGCTGCCACCTCACAGACATGTTTCTGCCCTCTTGATGCTTGAGCAGCTCAAGCCCAGGAAGGCAGAACAAAGGATTTCCTTTGGGAGAGTGGTGTTACACCCTCTCCCTTTGGAAATAGGTGTTACAAGCATGGGAGGGTTAGCTTCCCAGAGCCTCTGGAAATGTGTTGAAGGGCACAGATGGTGCCCGCCTTGCATAATCCAGTCTACACAGGTTCAGGGACCCTCAGTCCCTGCTCTGGTGCAAAACTGGATAAAGGAATGGGGAGTGACCACTCCCCTGTCCATCACCACCCCAGGGGCGGTTTCCTTGAGCTCCTCCAGAGTGTCCCTGGGTTTTGCCATCTTGGATTCCAAGGTGGTGGGGCACTCTGGGAGCATCTGAGTGGGCATTGCCAGCAGGTGACGTCAGAGCCCTCCCCTGATAGGTGCTTACCTGGTTAGGTGACCAATCCCCCTTTCAGGGCTATTTAGGGTCTCTCTTCTGGGTGTTTCCTCAGATTCGGATTGCAAGACTTCAGCAGGAATCCTCTGCATCCTTTACTTCATCTACCGACGGAACCGCAGCTGAACCCTCCAGGAGCTCTACAAACTGCAACAAAGAACCAAAGACGACTTCTGCAACATTGTATCGTCAGCTCCTGCCAGCAACTGCAACTGTTTCCAGGTCGTGCAACCTCTGAGGACTGCCTGTCTTCAGACTGCACCAGAAGAACCGAAGGAATCTCTCTTGGAGTGACAGAGTCACTTCCCTGCTTCAGCAGGCACCTCTCTGCAGTGACGACCGGTGGCGTGGGTCCCCTCTCCAGATGACAAGCGTGGATCCAGCAACACAGGTGGGGGACTAAAGTGACCCCGAAAGTCCCAAGGTCCAGCTGTCCAACTTTGGTGGAGGTAAGAGCTTGCCTCCCCACGCAAGACTGTACCCCCATGCACCACATGACTTGCAGTTGCCAAGGCTTGTGTGTGACCTTCCAAGAAGTTCTTCGTGCTCAGCACAGCTTAGGCCCCCACCACTCCATTCTGCTACGCACAGCTTTCTGAGTGGTTCTCTGGCGGCGTGGGAACCGTTTGTGTCATGCTGCGTGGGCCCCCATTTGCACCTTCTTGGTCCCTGTGCTGTGGGACTCCTGTGCACGCTGCCTGGTCTTCTGATGGCTCTCTTAGTTCCTGAGAGCCCCCTCTGCCTCCCCATCCTGGGTAGAGGCCACCAGGTCCCTCCTGGTCCCGGGCAGTGCCATTTTCCGCTAACGTGAGCTTTATTTGTGCCTCGGCTTGTTGACGGAATCCAGAGACCCAAATCAGACTGCAATCATCCATCTTGGGTGGGATATCTTCTGAACGAACCAGGAACCTGCATCTGTCTTCTTGGGTGCATAACTGACTTTGTCTTCCCACCGGTGGTTCTTCTTTTGCACCTTCATCCGGGTTACCAGGGGCTCCTGTTCTCCATGGACTCTTCAGAGCATCTTGGACTTGGTCCCCTTCTTCCACAGGTCTTCAGGCCCAGGAATCCATTGTTGGATTCTGGTTCTTGCATAATCATCTATCATGACTTCTTGTGTGTGTCATGAAACTTACTGCGATTTACTCCTGTTTTCCTGGGCTCTGGGGTTGGTTGTATTACTTACCTTTGGTGTTTTCATACACTCCCAGCGCCCCTCTACATACTACACTTGCCTAGTTGGGAAACAGACTTTCGCATTCCACTACTTTAGTATATGGTTTGTGTTCCCCCAGGCCAATTGCAACCTATTGTGATTTTCACTATATGTACTGTTTTCTGTTTACTTACCTGTTTGTGGATACTAGTGTATATATTGTGTATATTATTTACTTCCTAAGGGAGTATAGTCTCTAGGGTATTTTTGGCATTTGTGTCACCAAAATAAAGTACCTTTATTACTGTAACACTGAGTATTTTCTTTCATGTCTTTGAGTACTGTGTGACTACAGTGGTATTGCAAGAGCTTTGCATGTCTCCTAGATTAGCCTTGGCTGCTCAGCTACAGCTAACCCTAGACAACCTGGCTGGTAGACTCTGATTGTGTTTCACTAATAAGGGATAACTGGACCTAGTATAACGTGTACGTACCTTTGGTACCCACTACAAACTAGGCCAGCCTCCTACAATGGGCACTGTTGGTGCTGCAGGACTTGCCTACATCTGTGTGGGTGGAGACAGGATGGGCGGATGATACATTTCCATGTGGCTGCGCACCACTCTCGGGTACTGTTTTTTCGAAAGCCTTAGTAGGGTGATACAAAAACGGGCACAGTTTTTAGCATGAGACCAGCAGGTATCACTGTAAGGCGTGGGCTCTTCCATGGGCTTTGTGGCTTCTAATTCCCTGCCAGAGGCACGCAGGTGGAACAGAAGAACAAAACGCGAAATTGAGTCACTGTAGACGTTCCCACCTTTCACGGGGAGTGCCGAGTGTTTGTATGTTGTCATTTGAGTAGTACAAAACCTGAACCCTGGCATGTGATTAATGGTGGTATAGAAGGGGTAGTTGGTTCAGATGGGGTAAAGAGGTAGCATGCCTTTTGTTCCTTTCTGGATTACAAGAGGTTAGGGGCGGTTCTGGCGTTGTTGGCGATGTTTTTCCGGGTCCTATGTAGATTTTTCAGAGTTTTGTCCTTCTTGAATTTCTTCACTTCCAGTTTGCAATGTCCTGGCTCATGGCGTACCGCTGAGGTCGTTGTTTACTTGCCCAGACACGCAGGACTGCTGTTTCTGGTGGCCTAGCGCTCTTGCTGTAAGTGTGTGCTCCTGGAATATGCTGGGGCGCGGAGGGTGATCATCCTTGCGAAGTGGTGCTATCTCAAACTGTACCCATTCTTACCAAGAACCTCTGCCTCCTGGTATCAAACCCGCCCCACAAACCGAATCACCCCCACAAATGTTTTGAAGTCGTCGTCCTTGGCAGTTTGCAACAAGAGATTCAGGAGTGTGCACACAGATCTGATGTGTGCTGCCTCATCAGTGCCCTATGTGCAGGCATAATGCAGCACATGTGGCGATAAAAGAATTGTTTTACGTTTGTTTTGTGAACTCGTTGAAGTAGCAAACCACCCGTGTCTCTTTGTGGCTTTTGCCTGATCGCAGTGATGAAACAACTGTGTGTTATTTAAACTGCCAAGGTGTACTTTACAATGCTTACCTCATGGGATAACACAGTTCAGAACTATTTTCATTTTGTAGATCCGTATGTTAATAGCATTGTTAATTATGTATAATGATATGGTAAGCAAAGAGCGAAACAAAAGTGTACTAGTTTTGTAAAATCTACACTTTTCATAAATGGAACGAACTCAACTAGTTAGAATTTAAGGACGCCTGCCTGCCCAGATGCCTAATTCATGGCCGCACACAACTTTTCACTGTCATCTGCATTTCTTCAAAACGGAACAATTATTTAGTGACATATTTCATCTTCAGCATTTATGAGTGAATTGTACTTTATTTTTGAGTTTATTGTACTTTATGTGTCTTGGTTTGTGTGGCCTACTTCATAAATAATCGGTTGTTTTAGCATGCCAGTGACTGTCCTGTGTTTTGTAGTGTGTTTTTAATTCTGCTTATGTTGTGTTGTAGAAATTGTGCCGTTTAGCGGCATCGATGTTTGCTTTTCTGCTTGTGTTATGTTAACAAACAGCCTATCACTTTGTATTGCACATAGCTTGATTTACAATATTACTTCTGTGCCTGTTCTGTTCACTCATGCAGTGAACATGTTTTATTCCCAACTAAGTGTTATTAAATAATATTTTTTTTGATTTTCGTCAGCTCCTCCTTGCGGAGTGTATCAACGGGGTCATCAAGGCCTTCCAAAGTGTGCCTAGTGTGTGGTGACGAGGCTTCTGGCTGCCACTATGGCGTGGTTACCTGCGGCAGCTGCAAAGTCTTTTTCAAGCGAGCAGTGGAAGGTAAATGTTCAAGTGCGTGATACCGTTTGTATTAACTTTCTTCTACTCATTGTCATATTAATGTGCCTCAGTCTGTACGATATAACGCACTCTGCCATATTCACTAGTCTAGTCCTAAGCATGTCGAAAGTGTTTACTGAGGCCTTCTTCCATCCCATTACATGTAACAGCCAGTGCCTTTAACCCCTTGTGGATTACAGAAAAGTGTCAATTAGATGTCGCTGTATATCAGTCTTTCCTAGTAGAAGCGTCTCTGCCATTTTAAATACACTATTTTGTTATTGGAGATACGTTTTTGTTGTTTATAAAAGAAAACAAAAGTAGAAATGCGAGAAGTATATCTATCAATCAGTGCATGCAATTATTGTTCATACCTAGAACGTCTGCAGAGCTGTATTATGTGACACTGTTACAGTATTCTCCCATGCTGATAGAATCACACACAGATTAGCGTTATAGTTCAGCCTATTTTATGGTTTACATATTCACATTTCACGGTGCCTAAGAGTCAGGAAGGGAAATAAGGTCTCTAGTGTGTCCTTTCCAGACCTGACAAATCCTTTAATAATTGTATCTGTATTGTACACAGTGATTTGTATTTCTCTGGCTTTCTGCACTGCCTTGGAACCAACCCTCATCTTTCGGTATCCTCTCTGCCAGTGTATTGCTGCTCGGCGGCTCACCTGTAATAATGTCAGATGTCTAAACTATCGCTTACATTGATTTGGTAAGGAAAGACATCATTTTCTCATGCTATACGGGAACCCTATAAAATCCAGGAAATTTGCTTCAACCTTTTAACAGTTTGAGCACCTAATATCTTTGATCGGATATGTAGCATTTAGGGTGTGCTATGTTTTCAAAGCAAGATGTTAAAATGAATAGGTGACATCTTGCATCACTGATTGCCGACTGTATCTGTTCAAACATGCTCTTTCACTAGTGCTCCTTCACTGTTTTCACACAGCACGTGTCCCCCTTCTGTCTGACTGTTAGTTCTGTCTTCGGCATATCTCCTCTGATAAGCTGGTACAGTCTGATGACCACAGCCCTCCCTTGATGCACCATTGCCAGTTTTGATACTGCCGGAAACGACAGGCGGACATCTGCAAAGACGCCGCAAGTCTGCTGTGCAGCTCTTCAGATTCCATGGTTTTGTATGAATTGAACCATTCCAAGATAATAATCGCACTGAGCCTTTTCCTAGTTAGTAAACACCCCCTCCCTAGATTTGCATTTTGGGGCATGGAGCTTCTTGTTCTTACACGTTCTCAATTTTGTTTCCAGACTTAAGTGCGATTTTACGACCTTGTAATTGTATTAATTCCATTGATACCAAATGTCCAACTACCAAATCCGCACCGGAGACCTGAGTTATCCAGCCAGCCACATACTGTAACCTCCCTCGGAAGTAACTTTCGAAGTCCTCCTTTCTTCTATTTAAGGTGTAAGGTATTCATCTTTACTCTGCATTTTTTGCCATCACATGCTAGTGTTATCAATATATTGTGCATAACCTGAAATGTTTTTTACAGTGGGGATGGGGGGGTGTACACAACATTGGAATAAGTATAAGGATCACGGCAGTACAATCATTTTAGCTATAGCTGCCCTACCAACAGAGATAGCACTAGGGTCACCGAAAATTCTAAGGATCTATGCATATTTGTCATTAGTCTTTTGGTGTTTAGTTTATTCTAGTTATGTGCAGTATGTATGACATTAGTGCCCCAGTATTAAATAAAGTCTGTGTTCCATATTAAGGACAAATCCGAGAGGGTCACGCTCAGTGATGGTCTTAAAGTCCCCATTGGAAATTCCAGCAACTTCTATATATTATTATCATAAACAGCACATGTTTGTGACCGAATGCCTCTGTCAGCTTCATCAAACTTTCATCTCAGGTTAAATACCAAACGTTCTATTTCTAACACACACAATAATGGGCTCAAGAGGCAGCCTCGTCACATGGCCCATTATAGCCTTAGAACCCGCCATAGCGGGCTCTACCGGCTATTAAAGGCCCGCTCCCCGCGTTAAATGCCCGAGCCGAAGGCTATTAGAACATTCTGCCACACAGGGCAGAATGTTCTATTAAAAAAAAAAAATGTTCACGGAGCCCGAGGGGATTTAAATCCCCTCGGGCTCCGTGAGGCTTTGTTCACAGCTGCTGCTGTGAACAAAGTGAACATTGGAATGTTGGCGCTGCGGGCTTTTACCGGCCAGTAAAAGCCCGCAGCACTCCATTGTTTTCAATGGAGCCTCCAGCATTCCAATGTTCTAATCCATGGTACAAACAGTTCCGGCAGTGTCACACTCAATGATAGCCTTAAGGGCCCCACTGGAAACTCCATAGGCTTGCCTCTAATAATTTTTAAGCCTGACTGTTCACCAAATTGTTCAGGAATATTTCTGTATCTGCTAAGTCTATTTCATATAAAAACATGTCTACTGTGTATAGTGACACTATAACATGTACATATACATATTCATATATATATATATATATATATACAAATATATATATATGTTATATGGCATGTGTAGCTGCAGATACACATGCTTTGCAAAAGTCCATCATCTAGTGTTGGGCTCGGAGTGTTACAAGTTGTTTTTCTTCTAAGAAGCTTTTCGAGTCACAAGATTGAGTGACTCCTCCTCTTTGTTAGATTGTTTTCTTTCCACTTTCGGGTTCGGACGTGTTTCCTCTCGCTCCGGTAGATCTTGGTTCGGTACTATCTGAACTTCTATTTTCTTTTCTATAAATGCCGGTATAGTTCTCGATCGGGTTTTCCAATCTTATCTTCGATCTGATTGTAATTATCGGGGTCGATTACACGCCCTTTAGGGGCGACCTCGCCCTTCTTGGGCTTACTTCGACACGTGGTAGTCGAACAATGTCAGACTGATGGAACGGACTCTGTTTCGCTTTTGCCCTCGGTGTCACGGCAAGTTTCCATACACCGATCAGCATTCAGTATGCAATCTCTCTCTCTCTCTGGATCACAGAGAAGAGCACTGTGACGCTTGTCAATCCTTTTGTTCAAAGAAACTCTTAGGGATCGAAGAGCACGCCGGTTGGAGATGACGTCCAAGTCATCGGAACAAACGCCTGACATCTTCGGAGAAAAACATGCACAAGAAGAATTGGCTCATCACGCAACTGTTTCCATCGCAGATTCCGATGGCAACCGCCAATCCATTCCACCTGCGCAGTACATGAGTACATCAGCCACTTCCCATCCACCAAAAACAACCAAAAAGACTTCAGCACTGGTCTTGGGTCCCCCACTGCTTGTCAGCCATAGTCAGACCCGAAAAATATAATCGGATGACCAACCTTCGGGTTCGGTGCCGAAACAAATGGTCTTGGGTCCCCCACTGCTTGTCAGCCATGGTCAGACCCGAAAAATACAATCGGATGACCAACCTTCGGGTTCGGTGCCGAAACAAAAGGCCAAAGTGCATTCAGCACCAACCCTACAGCTTGCCACACCTGTTTTGGGATCTAGACGAAAATCGGAGACTTCCACCATGGAGCCGAAAAAAGTAACAACGCTTTGGGAGCTGACTTTTTCAGACCAACTCAAACATTCAGTATCCATACTTTCAGAGCTGAAACCTGTGGGTTGACAATATGCTCCAGTCACTGAGGAGTCTTCTAAAATAAGGCCCTTATTGGAAGTAATGGACGCTAAACAGCAAAAAATCCATATACATAAGGACACAGGAAGAATCATAGCTTCTCCTCCTCCAACCATCAAAAGCAAATTGACTTCCCAAGAAGCTTTACAAACGGCCTCCACCTGCTAAAATATTTAAACAAAGGGAGAAACCAAAGGCGTCACAACAGCCTTCACCACCATATTCTCCTTTACTCCCTGCTTCTCCACCACCACCATCTTCACCTACACAATTTTCTCCACAATCCCCTATCTCAGCACATGGAGATGATTTATATGACACTCAACGGGATATAGATCCATGGGACTTATATGATTCAGATCCCATCCCGCCTAATGATCCTGATTTATACCCCCAAGACCACCCCACCCCGAAGATACCACTGCTTACAATCAGGTTATGGCCAGGGCAGCTGCGTATCATAAGGTACAATTGCGTACAGATCCGATTGAGGATTAATTTTTATTTGTTACACTAACATCTACTCATAAGGAGTATCAGTGTCTCCCTATTCTCCCAGGCATGCTTAAACATGCAGGGGACATTTTCAAGGAACCGGTAAAATAGAGAATTATTACACCAAGGGTGGAAAAAAAGTATAAATCTGCACCCTCTGATCTGGTTTTTATCAGAGCACAATTGCCGCCTGACTCTGTAGTCGTCAGTGCAGCAAGAAAGAGAACAAATAGCCAATCTACAGGGGATGCTCCTCCTCCACGCAAGCAAAGTCGTAAATTTGACACAGCCGGAAAGAAAGCAGCATCTCAAGCTGCTAAGCATTGGAGGATTGCAAACTCTCCAACACTGTTGGCAAGATATGATAGAGCTCATTGGTTAGTACCTTCCACCAGAACACCCAAAAAGGGCACAGCAGATAGTAGCGGAATGGCAGGCCATTTCTAATAATCAAATTAGATCTGCAATAGATGCAGCAGATACAGCAGGAAGGGGTATCATCACCGGTGTCATCATTAGAAGGCACGCATGGTTAAGAGCGTCAGGTTTTAAGCCTGAAATACAAGAGACAGTGTTGAATATGCCCGTTGATAAGCAACACCTATTTGGGCCAGAGGTTGATACCACGATAGAAAAGATGAAAAAATACTTTGATACAGCTAAAGCTATGGGTGCCATTTACACTACACCTACTCGGGAACTTTTCGTAGGCCACAGTTTAGGGGTGGTTTCAAATCATCAACCTCAGAGCAATCGAAATCCCAACAGAAACAAGGGCCACATTTGTACAACAGAGGCTCTTCCAGAGGGAGTAATTATAGAGGAAGAGGTAAATCAACCACCCCAAGAGGTTCCTCCACTTCAACCAAACAGTGACTTTTTACAGATCCCCACACAGTATACATCTCCTGTGGGAGGAAGACTGGAAAATATTTACCCACAATGGTACAACATTACTACAGATCAATGGGATCTATCAATTATCCAACATGGTTATTACCTAGAACGTATCTCTACTCCACCAAACATTCCCCTTCGCTTGCACAAACTTTCTCTGGAACATCTCAATTTATTAAAACAGGAGGTACAATCACTACTACTCAAAGGTGCTATAGAGATGGTGCCGATATCCCAACAAGGGATGGAGTGTATTCACTATACTTCCTCATACCAAAGAAAGACGGTACTCTCAGACCAATCTTATATCTCAGACCCCTCAATAAGTACATTCAGTTAAGCTCTTTGATATGTTCATTCTACAGGACATTATTCTCCAGCTACAGAAACAAGATTACATGACAGCATTAGATTTGAAAGATGCTTATTTCCACATTCCCGTACATCCAGCACATCGGACATTTCTGAGATTTGTTATAGCAGGGAAGCACTAGCAATTCAAAGTACTACCCTTCGGAGTAATAGCAGCACCAAGGGTATTCACCAAATGCCTGGCAGTGGTTGCAGCATTCCTCAGAAGACAACACATACATGTCTTTCTGTATCTGGACGACTGGCTCATAAAAGCCAGTACAATTCAAACCTGTCAACAGCACTCACAGTATACAGTGGACACCCTACACAACCTAGGATTCACAATCAGTTATCAAAAATCTCACCTGCAGCCCGCACAAATACAACCAAATCTAGGAGCAATTCTGAACACTTAATCAGCATTACCATGCCAAATCCAGTGAGAATTCAAGCTTTTCACGAACTCATATCTCAACTGCAGTACAATCACACTTACACAGTGAAGTTGATCATGAAACTATTGGAAATTATGGCATTATGCATAACAGTAGTACCCAATGCACGCCTAAACATGAGACCACTACAGCAGTGCCACTGGCAACAATGGTCTTAGGCACAGGATCATATTCAAGATCTAGTTTTGTTGGACCGCCACCTTATCACTCTCTGCAATGGTGGAATCACACCAAGTTATTAAAAGGGCGGCCCTTTCAGGACCCTGTGCCACAGACCATAATCACAGCAGATGCATCAATGATAGGCTGGGGAGCCCATCTCAACAACCTTACCATTAAAGGGGAATGGGACTCAATTCAACAAACTTATCACATAAACCATTTGGAATTACTAGCAGTGTTCCTAGCACTCAAAGCTTTTCAAACACAAATCACACACAAGACAGTGTTGATAAAGACAGACAACATGACCACAATGTATTATCTGCAAACAACAGG
Organism: Pleurodeles waltl; assembly: GCF_031143425.1. NCBI lineage: Eukaryota > Metazoa > Chordata > Amphibia > Caudata > Salamandridae > Pleurodeles > Pleurodeles waltl. The sequence goes on along the minus strand of NC_090437.1, from coordinate 682,073,844 downwards.
GGGACAGACTCATCTCAATTGTCCCTTTTGGCAAGCACAATTTGGAAATGGGCAATTAACAATCACATTCAGCTACTAGCAGAGTATATTCCAGGGATACACAATCAACTAGCAGACCTCTTAAGCAGGACGCAGCAAAAAGTACACAAATGTAAGATTCACCCACAAGTGATTCAACAATACTTCCAAATGTGGGGAACCCCAGGCATAGACTTCATCGCCAAAAGCAAAAATGCAAAATGCCTAAACTTTGCATCCAGGTGCCCACACCCTCAATCCAAGGACAATGCTCTATGGATCAGTTGATATGGGATATTTACTTCACTTTTCCGCCTCTCCCACTAATTCCATTTCTGGTCAACAAGATCCTTCACACCTCCCTCACTGTGATACCCATAGCTCCCACGTGGGCAACACTAGTACACTACACTATTGGATCTGTCTGTAGTACCACATCACAAGCTTCCAAACAGACCAGATCTGTTGACTCAGAACAAAGGTCAAATCAGGCATCCCAATCCCTGTATGTTCGACCTACTGATTTGGCTCCCTAGGTCATAGAATTTGGCTATCTACAGCTTCCGTTTGAATGTATGGATATTCCAAAGGAAGCATGCAAACCTACAACTAGACAGTGTTATGCAGCCAAATGGAAACATTTGTATATAACTGCCAGCCCAAAAACATTAACCCACTTAAAGCACCAGTACAGGATATTGTCTGTTATTTACTTCATTTACAAAAAGGAAAACTTGCATATTCCTCTATTAAAATCCATTTAACAGCAATAGCAAAACACAAAGCATGCTTCTCTGTTTAGGATTCCTATTATAAAAGCTTTTATGGAAGGCCTTAAAAGAATTATTCCAACTAGAGCTCCACCAGCTCCTGCCTGGAATCTGAACATCGTGCTCACAAAACGTATGGGTCCACCATTTGAACCCATGCATTCTTACACTCTCCACTTTTTGTCATGGAAGATTGCTTTCTTAGTAGCAATTACGTCCTTAAGAAGAGTTAGTGAAATTCAAGCATTCACTTTAGAAGAACCTTTCTTTTTAATTCACAAAAATAATATATTCCTTAGGACAAACCCAAAATTCCTACCAAAAGAAGTTTCACCATTTCATATCAGTCAGTCAGTGGAATTGCTAGTCTTCTTTCCAGAGCCAGATTCAGTTGCTGAAAGAGCTCTTCATACCCTTGGTTAAAAGGGCTCTCATGTATTATATAGATAGAACAAAAACATTCAGAAAGTCTAAACAACACTTTGTGGCTTTTCAACAGCCTCACACGGGTAATCCTATTTTAAAACAAGGATTAGCCAGATGGATAGTAAAGTGTATTAAAACTTGCTATCTTAAAGCTAAAAGACAGTTACTAATAACTCCTAAAGCACATTCTACTAGAAAGAAAGGAGCTTCAATGGCATTCTTAGGAAATATACCAATGGCATATATATGTAAAGCAGCCACATGGTCCACACCACACACATTTACTAAACACTTCTGTGCAGATGTCTTATCTTGCCAACAAGCATATTTTGGACAACCAGTGCTTAAAACACTATTTCAAACTACTCCAACACCTACAGGCTAGCCACCGCCTATTTTGGGAGGGGAGTGCTTTACAGTCTATGCAAAGAATGTGTATCTGCAGTTACACGTGCCATCAAACAGAAAATGTTAGATACCCTGTTCATGGCATGTAGTGTTGCAGATTCACAAGCACCCTCCCTCCTCGCTGGAAGCCTGTAGCCGTTGTGGTACTTTATTTGTAAATATGTATGTACATTGCATGGACATCTTCTTTTCTCAGAATATATATATATATATATATATATATATACACACATATATTTCTACACTCTTTACTTCACCCTCCTGCGGGAAAAACAATCTAACAAAGGATTCGATGCCCATGCACACTATCACCGAGAGGAGGAGTCACTCTATCTCGTGACTTGAAAACCTTCTACAAAGAAAAACAACTTGTAACACTAGATGGCGGACTTATGCAAAGCATGTGAATCTGCAGCGCTACATGCCACTAACAGATGTCTACTGGGTAAGTAACATTTTCCATATATATATTTATTTATATATATATATATATATATATATATATATATATATATATATATATATATATATATATACACACACACACACACACACACACATAGATTTATATCCCTGATATTAAGCTTTCAGCTCAGGTCACATGACTGAGATTTTATTGCTAGCACAAGCAAAAAGTGGGATAAGAATCCACCCTGTCTTATGCCTGTTGACAATTCCAGATCTCAGTCTCTGATATTATATTGTTTGTTTTGACTTTCGCTCGAGGTTTTATGTATAATATTAACACCATGGACTTATGCTCTGAACGAAAGTTCATGCATTTTAGGACCTCAAATAGACAGTTCACCAATATGGCTTAAATTGCTTTCTCCATGTTCAGCCATTGCCCTCCCCATAACTTCTGTCAACCTTTTATTGTTTAGAATAATTCTTCTGTCACTAAGAAACCCACATGTAATAATTGTGCCATCACCGTGTCCTACCTTAGTGCAAGTGTCTTACCTAGTATCTCATCAGTGTTAAGCTTTAACCTGTTGGCCTTATAGTCTTGTGGGTATTTGTTTGGTTTCAAACCATTATCATTAGATCTTCACTTGTGGATTGAACCACAATCCCTCTATCCAGCACTTCTGTATACATTAGAAGTAAGTTGCCTGCAAACACGATTCAAAATGCTTTACGTTTCTCATCTAAGAGCATCTCAACAGGGTGTTTTAGGTTATTAAGACTAGCATTATTTGGCCCATATAATGACAAAATAGCGCAGCGCAATGCTGCGCCAAAACAGTGCAGCGCTGTGCCACTTTTGAAACGCAGGGATGCGCCGTATTTACAGGAATACAGAGCACCCCTGTGTTTTCCCTGCCGCTAAATTTAGCTGTCAACGCAGGCAACCTTGCACCATAGTGCAAGGGTGTCTGTGTTAAGGAGATAGATTGTTTATGTGCAGCAAGGTGTCCCTTCCTGCATATAAACAATATACAATGGCGATTTTGCACTTATATGTGTGCTGCCCACATAGAAGTACCAAAGCATCATTTTGGAATGATTGTTTTTGTGCAGGAAGGGAGACCTTCCTGCACATAAACAATCATTCATGGCCTTTTGGTCTTTCTATGTGTGATATAGAATGAGGCACACATAGAAAGAGCAAAAGACGATGAGGACTCAAAGTATTCCTCCTCGTGCCATGCTACCCCTGGGGTGGCGTTAGTTTTTGCTGCTGCCTCAGATTTACGCCTTCTTGTAAATCTGGGGCAGCTTCAAAAGTAATGGGTGTTGCGGTCGAATGCCCACAGCAACACCCATTGACCCCCCGTCTGACGCAAACAACTGCGTCGGGGGGCCATATTTACAAGGAGGGCGTTAAGCCACAAACAGTGGCTTAACGCTGCCTTGTAAATGTGGTGTAGTGAAAACTGCTTCTGAAGCTTCACTGGAAGCGACGCTCCAGTGGCGCCAGGGCCGTGTAAATCTGGCCCTTTATTTCTTTGACAGTCAGTCGCGCATCTTGCTCCTCTCTTTGTTTCTGAGTTATCACATTTTTTTGAAGCACAGAACAGCTGTCTAGACTTCCTTATGCATTCCCCTTACTGCGTAGGGTCTCTAGATACTTATAGAAGATAACTTAATTCCTTCTTTCGTGTATAAGAGCATCCCTTTAGCATGTGTAGTAGGCACGCTGTAGTAAGGGTCTCTGTTTTCAACAGCCAAAACTGCATCAAACCTTGTCATCCTCCCTATACCACTTTTGCCTATATGTCTTGTTCTGAATAATTTTAGCTCATACATTTCTTTAGTGACAGTCCTTTGCAAATCCAGTATCTGCAGTTTTATGGGCAGATATTATCTGCTTATTCTTACTAACCTGGCCCGATCTTTGCCATATTGAAGCATCTGCTTATTCAGTTTATTAATTGTGGATGTTAATGAGGATATAGCTTATCCCCAGATGGCTTCCTTCGTTGCATTCCATTTTCTTCTTTTGGATGTTGCTGTGTCAGTATAGTGTGTGAAGTACTGCTTATTCTCTTCTCTCGGGCCTCTTTGAACTTTTGGTTCCTGTAATATCGTAGGGTATAATCTCCAGTTTGGTATGTTTGACCTGAACCCTTACGCATACATAGCAAAGTGTGAACATTGAGTGTGCTCTAGCTATGACTGTAAAATCTAATCGTGAATATGTGCCATGCACATTTGAATAACAGGAGAACTCTCTCATTTCTGAATTATGCTTTCTCCATAAATCAACTGTACCAAGGTTATGCATTATTCATCTACTTCTTGTAATCATAAACAAGGAGTTCTCTATAGGGGCTTTATGCCTTGTCAATTAACGCCCTCTAGCCATAATGTCTTTTAAAAATCCTGCATCGTCAACCTTTGTTGAATAGATGTTCACCACCACTACATCTCCCCCATTATTAACCCTTATAACAAGAAGAACCTCCCTTCTGATCCTACAGTTTGTCTAGCAACTACAAATAGTGCATTCAATGCTGCATATACCCCCATCCCCCAGATTGCAAGTCAATTACTTATGGTTATGGTTAATTCAAGGATTTCCAGCTATCACCTTTTGTCTTTCTCATAATGCTGACATCTGGTGCTGAATTATTGCTAAGACACAAATCCCTTTGCAATACGAATGACTCGGTGACAGGGCCTGTGAAACACAACTCTAAAGATAGGAAAAACATTCTAGGTCCCTTTCAGATTATTCATGATGCACCTGGACAGACGGTCAAATGATTGCTTACTGATGGATTTCGCAAACATGTTAATCAACAGTGCCGTTCTTCAAAGACTTGTACAACAGCCCCTCCTAAACTTGTTACAAATGGAAAGAGAGCTCCCTAATGCTATGGTATTTGGCAAGAATAGATTAACCCACCAGAAAAATGGCACATTTTGTGAGTGTTATTGTTTGTTTATTTATTGAGGACTTTTATTGAGCTCTGCATGTACCCTTGTGATTATAAAGGAGCACAAGATATTATGTGAAAATGGTTTAAACCAGACAAATGTGGGTTTATACCCACATGGAGCTTCTGGCATTGTATACGCTGGCTACAGATAGCACTGTCTCGAGCCCTTGTGCGCTCCTCCTCTATTTCAAGAAGGTCTTTGACTCGTTGGACTGGAACTTTCTTAAAGTGGTTCTGATGCAGATGGGCCTGGGCCCTCACATATGAGGGTACATCGACCTGTTGTACTCTAGACAACTAATTCAGGTGTTAGTAATTGGTGTATTTTAGGCTCCCTTCCCCATCCGTAGGGGGACCAGACAGGGCTGCCCCCACTCCTCTACACTCTTGCCATAGACCCCATACCTAGCTGGTGAGATGCGATTCCCAACTACAAGGGTGGAAATGGGAGATTACTACAGAAGAAAGATTAGCACTTTACATGTCCCATATTCTCCTCTTCCTAGCAAACCTGAGCCTTATAGGGCCATGATGCCTCCAACTCCTAAAACTCTCTAAAGGGGCCTCCGGACTCCAGGTAAACAAGGGCAAATCCTTGTTGGTCCTGATTAATGGTGACACTACAATTATGCAATGGCAGTCATCAATACCTATTAAATGCCTATGCTTCAAATACCTGGAAATTCATATTTCTTGCCTTCCCGAATTAACTTGGAGCCTCAATATGACACCCCTTGTGTCTGCGATGAAAGCGGATCTAAAAAGCTGAGCGACCTTACCACCCACCGCATTGGGCCACGTGACCCTATTCAAGATGATGGTCCCTTCACGGTTTTTATATGTTCCCCAGAATTTCCCACTGATAATCCCAGACAAATGATTCTGAGACTTTACGGCCATGATACAGGCCTTCTCCTGGGCAGATCATCCACCCTTCATAGCTGGGGCTAAATGCTGACTGTCGGTATATAATGAGGATATGGGAATTGAGACCCTTTATTGTATTATAAATCTACTCAAAGTGGTCAGCAACTGGGTGACGGGGTGGGACGACGTGGTATACTGTGTGGAAATCTCCTTTCTTAGACTTACATGGTGATGGGGCTTTTGTATTGATACCCCTTCCCACGGGGACTCCATGAAGTCACTCTTGTAGCCTTCCTGATGTGGATGACTGCACTGTGCTCCATGGATTGGCACAACAAAATCACTCAGCAGACCCCATAATAGAGAGGACGTCTTCTCCATCATACGTCCAGCCTTCAAGATTTCTGAGCATGGGAGAAAATAGGTATCACAATCTTAGGAGACATTTGACAAGGGACCCACATCAGGTCATTTCAAAACCTTTAGTCCTGATATGCCCTCTCTAAGGCCCACTCCTATGAAGGTTTGCAACTAAGACATGCCCTCGCCATGTATAAAGATGGTCAGAAGAGCTTCCCGAATACAACCCTCTGGAAGCTTAGCTGCTAATGGGTAATTTGGGCAAGGCTGGCATCTCCTGCCTATACCATAACCTGATTGACAATGCCCCTGATGTCTTCACCCCCCTGACGTGGAGGTGGGAGAGTTGGTTTGGCACCCTGGATGACCTTGATTGGCAACTCACTTGTATGGCCCGTGTGAAATTGCCATATCCACCTGACTCAGACTAATCCAACTGAATCACTTACATGGCATCTATCTCACTCCCTTGAAACTATGGCACAAAGGGAAGCTACCCAGCCCAACCTGCTTCCTTTGCCCTACCACAAACGCCGACTTTTTCATGGAAGTGCTTCTTGATAGCCACTTATTATTGGAGGCAGATAACTGACTCCCTGACTCTGGTCCTGGGCTACCTGCTTTAGTTGATGATCCATCACGCTCTCCTAGGAATACTGGATGACCTGGGAAACACCTGGGGGAGGAAATAATTCACTGCTTGGCCACAGTAATAGCCAAAAGAGACATAGCTCAGAAATGGAACCCAACAAGCCCACCAATGTTGGCTGAATGGCAATCAGGTATGGACTGGGTCGTGCAATTGTAAGAAGTCTTTTACAGAGCGAGATGATGGCCCAATAAACACAAACAGATTTGGGGGAAGTTATGGTAATATTATAGGCTGGGGTCTCTGTTACTGCCGTTTGATTTTGTGAGCCTCGTTTGGACAAATGATGATGCCCTCTGGCGTCTCGGTGAGAAGTGTTCTTTGTATTTGCAAAACCTAATAAAAATTGTTTATATAAAAAAAGAAAATTGTCTAATGGCAGAGAGGGATGTTAGTGAGGCTAGGCCATGGACTCTCGTTCTTCAAATTGCTCAATTGATTCTTTTACAGGTTATGCAGAAAGGTTCAGATTTATGAGTCTTATTGAAGCAGGTGCATTTTGGTTCCAGTCTCATGTTTCGGCTCGGAATTACACTGCATTAGGCATGGCACTCCGAGGACCTTCCCTCTTTGTTTTAGCATTTGGATGTTCTACGTGCATTCACTTTTGCAGTTGACTCTAGTAGACACCTATGTCGAGCTTAGTAGGTATCAAGTTTCTGTAGGTAAGCTGGACCTGTAATTTTGTAATTTGTAATTTGTAAATTTATTGATCAGTTAATTAAAACCATTACAAATAAAGTAAAAGAAACACTGTGTGAGTTCAAAATTAATTATTAAACTAATACAATTAAAAAACAAAAAAGACCAGTAAAAATAGTCTACTTATTGTCTCTTTTGCAACAAGGGGATGCTTGCACATGATTAGAACCCTCATGTTCACTGCTAACTGCTCCAGCTGCCTGAACTAGCAGCCTCCTGAGAGCTGTCACATATTTTGCACATCTTGCCAAAGCCCAGGGCACCGAATGTGAAAAACAAAAGTTGGATACCTCCATACAGGACCGTGCTCCCTGAGCCAGCGCTACTAGAATTATTAGCTGTCTTCTTTCAGCTGCTAATTTGTGACAGCAGCACAGAAGGTGTAGCCACTTGATGGTAAGAGCAGAGCCTACAGGCGCATTTTTGCCTGTGTGCAGACCAAGAAGGATTAAAGTCCTTAATTGGGAAGACTGATGTTCGCATATACAGGATTTGATGCTGAGTGTCTGCCTTTATTGCTTCTAGGAGGTATGGTTGAGGGGCTCCAACCAAATAGGAATCATTTAACGCAGGCACTGTTATTGGGGTTTTAGTTATCAATATATCGGACTCTCGTGAGAGTTCCTTTGCTCTTTTGTTAATCAATGTTTTCCAAACACTGTAGGTCACTGTGTGTGACAACTGAGTGGAATCGCCCGTTTCGAAAGTCTTCTGTGCTTTACTTAGTTGCATGTGCCACGGTTTGCCAGGAATCTCGAAAATCGTTCTCAGGTGATGTTTTAACATAAGCGAGTTGACCTTCCTGAGACTGATGTACTATTTCAAGATTGCGACTTGACAATCTACCTGCTGTGACTTTAGACCTATTTCCAATCTGATCCTAGGCCGACGTGTATACTTTGGTTGTTGTAAAATTTTTAAATATGCTTTGCAGTGGGCCTGTTCTATGGTGGATTCTAAGGACACTGGGAATGCTAGGTAGCCATATTGCAGAGCAAGGAGTAAAGTCTCTTTTGTTACTCTCAGTATTGGTGCGGCCAACGCGCTTCTGAGTTGCTTATTCAATTTGGCGAGCCCATATGCAATGACCGCAGTTTTATGTCTAATTGCGTTTTTCTGTGCCTCTACCGTGTTGTTTTCTGTGAACCACCCCGCCAAGTAGTTGTATTTCCTGGCTGTGCGGATGATCTGGCTTCCCAATTGCCAGGTTGTGAGCTTTTTATTCTTGTACCTTTCAAATATAAGGGTTTTCTTGGTTAAACTGCAACTGATTGGCCTTGTTGAAACGGTTTGGAGCGTTTAGGGTTCACTGTAGTCCGGTTCTCGTACAGTCCATTATCAAAATATCATCCACATACTGGATGATTTGAAGTCTTGTGGGGCCCGTCTTGGGTAGAACCAAACTACTAGCTTTCAGATATTTCTCAGAATCTGCAGTATGCAGGTTAAACAGTAGTGGGGCCAAGACACATCCCTGCTTTAGGCCTCTATTAGTTTCTATTTTCTGTGATAATGACCCTGGCCCTGTGGGGACCCGGACCCATGTACTGGAATACAAAGAGATGATGGCTTTTAAGAGTTGTATAGGAATGCCCCATGATGACAGTTTCTTCCACAGGGTTTCACGATCAACCCTGTCGAGGACCGCACTATAGTCAACAAAGCAGCAAAATAGCGGCTGATGGCTGCTTTTGACTGCCTGCTGCTGTAAGTATGCAAGTGCCTCTATGTTGTCCACTGTTGAGGCCCCCGATCTGAAGGCAGATTGAAAGAATTGCTGAATTTGGTGTTCTTCTACCCAGGCTTCCAATTGGTCCGACAGCAGTTGTGTGTACATTTCTGCCTCTACATCCAGGAGGGCAATTAATCAATAGTTTGCAGCTAGTGAGCGGTCCCCCTTTTTATAAATTGGGCACAGTATAGAACCTCTCTTGGACTCCGGTACTGTGGTCAGGTGGTATGCGTTGTTAAAGATGTGTGTCAGCTTCTCTGCCCAGTCCGATGGGGCACATTTGAACAGAGAAGCTGAGAGACCATTAGGTCCTGGCGCTCCATCCTTCCTAGTCCTTTTTATGATATTCTCTGTCATACTAGTGGAAAAGGTAGACAAAACCATGGGAGAGGGATTATCGCTTTGAGGGATCAAAGGCACTGAACGCTGTCCCGGCTGTTGCTGGTGAAGTCTGATACTAGATCAGTGGTTGTATACAAAGTTGTAACGTGCAAAACCCATGCTAACTCTGGTACACCATTCTCTCCCTTACCTTATGGACATTTCTTTGCTTATTTACATAATCCCAGAAGCGGGCATGGTTTGGGTCTTTTAGGAGCTGAAATAAGATGCCCTATTCCTTCCTATCTTTTTCCCCCTTGAGCCCCCATATCAGTTTCTTAAGGGATCTTCTGATATTTGATACCTGCTCCGCTGCGTCCGGTGTGGGCTTTTGCCTGTGCCTACGTAGGGCTCTGCAGAGTGCCCGCCTTGTTTTAAGCATGTTTTTATCCATTTGTGTTGATATGTTTCTTCTGAGTGAGTGAGTTACTTGTGCATACCGAGAGTTATCCAACAACAGTTTGTGTTGATCACCCACTGACTTCATCCACCATTCAAGGTTCAAGTTTGGTTCCCCGGTTGAGGTTCTTAGCCATAGGATTATTTTAGAAGAATCATCTGATCTACATTTGATTCTTCTCACCAGATTTACTTGCTCTGTGCCAGTTGAGGCCCCTACAACTGCATGCTGCTCGGCTGCTTAAACTTGTAATTCAGTTATGCATTTCAGGGGATTGTGGTTGCTCTCCACCCTCTCAGTGATTTCAAAGTGCCTAAGTCTCTGCTTAAGCTTTTCTGAAAGGTACATATAATCGATGGTTGAGCCTCCCTTGAATGACGAATGAAGGAGGCTCCCATTCCAATTATCCCTTTTCTCCTGTTGGGCTGACGATAGGCTAAAGGTTGTGAAGAAAGTTTGGAGTAGTTCACGGCCTCTGTCCAAGGGGAGGTCCTCTGTTTTTGCATCGAACCCTTGTACATTAAAATCACCCATCATAACAATTTCATGGCCAGGGTGACTGAAGATGACTGTTTGCAGGTTTTTCAGGAGTTTGAGCATTGTTACTACCTTAGATTTTCTTGGTGCGTTTATGTAGCAGTTGATTAATATGAGATCCACCTTCTGTTGGACAATGTTCACACAATTAATTGTGATTACATTGGCCCTATTACTGTTAATAGTAAGCTCAGTGGTTACCAGATGGACTGCATGTTTAATGAAGATGGATAATCCACCAGAAGGCCGACCAAAAATATTATGACGCATGGCTGACTGGAAGATTTCGTAATAGCCTGGCAGTAGAGAAGGAGCACATTCCCAGGTTTCTTGCATACAGATAATGTCATTGAGTTTAGGTAGTTCATGGCCTCGCCAGATCTACTGATACTCCTGATTCCTGCCACTTTCCTTGACAAAAATGGTACTCTATGGTCCCCTCAGTGCTAAGACCAATACCTTAAATCTTCCCGATCCCTCTGCTTGCTTTGCTGGAATGTTTGTGTGACCATATGAACCTCTCTTCTGTTTTGCATGCAGACTATGGTTATGGTCTGTGGGGTCACAGTTGTATGGGTCCGATGGTTCTGCCCCACCACCTGAGCCTCTTAGAACAGATTTCCGCTTTTGAAGGGGAGCAGTATTTAAGAGAATGTTCAGATATTTATCAAGCGGGGGATATATAGTTCAGTGCCCCAATCTGTGAAAGACTCTCTTGCATCCCAGACTGCGTCCCTCTGTACTACATTTTTCCAAGTTGTTTTTGTGATCTCGTTTGTTGCCTTCAATGCAGGGGGCTCAAACCTAACCCATTCCATGTCATCCAAGGTGATGCGCCTAAGAGATGGAATTTGAGTAAATAGACGCAATAAGTTCCCTCTCATTAGAATATCTATATGACCTTTTGAGGTATAATGAGGGATGAACACCAGTTCCAGAGAATCCTGCTCTCCCGGGTCTGGTGTAGCCTGTCCAACTGGCAGTGCTTCCGAACTTACCCAGTGAATGGGATCTGTGTCAATGGAGATGTGATGAATTGTGTTTACCACTGAGTGGAGGGCCTGCTCTCTATCGCCCACAAAGCCGGTGGTACCTGCTGTCTCTACGAGCTGGGGTGGTTGTGCCCTCCTTGGGGTCATTTGCCAGTCTTGGTAGTTGTTCTGTATTCTGTATGGAGTGAAGTGTTCCCTTGACCCTTCCTTGCAGGAGCAAGCTGTTATGGTCCTTATTGAGATTGCTTGCGGGCAGGGCCTTGCATATTGAATTCTGTGATCCTCTGAGGGGTTCTGAGCCCCTGGTCTAATTGGTGAGTCGATTGGGCCACTCTTACTACTAGCTGAAGTCACGCACGACCCGATGGCTTCTCTTATATCATGGTCCCTAGGGGCCAACATAGTTGGTGCTACTATTTGATCTTGTGGTTGAACCAGTGGCAATAACCGCAGTGAGGCAGCTATCGACGTTTGTGCCCAAGATGTGGCTTTCCCTTCTCTGCATTGTGGAGCCATTGTCAGTTCCACCACATGTTCTTGTTGCTGGGCTATTGGTAAAGCTCGTGCCTGATACATTGGGAAATACTTCACAGTGCCACTAGCTTCCGATACTTCTGGAACGTTATTTATTTTATGCCTCTTGGCCGATCTCATTTGGCACCTATGTTTCTTGGCTTGCTTTTTTTGTTTCTTCCTTGCTCTCCTTGTTAGGGCTATGGGTAGATCTTAGGTGGGCTTGATGGGGGAAGTGCGTGATATCGTTGTTTCACCAACGATTGTAAATGCCTGCTTGTGAAGGGGAAAAATTGAAGGCTGAGGAATCTTGGTGACCAGCTATTAGCGCTGGCATGAGAGGGATCTGTGGGCACTAGCACCCCCCTGTAGATATATCTACTGAGTTTGTGTCATGTGCAGGGATTTGCTCCTCTTTGATTGACTGGCTGTCTGCTTCCTCCTCTGTTGCATGCGGCCGTACATATGCTCTTCCCTGCTCTGGACTCCCTGTTGCTGTTCTACAGAGGAATTGGACTATAGAGCCCTTTCCTTCGAGTCGAACCTGTCGGACCTGTGTTGGTACCTGGTCTGGGGGGGACTCCTCTTCCTCAAGCGCCCCCTCAGCCATTGGCTAAACAGAGCGCGCCCTGTGCGTTTTGGTTGTGGGGTCGAGCAGTCCCCCATCCCTTGCCGACGTGTATTGTATTTCCTTTTGGGCATCGCCCTCGGGGGCTGCAAGGGCCACTGTGGAGCTTAAATACACTTGGTGATCTTGGGGAGCCTCTCCTCTCCTTGCGTGCTGCGGGTGGCCCTGTCGTTGACCCACTGGTGCGCCTGGTGCTTTGTCCAGTCTAGCTTTGTGTTCTGGGTGCCGCCTCTCCTCCACGCCTTTGTAATGTGGCTAGCACTGGGTGAACGATAGAAGCAGTGGAGGGGTAGGAGCACGCCACCTAGAGCGCAGGAAATACTTGGTGCGACAGTACAGCTGGGGTGAAGCAAGGGGGGGGGCAAGGTGAGGCAGGTAGGGGGGGAACAGCAACATAGAGCCCGGGGAGGAGCAAGGCGGGCAGAAGTGGGGGAGATGGGGGAAGCAGGGGGCGGTGCTCCTACCCCACTCCTGGTCTCTCGACGCCCTCCCAACCACCTCTAGCACCTCACGCACCTCCCCTCTACTGCCCCCTGCTACCACCTTGCAACCTGCTCCCAGCTTCTTGGTTACTCCAATCTATGGAGCTGTGGGGCTGTATCAAGCACGGTCCGATGGCCCCTGGGGGGGCAAGGGGCACTTCTTACCGGAGTGCTGTGTGCTTTGTGCAGATGGGTGGGAGCCAGTCCTCCCAGCTGGCCTCCTGGGTCCCAGCAGTGGCGGAGGCGGGAGTGCTGGGAGGGGAGGCTGGTTCTTCACAGCCGGTTGTTGAGGCAGCTGTACAGCTGTAATAGTGCGATAGCGGTGGCTGAAACCCCGCTTGCCCCCCACAAGCCGCACCCGGTCGGCCCGCTTCCGCAGGGGTCCGCGGGAGGAGTCACGAGGCGTTCCTGATGCGCTCCTGGTGGGTAGAGTGCTCCGCTGCTGCACTCCGCTGCGTTTCCAGTTCCGGAGCAGCTCAGAGGTGAATCATCAGCACAGGAATACAGACCTGTACACCATTAGTTGTACAGTGGATCTTGAACATAAGCCTTACCTCCATTGGGAGCAAATCTCCTCTGTATATCTAGGCACATTTTGACAACTTGGTACTGGAACTCTTGAATAAAGTATGAAATATTTTATTTAATTCACAAAGAAATATAAAAAAAACAGATTTTTAATTTTAATGAGAAGGTTGGAGTTTATCAAAATTCAATTTAGGCCGCTCATCACCCATATTATATTCTGTTTGATCCACTTGCACTGCTCCCATGATTCAATCTGAGGATCCTGTCTAATTTTTTGCCCCCAATTTCAGATTCCTTTACATTTACAGAACATTTATAAAATTTCAACTTTATATTTTGCTTTATTAATCTGTTAATATTATTTATTTTCTAAGCAGTCGGAGACCCCCTGAGTAGACAGATACGTTTCTTGTAACACAAATGTTAGCACTAACCTTCGACTTGATTAACATTAATTGTTAATCTTGCAAACATAATGAACTGTTTCCTTGCAGTAATTCTGAGCAATCTTTGGACAGTAAATGATTTGCTTGCTGTGCTTCTGGGCAATTGTTTATATATCTTAGATCTCGGCTCCTTTTCTCCTTTTTATTTTTTTTAACTTGAAATCAAATTTTAGTAAGGCAAGGCAATATTACAAAAGATTTGCCATTTCACAGAAGTAGTCCTACAAATCAGTCAGATCTCAGCTCACTTACAGCTTCACTCCCTCTCCAACCATGTCTCCTTCTCACACACCCTGGCTGGTCACAGCAGTGTCCGTGAGAGCTCTTCAGCCCTTTTTTCTTTTTTAACTTTATGTAACTGTTGTTCCTTATCAGCGATATAAGTCTAGAGTTTTTAGTCGCTGAGGGCTTGTTGTAACATTTTTAACCCTTGTGAAATGGGCAGCCAGATGCTGCCAAACTAGTAAAAGCTTCTAGTATTTAATGTTTAGGTCATACATTATCTTTTTTGTTGCACACATCATCCACATTTTAACATACCATCTGAATTTTGAAGGGATCTCTACACTTTTCCAGCCAAAGACTATTAATTGTTTAGCAGCTGCCATTTTGTGGCTTATACAATCCTCTGTGCTTTGGTCATCTTTATCATCTTTCTCTATGGTAGGCCAAGCAGAACTACATTTTATAATCTTACTGAGAAAAATCCTTTCAAAAGTGCCTCAGTTTGTTGTACAAATACCAGATATGTTTTGTTGATCCTTCCATATTACTGCACTCCTGAACTCACCTTTTCTACCTGGATATATTTAATTTAGGTGGGATAAGCCCCCTTTATTTAGAGATTACATTTGAAGAAAATCTTGTGCATATTATGGATATATGTTCCTGCTAGGCTATTAATGTACAACAATGACAATGCAAATTGTAATGAAGGAGACAGTTTGTCAAACGTTGAATTAGCTCAATCCCATTTCCTATTCTAGTTGTTTGATGGCAGGGCTAGTTGGGGCATTCTTCACCTGAAGATATCAACTGTTATGTGAGACAAATGAATAGCTACTATGGCGGTCATTATGAACATGGCGGGAAAGACAGCCGACCGCCGTGGCGGCGGTGAACGGAATCCCGGCGGCGGCAGCGAATGGAAACCCGCATATAATGATCGAAAAACCCAACCCCGCCAAAAATTCCCAGACCACCACTCCCCGCCACCACCAAGCACACCCACATCCTGCCCTCCAAATAATGATGCACACATCACCTCGGTGGACAGTGGAGGCCGGACGACCTGGGCGGCAAGTGGGCCCAACAGCAACCAGTGCACACATTGGCTAGGCTTAGCACCCACACACCTGCCACACATCCAGAACACCATAAAACACCCCAAGACACACCCCACAATCCCTTGCAACGAGACCAGGACCAGAAGACGGAGAGCACCAGAGTCAGACAGAGAATGCCAGCCGACAGGACACGCATATCGACCCACACAGGAGCACCCAAACCCCGTCCCCAGTCCCGACGCCATCCACCACCCTCACCATGCCCCCCCCAAAAAATCCATACTTCACCGAAAGCGAGCTAAGGACCATGGTGGACGAGATCCTAAAAGTGGAGCCACAAATATTCGGGTCCGAGGTGCAGCACACACCCATCGCCTGGAAAATGGAGCTGTGGCAGACCATTGTGAACAGGGTGAATGCAGTGGGACACCATCCACGAACCAGGAATGACATCCGCAAGAGATGGAACGACCTGCGGGGGAAGGTCCGGGCCATGGCATCCAGGCACCACATTACAGTGCAGAAGACTGTGGGAGGACCGCCACCACCTGACTACACAGTCTGGGAGGAGAAGGTACTCGCCATCCTGCACCCAGAGGGACTCACTGGACTCACTGGAGGAATGGACTCGGGTAAGTCATCTATAGTTACCCCATATACACCATACCTGTACTGCATGCACCACCCCACTCCAACCACACCCACCTAAACCCACACCCCACCCAGCCATTACCCACCACATCCAAAACCCTGCATCACCCACAACTCACTACCAGGCCCACATCACTCACGCTGTGCACAGCCACCCACCCCTGCACGTACCCACAATGGAATAATAACCCCCACGACAATGTAACCCCACCACTGCCACTAAATGCAATGCCCACCTCACAAAGGCACCCTGGAAGGCCACTGAAAGGCGCACCAGCACAAAATTGCACAGTTTAGTACACCTCAAACCCTCATGCATATGTAACATACATTTCTATGTCCCCCAAGAGGCACCACCACCCATGCAACCCTAATGGAGTGGACAAGGAGTGCCACAGCACTCCAGAAAGACAGAGGCACATCACAGGACACTGGTGAAGGATCCCTGGACACTGATGAGCAGGCAGGCCTCTCACACAGCCCTGGATGCTCACCATGCAGCAGCCCCACCCAGGAAAACACTGTCACCCCTACACCCAGTCAAGACCAGCAGGCCAGGGGAGGCGTACCCACACCAATGGACCCAGGGCACAAACAGGTGGAACACAGCTACAGAGGCCACAGTCTCCCACCCCCAACATGCAGGAAGACGAGGACCCCAGTACTAGTGGCACGTCAAGACCTGCGCAGGGGACACAAGCACAGGGGGCCAGGGCAAGGTCAAGTGCCCCAGTGGGTCAGGGGGTAAGGCACCGGATAGATGAAGCAGCCCAGGACGTCATTGCAGAGGTGTTGGGGGCCTACCAACGTACCCAATACAGGTTGGCACATATTGGGGGTCATTCTGACCCTGGCGGTCTTTGACCGCCAGGGTCGCGAATGACGGAAGCACCGCCAACAGGCTGGCGGTGCTTCCATGCCCATTCTGACCGCGGCGGTAAAGCCGCAGTCAGAAAACCGGGACCGGCGGTTTCCTGCCGGTTTTCCCCCGGCTGGGCGAATCCGCCAGGGCAGCGCTGCAAGCAGCGCTGCCATGGGGATTCTGACCCCCTTCCCGCCAGCCTGTTTCTGATGGATACAACTACCTGTGGATTCCTCACCTCATGAATACTCCCATGGCGCCAGCATTCGACGGAAATCTTCTTACTAGTCTCTGCACGTCGACGAGGACGTCACTGTCTCGCACGCGACGCCGTCTGACGTCATACAGGCAATAAGAGGTCCTCGACGACGTGCAGACGTCAGTTCCCTTTTTTCCGTGCATTCGAAACGGTTATCTTCGAGGGAGCAACTGTTACTCTTGCGGTTACAGTGTATATCTTGCTGCGTACTCTTTCTCTGTGGAAATAATGTCGCAGAGAAAGTCTGGATTTAAGCCTTGTCGTGAGTGTGGAGGCAAGATGTCGGTGACGGATCCTCATTCCGATTGCCTTTGGTGTTTGAGCTCCGACCACGACGTCTCGACTTGTGATTCATGTCAGCACATGAATCCGAAGGCCCTTAAAGAACGCGAGGCGAAGCTGTTTATGGCCAAGTCAAAGGAGAAGCATCACAAGAAAAAGTCTTCTCCAAGACATCGGCGTCATCGAGACTCCCGGCGCCGTAGAGAATCTCGGCGTCATTCAAGGGAGGCTCGTTCCAGGTCTCCGGATCGGCGCCGAAGGACATGGGAGGTCAGCCCCACGGTGACGCCGCATCCTTCGACGCCGTTGCCCTCTCCGGCGTCTCCAACTTCGCCTGGACAGGCGTCGGTGATTGAGGTATTGGAGCCTCAAGTGTTTTCTCCGGCGCAGACGCCGAGGCCGGCGTCGGGGTCGCCTCCGAGTCAGGCACCCCAGTATCCGGCTTTTCCCACCCCTGGAGCCGATAGTTCCGCATTCTTGAATGCAATGTATGCCATCTTCCAACAGATGGCTCCAGGGGGTGCTCCGGCTGGGCCTTTGGCCTTTTCTTTGGGTGATCCTGCGCCTCTTCGGCCGGCACCCTTTATGCCCTTTCTCCCGTTTGGGAACGCGGGCTCGGCGCCAGTGTCGGCGCCGGTGGCCGCTCCGATGGCTTCGGAGGGATTGGCCCCAGGGATTTCCATCCCGTCGACGTCGAGATTTCGGCCTGTGACTCCGGTGGGTCCATCCGTTTCAACTGCTCTTCAGTCGGCGCCGAAGTTACCTGTGGCGCCGGATGCGGCGTCGGTGGCTTCGGAAGATCGGCGCCGATCTCCGACTTCGGCGGAGGTATTGTCGACTCCGCGGATTGAGCAACGACTGCATTCAAGGAGGCGTGCTCTCCGGGTACTAGAAGAGCAGGAGTACCAACGAGCCCTAGAGGAAGGAGAGCTAGAGGACTCGGGTGATGGGCTGCGTGGACTGGAGTCGGCCAGTGGGCTGGACACTTCCCCTGAGTGGGACCTTTCGTCCCCGGGGGAATATACCGAGGAAGCTGCTTCCTTTCATACAGTGGTACGGAAGGCAGCTAGTTTTTTGGACCTGCCTTTGCCGGTGGTGGAGGCGAAACAAAACCTTTTGACAGAGGTGTTGCATCCGGCCTCAGCCGCGGCGGAGCCTCTATTACCTTTTAATGACGCTCTGCTGGATCCGGTTTTAGAGGTGTGGAAGAAGCCGGCATCTTCCCCAGCAGTTCACAGAGCCGTGGCCAGGAGGTATCGGACGGCTCCAACTGATCCTGGTTTCCTATCTAGGCACCCTACGCCGGAGAGCTTGGTTGTGCAGGCCTCCTGTTCGTCCAAGTCAGCGCCTGGTTCTTTTCCGACGGTGCCTGGGGACAGAGATTCAAAAAAGCTGGAGGCGCAGTCGAAGAAGATTTTTTCGTCCTGCAGTCTGGCATTAAAAGCCACCAATGCAACCTGTATCCTGGGGAGGTATATTCATGCTCTGATGGATGACATCTCCTCTTCGTTTACAGAGCTTCCCCAGGGTCTTTTGGATCTTGTCTCTGATGCCCAGGCTGCTGCGACCCAAATTATCCAGACGGGACTGGATACCACCGACTCGGTAGCCAGAGCAATGGGCACAACTGTGGTGGAAAGGAGACAGGCCTGGCTCCGTAACTCGGGCTTTTCGGCAGATGTACAGTCCACATTGTTGGATCTCCCGTTTGATGGGGACAAACTGTTTGGGGCTAAGGCTGATTCGGCCTTGGAACGGTTTAAGGAGAGCAGGGCCACGGCTAAGTCGTTGGGACTCCAAGCTCCTTCTTCCACGGCCTCTTCCAGATTCTTCAGGAGGTTTCGTGGATTTGGGCGTGGCTCTTCCTCCTCTTCCTTTCGGGGAAGATATCAGCAACCTGCCTCTTCCCATCCCTATAGATCTTTTAGGGGGAGGGGTAGGGTCCGCACCAGGGGAGCTTCTCAGCAGCACTCTGCCTCTTCCTCATCCTCTGGCGGGGTGCAGCAGGGGAAGCAGCCTTAGGCTTCCACCATTTCCCACTCACTCCTCTCCTGTAGGGGGAAGATTACAGCATTTTCTCACCAAATGGGAGACTGTTACGTCGGACACTTGGGTTCTC
Organism: Pleurodeles waltl; assembly: GCF_031143425.1. Lineage (NCBI taxonomy): Eukaryota > Metazoa > Chordata > Amphibia > Caudata > Salamandridae > Pleurodeles > Pleurodeles waltl. The sequence goes on along the minus strand of NC_090437.1, from coordinate 682,054,157 downwards.
AGTGTTGTGGGAAAAGGCTACACCCTTCCCTTTCGGGAGTTTCCGCCCCTCATCCCGCCCCGCCCTTCGTATTGTTCACAAGAACACCTCCTGTTGCTAGAACAGGAGGTAGAAGTCCTCCTTTTAAAGGGCGCGGTGGAGTTGGTCCCGGAGCAGGAAAGGGGTCAAGGAGTTTACTCAAGGTATTTCCTGATTCCCAAGAAGGATGGTCGTTTGAGACCAATTCTGGACCTGAGGATCTTGAATTGGTTCCTCAAGCAGGAAAAGTTCAAGATGCTGACCCTAGCACAGGTGCTTTTGGCGTTGAACATGGAAGACTGGATGGTGTCTGTCGACTTGCAGGATGCTTACTTTCATATCCCGATACTCAAGTCACACAGGAAGTATCTCCGGTTTGTGGTGGGATCGCAACACTACCAGTTTGCGGTCCTTCCGTTTGGTCTTACTTCAGCACCTCGAGTCTTCACGAAGGTGATGTCGGTGGTTGCGGCAGAGCTCAGAAGGAAGGGGATAGCAGTATTCCCTTACTTGGACGATTGGTTGATCAAAGCCAAGTCCCCGGAGCTTGTGTTGCGTCATCTGCAGTCAACAACCCAGTTGTTGTTCGACCTGGGCTTTTCGGTGAACGAGCCCAAATCTCACCTAGAGCCCTCTCAGCGCCTCCTGTTCATAGGGGCAGTACTGGATACAACATTGGGTCGAGCCTTTCCTCCGCCTCAGCGGATTCAAGATATTCAGGATTTGGTTCCAATGTTTCGAAATGGAGCGGTAGTTCCAGTCCTCAAGGCCCTTCGTCTGCTCGGTCTTTTTGCCTCCTGCATTCTGTTGGTCACGCATGCTCGCTGGCACATGAGGGCTCTTCAGTGGTGCCTCCGAAGGCAGTGGTCTCAACACAGAGGGGATCTAGAGGGTACTGTAAAGATCTCCAGAGATGCTGCTGTGGATTTGAAGTGGTGGATTGCAAGCAACAATCTTTCACAAGGAAAGCCGTTCCAGCAGTCGCCACCAGTGGCCACAGTCATAACGGATGCTTCCACTCTAGGGTGGGGAGCTCATCTGGGGGATCTGGAAATCAAAGGTCTTTGGTCTCCAGAGGAACAGATTTTTCACATCAATCTGTTAGAGTTACGGGCTGTACGTCTGGCTCTCAAGGCCTTCCTCCCTTCCCTTCGTGGTCAGTCGGTACAGGTCCTAACGGACAATACTACCACGATGTGGTACATAAACAAGCAGGGAGGAGTGGGGTCGTACCTTCTCTGCAGAGAAGCTCTTCGACTATGGTCCTGGGCAAAGGACCATCGGATTTGCTTGATAGCAAACCATCTGGCCGGAGTTTTGAACGTGCGTGCGGACAGTCTCAGTCGCCACTTCTCGGCAGACCACGAGTGGCATCTCCATCCAGATCAAGTCCGTTTAATCTTCCAGAAGTGGGGGTTTCCTCGGGTAGATCTGTTCGCCACTCGAGAGAACGCGCATTGTCCGTTGTTCTGCAGCCTTCAGTATCCGATGCAGGAAGCATTGGGGGACGCGTTTCAAATGACCTGGTGCGGCCAGTTGCTTTACGCGTTTCCTCCCATACCCTTGATTCCTCGAGTATTGAGGAAGATTCGCCAAGACCGGGCTCTAGTAATCTTAATAGCTCCGGATTGGCATAGGAGGGTGTGGTACTCCGACCTTCTCCAACTCTCAACGTGCCCGCCGCTCCATCTCCCTTTCAGGGCAGACCTCCTCTCACAGTCGCAGGGGCAGGTTCTACACCCCAACCTCCAGAGTCTGCACCTACATGCCTGGAGATTGAACGGGGCAACCTGAGTTCCTTCTCTCTCCCGCCTGAGGTAGTGGATGTTATATTAGCGGCCAGGCGACACTCCACTAAATCTATCTACGCTAATAGGTGGTCTAAATTTGTTGCGTGGTGTGGAGAGAGGCAGATTGATCCCTTACATGCTCATCTATCGGACGTTTTGTCTTTTGCTCTATCTCTGGCGCAGAAAGGTTGTGCAGTGGCTACCATTAAAGGTTATTTATCGGCCTTGTCAGCCTTCATATGTCTTCCAGACCAACCATCTTTATTTAAATCCCCTATTGTTATCAGATTCTTGAAAGGTCTTCTAAATCAATATCCTCCAAAGCCATTCGTTATGCCGCAATGGGATTTGTCCTTAGTCCTGACTTTCCTTATGGGGTCCCCTTTTGAACCTATGCATTCTTGCCCCTTGAGGTATTTGGTTTTAAAAACAGTCTTCCTGATAGCTATAACATCAGCAAGGAGAGTGAGTGAGTTGCAGGCCTTATCAGTAAAACCCCCTTATACAACTTTTTATGGGGATAAGGTGGTGTTGAGGACCAAGGCTGCTTTCCTCCCGAAGGTTGTTTCACCCTTCCATTTGGCTCAGGCAATTACTTTGTCCACGTTCTATCCTCCGCCTCATCCTTCCAAAGAGGAAGAAAGACTGCACCGTCTGGACCCAAAGAGAGCGTTGAGCTTCTTTATCGATAGAACAAGGGATTTCAGGCTGGAGGATCAGCTGTTTATTGGATACGTGGGCAAGAGGAGAGGAAAGGCAGTCCACAAGAGAACACTATCCAGGTGGGTTGTTCTTTGCATTAAAATATGTTACTCTTTGGCAAAGAAGGATCCTCCTGAGGGCATTAGAGCTCATTCCACCAGAGCTAAGTCGACCACTTCGGCCTTAGCCAGAGGTGTTCCTGTGGTCGACATCTGCAAGGCCGCAACTTGGTCGTCCCTTCACACTTTTGCAAAACATTACTGTTTAGATTCTGAGGTTAGAAGGGACGGCCATTTTGCACGGTCAGTGCTGCAGGATTTTTTGGTTTGACCATTTAGGCACCCACCGCCGGGCGTGGTACTGCTTTGGGACTCTATTCATGAGGTGAGGAATCCACAGGTAGTTGTATCCATCACAAGAACGAGTTACTTACCTTCGGTAACGACTTTTCTGGTGGATACATTAGCTACCTGTGGATTCCTCACGGTCCCACCCGCCTCCCCGTTGCCTTTATGGTCTTGCCAAGTAATCCTTAAGTGCGCTCCTCTTGGTCTTTGAGGGTGCAATAGATGTATATATAATATATTTATATATATATATATGTATATGTGTATATATCTTTATGTATGTACTTGGTGTGTGTATATATTTTAAAAGAGAGAGTTTTATATATATATATATATGTACATAAAAAGATTTACAGTTATTCATACAATGTGGTGTATTTTTACAATATAATGGATGTTGCCTTGCTCTTTCATTGCATTGCCTGGTTGTTCTCATGCACGTAAAAAATGATTGGTACTGACGTCTGCACGTCGTCGAGGACCTCTTATTGCCTGTATGACGTCAGACGGCGTCGCGTGCGAGACAGTGACGTCCTCGTCGACGTGCAGAGACTAGTAAGAAGATTTCCGTCGAATGCTGGCGCCATGGGAGTATTCATGAGGTGAGGAATCCACAGGTAGCTAATGTATCCACCAGAAAAGTCGTTACCGAAGGTAAGTAACTCGTTCTTCTGGCGGTTGTCACCGCCAGGAAGAGGCTGGCGGGAACGGGTGTCTTGGGGCCCCTGGGGGCCCCTGCACTGCCCATGCCACTGGCATGGGCAGTGCAGGGGCCCCCTAACAGGGCCCCATGATGCTTTTCACTGTCTGCCTAGCAACAGTGAAAAGCGCGACGGGTGCAACTGCACCCGTCGCACCGCCGCAACACCGCCAGCTCCATTCGGAGCCGGCTCCTGTGTTGCGGTCCCCTTGGTTAGCGGCGGCCGGCCCAGCGGGAATGTCCGAATGCGGGAAGCGGTATTTTGGCCGCATGGCGGCCAAATGACGGTTCCCGCCTGGCGGGCGGCTATCGCCGCCTGCCAGAGTCGGAATGAGGGCCATTGTATCCACCCTGGAGCAAAGTCAGATGATGTAGCTGGAACAACACCAACAGGCCATGGAGCAGTGGAAAGAACACAATGCCACAATGGCCACCATTGCTGGAACACTGCTGCAGTTGGTCAACAAACACTCAGACTCCCACACAGGACAAGAGGCCCCCACAACAGCCCTGGACAACCAGCAACAGATGACCCAAGCAGCTGAAACAGCACAGGAAATACCCTCCCAGGAATCACAACGCCCAACCATGCCACCCCAACAAGCTCCACAGCAGGCGCCCAAACGTAGTCTCAGGCCAAGATATGGCACTGGAAACCCAGCAAAGAACAAGCCCCACTCCAACAATTGACACAGCTAATACTGCCAAGCAACTATCCCACCCATTCACCAACTACACTAAGTTGAGGGCTAAATAAAGTACTAAATTACAAATAGGACCCACCTATGACATCAAACAGGCCTGCCACCAAGTCGGTTTTGAGGACACCCAACCATTAAGACGTCCATCACTGTACATAGCACATTTCACTGTATTCCACCAATAAACAACATATATCACCTGTAACACTGTCCCCTGTCTTCAATGTTGAACAAAGTGGAGTATGGATGCAACTGGCAGGGAACAACTTTATTGTCAATTTGTGCATGGTGGTGGTAATGTGTGTTTCAAAATAGGCAAGGAGGGAATGCATATATTGTCTGTACCATGCAAAGAGGTCCATGTCTCGCCTATCATGACCAATTCCCCCTAGATGACATGGCACACTTACAGTATCAGTCACTAACCACATTTACAGGCTGAAGTCCCACACAGTTATTGGAAGTAGAGTTGTATCAGTTGGTTCCTGGAATTGACATCTTCACCTTCCTCCTCCTCACCATCACTCTCTTCACCTCTCTGAGGTAACTGATCAGGACCTATAGCACCCTCTACCTTCAAAAGGGGGATTGAATGTCTCACTGCCACGTTGTGCAGCATGCAGCAGGCCACCACTATTCTACACACCTTATCAGGCCCATAGGCCAGGGAACCCCCAGATATATGTAGGCACCTGAATCTAGCCTTCAGGAGACCAATAGTATGCTCTATCACCCTCCTAGTACGTCCATGGGCCTCATTGTATTTCCTCTCTGCCTCCGTCCTGGGATTCCTTACTGCTGTCAGGAGCCATTGCAAGTTTGGATAGCCAGAATCACCTAGAGAAATGGTCAATACAGAGTCGTCATTGGAATGTCCTTAGTCAGATAGGCTGGTTTTCTGCAATGTGTCAGTTAGTGACAGGCAAACTTGCCTATGATCCACCCTCTGTCCTCTTGTAGTTGTTCCATCTTCTGTGGCACACTACTGTTCCTCAAAACAAATGAATCATGGACAGAACCCGAAACATGGCATTCACATGGGATATGTACTGGTCTGCAGTACATATCAATTGGATGTTCATGGAGTGAAAGTTCTTCCTGTTTCTGTACACCTGTTCACTCACTTTTGGGGGGATGATAGCTATGTGGGTGCCATTGATGGCACCTATGACATGGGAAATGTTTGCAAAGGAATAGAAGTCAGACTTGATGGCAGGGAGGTCAGCACTTTGGGGGAATCGCACATAGGATTGCAGATGTTGTACAAATGCATTCAGAAATCTTGTCAGTAGTACCTGGCTGAACATTGGCTGTTAGAAACCAGCACCCATGCCCACTGTCACTTGAAAAGAGCCTGTGGCCAGGAAATGGAGTGCGGAGAGCACCTGCACCTCAGTTGGAATGGCATGCTGATTACGATTTCCGGGAGTCAGTGCAGGATCCAGTAATGCACATAGGTCCTGAATAGTTGCACATGTGAGTCTGTAGGTGATTATGATCTGACGCTCGACCATGGTCCCCATATCCACAAGTGGTCTGTACACTGATGGTGCCCTTCCTCGCCACAAGGGTCGGTACCTATGAGGGGTAAGAAAAAGGTGCGATGTGCACACATACACTGGCATATTTGCTACATACATGCACTGCATTCTTCATAGTCGTGTCTGTACAATAACTGCAACCTGACAGATGTACATGTACATCACTAGGAGGAAATGGAGTAAATCATGTGTGATTATATACTCAATGGATAGAGTCCTAGGTGCTTCATATGGCTTGTAGGCCCAGCATTGTGAGTATTATGAATTTCAAGATGCGTAGGTGATGGCAAAATGTCTGCCCACTGTAGTTCTGCCCCTTCGTTGTGGAAGTGACCTAATACCGCTAGCAATTGACGTCACAGCGTACGGCAGTGTTGACCGCTGTTCGCACCCTCATTGGATAACATGGATGCCAATGGGGAATCCTGGCGTATCATGATCGCCGGCGGTTCGTCATCGTTTGATCACTTGACTCCCTGATCCTGTGCGGACAAGTACTCCACTCTGTGTACTGCTGTGGCCTGCCTCTGGCTATGGATGTTCCACGTGGTGCAGGGGAAAGGGCCCCGGCCTTCACCCAGGAAGAACTGTAGAAACTGGTGGAAGGGGTCCTGCCCCTGTATGGCAGACTCTACGGACGGCCAGAGGTACAGGTGAGTGCGGGTTTAGGGGGTACTGTGTGAGTGATGGATGGAGTGGATTGCACAGATGTGTGCTCCTGTGAGCCAGGATGGGGCTTGGTGCATGGAATGCTGTGTGCCACTGTCCTGCATGTCTGGGAGTACTGTCTGTCCTGTGTCTGGGAGTGCTGTCTGTCCTATGTCTGACAATCTGCCAGCTGTTGCCATCGTGCAGGTCCCTGACCTCTGTGTTCCATTTCTGTGTCACCCTACTACGTCAGCGCCCACCAGAAGAGGGCACATTGGCATGCCATCGCCAAGGAGGTACGGACCCTGGGGGTCTACAACCGGCGGAGCACCCACTGTCGAAAGAGGTGGGAGGACCTGCGGCGCTAAGCGCGGTAGATCACTGAGGCCCAGCTTGGGAAGTCCTCTCAACGTGGAAGGGGTGCCCGTCGGGCACTGACCCCCCCTCATGCGAAGGATCCTGGCGGTGGCGTACCCAGACCTGGATGGGCGCTTGAAGGCTGCACAGCAGTCACAAGGGGGTGAGTACTCACAGCCCATACTTCAGCCTGGAAGGATGAGCGTGTGTGCGATAGGGCTCATGGTGCCTAGAGCAGGGATTTTGACTGGTGTCCAGCTACTGTCTGCTCCCCAGAGGGTGTAGGGTTGTCCCTGTCAGGTTTCACCTACCTGATCTCCAATACAATTTCAGGATATGGGTGTAGGTCAGTATACTGCTCAGTAGTCAGGGCCATGGCCATGGACCTAGTGCACGGTGCTGACTGTTGGGTGTGTCTGCTGGGTAGGTGTATGTCTGGCCATTGTGTATCAGCATTCAGCTACTTACAAGTGTCTCTCCTGTTTTGTCTCCCCATCCCTGCTCTCTTGTGTTTGTCTGGTACAGCATCAACATCAGGCGAGGGAGCTTAGGCCCCGGCAAGTGGGGAGGCAGTGGCCCACGGATCCTCCGAGGTAGAGACAACGGACGCCCAGGGGACCAGTGGGTAGGAGGGCGAGGGTAATTCCATGGGGGAGGCTACTACTACAGGAGGTAGTGACTCTGAGACCTCCTCCAATGGGGGTCCTCCGGCGGTGGCAAACCCTAGTGCACACACCACTACCGTAACATCTTCCACCACCCCCATATCATCAGCGCCCTCCCTTCTGCTCCCCACCGAATTGCCCGTGCCCGCCTACCCAAGAAGGTGGGCGTCTCCTTCGCCCCAGGCACCTCCTTCCCTGCCCCAGTCAGCCCTGCTGCCCTCACAGAGGAGGCTATTGACCTCCTGAGAACCATCTCTGCAGGGCAGACAACCATCGTCAATGCCATCCAGGGTCTGGCTTCTGAGGTGCAGCAGACCAATGCCTGTCTGGATGGCATTCACGGTGCCGTGTCTGCCCTACAGAGATCTTTTCAGGCTCTGGCCTCCTCTTGGACGGCAGCCAGTTTCCCTGGCCATTCCGTCCCCCCTCCAACCTACTCTACCCCTTCCAGCACCCCACTCCCTTCACCCGTCCAAAGCACACAATCAGACCCGCTTACAGGCACATCAACACACAAGAAGCACACTTCCAAACACAAGCACCACACCTCCCACCACAAGCATTCACACAGCCAACAGACACCTGCACACACAACAACGTCCACTTCCCCCAGTGTGCCCGCCTGTCCGCCTCCCTGTCTGTCCCCTCTACATCCACACACTCATGCACTGCACCTTCACTCACTGTTACTGCTCCTCTTCCTGCACTCACCACAATAGCAGACAGCCATACATGCACCCCATACACCACACCTGCACTCACCACCTCTACTGTAGTTGACACATGCAGCACACTCACCCGACTTGCAGACATCCACCCAACATACATCCACACTAGCTGTCTGTCTTCTCCCACTGTGTCCACCCCCCACCTCCCAAAACACTCAAACGCACCAAGACACCCACCCATCAGACATCCGCCACACCACAGCATACTGAGCAGTCACCTGCACCCACTACACGCACACCTACACCCCATACATCATCTCCCTCTGCCTCCACTCCCACGCCCTCATCCACGCCCACCCCAATTGCTCCCCAAAAACTTTTCCTCTCCCATGCAGACCTGTTTGAACCCAGTGGTCCACCCCGTCTTGTCCTGAAACTTGCCCACCTCCTTGCCCTTTCCGCTTCTTCCACATCGCAGCCCACCCCGGTCCAGCCTTCCCATTCCCGTGCCCCTTCTCCGGTGAAGAAGAAGGCCCGCTCAGAGTCTAAGGCATCCTTCTCCTCCTGAGCCCAACAGCCCCCACCCCCTTCAAAGGAGAAGCCCACCCCCCTCCAACCTCCTCACTCAAGTCCAAGTCCCACCCCCGTCGTAAATCACCACCCCCACCTCCCCTGACCCCCATTCCGTGAGGTGCCTGGATCCTCATATGGTGCCCCGTTCAGTGGAGTACCCAGCACTTGTGGGAGTCAGGTGTGGCCAAGGACTAATTACTTTTGATGGACTGGCCATTGGCCCTGTTGGCACCATTTAGCTCACTGAGCTACATAATAATGTTTCGGTGTGGCCTGTGTTTGGGCTGCACGCAGTTTCACCCTGGTGTTTGTTTAAGTTATTTATGGGTATGGGGCTATAGTATGTACTATGGCCAAGTTGCAGTGGCCTCGGTCGGGTACGTCCCTCTTGGTGTGGGGTGTCTGACTTGTGCTGCTGGGAAGGGTTGGGGGGACTTTGCGGGGTGGGTGGGTATGTAACTTTGCCCTTCCCTCCCTTGTGTCGTAGGTTGCGGAACTTACCGTTGTTGTCTTCGTCAGCGGTCTCGGTCGTGTAGATATATGGCAAGGAACAAGGCTGCCATGATCTGCAGCTCTCTGTCCATGGCTGCTGCTGCACGTTTTGTGGAACTCCGGTCAGTGTTTCCTTCTTTTTGTTTCTTTTCCGCCTGGCTTTGTGTGGTGGTGGTCCCCGCCCTAGAACTGGCGGCGGAATGGTAGTTCATAATTTGATGGGTGGGTTGGGCCTTTCCGACAGCCTGTGGGCGGACTCTGCCGTCGTCAGCGGGACTCCTTCGCTGGCGGTGGGTGGTGCGCAGGATGCGTGTGTTTCGTTTGGTTCATTATTTGGCGATCCGGGCCGCTCCTCTGTTGGCAGTTTCTACCAGCGTTTTTCAGAGAATCTCGTAATAAATGTGCATTTCTTTGTTTCTAGTGTGTGCTGCCAGTTACCAGATATGTTCCAATGGAGCTAAGTTTAACACTGGGGCATGTTACTTATATTTACACTTATGATTATAGCCAGATTTAAATCATTGTACAGGAGACTTGTCTGTGAATTTGACTTAATGACTTTTTTACACATGTCATCCTCATACATTCATAATGAACCATGGACCAATTTGTACCATGTCTATGTATTATAATATAATATCACATATATTTTTCTACACCTAGTATATTCCCTCTGGTTTGAGGCTTGCGTGTTCCTAGGATGCCTTTCCTCTACCATGGGATGGTAAGCTGTCTATGTTTAATTATGTCACACTTGGTCTCGGGGTGATTACTCTTTCCTTCACTGTAAAGACACTATTTTATGTCTATTTTTCTATTTCCATGCAGGGCGACCTACTGACCAATTTACGGTGACAATTAGTCTTCGTCCAGTAAGTGACTTTTCAGCACTTATCCCCCCCCCCCTTTTTTGTATACAGTTAGGAGAAGTAGTTATCATGGTCCTGACGAAGCGCCATGGGATCACTTCTTGACTGTAGAGGCGCGAAACATGTTGACCACACTATGCTAGGACTAGGTACACCACCTTTTCCTTCTTTTCACGGAGTACAGTGGGACATTATTCCCCGTATTAACTCCTCTTGGCCTGATCCTGTTTCTGAGTTATTAAATCATGATGCTTAAGGCTCAGAGTCAATTTTAATTCACTTGTCTCTCCCTTTTTTACTGTCAGTATTTTTCACAGGCCCATCACTTCTGCTAGATTATCTTCGGTTGTGTGCCACCACCGTGTGGTGGGTGGTCCGCCAGACATTGCAGTGCCGGTCTGACGAGGAGTTAGCCCAATGATGATGCTCAGCATTCTAGTGGATGCTTGAGGGCTCTCCTGACAATACTGACTCTCCGTCTTCCTGCATGTGTGTGCATATATACATATTTTGGAACAGTGTACTATTTCTATTTGCGTAATGTTGATTGAACATTCACTGGCTAACACAATTGGCACACTTCACAGTTTTGCTTGCAGTACAGCACATGTGTATCTCATTTGAATACAAGGGCACCTATGAATAAGACAGGATTACCTTTATTAATGATTATTTTTTACTTTTCTCTGTTATAAATATTTTCATCAGTATTTTATTGGTTTTAGGTCATTGTGAAACCCCATTAATATCTACTATTCTGAGGATGATCTCACATACTCACGACTTATGAGAGAGAAATGTTGCAGCTGCTCCACCTCTTATTTGTTACAAACTGGATCATTAAACTCTTGAATACTAATTGAGGACTATTCTCAGTTATCAGGAGGGTGGACATTACATGCATTAATCTATGACTTTTGAGTAGAAGCTTTATGATTAGAGTTGTAGTAGTAATGTATGATGGGTCTTTCTCATCTTAATATAACTTTAATTTCATTTCCTTGAATGCTACCCAAATACATGATTTGTGCATCTGTTCTTGTGTACGCCTGTTTCTCCTGCTCGTCTTAACTTTATTTTATGAATAATTCATGCCATACCTTGGATTAATTTGTCTTGATAATTAGTAACCTAAGGTTTAAATATCCCTTTAAATAATCCCCTAGTTAGCACTTTACCTTATATATATTGTAGTAACCTGAGCGGCAAAGGGTTATTGGGTTGCCCATCTTTTCTTATGTTGACTTTTAGAAAGTTGGCATTTTGTTGTCCTAACCATGTGATGCCTGCAGCCTGTTTCCTGGCTCACATGACTAGGTGTAGTTAGCATTAGGCTTTGGTGTATTCCTCCCAACAACATCACAAAAGAGGGTCTGGTTGTTGACAGATTGGGCCATCCTGGCTTGATAGGGTGGGGGGAGTGGAGCTGTCACCTACCACACTTGCACATCGCAAAGGCTCTACCGGAGCACACTCACAAAGGGTTTGACACTAGACTGTTGTGACCCTAGACAAGATTGGGTCATGGCTGGGAAGCAGGAACTTCCAAACACCACTCGGTGTGGAAACCCTTCTGAGCATTCTCCTACTTTAGAGTGGGCACCAGGTGTAAAAAGATGACCGTCAGATCCACTCTTCAGTACACTCCTGGACCTGTGATACTACAGGAGAAGGACTGCCCTGCTGCTTGAGGCCTGCTCTGCTGTCTGAGAAGGAAGACTGGACCTGCACCCTTCATCCCAGGCTGAAGTGACTCCAATAGCCAGCTGACTGACCACCTGTTCTGAGATACAGGGGCACAATAACCTCCAGAATCCCCTTCGCAACTGCCCAGCTGAGCTACTGCAACTTGACCTGTCTGGACCTGCAACAGGACCTGCCTGAGCCCAGCTGGCCTCTCCTGGAGCGAGTTGCCAAGAAGTGCCTTCCAAGATCTTGCCACCCGCCAGCAAAACAGCTCTGGGGAACCTAATCCTTCCGACTACAGCGACAACCAGCAACGCAAGATCTGGACTTCATGCTACAGCATCGACAGCCTGCAGTGACCCCCCTACATGAATCTCCAGCGACAACTATCCACGATACCCAACAGGATCTTCTTGCTACAGCAACCACTTTCCACAACATCTGGCCTACTCTTTGTGCTACAGCGAGGATTGCACGTGATGCTCTCCTTGCTCCTCAGGGTCTCCTTCACAGCAAATGGAACTCTTCATGCTAGACTGTAGAAGGTACATTTTTCAGTGGGACTATATGGTCCATGCTCCATCACTTTCAGCCTGAATTTGTGACTCTCACCCGGTCTTGCACGACCAGGTAACCCTGAGGGGCGCTTTGTGCTTTTAGGTGCTATATATTTACCTTAAGTCTTTGAAATTGCATATCGACAGTTCTACTGATTGGACGTTTGCTGTTGTGATATCAAATACTTTACTACATTTTACTCTGTTTTTCTAAATTGGTGTCGAATGTTTCTTGTGTTGTGTTACCACTTTATTACTGTTTGTGTGTTGCTTAAATATTTTACAAATTGCCTCTAAGTTAAGCCTGACTGCTTTTGTGCCAACCTACCAGAGGGCTAAGCACAGATTAATGTATTGGCTTTTGTTGTTTACCCTGACAAAAGAGAAGGGTTCACACTACCATCAAATAGCGACTCAATTTATTTTGGTCTTGATCTATGTCTGTCAAGTAGGTTAAAGCTTTGGTATTTGTTTTCGGACCTAGGGCTAGCATTTATTAGTAAGCAGCTAAAAAGAGCTATTTTGGTGTGGTGTGATTTTGTCAACTGTTTTGAAAGTGGTGTGATTTTATACTGTGAGTAATATCCTTGGATGGTGTAGGTGGTGTGCAATTTGTGATTGTGTTCAATGTAGCGGGTTGTTTTGGGTGCCTTTATGCTCGTCCAACATTTTTAGAAGCCATTTTGTAGTGTCTATATGTGGGTGGGAGGGAGTGTGGTTAAAATTGATGGGATGGGTTGTGGAGTTGTCTTTGGAAAAGAAGCGTTGTTGTGTGGTAGATAAGGGGATGCAAGGTTATGAATAAGGCTTACTGATTTTTACATATACAGACAGAAAACTGCGTTTGTCCTGTACGTATTAATTTTTAAAAGCAAAAAAATACTGAAAATTGTGCATCTATTGAGTGACTAGCCATGCTGTCTTTTGTAAATTGCAGCCCAACAGCTGAGCAGGTAAACAGCATGGGAATTTAAAAACAGGATGTGCATTCCTTCAATATAAGTATATGTTAACATATATATGAAGTATAATGATAATATGTATCAGTGGGTGCAATGTTGTGTTATATTTGGCTGCTTAATTTGCTAAAATGCAACAGGCATCAAAGTATGAGTGCGTTTTCATCAGTTAAATAAATGTGGAACTGTACCATTGTAAGACTCCATTTATTCTCAAAACACAAAATAAATATCAATAAATACCAATAAGATGAGCAAAAAAAATATGGATAAATACAGACGGAAATGGTAAAAAAAAAATACTATAAACCTGGGAGCCCTAGTTATGAAGAGTGGTGTGGAGTGGTCTTTCACCAGTTGGAACAAAACATTTGTTGCAGAAGGCTTATGCTTAATACCAAACTAATGTCTTAGAAAGAAAAATGAAAATGTTATCCAGTATTCCGTAGAAGGCCATCTACCTGCACCTGGTCAATCTGGAGTAGAATGGGCTACGAAAGGATTATAAAAATGCAAAAACAAATCTCATTGAAAACAAATGAAAGTAATATAAATTCTGATGAATGCATTGACCTTTTGAATACTCCCAATGAGTCAGCATTCAACGGAAATCTTCTCTTTCTAGCTCTCCACTTCGACGAGGACGTCACAATAACACGGTTCCGCGCGCAACTCCATCTGACATCATCAAAGCCATATGAAGTCCTAACCGCCGTGCTGACGTCAGTTCTCTTTTTTCTGCGCCTTTGATGCTAACAGTTTTTTCTACCTCTCTGTTGTGTTACAACTGTGTTGAGGGAGATATTATTATTACTACAATGTCTCTGCTTAGGAAATCTGTCTTTAAGCCTTGTAGGGAGTGCGGGTCTTCTGTTGGTGACTGATCCGCATGAGAACTGTCTTTGGTGTTTGGACCATGACATCAGAGGATGCTCGTCTTGTCAGAGCATGATTCCGAAGGCTCTTAAAGAGAGGCAAAGCTCATTTCTGTCCAAGGCAAAGAAGGAGAAGAGAGACTGACCTAAATCCAGGCCTCGGGAGGAGTCTATGTTGCATAGATCTTAGATATCGCACAAGAAACAAAGTCGTCATGGTTCAAGGCGTTGCTCGTCTCGAGATGACAGCCCTCGATCGGTATCTCCGACTTTGAGATCTCGGTGCAGCACTACTTGGGAAGTGAGTCGCACTCTCTCTCCTCAACAGAAATCATCTGAGGCGTCAACGGCTCCATCTTTGGTGGAGATATCGGCATTGCCTTCGAGCCCGGTGGCTCAATTTTTTCCTGCATCCACACAAAGTCAGGAGTTGGAAGATCAGGTGATAGGTCAAGTGTAACCTCCACAAAAGGAACAAGAGTATCCGGCCTTCCCGGCTCTGGTAACGGATCCGTCTGATTTCGTAAATGCTATGTTTAGCATTTACAATAAAGCAATGGTCCCTCTGGTGGGCCTGCTAACGAATGGGTCCTTTGGCATTAAAGTTTGGAATACCGGCACCGTATATGCAGGTTCCAACCATGCCTTTTATGCCTTCGACTCCATATGAAAGGAATGGATAGGTGCCGAAGAAGACACTACCTCCGTTGGAGATGACGGCACCGGCAGCGCCGATATTGACATCGTAAAGACCCCGAATGGCATTGACTCAATCTACTCCAATGTGGAGTAAAGATCCGGCACCGCCTCCGCCTTTGCCACAGCAGGCTTCATTGATACATTTTCTATCAATACTGCACCTGGAATCCAGGCTGAGATCAAGGAGGGAAGCTTTGAGCCTGTTAGAGGAACAGCAATATTTCGAGAAACAGCAGGAGCTGGAGGCAGGAGAGATACCAGTGCCTTCCCATGACTTTTAAGGACCTGAGACAGCAAGTGAGCTTGATACATCCCCTTAGTGGGAATTGTTATCCCCTGGGAGGGGGTATGTTTCCTCCAGAGGTTACTTCATACCATGGAGTAATTAGAAAGGCAGCAGAACTTTTAGACTTGCCACTGCCTGCTACAGAGCTAAAATCTAATATTTTGACTGAGGTTCTCCATTCTTCTAACTCATCATCAGAACCCCTTCTTCCATTTAATGACGCATTGTAGGAGCCAATATTAGCTATTTGGAAGAAGCCTGTTACTACTCCTGCAGTTTCTAAATCCATAGCTAGGAGGTCGAGAGTTGCACCAGGGGACCCACAGTTCTTGGGTCAGCACCCAACTCCCGAAAACTTGGTGGCGCAAGCTTCTTGTTCACCTAAATCAGCTCCTGGTTCATTTCCTACAACTCTTGCTGGTAGAGAATCTAAGCATATAGAGCAATCAGCAAAAAATACCTTTTCTTCAGGCATGGCACTAAAATCAGTCAATGCAACTTGTGTGCTTGGCAGGTACATTCATGCGTTGATGGATTCAGCAAAAGAGGTCATCACTAAATTGCTGCAGGATGTATAGGGCCAATTTGCTGAGCTTTTGCAAGATAGTCAGGTGGCAGTGAAACAGGTGATACAATCAGGGCTGGACACTGAGGACTCTGTTGCTAGAGCCATAGGGACTTCAATTGCAACCAGAAGGCATGCATGGCTCAGAGGATTGGGGTTTTCCTCTGATGTACAGTCCACTCTAATGGATCTTCCATTTGATGGATCTAGACTTTTTGGTAGCAAAGCCGACTCACTCCTAGAAAGATTTAAGGACAGTAAGGCCACTGCTAAATCTTTGGGTTTTCAAACATTCTCCACAACCTACAAACCATTCCGTAGGTTCAGGGGGTTGGGCCGTAGCCCCTCCTTTCGAGGGAGCCAGCAGTTCCTGGGTCAATAGCCTGTCAAGCCCCTCTACAAATCCTACAGAGGTCGTGGAAGGCTTAGATCACGTGGTGCCAGCCAGCAGCCTTCCTCCTCCTCCTCTTCCTCTTCTGCTGGGAACTTGTCTGGAAGCAGCCCTAGTTCTCTCCCATTTTAACAGCATGGGTTGCCCGTAGGGGCAAGGTTTCTTCATTTTCTTCAAGAGTGGGAGTTGAGAACATCAGACTCGTGGGTGCGGAGCATTGTAGAAAAAGGTTATACCCCTCCCTTTCTGTTGCTTTGGCAGGAGGTTCAAACTCTGCTGTTAAAGGGTGCAGTGGAGTTGGTTCAGGAGCAGGAAAGGGGTCAGGGATCTTATTCAAGATGTTTCCTGATTCCCAAGAAAGATAGAAGTTTAAGACACATTCTGGACCTGAGGGTTTTGACTTGGTTCCTCAAACAGGAAAAGTTCAAAATGCTGACCCTAGCACAGGCGCTTCTTGCGGAAGGAACACTGTATAATTTGTATTGACTTGTAGGATGTGTATTTTCCCATTCCCATTCTGAAGTCACACAGGAAGTATCTCCGGTTCATGGTGGGATCGCAGCATTACCAGTTTGTGGTCCTACCACTTGGTCTTACTTCCACACCTCGAGTCTTCACGAAGATGATGGCAGTGGTTGCAGCACATCTCAGAAGGAAGGGAATTTCGGTATTCCCTTACCTGGACAATTGGCTGATCATAGCCAAGTCCCCAGAGTTAGTGTTGCACCATCTGCAGATGACAACCCAGTTGTTGTTCAACCTGGGCTTTTCGTTGAACGTACTGAAATCTCACCTGGAGCCCTCTCAGTGCCTCCTGTTCACAGGGCAGTACTGGACACAACATTGAATCATGCCTTTCCTCCTCCTCCTCAGAGAATTTGGGACACTCAAGCTATGATTCCAATGCTTCAGAATGGAGCGGTTGTTCCAGTCCTAAAGGTCCTACGTCTGCTCAGTCTGTATTCTGCTGTTCACTCATATTGGCACATGAGGGCTCTCCAGTGGTGCATCCACAAACAGTGGTTTCAACACAAAGGTGACTAAAGTCATAACGGATACTTCCACTCTAGGATGGGGAGCACATCTGGGGGATCTGGAGATCAAAAGTCTTTGGTCTCCAGTAGAACAGATGCTTCACATCAACCTGTTGGAGTTACAGCTCTCAAGGCCTTCCTCCTGACACTACTGCAATGTGGTACATCCACAAACAAGGAGGAGTAGTGTTGTACCTTCTCTGTAGGGAGGCTCTGCAACTCTAGTCCTGGGCTCAGGACCATCGGATTTCCATAGTAGCAAACCGTTTGGCCGGAGTTCTCAATGTACATGCGGACAGTCTCAGTCGCCACTTTTCAGCCGATCACGATTGGCATCTCCACCCAGAGGTGGTTCTTCATGTCTTCCAGTTTTGGGGGACCGCTCAGATAGACCTGTTTGCTTCTCACAAGAACATGCACTGCCCATCTTTCTTCAGCCTCCAGGATCCGATGCAGGGAGCACTGGGGGATGCATTTCATTTGAGCTCGATCGATCGGCTGCTTTACTCGTTTCCTCCCATACACTTGATTCTACGGGTTCTGAGGAAGACTTGCCAAGACAGGGCCCAAGTCCTATTAATAGCCCCAGATTGTCCGGGAAGGGTTTTGTACACAGACCTCCTTCAATTCTCACTGTGCCCTCTGCTCCGTCTCCCTCACAGGGCAGACCTCCTCTCACAGTTCCAAGGGAAGGTGCTACACCCCCACCTCCAGAGCCTGCGCCTACATGCCTGGAGATTGAACAGGGCAATCTGAGTTCTTTTTCTCTCTCCCCTCTGAAGCAGTGGATGTTATTTTATCGACCAGGTGACACTCCACCAAGGCTGTCTATGCTGGCAGATGGGCAAAATTTGTTAAATGGTGTGAGGAGAGACACATTAATCCTTAAAAGGCCCATCTATCTAATGTTTTGCAATTTGCTCTTTCCTGAGCACAACAAGGTTGCGCAGTTGCAACAGTGAAAGGTTACCTATCCGCCCTGTTGGCTTTTGTTTGTTTACCTGATCAACCCTCTTTGTTTAAGTCCCCTGTAATATTAAGGTTTCTTCAGGGACTGACTAATAAGTTTCCTCCCACTCCATTTATAATGCCTCATGGTATTTAAATTTTAGTCTTAACATACCTGATGGGTTCACTGTTTGAACCACTACATAGCTGCCCAATGAGACTTCATACGTTTAAGACTGTTTTTCTAACAGCTATCAAGTCGGCTAGACACGTTAGCAAGCTTCAAGCTCTAAGTGTAAAAAACCCTTTTACTACCTTCCAGGCTGGTAAGGTGGTTTTGAGAACCAGGGTGGCTTTCCTACGTAAGGTAGTGACACCTTTCAATTTAGTACAATCTATTACCCTTCCGTCCTTTTACACGCCTTCCCATCCTTTGAAGGAGGAGGTAAGGCTGCATTGTCTGTTTCTGAGGAGAGGACAGGACAAACGACTTCAGGACGGATGATTAGTGCTTCACTGGCTACATGGGCAAGATGAAGGGCAAAGCCGTCCACAAAAGAACACTCTGAAGGTGGATCATTCTTTACATAAAAATGTTATTCGCTAGCAAATCAAGATCCTCCTGAGAGCATTAGATCTCATTGGACCAGAGCTAAGTCGGCCACTTCTGCTTTGACTATAGGTGTACCTGTTGTTGACATCTGTAAGACAGCAACTCAGGCTTCCCTCCACACTTTCGCAGAACATTACTGCTTAGACTCTGAAGTGAGGAGGGACGGTCATTTTGCCTGTTCAGTGCTGCAGAATTTCTTGGTATAGCCAGACAGGTTGCTGCTAAAAAACATAAAGGGCAACAGAGATAAACTTACGACACAAGATAAAGAATTTCAAAATGAAACTGTTGAACATCATTTGGCTTCTATTCCATATTTTGCAGAAAGTGCCTGATATTCGATGATGTGCTGCACCATGGGATGAAGCCACTGTTCTGGGTGCACCGGCTCAAGCAGCACCTCAAGAATATGGATAGCCATGATTTTACTTATCATTTTCAACCGGTATTCAACATAAACAATGATCTGTATCCTATCTGATCACCTGATTCTAGCTCTGTTTCTGGAAGGGGATGATTGGGACCTCGCTAGGCATGTCTGGTACACAATATTGTATACTCTGCACAATCTAAAGGCTAGCTATAAGCATAAACCTTATAAGTTCTGTTGGTAATCTATTTGAACCAGGTATGCCATGCTGACAAGAGCAACATGTATTTCCTGCTCACTTAGAGGAACATTAATGTCTTCTACTTGTTCTAATGTTAGTCGACTTAGCTGTGTCTTTGCTTAATACTCCATGATCACCCCCTCATCCAGTCCAATCCAACCCCATTTATGTTCCGGGTGGTATAATAATATGTCCTGTACTGCCCTACGGGCAAGTAGGTAACAAGTCTGCCTTTTTATCCTGTCTGATTAGCCAGGCGAGGAGCTTCCCAGCCTTTTCTCCTGTATCGTACCTGGACTTCATATATGCCTGGTAGTCATGGCATTATATCCAGTGTGTGTTAACTGTGTGTGTTTCTCTGTAGCAAGTTGGAGGTTTTCAGTCACAAGAGGCATGTTTGATACTGTTGTTCAAGCATATGATTTTTTTTCTCTGTGGTGTGTAGTTCCTATCTAAGTTCCACTCTCTATATGTGGTTCCAACTAAACATTCCCATATAACCACCCTAAAGGCCTCCAACGAAATAATCGTGTTAGATGTTGTTCCTTCATTTTCCCAGAAATATTGGTCTATCTCATAGCTGATCACCTCTCTGGATGATGGTTTTTAGGCAGGAATTGTCAACTATGTCTCCATGTCAGATTTAACAGAAATGTGCTATGATCTGAGTAGACCCTACCACGGTATTCATTCTGCGATACCAATAGAATGACGTCCCTGGTAAAGTATATCTTATGAAGACAGAGGTGGAGGTCATACATGTAGGAATAAATGAGACTTCTCTGCCCTCACGGTTACCTGTCTCCCATACATCTTCTAACTCCCAATGAGTCTATAAGGTTATTAGCGCTTTGGCATAGCTATTAAGTAGGGGGGTGAACTTTCTTTCACCCCTCCTAGGAGCATTAAGACACCCACAAAGCCAGCAACTTCACTTGCTATGTTTTCATGAAGTGCACTTTGTTCTCTGTTAGAGTTGTAAATACTAGCTAACAGGAGTTTGATACCATCAAGTTTTCAAAGCAGTAATACATAATGACTGCCTGATTCTTTGATGCATCTTGCCATTTCAACTGGCACCCCTGGTCAGATCCATACCAACACATCCCTAGAAAATGCTGAATATGTGGTACTAAAGAAATTGGTTGTGCCATCATCTCCTAAGCGAGCTGCCCTCTTCCGTATTTAGGTGAGTTTCCTGCAGTAGTACAATATCTATCCCCCTTCTCCTCAGGTGTGGAAATACATTATATCATTTTCTGACATTATTTAGACCTCTAGCATTCCAAGTTAGGATTTTAAATTTATTTATCCATGATGCAGTGCAATGTGCCTGGCATTCACTGAACCTATATTTCTAGCTGTTGGGAGTGACTTTCCTCTGGTTGTTCCTCCCTCAGTAGTTTCTTGCGAATTTCTCATAAATGCTGATAGTCTCTCTGCTCTTTTAGCAACATACACACCTCTTTCATGTTTAGCCTAAGAAGTTGAGTGCTGTTCCTCTTTCTCTGTTTGCTTTCTCACTTTCAGGGATGATTTTGAAAAGGAGTGTGTATTAAAGTCTACTCTGCGTTGTTTTTTAACCCCCATAAAAGTGGATCCTTGGTGCTACACCGCATGGGTGTGATATGAGAAAAGTATACATTTTGCGCACTCTACCATGAATTGACCATTTTACATTTCCCCCTGTATTATCATATCCCTGTCTCTGTACTTAAGACGTCACACCACCAGTTATCCCAGGAGTACCCCAGGGGGCAGTGTCCTAGCAGGCACTCAGTGCGTGTGTTCCTTTACAAAGCATTTTGTCAAACCCTGGATTACCACCTCTGGTTGAATCAAGTTGTACATGTTGTCTACTGTGTCTGTGGCCTCTATTTGCTCCAGACGCCAAAGTGATCTCCCTTCTAGGAATCGAATCCTGTCAGTAAGTTTGTGTACCATGGCCCAAAGTTAGGGGGTTTCTTGAGACAGTTTCTCGGTTTTACCATTGTTCTTCTGGATTATCTCTGCCAGCTTCATTTGGCCTTCCCTGAGGAGATACTGATTACCACTGTATTGATTTTTATGCACCAGTGTCTCCCTGGTACTGGTTGTCGCTGCCAGTATCATGTCTAGTTTTGCTGACATGCCAACGTCCTCCATTGCATTGTCACCAAGATACAGCAGAGTGTGATTTTTCCAGAGTGCATTTACCATCTTCCTGTTTGTCTAGCAATTTAGGTGTTTTTAAGCTCCCCTTCAAACTATAGATAGTGTCTGACGATTTTCATTTTAGTGCTGGCCTTCCTCTGCTACCACACTAGTATACAAATGTCTACCGCCTAGGCCCTGCTCTATGCAGCTTTCTTATGGTTTTGAACAGCCTGGGAGTCCAGCCCAGCTATCCGCAGCCCTGTCCACCCAGAACTTCTGTCAACACACCAGAGCCAAGCTGGGCACCCAGTGACAGACAGACAGCCTGCCCGGCCATCTTTGGCCTCTATGCACGTCCACCGGCATTACCGTTTGTTAATAGCGTGTGTAGCACCTTATCTCCTTTTTATGTGTTCCTCCAAATTCTTCCTTCTATCTTAAATGCATTTAACATTTTTTGTGCATGTATTGTATGTAAAGGCCATTGTGGATGCATTTTGGGATACAAATCTAAATGTAAAAACCAGGATATTCTATATGTGCGAGATTTGGCCAGTTTCAATAGGCTTGAACGAGGCTAGCTGCAACGCCAAGCAATTTTTAGGGTTGAAAAGAGACTTTCAGTATTTTGATGATTCATTTGGGCTACATGGAATGAGTGGTCAGGAGAAGAACACCCATTACTTTGCGTGACCAACTCGAAGAAAAGTGGGCAAAGAATAAGAATACATTTCACTGTGAAACGCAGAGTTTCTTCTCATGATCATGTTTTTTGCTGATGTTCTTCAATGCCTTTAACATGGCACTTGTGTTTTTCTGGATGTCGAAATCTTTTTTCCCTTGCAGCCAGAAACTTAGTAGCATGCAAGTGAAGTCTAGTCGTTAATCATCATCCCTTTGCATATCTGTCAAATTTGATTTGGAAACCTGCAGAGAACTATATCCTGCCATCTGGAATACCTGTGAATGACCTCATTTGACTGGCAGTGCAAGGGATGAAATACGTGAGGGTGCACAGCTGAAAGTCAGTGGAGTGTGGGGGAAGAGCCAACACAAATCATCTGCAGACTTTTCAGACCGACCGGGCTGTTCTGACAATCCATATTT
Source organism: Pleurodeles waltl (assembly GCF_031143425.1). Classification (NCBI taxonomy): domain Eukaryota; kingdom Metazoa; phylum Chordata; class Amphibia; order Caudata; family Salamandridae; genus Pleurodeles; species Pleurodeles waltl. The sequence goes on along the minus strand of NC_090437.1, from coordinate 682,031,619 downwards.
TAGAAGCAGTTGATATTACTGCTGATATACGTTTTGCAGGCATTCTTTTTAAAAAAAAGGTCTGGGTACCTGGCACCGTATGTGCTTAACTTGATAGGTCTGTACATTTCACGTTTGTTAATGATTAGACGTTACCTCATTGATAGAAATAGGAACATCACGTTGGGTTTTTGCAACACTGCTTATTTGTTGTAGAAGATAATATTGCCTATTTTTTATTAAATGGGTCAATGTTTATATACTGAAGGAGTGCTAGCTCTAGTACGAGATTGAACGCAGCAGGACACGAATTGTTAGTCCTATACCAAGTCTGAGTGAACGCTACTTGCTGAACAGGGCACAGTTTCATGGAAGCACTGATTCAATGTTTGCCTAATCTGAGCAAAATAAAGTGTTGCCCAGAGGTTTTGCACATGATCTCCTCATCCCTCGCCTCAATTCAGATTGAGATTGGCCCACTTCCGCTGACAGGCACTCTATTGACCGCACCGTATTGATGATGAGATGTCGTAAGCAAACAACTTATAAAGCACACAAGTTATTTTCTGTAATTCCTTTTGATATGAAAGAGTCTCTCCAGGAGAGGCCCTGCATGTGCTCAGGTCGCTGAGCTTATGCTGCATACCTACACTGCAGCTTGCAGTATTAACTGAGGTCCTTTCCCCGATGATCTGAGTGCCGATACCATGTTAATGGCAGTTTGTGTGCTACTGTAATACTAGTTAACTGTAGCAATACTCAGCGATTGAGTGTGTTTGCCCTTGTGCAACCTTCTGTCATCTGTTTTATTGTGGGGGCTTGAGGAGAACAAGTGCGTGTATGTGCTGTCCCCAAATGTTGTGGTCTCCGTGCTGTACTCCTGTGCCTCTTCCACTCTGATCCCCGGCTATTCCATGTAACTGGGGCTTTGCATCACACAGACAGACTAAGCACACTTAAGAACTGTTACTGGGCATTTTTTCACGTGGTCCGTACACAACAGAGCATCTAGGATGCTTCAGCATCAGGCCTACTCTTCCTCTGCCATGCAGTGGGTCCTGTGGTAGAAAATGCCCGAGTCAATTTTGCAGCAAAAAACAAGATGTTTGGCGGCATACATTTCCTTTCATAGATCCCTCTAAAAGGAGGCAGGATCATTTCAGTTGGGCCCGAAAATATGTGTTTTTCAGCCAATAAAGTAGATGTCCTGGCCACATATTGACTGTCAGTAGAGTTCACATATCAAGGAAGAATAACTGGGGCTAGGAAGGGAGAACTGGACTAATGAACATTAACAGTAACTAAGATGACTATCCTGTCAATGTGAGAGAAGCATCCACTTAACTTAATTTTTGAAGAGCCTTCTCTGAGGTAGGAACAGCTTGATTGAACACCTTGCTCACTCTTATGTGTATGACCATCACAGGAGACTCCCTACAGATGTCAAAATATTTCCAGAAAGATCTTCGAGGAGGGGTGCTAAAAATGATTGAGTCTGCAGTGAAAGGGAGAATTCCTGCTAGCCAACCAAATACGGCGCTCCCTTCCTGGACACTAGGAGTCGCTTATCTTTCAGAAAAATGATACCTATTGCTGTTTTAGCTGTATTTCTGCTCTGCCTGGTTATCATAGTGGGACTGTGAAAACTAAACATATGGGGTCTTTACACACCCCTTACATCTTTTGACCTTGTGGTTGGAAGCCAACAATGAAGAATTCTAGCTGATGAATACTTAATCAAGTGCGTGTTTTTCTGTCAATAGTTTTGTGTAGCGAGTGCTGTTGTTCTGGTAACATACTTTTACTTGAATATGACCTGTAGGATGGAGGGTCGTCATGTAGAGTTTAGATGAGAAGCAATGAGAGTGCCATAATCTTACACACACCACGAAGCAGTCAGCTGATTAGTCTCAACACATTAATGGAAGGCATTAATAATTCTTGAGTATGTAAAGATCTTTGTAGTTGATTGCCATCCTTTTGGTGGATCCTGGGAAAACCCGAAATGCAAGGTCAACCTGCACAACAATATTGCACTGGACCCCAAATAGCAGTGAATTCTTTGTTTCTGTCTTCACACAAGATGATTATGACTGTGAGGTTCCTGCAGAGCTGGGGATTGAGAAGCACAAAGGGTTGATAAGAACAGATTTTAGAGATTTGGGCTTGTGGTTTGTCTAGAGTCTAGCAGCACATGCTACAAGAGGGGGTCAAAACCTAAAACAAACTGGTTGAATTAAGTCTACCAAGAATGCAGCTATGAAAATGCACTGCTCTGTTAAATTAAAGTACAAGATTGGAACATGGTGTCACCAATCTCTGGTAACCTAAATAACACATATTTACAGGTTGAAGCAGCTAAAATCTGTCTTCCAATTGATATCACATCAGATGGGTAATATATGTAATCACAGATCATTTGGTGAATTTACTACCCCTTCTGGAGACCAATATTCCTCAGACATATGCAGATGTTGCAGCTGTCCCACAGATACGACTACTGCCCTCCCAAAATCAAATAGTGCCCTTCAAAAGTTACTGCTTGGCTGGTCTCACTTGTCATTGTGTTTGCTTCATCGCCGTTCCACGACTCCTACAACCCTGCATGCTTGGTTTTGACTTTTTCGTCCCTATATTCCCAAGGCAGTCTTCTAGTTTATTCAGGCCAACAACATGAGCCTATACTATTTAACAACGTATGTAATAACTGTTCCTTACCATGAACCTCTAAATGCACAACATGCCTGGAGGTTCTTGGGGGCTCCAGGCTCTGTGTTGTTTTTCCACTAGAAAAAACACATTCTTGTGGAATGTAAAGATTTATCTTCCCAGTTTTTTCAATACATTGTAGTAAACAGGAGGCAGCCAAAACTACCTTTCAATGTGTTTGTTAAAAACGTACATCTGAAAACGTTCTATAGTAGTTAGGCAGTAACAGAGAATGTCTTGTTGGTGTTTTGGGATCTGTTGGTTTAAAAACTATGCAGGAGCCATTGGACTACATATTTGGATCAGCCTGTGTTTCTTAGTAGTAGGAAGTTGATGGCATGATTTAGTTTTAGGTAACTTCAGCCATGGTCAGTGATATATTGATTATTTAAGTGATGATATTGGCTAGCATTTCACGGTCATGCATGTTGACCTGTGTTACAGATGCAAAAGTGATGATTTTTAAACATGCTATGAATTTTTTGACACCTCTCTTTTTAGTGATTACAGACTTGCAGAAAGATTGTTAAATCCGAGTTTTAAGGATCTGGCTAGTGTTCAGAGAAGCAGCAGGTGTCACAGTGCTCATATTTAAGCATGTACAGTTCTTCTACAACATTATGAAGACAATATTCTGTCTTTGAACCCCTGTTTTTATCACTGGCTTTCCCAGGAGGAGGTCCTAAACACATCATATACCACTAGTTAACATGTCTTATCATGGTATTTGGCATCAAATGCCGATTCCATGATTGACAACTTACTTACCAGTACAGTTATTTTAACTACTGATGCTGAGAATTAAGGCGGTCTCTACTCAAACTACATATTAGGAATTTCCACATACTTCTATAAAGTCAGTGTTTCTATTATAGTTTGTCCTAAAAAATGTTTCAGTTCTCAGACAGACTTCATATATGTTGAATGGCAATAGGTTTGTGTAGTGTGCCATTATTTTAAGCGGGTATCAGAGCCCTGCTCTCCAGTTTGAACTTGAACCGGCAAATCCAATAACTCTTATTTAAATGTACTAACACAGGCACAAACAAATGCACACAGACTATGTACCATGCCACTGTGTAATTGTTATTGCTAAATGCTGTAATAGATAGAATAATATATTCCATAAGTGTACATTATTCACCAAATGTCTGTAACTTAAAGTAACATTCTTGATGGAAGAAGTTGTAGTATTGTCTGAGCTCCAAGGGTAAAGTTATCTGTTGAGCAGTGATTTCCTTCATTGAATATCGTAGTGTCTCACAATAAATCTAAAATATATCATCCCTTTTGGGAACGTAAATGCAGGGATAGTGGTCTGCTATTCCTTACAGCTTACCATCCCTGTATTTGTAGCCAGTCACCGTGAGGGGCAAAACTCAATCTGACTAATAGTCACTGGGTATTTCATTCCGTGACCCCCAGTGATTGGAGGTTTTATGACACAGCCTATTAGTACATATGTTGTATTACAAAATTACTGGCAGGTTGCAAAAAGTTAATTCACAGTTTGTACCCGCTGTTTGTGACTAGTCTGTACAGTGGTCCTTGTTGTATTACAAAATTACTGGCAGGTTGCAAAAAGTTAATTCACAGTTTGTACCCGCTGTTTGTGACTAGTCTGTACAGTGGTCCTTTGTTCTCCTGAGATTGAATTTCTTTATAATAGCAACATACCATACGAATATACCAGTATCACCAGTATACAGCTATCAAATGCATACAATATGTATTTGGGATGAAAAAAGTGGAAGATACAAGTGACTTATTGAAGAAAAAATCTTCACAGGTTACTGCACGTTCATTTGGTGCAAAAAAAAACAGTTGAGATCAATTTCCATTTTAAGCAGTGCATTGTAAGATGAGGAAAGGTATCAAGGTTAAACTTCACTGCACCACCAGTTTGAGGCTTTAAGAGTTCACAGAGAAAGGTGTGTCAGGAAAACTATGTGAAAAATGAACAAGGAAAGTGGTTGACTGTAGACATTTGGCATTGTAAGACTTTGGCTAATTGATGGTGTTGAAAAATGCCACATCTATAGTGTGTAGCGGAGCAAGATGGACGCCGCGTAACTGAGGCCGTCTTGCTCCGCCGACCCCGAACGCCGGCAGACTGCAGAAGCGTGGAGCGCGAAACACGGAGCAGCTGAGGGAAAGCCGCTCCCCTGTGTATCGCGCCCCCGGCCTTCCTTCGTAATCGGATCCACTTCGACGGAGGCAATCGGCGGATCTGGCCAGCGGGCGGTCCCTCTTGGTGAATTTGACGACATGAGGCTTCGAGGACCACAAGGGTCAGATTCGATACGGCCCAGCAGCGAGTAGGGACAGAGCAAGCCTCAGCTGCCGCAGCCACTGCATCGTGGGTTGAGTGAGCCCTCTCCCCTGGTAACCGGCTTCAGCGCTACCCCCCTATGGCTTCATCATAAAAAAAACACAAACAAGTAAGAGGAGGAAGCAAGGGGGGATCATAGCTGGACTCGCAGGGCCTAATAAAAACACCAGGCTTATCAATTGATATTTATGAAAGAAATATAACAAGACGCTAAGACATTTGAGGTAACCTAAGAACGCACTAAATGGTTAAAGTACTTGCTAAGAGGGCTGCAACTAGGAATAGCTGGACATTGCGTATTTCGTCACCATAACGTTTCATTGGCTTATCTTTGTAAAAGCAGCTGCTGGCGAATTCTTCAGGGGTATGCTCCCCCCAGGGCTAATGTCTACAATAACACTAAAACAAGTATTTGGATAATTGTGGCGGGGGAGCTCTAATGATACTTTCCATTCAGCTAAGTACAGCTGGCCATCCTCGCACGCCTCGTCAGACCGCAAAGTCTGTTGTAAAGGGGGTACTACATACTGTGATAACAGTAGCAGCAGGTCTTATAGAGTTGATGAAAACACTTCCTAGTACCCTGAAAATTAATATGGCGCCGAAAGCTGCCCGGTATTCAGGCGATAAAGCTGAGGGAAGCAAGACAACGCGTACAGGGAAGGACAAAGGAGATTCAATTGGGGCAGTCAGATGCCCTATCGCGACAGCAGCTAAATTGAGTGGGAAAAACACAACCATCGTTGTTAAAGACTCTAAGAATGATGACGGCATCACTCCCCCTATGGAAGTTAGGGGAAAAGGCAAAATCCAGCCCACAATCACATCCTATCTTGCTGCAGAAGTACAAGAAAATTACACTGTATTCTATGCCCCCTACAGCAAACAGTCAGTCTGAGATAGAGGTGGTACCCTTAGGAACCAATAGGGAGGGGGCTCCCATTGAAATTAATAAACCCCTCATAAGGGCTTCACAGAGCGACATTTTGGACAGTGGTGTGGTGACAAAAAAGAAGAGGGATGGATCCCCTATTATGGACACTCAGCACAACGGTCTGAGATCCCAGCCGAGAGAGGAGGAGCAGCCGGTGACATGGACGATACAACCACTACAACCACTACACTGGGCACTGAGGGCTGGCAACACGTATCATCAAAATCGATGGCAGGAGATAAGGAAATTGAAAACTCCCGGACTGGGCTAAAGGCGGCGGGGATAAAATGTATTCTTTAACAGAGGAATCTGACATCACCAGTAGCGAGCACGACCTAAATGAAACCGGCAGTAGTATATCCTCCGAGACGGGGGACATATCATCAAGCAAAGAATCTACAGTGCGGCAGCAGCAGCGATATCATGGACATACAAAAGTGCGGTCTGGCCCCTGTGAGGGCATTGAATCATCAATGTTTGCTGACAGTAAGACACTCAAATGGGATTATTCAGATATTAGACTAACAGATATACCCATTGCAAACGGTCAACAAATGGCTAACAATAATCCGGAGGGAAATGCAGGTGGTCTGGCGAGCAGCACATGTATTGCTAGTGGTGAATCAGGGATGCTGCAATCAATATATAATTCAATCAAAGAACTTCAAACTGAAACTAGGATAGAAAATCGCTGCAAAAGGGTTGCCACAAAGCGCCTTTAAGGAACAATCCGCAAAGTCGCAAAATAATGTATGGAAATCGAAGCTAAGCTGAACACAATAGAGGAAAGGACTGCAGCGGTCGAAGCTGATGTTGAGGCCCTAAGAGAACAGTGTCTGACACAAGAGGGGCAATTGACTGATGTAATGAGGAAGTTAGAAGACCACGAGAATCGACAGAGAAGAAATAACTTGCGCTTTTTTGGCATTAATGAGGGGGTGGAAGGGACCGATATCCGGGCCTATATGATTAAGCTTCTCCGAGGGGCCTTTCCAGAGCTGGTTAATTGGGATTGGGAATCCGAGATCCAGCATGCTCATAGGGTCCCTATAGCCCGACGAGAGGGAGGGCATCTAGCAGAACCCAAATATCCTAGAGTTGTCTAAGTCATTTTTGTAAATTACCTGTTACGACAGGCCATATTTGATAAAGCACGTCCAAATGCCCCACGCAGTGTGGAAGGGATAACTTTCTTTACTCTGCCAGATTTTTGCCATACAACTGTTGAGCGAAGATGGTGGCTTCGACAGTTGATTAAACCATTCCAGGAAAAGGGAGGCGAGGCTTATCTGTTGGCCCCTGCCCGCTTAAAAACAGTGATGAATGGGAAAGTAAGAGTATTTACATCAGAAGTTCAGGCAAAGGAGTATTTAATGGGGCTGAAGGATGTTCAAAAGTGAGGGAGGAGTCTCCGGGTAATGTAATCTAGGGGGTAGACAAGTGAAACCAATATGGTAGTTTGGGGATGGGTGGGCGGCACACATTTGCGCGACACCATCACTCAGGCCAGTGGTGGTCTGATTGCTCAACTGGGGCGGGGGTGGCTGGTTGGGAGAGGGAGGCCCGACCAGACCAGGTGGGGATGGAGTGGGGTAGGGGGAGGGGTTCAGAGAGGGGGAGGAAAGAGGGGCACAGGAGGAGGGTGGATGGGGGAAATGAGAAAGGAAGGGATAAAGAGATTTGCAAGAGTTACAAGGGTAAGGGAGGAAACAGAGAATGGAAGAATACCCCGAGATATTATTCAGTCAGGCAGAGAAGCAATTGTAGGGGGAAAAAAAAGAAGATAAAATGACTAGGCTTCGAATAGCATCAACTAACATTTGCGGATTAAATGATCCACGAAAAAGGAGAAATGTTACAGAAGACTTAAAAACTCTTAGGGCTGATATCTATTGCCTACAGGAGATTCATGTGGAATACAAGAATAGTAGAACTCTAGGGTCACTGGGTATGAGAATGATAGTCTGCTCAGAACAAGATGTTAAAACTAAAGGGGTGGCAATATTGGATCGGAGCAATAGACTGAAATTTGCTAGACAGAAGGCCGACAGGAATGGAAGGTGGGCGATTGCAGAATGTCACTATGGAAAAGGATGCTTTACTCTATGCTCTATATATGGGATAGTTACTGACGACCCGGTTGTAATGGATTTTCTGGTAGTAGAGCTAGCAGGATGCCCCCCCCATATATCCTTTGTTGGGATTTTAATTTTAATGGCTCCTGGGACGGATTGCAGGATTTATTAGCACCTGTAGCTAAGAAATATCAGGGGCGTAAGCCTCGAGTATTTAATGCAATGGTTGGGCTCCAGAAAGAGCTAGGATTGGTGGATGCCTGGGTAAAGCTATGTGAGCCAGATCCCGGACATACTTATTTTTCGGCCCCTCATGCGAAGCTGGCCCGGCTTGATTTTTTTTTTTTACATCCCCTGAGTTGTTAGCGCATGCTAGTATGGAATTGTTTCCGTGGTTTATGTCAGATCATAACCCATTAGTATTGGACTTAGATTTAGATGGTCTTGAGCATAAGGTCAGGAGGTGGACCTTTGAAAGAGGGCTTCTTAAGGATCCTGAATACTGTGTCCATATGAGAGGCTGGATAGCTGAATTCTTGGAGATCAATCAGGGGTTGCCCCCGTTAGAAATGGTCTGGGACACTTTAAAAGCAGGAGTACTGGGGAAACCCCTAAACTTTAGCCTTAGGAAACAAAAAATCACTCAAACTAAAATGAAGGACGCACATTTGAAGTTCAGAGTTGTAGAAAGGCAGTTGATTATAGCCATAGAAAGGGGGGAGGATATAAATAATATTCAGGAGCATATCGCTACAGCAAAAGCAGCAATAAATGAGGCTACGGCAAGAAGAATAGCAGAAAAATATTTGGCGCAACGCTCTGAAGGGTACGAGTTTGGAGAAAGATCCGGGCACTTGTTGGCTGTAAGAGCACGCCATGAAATAGCAGCTTGGGTCATCAGAGCGATCAGGGATCAGCAAGGACAAATAGTAGTAGTTGCGAATGGGATTAGGGCAGTGTTTCAGAGGTATTACACGGAGCTATATACCACTACATCTACGTCTACAGAGGCAGAGATGTTAGAATTTCTTAGCTCTATCAAGATTAGTAAACTATCAGACGAAGATTATCTGCATTTGGAGCGACATATTGATAGCTCAGAATTAGACAAGGCACTGAGCGATCTTGGCACCGGGAAAGCCTCCGGTCCTGATGCGATCCCCCTAGAGTTTTCTAAAAGTTTTAAAACACTATTGTTCCCTCTGATGATGGAGCTATTTACTCAGGTGCAGAACGGTAGCAAAACCCAGCCATCTTGGGATATGGCCAATATAGTGGTCTTTTTGAAGAAAGGGAAGGCTCCGCAGAACCCGGGTTCTTACCGGCCAATCACATTGATAAGCAGCGATGCTAAAATCTATTAAAAAATCCTTGCTGCTCGATTATCTTTGGTGATTAAGAAATTGGTAACACCTAGACAACATGGGTTTGTCCCGGGTAGAGACACTACTGAACACATTCGGATAGTCATCACGCTCTTCGATGCTACAGAAGTCGCGGAGGAACCTATGGCAGTTGCGTTGTTAGATGCAGAGAAAGTGTTTGATCGGGTAAATTGGAAGTATCTGTGGCAGGTGATGGAAACTTATGTTTTTGGGAAGAAATTTATCCTAGCAAAAAAAGCTATATATAGGTCACCGGGGGTGAGAATACTGCTAATGGGAGGGCAATATGAGTGTATGCAAGTGGGGCGGGGTACTAGACTGGGGTGTCCATGCTCCCCACTGTTGTTTGCTATCTATATAGATCCCCTGCTCAGACAGTTAGAAGGGAATAATATGATACCACCAGTATGTAGGTTTGGATTGGATACAAAAGTTTTAGCATATGCAGATGATATAGCCATTATAACTTCTAACCCAGATTTAGCATTGAAAGAAATCGAAGAGGTGACAAGCAAATTTGGGATGTTTTCTGGCTATCTGTTAAACAGAGCAAAAACGCAACTGCTGATTAACCGACATGTGAGCACCCAGGATAATCGGAGGGTTGACCATGCAGTATACTTGGGTATCAACATTACCTCAAGAGTAGGAGAAATTGTTAATTTGAATTTGGACCCGATATTGGCGAAAGCCAAATATGATATGAATAGATGGAATAATTTACATATGACTATAATGGGAAGGTGTAATGTGTTTAAAATGATTCTCCTCCATAAAGTGTTGTACATTTTCCGCGCTATACCATTACGTTTCATAAATTCTCGGTTTGAGGAGATGGATCGATTAGTTATGAAATTTATATGGGCATATGTTAAGTGTAGAAGGGCGGGTACATTTATGTCTCTACCTCAGGAGAAGGGGGGGTGGTCCCTACCAAAAATGAAACTATATCAACTTGCAGCAGCTTTTCAATACATGCGCCCACTATGGGGGGAAAGATAGATAAGACTGAAGCAGAGTATTGTCCAAACATCTATGAGCTGCTTGTAGGATCAATAGCGAATGGTTGCTTGTTAACCTTTCATGAACCTGGGTACTACAGGAAAGTACGATATAAGGTACTGGAGGCGGCCTATAGATGTTGGCGACCATGGCGGAAGAAGAATGGGCTGGGAAGATTCAATTATTATACTATAATAAATAACAACCCGTCGCTCCCCGAAATATTTAAGGATAATCATGCGATAAAATGGGCTTCTTTAGGCAAAGAAAGGTTAGGAGACTTTTTTGATGATCTTGGGGTTAAGACGTTTAAGAGTCTTCAAGAACAATTTGGTCTTGAGCAAAGGGATTTTTTCAAATATTTACAGATAGGAGATTTTTGAGTAAAAAAACAGGGTGGGCGCAGGGATTTAGAAGTAATCTTTTGCTCAAGGATATGTTGGAAAAACCTAATATAACAATTAAACTAATTTACTCATCACTGATGGCTGAACAGCCCGATGATTTGGAGAAGTATAGTGAGAAGTGCAAGGGTAAGCTGGAAGTATTAATTTTTTTAAATTATTAGAATTGGGACATACTTTCTTCCTCATTACAAGCACAACATTATAAGACGGTGTTCGATTTGTATTACACACCAGCTCATCTCGTCAAGTGGGGTGGATCACAAGGGACAAATTGCCCAAGATGTGGGGTATTTGGAGCAGACATCATTCATATGTTTGCCACTTGTGGGGAATTGATGGCATTGAAAAATGGCGTTCAACTTTTGTTAAAAGGAGTAGTGGGATATGAATTGGATCTTACCCCTGAGATTATGGTCTTGGGGGTTGCTGAGGAAACGAGGGAAAGCCACAGAGCTTTTATTTTTCTGGCCATGGCGGTTTATCGATTATGCATCTCCTCTGCAAGGTTGGACCCACGACCTCCATTGAGGCAGCAGTGGTTGGGTAAATCATTGTCCGTGTATCATCTTGAAGCTGCATTGTATGAACGGAAGGGGAGATCGGCCAAGAGAAAAGGGAAAGTAATATGGGGAAAATTTCAAGAATGGATCCTGGCCCACTAATGGATGGCTCGGTTAAAACTCTGCCCTTTTGACATAAAGGAAATTCTGTCTCTTTTGTGCAACTGTACTATGTAGCCATCTTTGATGTCTCATGTTACGGGCAAATCAGAAAAATGCCACTCTTTGAAGGGTCACCCCAAATTTTTTGCCTTCCTCCTCCTCTTTTTCAGCCCTCGTTATAGTTGGCTTTAGCATTCTGGGCACTTTACCACTGCTAATCAGTGCTAAAGTGCATGTGCTCTCTCTCTAAAACATGGTAACATTGGCTCATACACAATTGGCATATTTAATTTACTTGTAAGTCCTTAGTAAAGAGAAGAGCACTACATGTGCCCAGAGCCTGTAAATTAAATGCTACTAGTGGGTCTGCAGCACTGATTGTGCCACCCACACAAGTAGCCTCTTAACCATGTCTGAGGCCTGCCATTGCAGGGCCTGTGTGTGCATTTTACTACACTTAGACTTGGCATTAAAAACTACTTGCCAAGCCTTAAGCTCCCCTTTTATTACATGTAGGTCCTCCCTAAGGTAGGCCGCAGGTAGCCCATAGGGCAGGGTACTATGAAAGTGAAAGGCAGGACATGTACTAGTAAGTTTTAAATGTCCTGGTAGTGAAAATCTCCCAGAGTCATTTTCCACCATTGTAAAGCCTGCTCCTCTCATAGGCCAGCATTGGAAATGCCATTTTATACTTTTAAGTGCTAACTTCTGATCTGAAAGGAGTGGCCGTGTCATGTTTGGTATGGTTGGAATGGTAGTGAGAAATCCTGCTTACTGGCGAGGTTCAATTTTTCATTACTATTTTAGAAATACCACTTTTAAAAAGGAGTTGTTCCTCTGCCCTTACTACTCTCTGTGCCTTACAGCCTGTCTCCAGTCCACTGCAATGGCAGGCCTGAGACAAGGTTTTAAGGCTACTTATGTGAGTGGCACAATCAGTGCTGCACGCCCACTAGTAGCATTTAATTTACGGGCCCTGGGCACATCTAGTGCACTTTACTAAGGACTTATGGGTAAATTAAATATGACAATTGGGTAGGAGCCAGTGTTCCCATGTTTAGGGGAGAGAGCACAAGCACTCTAGCACTGGTCAGCAGTTTAAAAATGTACAGGGTCCCAAAACTAGCATAAACAAATCAGAAAAATGTAGGGAGGAAGGCATAAAGTTGGGGGAAGACCACCCTAATGCTGTTAGGTCTAACAAACCGCAAGATAAAACCTGCCCTTAAGAATATTCACTAATTCATGGTTAAGCATTAAGTCACTACTATCACATATTGATTTTGCAAAGTAGCCTAATGTGTGCCTTATAGTGAATTCATGTTTTCCTTATTTAGTCACCTCCTTTTCAGTGTTCACCTCATTAAAAAACACAGACCCTGCCTCATCCCCCATACTATTATAAACATCCCTGTATGTTGTGAAATCTCCGATATAATAATACAGATAGGTAGGTTTTCAGTTCCTTACTGACAGTGATTTTATCCATTCTCCGTGCTCCTACAATGGTCTCTTGGGCTAGGGTTGACACCTTACCAGTATTTCTCTTCTATGGTCTATATTTTCGTGTCATTGCAGGGAAAAACATGGGAGAGTCTGCAAAAGCTACTAGCTTTCCCTTTGAGATTTAAAATTAAAACCATAAGTACAAGAAGGAATCTTATGCGGACTTTGTGTCATTCCACCGCCTGCACTTTTTTGCCTAATTTTAAACCAATCATAGGCAAAATTATCATTGCAAAAAAAGATTTCCCAAGCATGAAGCAGGAAGCGACGCTACAGCTTCAGAACTCTAACACAGATAGCTTCTGTTTTTTAACTACAAGGGCGAGAGAGAGCAGTGACCTTCAGCAATCATTGTGCATAGTTTCACTCACCGGCGTGCTATAACAAATTCAAGGTAGCTTGAACAGTTCACTTCCGCATTTTATCATTAAGCTGAACGACCTGCTCTGCAGTTATTTACAAGTTTGTCTATTTTCCTGACAAAAAAAATCACATTTTAACGTAGGTAGTCCACTTAGTCCATTTCACCTTTAGCATACAAATTTAGATTAATCATTTTGTGAAATGAAAGTAACAATCAACAGCCTCTATCAACATTTCAATCTAATAGCTGGATTTAAAGGTACTCCCTATATTACTGAATCAAAGTTCACTCCTCCCTGGCATTTTTCCATACCACACCTACTATTATGCCTCTGGGGAGCCATGGGCAATTACATTTTCAGGGCCCAGCCAACTTTTTATTCAGTTGAGTTTGAAAACTCCTAATTACACCAAGAAATAACTAGTCAGAATGGAGTCTGCATGACATACAGTATGCTGTTATGATTACGGTTTGCATACATTATCTATATTTCTTATAAATTGTTGTAGAGTTGTGTACTTTTTGACATAACTCAAGTGCCTTTATTCAAAAACTATCCTCTTCAGATAGTCGGGATAATGTCTAATAAACAGTTAATCACTGCCTTTTACTCCTTTCCTAAAAATGATTTGTGAAAGAATTGTATGTACTGATGAGCTTTGCAAAAAGAAAAGGTTGTCTCTCTATTCAAATCATAGCTGCAGCAGAAGCAAGTAAGCATTGGTAAAGCCAATAGGTTTTGCCTATGCAAAATCAATTTTCCTTTGCCAGTGTTCTTTTTCTGGTGGACAGCAGTTGACCTGCTGTGCAACATGGCTTAAAATAAAAAAAAGCGCTATGACATGGCCAGCTTTAACTGTGTTATAGTGTTTTTTATTTACTTGAAGCCATGTTCCACTGCAGCTCTTCTGTTGTGCAGCATGTAAAAAAAATATTAACAAGATTAATAGATTTTGCCTTTGCAAAACTTGTTGGCTTTGTTAATGGTTGTTATACAATGGAATCATGAATGGTTGTGAAGGCTCTTTCTTTTTGTGACGTTGTTGTTGGATAGAGAAAACAAGTGCTTTTGCATGAGGAAAAATATATTGTATGCCAGCAGCATAAAGGGAATGGGATAAGGTGTCCCCGAAAAAGATGGTGTTTAGAGGGAAGAGAAGTAGGAACACCACAACACTTTGAGACACACATACTGGTGTGAGAAGCTCCTTGAGATGAGATAGAGGGGTTTGAGAGATAGGATGAGGGTCAGTACTTTACTGTGTTTTTTAAACTTATGTAAATACAAGTAGCCTGCTAAGTAGGATGACTGAGGTGCGGACATAAGTATATGTTATTACAGCGGCTCTGTAGAGTGTAGCACACAAAAAAAATGAAAATTACTATTTATGCTATAGGATGAAATGTAGCTATTGGTTTAATGAACAGTAGAAAAATGCATTATTAAAGAACAGGTGTTGGCCCACAGCAATAGTTTATAGCTGAGGAGTAGCTTCTTAGGTAGTGGTATGACTGTTTAGTCCATCTGCCTAACTCTAAATAAGGCCCTAATATCTGTTTTATGGATATTTTCTCTGATTTATTGAGTCTGCCCCTAACTGCACCTTGTCCTGACTTTCACATTGTTAAGACCGAGTTTATTACCTGCTTATTACAGCAGCTGAATTGACACTCCGGTGATGTTCCCTCACAAGTCATCACCTTCATCACATAATCAGGAAGGTACCAATTGAATTCATGATAAAACACCTGGTTACTCAAGAAGTGAGCTCACCTTTGCCAAGTACCTCAGGATTCGCTGTCCACGGACAACTAACTAACTTGTATCACTCCCTTGAAGTGCTCTGACGCAATGTGGGATCTGTGTTTTTTAAAGATCACACTTCCTTCACTAAACTAGAACCTGCATGGTATACAATAGGAAGCGTCACATAATGGTGCCTTGCTTGTACTTTTGCCGGGAGATTTGCAGGCCTTATAGTTTTGCAACAGAGATGATGAGATGCTTCCTTCTGTTTGCCACTTCCACAAGAAGAACATTGTCATGTGCAAGTGATCACCCCTCTGGAAAAGACGCTTGACCAATCAGCACATTGTATGTGTAGTGTTATTTCTGCAAAATAAATGATGGGCGGGGCAAGTTGTAAGAAGCTGAGAGGAAGATACTCTAATTTTAATCATGTCCAGCAGATGTCAACAGGGACTGCTCGGAGCAGATGTGTAAATACACATGCAAACGTCATCCCTGAAGAGCAAATACTGCAATCTTTTGCTTACTTGTAATCAACCTTTTGAGTGGCTTTACCTTTCACAGGGCACTACCACACAAGAAAGAGAGAACATGGATAAGATGTGCAAGTCAGTCAGCAACTCATGGAGAATGTGTAAACGCTATTAACTAAGATCTGAGAGTGGCTGATTCCAGTTGGAAAATGAGTGTTCGTTACGTACTAATCATGACATAGCTCTGCTGCAGTCAGGCACTTTGTTCTGAGCTGCAGGAAAACACTTTTGAATAGATTTTAAGCAACGAGGTTTGACGAGGGAGGAGGCTGTAAGACTACGGGGAGGAGCGAGACAGCCTGCAGATGCATTTGTAACAAGTGCACGTTTGGAAATACAAAAAAAGTACCTTCACAGTGAAGTCGCCAGTGGAAGGTCACTGGCCAGTAGCCAGTGGCCAGTGTCTGGAAGTTGTACATGGTCCAAGCACCATGGGACGGCATGAATGGCAAAAGCAGAGTAGCAAGTGAAAGCAGACAGCGTGCTGGCCAATGAGAAGCAAGTAAATTAGAGCAGCCCTGGAATCCTCGAATGGTTAGTTCAAGTAAGTAAGGGGTGGGTTCTAAGCCCCTTTTAAGACGTCATTTTAATCCAAAAGACTTTGCAAGCACAGCGCATGCACTGTGCAGGCGAAACTTAAAGAGAGAAAAGTCCATACCTTAATCTACAGTACAATAGTACAATATGTGTATTACATATCACAAAAATAAAGCCTTCAAATCTTGATGTTAGAAGTCAGTTTTGATGGTAGCAACTAACAGTTGTTTTGCAAGTGCCCCCAGTTCTTTACGGCTGTAGATCTACAGCAACAGCTCCCAAGTTTCAATTCTCAAAAGCTTGCCAAAATAAAACATCTCCCTTTCAATTTGCAAATGTCCTATTCTTTTAGAGAGGTCCGTTTGTCCATGGGTTTCTTTCATCATACTGGTAGAGGACATACATGTATGTTTTGTTTCTTCATAATATTGATGACCCTTTACAACATTATCATGATAAAAATGACGACTAGAGCAGTCCAAAATTAAAGGAGACTCTTGCAAAGGAAACTGATAACTCCGGTTGATTCTCCATGAGCCTCAATCTCAAAGGGACAACTGATTTGCTTCTTAGTTCTCTAAAGCATCATATTAAGGAGTGAGAAGGGCAGGAATGTTTTTAAGTTCATGTTCAACAATTATCACTTTTAATCAATTATTCTCAAAGCAGTAATATAATCTAATGTACTAAGGTGTAAAACTTTAGCACTTTAGGCATCAGTGTTTGCAAAGCTAATAGATTTGACATAACTAAAAGGGCAAACACCTGTTTACATAGCCAATGCTTATTTTCTTGTTAACATTAGGTATCGACATCTAAAACTGTCACACTCGACCTAAAATTGGGCTTCTGAGCATTCCAACCATTTGTGTTCCTGTGTTTTTTACACAGGACTCAGGAGTACACTGTGGCAGAGTACTACATAGAAGATACGATTTCCACAGACTGAGGGGTATAACAGAGGCCCATGCAGCCCCTGTGGTGTATCGGGAGAGGCAACCCTCCAGGGGCCCCCAAATCTTCAAGGGGGCCCCACTCAACTCAAACCTAATGGGAGTAGGAGAGGAAGGAAAGAGAAATGTTGAGAGAATTAACAATAATGCAAGATACAGATCAAGAGAAAAGGGATAAAAGGACTGAAGACAAAACGAAAGAGAAAAAGACAGGGTAAGACAGTGACATATGAACAAGGGAGATAGAGTTATAGACAATGAGATTTATAAAAGACAGGAAGACAACCGTAGAGAGAAAGATAGAGACAAAATGACCAAGAGAGGTACAGTTATGGGCAAAGAGAGTTAAGAAAGACAAGCACTGAGCCAGAGAGAGAGAACGAGAAATTGAGTTGAAGGAGAGTAAATAGACAGCTAGACAATGGAGATTTTCTTAGCTTTAGTGAAAGAAAGTCTTGATTTTATTAAAGACACGGAGGCGAGTATTATGCTATCTTCTCTTGCTTTAATTTCAACAGCAGCCAAGAAAAAACTACAAATCCCAGCATTCCTAGCTGGGAAACTACAGAAAATATGTCACAAAGTAACAGTAAATAAACTCTGAATAATGGAAGAATGAGAATCAAAATAATACAAGCTAACACAATGGTGGAAAAAGCTTCCAGATGATAGATGACATTGAAAGTCTTTTCATCGAGTTCCGGAGTCCACATCATATCCTGGGACCCTTGAGAGAAGGACATCTAGTGGACCTTTCCTGTCAGACCAGCTGAAGCGTTGAACTTAAGAGGAAGATGCCTTTTAAGACGTCTGTTTAAGACTGGCAGTTGTACCTGATAAAACAAAGGGAGGGTTAAAGAAAGTGGAGGGATAATACTCGCCTCCGTGTCTTTAATAAAATCAAGACTTCACTAAAGCAAAACTGAGATTTTATTACAAAACACGGAGCCTCCTATTATGCTAGTTCAAAGCATAGAAATTAACGAACTGGCCACATGAGAGACTGGTTTACAATAAAACATTCTGAAAGTTGAAACATTTGACCAATCAGCCGATTTGAGAATGTTAACTAAACTCAATCCTGCCCAGAAGGCCTTGTATGCCAAAGCTCCTCTGGTGGAAATGAGCTCCAAAAACAGAGATGTCAATGCCTGCCAAATTCATGATTCATTTTAGCCAATGGGCCAGAGTAGTGGAAGAGACAGGGTTATGCGGGGACCTAAAAGAGTCGAGGAGTTGAGTTTCAGATGACTTTCTCAAATCATTGGTTCGTGAAATATACTCTCTCAAACAACTTCCCACGCATAAATTTGGATGATCCGGAAAATACGGATAAAATACAGACATCAAATTAGTTTTTGTTCTTCTTCGTACCTGAAAGAAAACACCTGCAGCAGTATACTGAACAGAGGTCACATCTAAAGCTCTAACATCAGAAATAGCTTTCAAAGAAACTAAACAAAGAAGAATAGTAAGCTTAGCAGAGAGGAATTTGAGGGATAAAAGGGAATTAGGCTGTTGTGAAAGTGAAAATTGCAAAATAACATTAACATCCACATAGCATTATATTTATGTAAAGTAGGTTTAGAAAAACGTACTCCCTTTAAAAGGTGACATATTAAAGGATGTTCTCGGACCGGTTTATTGTTATCTCGAACATGTTCAGCAGAAATTGCAGACCTATACATATTAACAGTTCTATATGCTCTACCCTGAGCTGCCAGAGAGGCTAAACAATTGACAATCAGAACTGCATCCGCTGAAAAGGGATCAGCACCCCTGTCCAAACACCAACTATGCCATGCTGACCAGGCTGACTTGTAGGCCCTGGTTGTTCCGGGGGCCCAGGCCTGATGGATGAAGCTTGCAGCCTCTTGCGAAATTCCTGGGGCTCTCCAGGAAGACCCAAAACCATCCATGCCACCAGATGAAGAGAATGATTGATTATTAAATTGTGAGGCATTCCCAACGGATTCAATAGGAGGGAGGGAAAATGAGGAAGGAGAATTGGGAAGTCTATTAACAACTCTAGAGCTGAGGGGAACCATGGTTGACCCTTCCAAAAGGGAGTGATTAACAAAATCTTCGTGGATTGGCGTCGGATCTGCGCCAAAACCCTGGAAATCATAATGAAAGGAGGAAATGCATAATTCGTTTGACTGGACCAGTCCTGTTGAAAAGCGTTGGTAGCTAACGCCTGAGGGTCCAGTCTCCAGCTGTAAAACTGAGGGAGCTGAGAATTCAAACGAGAGGCAAAAAGGTCAACAGAGAAAGGACCGAATCTGGAAGAAAGGTTTCTGAAAACAGAAGAGTGAAGATGCTAATCGCTGGAGTCCCGAAGATATCTGGAACACCAATCTGCGATCGTATTCATGTTTCCCGGAAGGTATTCTGCTTGAAGGGAAATCTGATTCTGGAGACAAAACTCCCATAGACTCTTTGCTAACTCGGCCACAGGTTTTGACCGTGTGCCTCCTAGATGATTTATATATCGGACCGCCGAGAGATTGTCCATCCGGAGGAGAATAGAACAACTTACCTTGTCTTTGGCAAAAGTTTGGATCGAAAAGGAACCTGCAAGAATCTCTAAACAGTTTATAAGCAACAACAACTCCTCTTTTGACCATAGACCTCCAGTCGAGAACTGACCACACCTTGCGCCCCAGCCACTCCGACTTGCATCGGATTCTAAGACAAGATCTGGTGCTGTACAGAAAATTGCTCTGCCGTTCCAGGCATCTAGATGATTGAGCCACCATTGGAGATCGACACGAGAATCATGATTTAGAGTTAACAAGTCCTCGTACCTGAAACCTTTGCGAAGATGTAGAATTTTTAACCTTTGGAGCGCCCGGGAATGAAGGGGACCTGGAAATATAGCTTGAATAGACAAAGCTAGAAGACTGATTATGCGAGCTAGATATTTGATTGTACGTTGTGCTTTGTGCAAAACCAACAGGATTTTCTTTTTTATGTGAGAAATCTTCTGGGTTGGAAGCTGAAGGGTATCTTTGACAGAGTCTATGAGAAATCCTAGAAACTCCATCTGGTGAGAGGGAATGAGATTGGACTTCTCTTTCTTTATGAGAAATCCCAGGCTTTGGAGGAGAGAAACAAAATTCTCTAATTGATCTGTGAGAACGGACATGTCCTGTTGTAAAATGAGAAAATCGTCTAAATAAACCATAAGCCTGACACTTTGAGCTCTCATGTGTGTCACCACTGGCTTCAACACCTTGGTAAAACACCATGGAGCTGAAGAAAGACCGAAGGGGAGGAATTTGAATTTGAAGAATTGGTCCTTCCATTGAAATTGAAGAAATTTCCTGAAAGATTGATGAATTGGGATGGAAAGATATGCATCTTGGAAACCTAGACGAACCATCCAATCGTTTTCCAATAACGAGTCTCGAAGATGGAGAATAGTTTCTATCTTGAAATGATGGTATACTACAAACCTGTTGAAAAGCTTCAAATTTATCACTTCTTGTCCTTTTTTTTTATTAGAAATAAAGTACTCACAAAACCTAAAGGACGAGGGGGGCAAACTTCTATAGCTTGTTTGATTGTAAGGGAGTGAATCTCTTGAGAGAGAAGTTCTTCTTGATCTTTGGAAAAAAACAATGGTTTTGGCCGACAATGTTGGACCGGAGTGGAATAAAGCTCTATGCAATAACCTGACACGGTTTGCAACACCCATGGATCTGCTGTTAACTTCTGACAATTTGTTAGAGACAAACCTATCCGTCCTCCCACTTGCAATGTCAATGGACCAAAAGAGTGATCTCTTACCTGAATTTTGGAAGTCTCTAGATCTGTAACCATGTCTGAATGAGCAATTCCTCTGGGGATAAAACTGTGGTTTAAACTCTTGTTGATATGCAGCGGAGCCTCAGATTTGATTGCCCGCACCTCTGTGGGCAAATCGGCCGGCAAAGCGACTCCTGCCGAAAACACAAGAATGGAAAAATCCTCTGCATGGACGATTGTGCCTTGTCTATGGACGTGAAGGTGGCCACATATTTACTGAGCTCCTTAATGAAGGAGTCTCCAAAAAGCAAACCATTAGCTTCTTCTCCCGTTTCTTTGGCAGCGAGATTACTCAATTTCGGGTCAATTTTTTATAGGAGACACTTCCGTCTCTCTTGTGCCATGGCAGCTTTAGTGTTACCTAAAAGACAAACTGCCCTTTGGGCCCAATTTGTTAAGATAACCGGGTCGACTTTGGAAACCTCCATTCTTGCTTCTTTCACCAAATCCAAAATTCTTGTTAATGGACCAAAAAGATCCAACAACCTGTCCTGACAATTAGTCCAAGCCCTGTCCACAACTTTTTTTGGATCCTTGCCAAATTTAGTGAAGAACATTAACATGTTAGGGTCAATCACTGGAGAGGCTACAATATTATTGGAAAGGGAAGGCCTAGAACATTCATATTTTAATCTGTTATGCTCCAATTTATCCAAAGGTTGGTGTAATTTGTTGGAGACATATGTAGCAAAATGCTCGCAGGGTGTCCACTCAGTGGAATTTGGGTGACGGATAAGAGCAGGATCAAACATCGGTTGACCTGAGAAATCTAAAATAGATTCATTAGTATTAACAATTTTTGATGACTCTCCCAGTCCATTAAGAGAAGTTTTACGTCTCTTCTTCACAGGCTCTGACCAGATCATTATGTCTGGATCATCCTTATCCATATCTGAGTCACCCATGTCATCATCTGTGTCTCCCAAGTGAGAAATATGAATGGGAAAGGTAAGATTAGAGGACGTACTTGGTTCCGAAAAAGACGTTTTTGAGGGAGAGTCTGTGTTAGAGGCCAAGTTGTCTGCCCTTCGTTTTTTGGGCTTTTTAAAACCTGAAGAAGAAGTATCGGAGGTCAATAATTTCTTGACCCAGGCCTCAAAGGACTTAGAGAAATCCGAAATAGAACTAGAGACTGCTTTTCGGACTGAGTCCTTAATAAAGGAATCTAAATTGTCATTAAACTTTTGAGCCTCTTCATCTTCAGAATAATTTTCCATTATAAATAACTTAAAAATAAAATATATGGAAAGAAAAAGTAATTTTAGGATAACAAATAATTAATTAGGGTTAGAATAAGCCTCTCCAGTGACCCACACAGAAAAACCCACTAAACCTGACAAGAAAGGGTTAATTTTTTTCAGAGGAGGAACCAGGAAGTACAGCTTCATATAGCAAATGCCAGTCAGAGGAATGGAGGCGTGGTCCGGCTCTCCGGAACAGACGGAGTCTTGCTGGCTTGAGGCGGAGACAATATTCCCTCAGGGGAGGAAGCGGCCGGAGACAATCTGGGTATTCCCTCAGGGGAGGAGGCGGGAGAATGCCGATAAAACGAAGCGCTGGCCGGCGTTTAAGGAATAACAGCCAGTAAGAGCGATACGGTCATAGAAATTACCGTTATATCGCGCACTAAAGGCACCAGAAATAGAACGTTGGGGAGCGAGTGCAGAAACCATAAATTAGCCGCAGGAGCTAGTAAACATAAAAAATAAAACAAAATGTATATAAATAAGACATACAAGCACAATAAATATGTAAAATCGAATATGACAAAAAAGTAGTACTTATCTTGACTGCAAGCAGCAAGAAAAGAGGACTTGTTGCTCTCAGTCAAGACGTTTATACTTACCCGATGCCCTGATTGGCTGATACTTTGTGACATATTTTCTGTAGTTTCCCAGCTAGTAGTTTTTTCTTGGCTGCTGTTGAAATTAAAGCAATGGAAGATAGCATAATAGGAGCCTTTGTGTTTTGTAATAAAATTGATAGGCAGGAAAATATCGAGCCAGAGAGAAATACATGCACACATATAGATTTGTTTGTTATTCAAACGAAATTTTTAAGAAGTGATGATGGGTCGGTTGGAGCTGTGACATGGAACGGTCCACATGTGATGGCAAGTTCTGCTAGTGGCATAGTGCCTTGTGCCCTCTGTAAAGTGTCTTAGTGCTGTTGTCGGATCATCGCACATTTACAGAAAGCTTTATGAGTTTATTGCTGTTTTTAAAAAATTGTATACAGTGATGTTGGATCATCGAGGTTAAAAATAGTGAGGTTGCTGCAGAGTTGTTTGCACACATAATTATGTGGCAGGAAGTGGTGACCCAGACTTCTGTGAGAGTGGCAGCATTGGGACCCATTCATGCCTTACCTGGGCAGAGAGCCTCTTCTGTGTGCCATGGCAGGGCACACCTTCTCTGCACTTTCCTCTCCATACGCCTCCAGCACGGCCACTGTGCACGAAGGCATGCACAGCTAGCTGAGTCCGGATCACGGAGTGAAAGCCGGAGTCCGGAGCAGTCAAAAAGCATACAAAGAAGCTCGGAATTTAAAAATACATTAAGCCTAACAATACTGTACGCACTATTTTGTTGTACAGGTAAGGTTGTACATAGCTCTAAATTAAAAAAAAAATTCAACAGGCAGTGACGAAGAGGAACCGATGATGAGGGAGGAAAATAAAGATGGGGAAAAAAGCACTATGAAGGGAGCAGCAGGCAGGGGGAGCTGGCCAAGCTTTAAATCGGCGTAGCACATTACTGGTGCTCAATAGATAAACTCATTGCACTGTGTTGAACAAAAACTGAAAGCATATCTAATAGGATAAACGTGAGCATTGAGTGCCATATTAAAAACAACTGACACAAGCTCCAGCCTTTGCAACAAAACAGAGCTCTAGTGTGAGTGCCTGCTTTGGCCCCCGGGGGCGGTGTGGGGGTGGGGATTACTGGTGAGTGCCGTTACGATCGAGGTTTGAGTCTCGGTGAGAGGCACAACATCCATTGTTTCTATGCAAATCACTTAATATCTCCATGCCTGTGAAGCACAGGGATACCTTCTTCAGGGTTTGTGCTATATGTAAAGTAGCAAATCAATTATGAAAAGAAGATCCGAAACCAAAGTGGATGAACACAGTACTTGGCCCTCGGGATACTGGTAAGAGCAAAAACACAAACAAAAAGCATTGGTAAATGTAAGAAATAGTGCTACAGCCAATAGAAATTGAAAAAAACGTAAGTGGCAAGCACAGGAACCAGTTGAAAGCAAGGGGGCGGATGTAAGCCTCTTTTAAGATATATCATAAAAACAGTAGCTTTCACAAGCACAGCGTAAGCGATGTGCAGGGGAAACCTAAATATGCATGCCCAGCAGTAATCTAGCCCTGTCTCGATTTCATGAAACGTTTTACAGAGTTCAGATATCTCTGGGATCTGAACCCTGTGTTAGCTATCTAAAAAATGTTCCCACTTGGACATCTTTATTCAAAGGTGCATACTCCTTAACTGTACATGGTGGTAAGGTTTAATTCTGTCATCTTGTTATCTTGTTATCCCAGTCTCAAAGAATATGTGAGTTAAGGATTATGTTCAAATAGCCTATTTAGGAGCAGTTCTGTTTTGGTACCTCTTGGCCCTAAGATTCATGTTACTGGTACCCCACTTACTACTGAACAAATTTGGTGCAAGATGGTGTTTTCTCTTTTCTCGTTTCACCACTCTTGTATTTCATACATTAGTGACACAATAGGCTGAAAAATGGGCATGATCAATAGAGTCAGAGGCCTAAATTCTCTTGCCTGTCTCATTTGAAGACCAACCATTAGAGGTTTGCTAGCAAATTAAAAATCATAATCATTCCCAGCTTGTGCTAATTCTGAGAGCTGTTATTGCAGGTTGATTTTGAGATTGACACTAGCTCAGTTGCTGGCAGGAAAAGCCTGGAGCAAGCAGACACATTTCTCACTAGCTCAATTTTCCTGGAACATTTCACAGTTTTTTTAATGTGGAAAATATCCATCACTTAAATATTTTTATTGCAACCTCCCCACACCATATCAAATGGGGAAACAGCCATCCATGACAGAGATAACACAGGGCGTCTTCAATGTATTACCATTCAATGAAATTAATATGTTTATGGACCATGTTTTATTAATGATACAGTGTATGATACCATTTTATTTAGTAGCAAATTAAAATAAAGATAAAATAAAATAAAAAATCAATTTTGCTGGCTGCATTGATGTCACATATTAGTAATAGTTGGAAATGCCTATCTTTCGCGTCATATTCCCCCAGGTGTTTGCCTTCTTTTGCTGAATCCATTTTTGCTGGCCATAGGACTCTGCACATATTACTGCTGCCAACCCGTGGTATAGCGCCAGTGCTCTCCTCTCTAACCATGTTAAAATTGGCACATTTACTTTACCTGTAAGTCCCTAGTATATGGTACCGCTTATGCCCAGGGCCTGTAATTTAAGTGCTACTAGTGGGTTGTAGCACTCATTGTGCCACTCATTAAAGTAGCATTATAAAAAAAATGTCCCCAAGCCTGCTACTGCAGCCTGGCTGTTCAGTTTTAAACTGCCATTTTAACTTGGCAAAATAAAACTTTTGCCAGGCTTAAACCTTCCATTTTTAATACTTAAAGGCCCTCCCTAAGGTAGGCCCTAAAAGCCCATAGCACAGGGTAGATGGTATTTAAAAAGTAGAACATATACATTTAGTATTTTAAATGTCCAGACTGAAAAAAACTCCAAAGTAGTTTTTACTGTGGCAAAGCTGGCTCTCCCATAATTTAACACTGTTTTACACTGTTGCATTTAATAAATGCTAAATTGAGTTTGGGAACAGATAGAAAAGGGCTCATGTTAATAGTAATTTAAAACCTAAGTAAATGATCAAGTTGGATTTTATAGTACTATTTTGAAACTGACACTTGTAGAAAGTTGTTATTTTCCTCGCTAAAACCAAGAAGCTTACTTGCGAGTGTCCTGCTGCCACCTGACCCATGATAACCTTCCTGTGGTGAGATGTGTATTGCTCTCAGACAGTGGACAAAGGGCTCTGGGTGTGGGGAAGGGTAGTCCTCTCTTGACAGGATGGCCTGAGGGTTGTACGCAGGTCCTTCCTGAGCTTCAAAGGATGCCTACCTTGTCATTGGCAGATGCAGCTCACGCCTAGGCCTGCTTCCCCTTTGTCTCTGTAGTCAGGCTGGCATCAGACCCAGTGGGAGTAGTGGAACTAACCAGAACTGGTTTAGTGGTGGGTACAGGCTTGCCTTACACCCACATGCTGGCACTTGGCATAAAGGTGAATCCCACAGACCTCTCTTCAAACCACTCCTGGGCCTGTGAAGATCAGAAGAACTGCCCTGCAATGTGAAGCTGAAGGAAGACTGGACCTTCTTGTCTTGATCCCAGGACCCCAGAAGTGACTCTCAGAATCAGTTGGCTGACCTCCTGTTTGAGCTAATGGGACACAACAAACTTCTAGATGTCTTTCTCCATGGAGCTGTCCAGCTGACCAGTTCCAACTGGACATGTCCTAGACCCTGATGCTGGTCTCTTTTGGAGTGAGTCCTAACCCCAAGTGGTGGCCCCAGGGCCTAAACCCTTGGCTGGTCTTAGAGTTTACTCCTCCTGGCCCCAAACTGCAAGATGTGGGCCTAGAGAACTATCAGAGGCCGTGATCACTGATGAAGCTGCATCCATTGATTCGCTACTTGCCGTCTTTTTGCTGGTTTACCCTGCTGAAGGAGATCTGACTTCCAGAAGTGTTTTAAGTCTAAATGTAGAAGGCTTTATCAAGTTCGACATAGTGAAGCATCCAGTCGTCATTGAGTCCTTCCAGGGCTTGGACTTCAGACTTTGGCCCTTCAGAGCTTTCTTTGACGTCTGAACTAGGACCGCACTCTTAAGCATCCCACCACCATTAAGCCCCACTTCAGATCCAGCTTGCAGCTTGGCCCGCTGACTACTTGTGGTTGACCACTTTTTCTCCATAACGATTTTTAAGTCAGAAGATACGTTTTCCACTGAGATGAACCTGGTTCCTGTATCTGATCTGCTCTCAATCACAGTCAGCAGAGAAGATAATGAAGGGCAAAGACATAATCGTCACTTAAAGTCACTTACATATTAGTTCAACCTCAAAACCCAGTCCACAGATTGGCTGTATAGCATTATTTTTAATCAGCTGTCCGTCACATCCATATACATAGTGTAGTAATTTGGGTTATTTGTTGAGAGGTTTAGAAGCCCTATTCAAATAAGCACAATCCTTGTCAGGGTAAAGCAGAAAAATCACTAAATAAACCTGTGCTTAAACCTCTGGGAGCTTGCCACAAAAGCAGACCTACTTAACTTAGAGACAAAATATAAAGTATTTATGCAGTATTTAAACAGTAATAAAGTGAGAACACAACACAAGAAAACTTCCAAGCCAGTTTAGAAAGATACAGTTAGTTTTAATAAATAACATGACACTAATACAACACACATCCAACAAGTAGGACCACAGTTATGATTTTTTTTAATTTCTAGTGAAAATATTGCTAAAAAGCACAATGGGCCAGTCGCGGTTATCTGGTGAGTCACAAGTTCAGGCCAACCGCGATGCAGCTCAGGTTGGATACAGGGAACAGTAGGTCATCGCTGGAAATTTGCATCAGAAGACCTCACAAATGGTTGTCAGACAATGCGAGTAGTCTGTTCACAGCTGCGGAGGGTCCAAAAACTTCTAGATCTTCACCTGGAGCTCAGGACGTGTGGTATGAGGCAGGAGCAGTGCACTCTTATGCTAGCCAAAGGTCTGGGACCTGGGTGGCACCTCCTGGGGACCAGGACTCACTCCAGAAGAGGCCAACAGCAGGGCTCAAGCAGGTCCATTTGATACCACATTTGATACCAGTCAACTGGGCAGGTGCAGGTATGCCTCTGGAAAATATTTGTGTCTCTGCAGCTCAAACAGGGGGTCAGCCAACTGATTCTTGGAGTCAGTTCTGGGAAACCTGGGTTCAGATTCAGTTTTCCTAGTTCAGACATCAGGGTAGTCCTTCTTCTAAGTCTTCCAAGTGTTCTGATGAGAGGTTGTGAGGATACACCTTTTACCCACAGTGCCAGCCTATTGGTAGGGGATGCCCACTTTGTGCATCTTTTCCCCTTTCCTGTGTTTGCCTCCAAACTTTCTAGGGTAGCAAAGGGCAGACAGGCCTAGGTGTGAGCTACATTTGTCAGCAGCAGGGCCGTGAACCCTTAGAAGTCAGGAAGGGGGTGTGCAAGCTCTGAGGCTATCCTTTGAAGCTCAGGAAGGTCTGAGTACAATCCCTCAGGACATCCTGCTCAGGAGAGCGACAGCCTGCCCCACACCAAAGCCCCTTTTCTCCCCATGTCTGGAAGGAATACACAAAACAACATAGGATAGCCTTTCACCGTCATGTGACCCTGGACTCTGGCAGAAAGGCATATTTAGATTAGATAGAAAAATGTCATATTTCTAAAAGGGACATTTTTAAAATAGTAATGTAAAATCTGACTTTACCATTTTACCATAAAAGAGGATTTTAAATTACCATTCACTTGAGTGAATGAAGCAATTCTGTACCTATTCCAAAACTGAAAGTTACCACTTACTAAGTGTAATAAGGTAAGCCAATGTTAGTCTATGAGAGGGATGGCAGTTCAACAGTGAAACATTGCTTTGAGAGTTTTTCAGTGTAAGTACACTTTCCCTCCTATTTAAGTACCATCCCCCAGCCCTATGAGCTTTCAGAGTCTACCTTAGGGGTGACTTTTAAATAATAAAATGAAAAAGAAGTGGTAGTCTCAAACTGCATTGCACCCTGCATTGTCAAGCCGGAAACATGTTTTGAAGGCTACTTTAGTGGGTGGCACTATGAGTGCAGCAGCCCTCTGGGAGCATGTAATTTACAGGCCATAGGTACATCTAGTACCATTTATTAGGGACTTATAAGTAAATTAAATGTGTCAGTTATGTGTATGCCAATTTTACCATGCTTAAAGGAGAGAGCACTTTGCCACTAGTTAGCAGGGGGAAGTGCACAGAGTCCCTTTGCCCACAAAAACGAGTTCAACAAAAAAATGGGTGAAGGCAAAAGGTCTGTGGGAATACCACACCAAGGATTTCACGTCTAAGACATAGTAATTGTTAGCAGCCTTGTCATACCTGATGTCTCTCAAATAGACTTATGTCACAATACAACACAGAAAACCTATAGGTTTCAATCATGTTTCATACTTATTTATATCTGGATCAGACACATACAAGAATGTTTGAGTCCTACTGCAACATTCATACTTTGCCAGGGTCCTGCTGACAAGTGAAAACCCAATCATCCTCACACGTGTTGTGAATGCCATAATCTTCATAAATTATTTTCTATTTTCTTGTATTTACATTTACACTGTTGGGAATACTATAGACCATCAGTGTTAAATACCAAACGTTGCTCTAAATACCAAAGCTTTGGACAAGCTTATAGTGACCATCTTATAATTTACCACCTAATATTTACATACACAAAGAATGCAGTTTGCACAAAATTCTTTCCTTTGGATCTGACAGGTGACTTGAAAGATGTCAGTACACATAAGATGCCCAGAAATGTAATTTTTCCAGAGCTGCTAAATATTTCATAGTTAGTGACAAACCTAATTTGTACATTGCTCCCACACCCGTAGGATTTATGAACCCAGCCATTACCTTAGCTTATCATAATTTCCTTCTGTAGCTTTTCTTTTGGAATAAGTAATTTTTCTCTCCATCTAATGGTACTCAGCATACCTCTGATGTCATCACTGACACACAGTTAGTGTTATGCTTTTACTCAGTTACATAGTCCTGCTGGCACTCTTCTCTTTACAGAAAGATAAGTAACAAGCATTAGCATAGCCAAAAGGTCTTGCCTTTGGGACCTTATAAGTGTTTAGCCACGCATCACATCAGCAGTGCTGTGCCGTCAGGCATTGAATAGCTATACAATTGTATACTGGGTCATGCAATCTGATTCAGGAATACATGCTTGCTTGATACACAGAATCGAAAGTGTATTAATCAAAGTTCACAGTTGAAAATATTTTGCAGAGGACACTCTGGTGCTCCCGAGCCGTGCAACAAGGTGGTCCCTGAGAAGGAGCAGCAAGACCGTGAAGGGGGGCAGTTTGAGATCATTTAAGAGTTTAAAAGAGGAACGCAAGTGCAGCACATTATGAATAACACTTCAAATGCAACGCATGCAACAGAACGTACAGCAGTCACTGGCAAACCAATCCTCCTCTATATGTGAACATCGTAAGTGGGAGCGGCTTCCCATACCATCTTCACTAAATATTATTATTCACCTGTCTGTACCCTGCCCATTGTACCCTGTAATCAGCAGCACAAGCAGCAAATCCATTACTAGTGCAGCTGTGGATGGAAAAGGTAAACCATAGAGAACAGTGGAAAGTATTAAAGTATTGAACCTGCTCACGTGTGCCTAACAAGAATGGCTAAGTGCTAAGCAAAGCACTTGTCTGCAGCAGCTACCTACACAGACGGCACCTCAAATCCCTTATTGCAAACATTAATGTGATCGATGGCGACAACAACAGAAACCATATTGCCACGGCTACGATGGCTCTAAACAAAGCAATTAAGCCAACAAATGGACTCCCTTGATAGCACGTGGATTTCGAGGCCATCAGCGCAGGGAATGGGCAGCCGAGTATTAAACTTAGCAAGTGGTATTCGGGATCGTGAAAGATGTAGTTATGGCCTAGTTCGCTGCAAGCAAATCAATGCACGGACACTCGATGCGGTACACTGGGGAAAAACTGCGTCAGCGCAGCCCCTTCTTTATTTATAGCCTCTGTTCCGCGCTCCGCCCGGACGCGCGGAACAGGACAAATTATAGGAGAGTCCGGATGGCTCTCTACATCCCTCCCATGTTTTAGTTCACAAGGGCAAGTAAAAGAAATGCATAGGTCAAATGTAACCAAACAAAAGGATCCAAAACGGATTGTTTGAAACCTAAGCAAAACAAGAAAGATAGCAACACTTGAGAAAGAAAAAGAATAGAACAGAACTTTGTCCAGCGTTCAGCATGAGCACCCAGACATCATATATCTGGCCCAGCCAAAAGTGGCCAACTGTTCCCCCAAACCTTTGGAGCAGTTCTTCGGATTCCAGTTGGCAACACCACAGGAGTCCAAACACCTGATGAGGGCACCAAGACTTCACATGTGGCTAGTATAGACTACAAACAAAGTCTTTAAGTTGACTGTTTGGCAGGGGATTAGGATGCAGATTATATCGTCCACCTCTTCTGAGCAACTGTTCAGGTTCGATATCCCCTGACGATGGGCTACGTACACATGGCATCGATACCACACCACTTTCAGTCTCCCTCGCATCACTCGGTAAAACACCAGACGCTTCATCAATCTCTCCATCCTCTCCAGACGGGGTCGAGACTCCAGCTCTCCTGAAGTGTGACACATTCCTGGTGACCCTCTGCCTTCCTCGAGCGGCCGTTACCATAGAGCCTTTAACACCAATGATCTGCCACGGTTCAGTCTCAAAGTTGTTTGGAATTTCCCTCCTGGCCGACGACTCTTAACTACCACCATATCACCTTCCTGAAAGTCTCTAAACCTACTTCGCCGTTTCTCAGTAGCTTTCTGGTTAGTGAGTTCTCGACGGCGCTGGCCAGCTCGGACATCTAATTCTGGGGCCACCCAGCGAGGACCAGACGGGATACAATTTCGTAGTGGAATTTTTAACATCACTGCTGCCGGTGCACACCCAGTAGTGCTGTGCGGGGTCTGACAATAAGCACTCAGGAACTGCTGCAAACATTGTTCACCATCCTCTTTGTTCGTTCAGCACCTATCCGGAGAGCTCGGTTTAGAGTTCGCATGAACCTTTCAACATCCCCATTAGCCTGAGGCCAGTAAGGCATGACCTTACGATGACGTATGGCCAGTCCATCCAGATAGGACCGAAACTCTTGTACATGAAACGGGGGCCCATTGTCTGTCCTGATCTCGTCAGGCAGTCCAAACATGGCAAACGTCTTTTGAAGTACGGGACGTACATTCTCAAACGAAGTAGATGACACAACTTCAACAACAGGAAATTTTGTGTACGAGTCCATAAGGACGACTGTCAGCCTCCCATCCGGGAAGCTTCCAAAATCCATGCTCACTTTCGTCCACAGCTTTTGACTAGCCGGCTCAGTGATGACCGGGCAGCTGGGTGGTTCTCCGGACGTGATGATGCATGAATGACACTTCCCAACCAGCTCGTCAACCTGACTGTCCATGCCAGGGAACCACACCTTCACTCACAACCTCGCCTTGGTCTTTGCAGCTCCTTGATGGCCCTCATGTGCCAACTCCACCACTCGAGCCCACAGACTCCAAGGCAGTACAATTCTTCCCCGCAGAACCAGTCCTTGACTACCTGTGGACAGCTCATCTCGCACCCTCCACATTCCCTACATGGCCTCCTTGTTTTCCTGGTTGGATATCTTTGTCTTCTCCAGGAAATGTTTCCATTTCCTGTGATCTAAAGCTTCCCTGACCTGATTCAATACCACATCTGTTTTGGTAGCATCCACAATGTCAGCTACCCCAAGGGCATTAGGACATGCCGATTGCACAATCATGTTGATGAACACTTCCGTGCTTTCTTCGTCTTGTTCCTGGTATTCATCGGTCATTATTGGGGACGGGTGGCGAGATATGTAGTCAGCTGGGTTGTTTACCCCCGGTCGATAGACCACAGTGAACCGGTAGGGTTGAAGCAAGACGGTCCAACGCTCTTTTCGTGGAGGTGCCAGACGCGGGCTCCCAGCAAATAGTGACACTAAAGGCTTGTGATCAGTCACCACTTGAAATTCTTGCCCATTTAAATACAAGTGAAAGTGTCTGCATGCCCATCGAATTGCTAAAGCTTCCCGCTCAATCTAGGCATATCTGGTCTCAACTGAAGACAACGCCCTGCTGGCGTATGCAACCGAAACCCACTCCTGATGATTTTGTTCCTGGAGGAGAACGGCCCCAAGGCCCACGGGACTGGCATCAACCACGACCTCAGTTCGTCTGTGAGGATTAAAGTACGCCATGGTTGATTCATCTAACAGCGCTGCTTTAATGTCTGTAAACGCTTTGTCTGCGGCCGGGCTCCATTCCCACCTGTGTATCCCTTTCGTGAGCTGTCGGAGGGGTTCTGCCATGGTAGCCAGCTGTGGAATGAATCTCCCACAATATATTTTGCCATGCCTAGGAAGCTTCTCACTTCCGTGGGATTCTTGGGAATCTTGGCTTGACGAATGGCATCAGCCTTACGCGGGTCTACCTGTAAACCCTCTTTGGAGAACACATATCCAAAGAACTCCACCGACGTTTGATAAAACGCACACTTTTTCTTGTGGAGTGTCAGCCCTGCATCCGCTAGCCTCTGCAGCGTGGCCCTCAGATGACGATGATGTTCATCTCTCGTTTTAGAGTGTATGAGGATGTCGTCACTCAAATGAATCACCCCCGGCAACCCTGACAAAGTCTCTCGAATGGCATTCTGGAAAACCTCTGCAGCCGAGGACACCCCAAAGCTCAGTCTCTTATACCGCCGGAGTCCCACATGTGTTGAGAACGTGGTGATGTTTCTACTCTCGGGATCCAATTCTAACTGATGATAACCAGCATTCAGGTCTAGTTTCGAAAACCACTGCGCCCCATTCAGATCTGCTATGATGTCATCCATGGTGGGTGTTATGTGTCTTTCTCTCCGGATGGCTTTGTTGGGTATGCGCATGTCGACACACAGACGAATAGCACCGGGTTGCTTGGGTTTTGGAGCTATTACCAACGGCAAAACCCACAGTGTTGGCCCCTCCACCTTTTCAATTACTCCTTGCCTTTCGAGCAGCTGCAGCTCCTTTTCCACCGCGGGTCGCAGATGAAATGGCACACGGCGATGTCTTAGGGCAACAGGAGTGACACTTGAGTCTATGTGGAGTTTGATTTGTTTGCCTTTTAGCCGTCCCAGCCCTTCAAAGAGCTGCGGAAACTCCCCAATCAGCTGTTCAACATGGGACTCAGATATCTGTTGCGCGAAGAATACTAACTCCAGCTCCTCCGCAGTGTGACACCCCAACAGTGTGCCTCGGTCTCGCGTTACCACGTAAAAATTTGCTTGCGTTGACATACTTCCACTAGTTACAGACACTTCCACCGTGCCTTTCAGAGAAAGCGGCTCTCGACCTCCGTAGTTATATATTTTAGTGGTGGTTGGGGTAAGAGATGGTGTCGGGACTAGCTGTCGGAACAGGGTGTCATCCATTACGTTCACAGAAGCCCCCGTATCTATGAGTACTGTTGCTGACATGCAATTGACTTGTATGTTGCTCATTGGTGGTGGTTGCTTCTTTTGTTGTCTCCCTCCGGTGAACAAGATTACAAAGATGTCTTCATCCTCATCTTTCTCAAAAACAGGCATCCCTTGAGTTGTGCTTTCTCTGGAGTCATCTTTGTCTTTACTCATGCTCCTAACTTTGGCGTCTTTTCCCTTCTGATCTCCTTGCTTGTTGCTTCCTGATCTACATACTTCAGCAAAGTGGTTATTTTTACCACACCGGTTGCATGTTTTTCCTTTCGCCGGGCATCCCATCGTTCCTCTATGCTCATACCTGCAGCTTCTGCAGGTGCGTTCACTGGGCTTGAAAGAGTTCAGCCTGCGTCCAGGTGATGGGAGGGTGTGAATGGCATCTATCTGCTCTTCCTTTACCTGAACTGGACGTGTCACGACTCACGTGCTGCTTGCGCCTGGAGTTTGCAGATCTTGAGGCGTGGATCTTGAGAGTTCGACTTTGGCCCAAAAAGGGGCGACTCTTTCTGGTAGCCACGGTGCTGTAGGCAAAGGAACGCCAAGGACAGACCGTGACTGTGAGAAAGTAGCGCCAGAGGGAAAAAACCCCTTCAGAAGAAGAGGAAAAAACCTACAAAGAAGATTCGCAGAGGATTCCTGAAACAAGAACAGAGGAACAGGAATCAAAAAGAACTGACGTAATAACACAGAAATGGCGAAATCCAGAACCAAAGGCTAGGAAATCAGGAGCGAGGACACTAACTGAACAGAGAGTGTTGCAGCGCAAAGAGGAGAAGAAAACACCACCCTTAAATACCATAAAACAGGAAGTGACCCACAGGAAGAAAAAGGACACCATCTTAGATAGGGAAAAGTAGATAGAATAGACTGGAGCAGAAACCATAGAGAATAGGGAAGGAGGAATGCTGGGAAGACAAGGGTAACCTGGGAAGGGGAAAAGACATAAAGGAAAGAGCAAGAAACAGACCCAAAAAGAAAGAAGACAGAAGAAAGAAGAAAAGGAGCCCAAACAGGTAAGAGGGGTCAGGAGACCCCAACAAAACGGAGGGAGAGAGCAGAGCGAGGCCCCAAGTAAGCCTTGGGGCCTCGTAGGGTGCAGGAAAGGCTCGGGGCGTGCCGCGTCTTAAAGATGCGAAGCGCGGCCCGAGCCGAACGCGCGGCTTGTGCCGCACGCTCGGCTCGCGCCGCGCGGCGCGACAGTAGGCCCCCCTCCCCGAAGGCCCTGGTTTGAAAGGAAATAAACGGTGAAAGCGCTGAGTCAGAAGAGGAGCGTGAACAGAAGATGCATCTTCCCAAGAACATTCACTGAGAGGATAACCCTTCCAATGAATCAGATACTGCAGACGGGTGTGAAAAAGACGAGAGTCACAAATCTCCTGAACCTCATATTCAGGAACATCATCCACTAAGACAGGAGGAGGACAGGAAAACTGACGAGAATACGGATCTGGTACATAAGGTTTGAGTTGGGAGACATGGAAGACTGGATGAATCTTCCACGTGTGAGGCAAGTGAAGACGGACAGTGACAGGATTAAGCAACTGGAGAATACGGAAAGGCCCGTAGTAGCGAGGTGTGAACTTGTTCTGAGAAAGACGTGAGGGTAAGAATTTTGAAGAAAGCCAAACTTTATCTTGTGGATGGTAGTCCGGAGTGGCCCTACGTTTCTTGTCTGCTACTTTCTTCATATATCTCTTGGTGTGTAAGAGATTAGAACGAATCAGTCTATGGATTTGTAGAAGACGTTTGGAAAAATGAGTAATAGCGGCAAGGGAGTGGGAGACCGAGAAGAAGTAGGAAAAGAGGTAGGATGAAAACCATAAGAACAGAAAAAAGGAGTGGTCTTGGAGGCACTATGGACTGAATTATTGTAAGAGAATTCAGCAATAGGGAGATAAGTGTTCCAGTTGCTTTGAGTAGAGTTGCAAAAACAACGAAGGTATTGTTCTAAGCCTTGATTCAGACGCTCGGTCT
Organism: Pleurodeles waltl; assembly: GCF_031143425.1. Taxonomy (NCBI): domain Eukaryota; kingdom Metazoa; phylum Chordata; class Amphibia; order Caudata; family Salamandridae; genus Pleurodeles; species Pleurodeles waltl. The sequence continues at coordinate 681,995,319 of NC_090437.1, read as the reverse complement.
GTCCATTGGTCTGAGGATGGAAGCCCGATGACAGAGCTCTATCGATATTTAGTGTCTTACAAAAATACCTCCAAAACCGGGAAATGTACTGAGGTCCTCTATCAGATATAATGGTATGAGGAAGTCCATGAAGACGGAAGATATGTTCGATGAATATCTGGCTTAATTCTTGGGATGTAGGTAGCTTTTTCAAGGCAGTGAAGTGAGCCATCTTAGTAAAGGAGTCCACAGTGACCATGATTACCCGGTTTCCTGCTGAAAGTGGTAACGAACACATAAAATCAGTAGAGATGGTGTGCCATGGAGTTGGCGGAACCGGCAAGGGCTGGAGTAATCCTGCAGGTCTGGTTCGGGGAATCTTGACTTGAGCGCATGTGGGACAAGCCTGAACGTATGTTTCAATATCCTGTTTCCAAGTAGGCCACCAGAAAAATCGTGATAACAGTTCTTGTGTGGCCTTGATGCCTCTATGACCAGCAACCGGTGAATCATGACACATTTGTAATGCCTTTTCTCTAACTCTGTTAGTAGGGATGAATAACAGATCGTGATAATAATAGTATCCTTGTCTCTTATGTAAAAGAGGCCTTAAGTTCTCTACTTCATCATCAGATAGATTGGAGTATTCCAGTTGTACCTCTTCCAGAAAAGACTGAGCTACCCCAATGATCTTATTAGGTTCCAGTAGAGGTTGAGCTGGGGCAGGAGTACAATCTGCATAACGACGCGACAGAGCATCAGCCAGAATGTTTTGGGAGCCAGGAATATATGTAATGTAGAAATCATACTGGCTGAAGAAGAAGGCCCAACGAGCTTGACGACTATTTTGGCATACGAAATTTCGTAAACATTGTAAGTTTCGATGGTCTGTTCTCACTTCAAAAGGCTCCTTGGAACCCATCAGAAACTGTCTCCATTCAATACAAGCTGTTTTCAGAGCCAACAATTCTCTTTCCAGTACTGAGTAATGTTGTTCTGCAATAGAGAGTATATGAGACAAATAGAAAACAGGATGTTCAAGACCATCATCCTCTTGTTGTTGGAGTAGGACGGCACCAATGGCTTTTTCAGAAGCATCGGTGACGACAATAAATTGTTTGTTGGTATCTGGATGTCTTAAGATGGGAGCTTGTGTAAATGCCTTCTTTAAATCCTGAAAGGCTGTTTTGGCAGCTTTAGTCCAGACAAACCCTTTAATAAGATTTTCCTTCTTTAAAGTGTGAGTTATATGGCTAGTTTGTTTTGCAAAGTCTGCGATGAATTGTCGATAGAAGTTCGCTAATCCTAGAAAGCATTGTGTTTCTTTAATAGAAGATGGAGAAGGCCAATCTAGAATAGCTTGTACCTTTTCTTGATCCATAGCTACACTGGTGGGACTTAAATGATATCCCAGATATTTGACTTCCGTCTTGTCAAACTCACACTTTTCGGGTTTGCAAAATAGTTGATGTGCCCGGAGTCGTTGAAGGACTTGTTTCACATGGGAAGAATGGAGTTCGGGATTTCTAGAATAAATAAGAATATCATCAAGGTAGATTACAACTGTCTGATTCAGGAGATCAGAGAATACTGAGTCCATAAATCTCTGAAAGATTGCCGGGGCATTAGTAAGACCGAAAGGCATTACCCTGTATTCAAAGTGACCAAATGGAGTCCTAAAGGCCGTTTTCCACTCATCTCCTTCTTTAATGCGTAAAAGGTGGTAGGCTCCCCGTAGATCTAGTTTGGTAAACCGTTGGGCCCCTCTGACTGCCTCTAAAATTTACCTTAGGAGAGGCAAAGGATAACGATCTTTAATAGTTATTTTATTCAGGCCTCGAAAATCCAGGCAAGGGCGAAGATCCTTTGTCTTCTTGGGTACGAAAAAGAGAGGAGCCCCGGCCGGAGAAGACGATGGAACAATAAGACCACTTTGAATATTTTCATCCAAATACTCCTTTAGTACTTCCTTTTCAGTTTCCGTGAGGGAATACATCCTGCCAAAAGGAACGATAGTGCCAGGTTCCAAGGGAATAGCACAATCGTAATCTCGATGTGGAGGTAACACAGGTTTGGAAGGTTTTTGGAATACATCTTGAAAATCCAAATAGTGTTCAGGAACTCCTTGGACTGTATTTATGGTCGAACCGGTAGTACCCTCTGTGATTATTGATCTCTTAGGCGACCAATACTTGTCTGAAGCAAAACAGTGCTCGTGACAGAACTGTGAAGACAAGGAAACTGTCCGGGTAGCCCAGTTCACATATGGATTATGTCTGATGAACCACGGGATTCCAAGAATGATGGTATGGTTGGGGGAAGTTATAAGATCAAAGGAGATGTGTTCCTGATGGTTACCGATCTGTAGATTCAGCATCAGGGTAGTTGTATCAACTGGACCCGATGATATCAAAGATCCGTCCACCGTGTGTACTTGTTCGGGAATCTCCTTAGGTTGTATAGGAACTTGTTGAGTAGTGGCCCACTTCTTATCCATATAAATACCACTAGCTCCACAATCTAGTAGTGCCATAGTCTTCTCTTGACGGCCATCAGGTAATTGTAACATGACTGGTACAATGAACAAGGATGTGGTATTGTCATTGAAAGAACTGATGGAAGGTATAGCTGCTAATCCCGTCCCCTCCCTTCTTACAGAGGACGGGAAGCGGCGTTTCCCGATGGCCTTGATGGACGTACTGGACAGGTACGCAGTATGTGGCCGGCAGAACCGCAGTATAAACACAAACCCTTCTTTCGTCTATCTTCTCGTTCGCTAGCGGAGAGAGGGCCTCGAGTTGTATCCACCTGCATGGGTTCTCCTTCGGTGTCTCTGACAGGAGGGCGAGGTTCCTCAGAACGATGCGGAAAAACTCGTGAGGTGCTTGGTTGAAAAGACCCTCTGCTCTTTCTCTTCTCTGCTCTCCGTTCCTGAAGGCGATACTCGATGGAGAGGGCTTGATCCATCAGGCCACGAAGATCTTCCACTCTGGTGGAATGTACTAGTTCATCTAATATTTCTTTGAGTCCTCTACGAAACAAAGTCACCAAAGTACGTTCCACCCAGGTGGTCTCTGCCGCTAGTTGACGAAAGCGTGTAATGTATTGAAGGACATCTTGTGAACCTTGATGAATATCGCATAAGGCTTCTTCCGCTGAAGCCTCCAATCCCGGACGACTAAACATCAGCTTGAAGCGGTTCACGAAGGCGGAATAATCCGACAATACCGGATCGTTAGATGATACCATCGGGGTTGCCCAGGCCAAGGCAGGACCGGATAAGGCACTGATGAGATAACCCACCTTTGTTCTGTCATGGGAGAATTGGGTGGGTCGGAAGGCGAAGTACACTGTTAAGGAATCAAGGAACTCATGCAGCTTGGTTGGTTCACCAGAAAAAAGATGGGTAGAGGCGGAGAGCGTCGGAACATCACCACTACGGAAAGCCAAAGCCTGTCGCAGCGCAGCATTCTCACTACGTAGTTGCTGTAATTCTTGAGCTTGTTGCTGAATTGTAGTCAGAAGAGCTTGATCCGGATCTGCAGCAGCTACTACAGTGTCTTCCATGGTGTTAGAAGACGTCGGGATGGTTTGGCGCTGCAATCTGTCACGACTCACGTGCTGCTTGCGCCTGGAGTTTGCAGATCTTGAGGCGTGGATCTTGAGAGTTCGACTTTGGCCCAAAAAGGGGCGACTCTTTCTGGTAGCCACGGTGCTGTAGGCAAAGGAACGCCAAGGACAGACCGTGACCGTGAGAAAGTAGCGCCAGAGGGAAAAAAACCCTTCAGAAGAAGAGGAAAAAACCTCCAAAGAAGATTCGCAGAGGATTCCTGAAACAAGAACAGAGGAACAGGAATCAAAAAGAACTGACGTAATAACACAGAAATGACGAAATCCAGAACCAAAGGCTAGGAAATCAGGAGCGAGGACACTAACTGAACAGAGAGTGTTGCAGCGCAAAGAGGAGAAGAAAACACCACCCTTAAATACCATAAAACAGGAAGTTACCCACAGGAAGAAAAAGGACACCATCTTAGATAGGGATAAGTAGATAGAATAGACTGGAGCAGAAACCATAGAGAATAGGGAAGGAGGAATGCTGGGAAGACAAGGGTAACCTGGGAAAGGGAAAAGACATAAAGGAAAGAGCAAGAAACAGACCCAAAAAGAAAGAAGACAGAAGAAAGAAGAAAAGGAGCCCAAACAGGTAAGAGGGGTCAGGAGACCCCAACAAAACGGAGGGAGAGAGCAGAGCGAGGCCCCAAGTAAGCCTTGGGGCCTCGTAGGGTGCAGGAAAGGCTCGGGGCGCGCCGCGTCTTAAAGACACGAAGCGCGGCCCGAGCCGAACGCGCGGCTTGTGCCGAACGCTCGGCTCGCGCCGCGTGGTGCGACGCGACAGGACGTGTGGTTGACGCGGCTGCCAACGACTGTCCTCTCACCGCCGCCATGGCATCTGCCCGGACCGCTGATAGTTCGTGTGAGCGTGCCAAAACCAGGATGTCGTCGAGGGAGATGCCTTGCTGGCGTAGGATGAGTTTTCTCAGGGCGTTGGACCGGCACCCTTGGATGATCTGGGCTCTGATCTCCTCTTGCTGATTAAGGCCTACACACAAACTTGCTAGCTTTCTCAGCCGTGCATAAAACATGTCCACTGACTCGACATCAGTTTGTTGAGCCTGGCGAAGTTTGAAGCGTTTGTAGTCCGAGTTTAGCTGCCGGTCAAAATGTCTGTTCAGTGCTACAACTGCGGCGTCAAAATCTGACTTATCGCCTGTGTCTGGGAGTGAATCAAATAACTCTTGCAGCTCGTCTCCGCCCATCAGCAGCATGAGGGATCTGCGCACCGCTCCATCTGTTTCTCTGGTGGCGCAGAAATAGTTTTCTAGACGAGTTAACCATAGGCGCCATCTTGGCGCTGCAGTGGCCGGATCAATCAGTTGGCTGAATGGGGGCAATGCGGTGACTGATGAATGAGCACTGTTGTTTACTTGTGCAGGCAACTGAGGGTTATCTTGCTGTGGCGCACTCATCTTTTTTTTCCTTTTCTGCTTAGTTGTTGGGTTGTATTATTATTATTATTATTTTTTTCAGGTGTCCTTATTGTGGAGTTGCACTTTTGGTTCCCCTGTTCACAGCTGCTTTCCTTTAAAAGAGACCAAAAAAAACATTTTTTTTTTCTCTTTGTGGGCTCCCTGAGAGGGTATAAAACATTTTTTTTCCTTTTTTTTTTTCCTTTTGGGAGGGTATTATACTTTTATATTATTCCTCTCTCTTTTTTTTTCACATCGAGCTCTTCCGCTCCTGCCCCAGTCAGCGCACTCCTCCCGCCAGGACTTGCATCAACGGAGCTCTCGCGCTCCAACACTAGCCTGCGCTCCCCTTCCTCAGGGGAACGCGTCCGTGCACTCGCGTTGACGTTTCCTGGCAACCGGGCTTGCGCGTCCTTTTCCCAGGGCGCTGCCGCTCCCCACGTGGTGTCTGCAGGCCTTGGGCGGGAGCGCTGGACTCGACTCACCGTCCGAGGCAGGACCGCCTCCTCCTTCCAGGGATTCGCATTGGCGGTCCACGAGGCGGTCCACGATGCGCCGATCAGCGCGATGGGCACAGGTAAGGCAGCAACCCTGTAGTCGCGCAGCGGCCCTCACCAGTGAAGCGGCGGGCACGCTTCTTTCCGGTCCGGTACAAGGTGCTCCTCCCTCGGTCATGCGGCTGGGCCGAGTTGGGCAGGATCACCAGTCGACACGGGCGGGTTCGGGTGGGCTCCGTACTTGCCCGTTTTCTTACTGCGCGTCACGGGGCTCATGGGCCCACTCGTCGCCAGTGTAGTTATGGCCTAGTTTGCTGCAAGCAAATCAATGCACGGACACTCGATGCAGTACACTGGGGAAAAACTGTGTCAGCGCAGCCCCTTCTTTATTTATAGCCTCTGTTCCGCACTCCGCCCGGACGCGCGGAACAGGATACAAATTATAGGAGAGTCCGGATGGCTCTCTACAAAAGAGACAGCCTCAGCATGTGCATTTGGACTAAACATTTTAGTGTCAATAGAAAACAAGAATGCACAGGATCGTGTAAACCATTATAAACCCCGCTGGTCCTGAAGTGGACATGAGAGCCAAGTCCGAGGAAATAGTTTGCTTTTTCCCCAAGTCAAAGAAGTCCTCAGAGCAGCCCTACTGTGGGTGGCATAATGTACCCCGCAGCAAGTGCAATAATGTATGTGTTTCCATATGGCTACCTAATCAGACTGACCTCAAGTGTATACAATGGCAATAACATTAAACTAAGGGGCAACTATTCAAAGATGGCAGCTGATCTTACTGAGTCCCTTTCCTTACGTGAAAGATTCTGACCCAGACCTGGTCACACCCAGCCGCTACCTGCATGCCTGGACCAGGAAGGTAAGTCTCCCAAACACCACCTGAAGCTGGAATGACTACCACGGAACTACTGCTGAGCCCGCTTCATCCCAAGCTATAGTGCTCTCCCTACCACAATGGACCAAATTAAGGCACCTACAGCAATAACGTATGTAAATTCACAGTGGCCTCTGACCTTACACCCCCTAACCTTAATTAATAAGGGGAAGCCTCCCAACGAAACATGGACACCCGCAGTAGCTAAGTGTGTCCCGAGGCAGGTGAACCGAGGACCTCAAAATACCCTGTTCATTGGTGAAAACCCCTCCGGTACTTTGGTGTTGAGCCTGCAAAATCTAGATCGATGGGACGCTTCTGGATGGCCCAAATTATAAGAAGGCTGCACAAACCGCAACTGCAGAACTTTGCCTAACCGAAATTTGCAGCAACAGAAGACCATACCGCCAGAGTGCAACAGAGGGAAGCCCAACTGCACCGAGTGATACAAATTACCAAAAGTCAATGAGATGCCATAATTAGAGAAACCAATACAAAATTAATCCCTAATGGTGCTGTATCGCAGAAAAAAGTAGGACAGCAGAGATAGACATCCGTAAAGTTCAACCTAAAGTATGTGTCGAAACAAAGCGATACCTTTCCTCCCGCCAAAGCAAACAACGAAGCAAACAATTAGCTCAGCTTGAACAATAAATACTTCAGGAAGAGGTGGACACCGAAAATGGAATTATTCCCATGCTGGCCTGCTCACCTCCTAACATACAAAAACCCATTTCTGCTGTGCAGAAGAAAAGAAAGGCTTGCAGCCGCCATGCTGAAAGATAAAATTAGGACTACATAAAAATGGTGAATAACCACAAATATACAACTGCTTGCTAGCACAACAAGCTTTCATTCCCTGCTTGCTTCAGCTTTCACTAATTGCATTTATCAGCAGCGTAGGAAAGTTTCTAAGTTCATGTTTAAAAATTATTACATTTAAAAAATGCCCCTGAATGCGGAGATATGATCTGATGTACTGAAGGTGAAACGCTTCCTCATGTTAAAGGAATCACTTTTTGAATTTTCAAGAGACTTTCTCATGTTTGTACATGATGTTTGTTGCATGCCTGTAGGACAGCACTGGAAGCACCTACACAACCCAATTTTTCTGCCAATGGAGGACTGCTGCCAAAGTGACTAGACAACGAGGACCGTGAGACAGGGACAGAGGGAAATTGGGACGACGACATCAGACCACTTTTGGAGCACTGCCTTTAAGTCCAGCGAACCCCAAGCAGGAGTGGACGTTGTGACCTCTGAAACAACGACCTAGCAGGTCCATGACACCTGGCAAGTCCTGTCACCCGTGTAGGCTTATTTAAAAGGTGGTGGGCTGGGATGCAAAGGCACAAGGGAGGGGCGTGTTGAGCCCCTACACTAGTGGGGAACACTGTGTCTTGAGCACGCTGCAGTAGTCACAAAGAAAAGACTCCTGACCACATAGTGTTTTTTGACATACTGTTCTGTGCTTATGTTTGAGGGCCACTACGCCATAACCTGAGGAGTGACAAAGATGACAAGGCGGTGGTGACACATAGCAAGAGCACAGTTCATGAAGTCCTAAGAGACCAAAGAAGAAAACAAAGTGTTACGTTCTCTTCTGTTTGAACATTTTCACAATATAGTGACTGTAGATGTTTAATAAAGACCCTATACTTTCCAACTATAACCCTGTGTGTGTCCTTCTGACTACTGGGTATTAGACTACAATGCTAAACATTTTTACGGCTCTGCTCGTGCACAGCTCTTAGAGCCAAACCAGACCCTTGGATCAGCTCTGGATCAGCTTGCCCTTTTAATTTGTTGGTTCGCCCACCTCTACATTATGTGCAGTGAGCTTTGAGGAGAGCATGTGGGTTTTATTTTGAAAGAAGATGGATGCGTGTATTTTGATGGTGCATGGAATGTTTGCAAGCAAAGGGGGTGCTTGTGTATCACTTTCATACGTACACTACACAAAATGTATCAATATTATGAAAGCCAGGTGTAGCACTCACTGGATTAGGGTTTATGTTGCGTGCCAATCCTTTACTCAATTGGAAAAATAGAATGCAGTTCAGTAGAACAAGGTGCAACAGTGCAGATCAATTTGTTATATAATTTTCTGCATAAGCAGTTAGGGTACACCAGCTTTTAGAGATCGAGGAACCTAATATAGAATATGAATGCCCCCTACTGGAAACAGGAATCCTCGTTGGAAGCCAGTGGTGAAAGATACACACTGCTCACCAATATGAGCCTAGCTAGTACCCGAGGTATCTGGGAAGAGTTGGAGTCAGTTGTAGACTGGGGAACACACAAGCATAAACTGCAATCCTGCACCAATATGTCACATCCTTCTAGACGGGAAAGCTACAAACCCTGTTTGAGTTTTCTTGGTTTAACCAAATCACTGGCTGGTGGTGACCATGAGGGAGAAGAATATGTTGGTGTTACGTGGACGACTGGACTCTCTATTTTTTGTGTAGTCAACTGCACGTATTGGAAGGGACTGCAGCACAAGACTGGGGGGCTATCTGGGAGTAGATGACTGCGACACACGAACTAGGGGACTTTTTCATTCAGCATGGCAAGGTAAAAATGTCATTTCTGAGACAAGATCCACTGGCCCTCAATGCGGGCAACTGGATAGTGTCACTGAACTTCCAGAATGCCTATTTCTATCAGCCAATCATCTATGCCCCCAAACAACGTAGAATATTTTGTTCTTTTAGCCCCGTCCCACAATTGCTGACCCTGCCTCCACTGCACTCAGGTTCACAGTTTCCCTACTTTTATTTATTGCGCTTCTACCTCTGTGTAAAATATACATTTCAAGAATATGAAGTGGGTTTATAGGACAGAAAAGTCTCCTTCTTCGTTCCCTGTGTCGACACAGAACAATACATTGCAGCTCCTAGTTGTCGTGTTCTACTCGTTTTAAGAGCAGCTCAGACAGCCTGTCTTTTCTCCTTCATTCATGTGCAATATTGTACCTGCTATAAGAAACACACACGACCACTAGCAGTACTGCACCCCACTTGCTCAGTTCAACAAAGATATTGTAGGTTTGTTATCAGCTAGTGGCGAGAAGGGAAAATAAAATTAAAAGCAGATGGATGTTAACACGTACAGGCTGGGCTCCTTCCACCCAATACATACCCATATGGTGTCACACACACCGCCCAGTCTGGCTTATCATGCTCTGAACAGCTCCTTCTAGTGCAGGTCTCTCGCTTCTGTACATTATATTTTAGAGGCACCATTCACAGTGGTGGACAGTGGGCCACAAGAGGGAAGCAGTGGAAAAGTAATGTGGCAGGAAGAACAGCGGGGACTACTGTGTACAGCAGAGGGTACCTTGGCGGCAGACTGAAAGCCCCTGAATAAATGTTAACACAAACTAGGGGACCACCAGGCCACGTCAGAAAGGTTATATTTGTAGCTAGGTTAGATTTAATAAACATAGTCAACAAGGGACAGTCTGTGGCGGCACAGGGTGGGAAGCAGCAGTGCTCCGGACCAACAGAAGAGAGGGACTGAGGGACGGGAAGCAGGAGGTGACGTTTACAGAAACTGCAGTTGGAGCTCAGTGCAAGTGAAAACATCAAGCGCCTTCGTGGAGTGCTCTTACACAATGGGAAAAGTAGTCCCTTTTCCATTTACTAAAATGGGACAAGTGGAAGGGTGCAAGTAATGCGGAACTGCTCCAGAGGAGTGAACAACCCAGGAAAAGGAGGGACAAATAGCACAATTAACCACTTAGAAGCAAGGATTTGTAAAGGACACTGAAAACAACAAATTAAACCAGTGGGCGGTACTGAAGCCCACAAAGAACTATAGTATATACAAGAAGTCTTGAATGCTTGACCTAAAAAGTAAAAAAAAAAAAAAGACACTGTCAATCGATAAACAGGCAAAGGTCGTCATGATGCATACTCGTAAAAGCAGAACTGCACTGGGTGTAGTCTACTTATTTCAGGCCTGCCATATATTTATTTTAAATGAACATTTAGATCTTTAACTTTATGATAGTTATATGAAGTTCCCTTTCACATTAGCCAGGTTTTTGAGTAGAAAAATGCACAGGGCACTGTTAAATGTTGCCATCCGCTCTAAGATGAAGATAGTTCTAAGGAATACATCTGTAGCTATAGTAAAGTTATGGTCCCTTTTTGGTACAATTTGGATGTTAGAAACAAAAATTATGAAGGGGAACTTGTGATATGTAGACAAAGCATTATAGTAGTCTAAGATGTTCAGACTGAGAATGGGACCAAATGCATGAAATAGGATTCTGCCAAATGGAGCAACAACTTGTTAGCCACCATCACCCGTCTTATAAGCACAATAGTGTTTAATCTTTAGGAAAAAGGTTGCTCTTCCTACTTACTGGTTGCCGAGAAGATGATCAGTGAAGTCCTTTTTGATGTCCTTTATATTATACACAGATGATTGTGGCACAAATTATTAATAAAATATATTGCACACTTCAGGGTACAGCATTGATGTTCCACACAGTTTTTAAGCGAACATTTTTAGATGTCTCCTGAATGGTAATTTATAAGGTAGCTAATTACCATGGAGATGGGTTGTGTAATGGTAATATAAAGAAAATAACTCTTGATTAGATGGATGCATCCATTGAATATTATTCTGTTTCTATACTTCCCTGAGCTAACGTTCTCATGTTCAATCTAGTAATATTGATTTTTTATCCACTTTCTTCGTTGTCTGTAACATTTTACAAATATTTTATTCCTTGCCATTGATCACTTTCCCTAGGAGGAAGTAGTTGCATGAACATTTACTGTCAGTTTTCCATGAAGCACTACTGTTATGAATTAAATGCAATCTTACTTGGACCTCTGGCTATCTGTGCACAAGAAAGCCCAGAGAAAGATACGGGAGACTCATTAAGCAGTCATGTTTAGAGTAAGCATAAGAAAGAATCTTTCTCTCTGCAATGCTAGCAAACTGAAGGAAGTAATGTCATAGCACGTGTACTGTCACACCTTCGGAATGCCTGTCACTTAGCTGATTGCCTCAACAGAGCTCTGGATATGTTATTCTAAAATTATTTTTTGATTGTAATATCTTGGTGTCATAGAAAGGTCTAATTTGCATTTAATCAGTAACCAAGTAAAGCTTGCTTTTTATAAGCGAGATGTGTCTTAGAACGTCATCTTTACAAACCACGTGGTCTGGTTAACAAGAAATAAAAACATTACAAGGAAAAGCATAAAATGTTAGGGCTTCATTTATTTTAAGCATCATTAGCATCATGTTTTGATGCAAAAGCGGCAGAAATTTACATAATACATTTGTATTTTGTAAGTTTAAGCCGTTTTTGCATAAAAAAATGATGCTAATGCAGCGCACAAAAAGTATAAATCAGGGCCTAAGTAAGTTCCTATGGTTTGGGTTTGTGGACAGTAAGTGAACTCTGACACCAGCCAAGGGTTCCAGGACCTCAGAAACAGCACTTGGGGGTTCAGTATTCATTCCTACAGAAGCTACCTGCAGGGTCTAGGGCAGGTCCAGTTGAAATTGGTCAGCATGACTCTTTCAGGAAAGAGGGTTTCTTGCAGCTTTTGTTTTCCTGTAGCTTAAAAGGAGGTCAGCCAAGTAACCCTTGAAATCCATTTATTTGTCCTTTGTCTTTGTTGTGGATATAAGAGATGTGAGAGAAGGTTCATCCCTTAGGGTTCTCCTCATAGGCCTCAACAATTGGTGAAGTTCTTCTTCTGTCTTCGACAAGTCTAGCCATTGTCTAAAGAAGGTGACCATGGGTGTCACATTTATACCTGCCACAGGCCTGTGAGCGGGGATGACTACTTCACCCTTCCTAATCAACAGGGAAAACGTTACCAGGGGTAATCCTTTTTTTGCAATCCCTGTGTGCCTTACTGCAGACAGTCCCACGATGCCCCTTTGTACCTATATCCAACATGGCAGAACCTTTCCTCCCCTGTGTAGAGCTTCTGATCCCACCCTAGAAGTTATAACCAGGAAAATTAGCAACCTTGATTAATTAGATTCTATGGCACTGTCCAGACAGTCATCATGTCATAGGAACAGAAAACCTATAGAAATTTAAGCGCTTCAAGGTGCTTTCATCTCTTGAGTGACAGTGGGATGCTCATGCAAATGGGTTTTTAGAGGCTTCAAGCAGGTAAAAGGGGACTTTGTAGGTACCCTTTGTAAAATATCTATTCCAAATTACTATGATGGGCACAATGACTTTGGTGAAAACACCCTTCAGAGTCTTCTACATTTGGTGGATTTGCCTCCGTCTTCTAGGGCGAGGAGGAAAATTTGTTGCAGTGGTGGAGAGAAATTCCTCCGCCCATACTGTAAAACTGACCATTATTTTATTTTGTACCTAATGATACCTGTTAATAATCGTAAAATGTAATGGAATGAGTAATTAAAAAGGCATAAATACTTTGAAGGTGCACTAACTTTGAAATGTTGTTGATCGCCCCAACTGAAAGTCGGTACCAAACACAGGTGCCAGTCTTACAAATGTGGTTCATTGGGAGTATTTTGGCATTTGTTTACTTTTAGAGCTTATCAGATGACTTGTTTGGAGTGAATCATGACTCCCAAGTGCTGTTTCTGAGGTACTGGAACCCTTGGATGGTGTTCCCTCCTTCAGTGTACTTTCAGAGCCTATCAGATAAACTAACAATTCTCCCAAAGTTAATTTTGATACTTTGTGCATCATTAGCATCACTTGATTACAGTGGCCCAATACTAATGTGCTGGGTCATATTCAGAGCTTACCATGTGCTTAATGTAATGTTTATTTTACTTGAGTGCCAGTTAGCCTGCAATACTTAACAACGTCCAGGTTGGCTGGGGCTGATTTTGTTCACTAGTTGCTAAGCAGTAAAAAGCCCTAGCAGATGGACATGGTACAACTTTGTATCTCTTTGTCAAAGCACTATTTTTCCATTATCCTTTCATTATATTCCATTGCTCCACAAGGGCACAATTGGAGATAAGGTATTGGGGACTGTATGAAGGAACCTCGGTGGAACTGTTGTTCAGACTTTGCATTGGCCATACCCGAGAAAGAGGAATGTTGAAAGCATCTTTGAAGAGGAAGGTGACAAGCTCTTTTCTCCACTAGAGGTAGATTACTTGGTTTCTTAACACAGAGCCAAGGTTGTTCAATATGCAAGAACCCAAGAACCCAACACGGATCATCCTTAACGTTTCAGTCTTCCAAACTTGTGATGCTTTGATGCACTGGCTGCTGTAAAGGTTCTTACAGGCCCTTAAGGTTAGATTAGATTTATTTGGATCTTTTTTGTTTAATGCATTGTGCATAATACATAGTAGCTTGGATTTTATCTTAGGTTGTACAGGGCTGCTTTGTTGGTACTTTAGAACAGGTGAGGTTGATTAGGATTCCCAAGACTAAGACACATTCTTGCTCCTTTATTCTGTATCGTCTACAGTTTCTGGATTTGAGATTTTTGCAGGTCTGCTTAGACACTATTTCAGTAAGTCTTGAAAGGAATAGTGATCTTGATAATTCGATTAAATTAGAAGGGAGGAGGAGAGGTTGAATTCTCCCTAGAAGAGATAGCTGTAAGTTGAACCTTGTGTTCAGTGAAAGAACATTTTGATTTTTTGACTTAGTTATCAGAGAGGAAGAGATTCCAGGCTAGGTGAAGGATAGACTGGGGTTTGTATTGTGCCCACTGTTAATAATTATGACCTCTCTCTTGTTTCCCTCAGAAATAGAAAATCTGTGCTAACCAGATGGAGATGTTGGTGAGGGGTACCAAATTCCGTTCACATCTGAAAAATATCTTGAAGTCATTGGCTTCTAACTGGAAATGGGGATGGTATGAGTCGATGATCTGAGCAGATCTGAGTAGACTCTTGAGATCCCTCACAATGGATATGTTTCTTTACGGATTCAGAGGCCCATATCCTGTCTTGCCATGTTCTGTTGGAGATGTATGCAGCTGAAATATTAAGGAGGGTGAGCACCATTGGTTGGTTTGAGTTTAAAGCTAAAAGGATATTTTTGCACAATTCATTAGAGCTAATTAACCACCTTTTCCTGTGCTTCCTGAAAAAGTTCTTAGATTTTCTAGAGTTTGTTTATCAAGTTTGTTTTCTGTTAACAAATTGGACTAATGCTGGTTAAATGGAGGGGTACGCTGCAGATTATTATTAGACAACATGTAACAATCCGGTGTTTTACCTGAATTGTAATGTCATTAATGTAATTTGTTCAAGGGGCGCACGTATGATGTCAGCAATATATAGTGTCAAGAGAATTTTAAAATGTCATGATATATTGCCCTGAGCACAGGTACGTCGGATTATGTGAGGCTTTTATCTTTACTGCTGCCTCTACTACTTGATTATGTTTATGACCAAGTAATTCTGAAGTTTGATGATAGCCATGTTGTGAAATGGAGTAAGAAAGGTCGGTGGTTTTTGGCCCATTTTTGTTTTCCTAACTTTTTTGCAATTTTTCCCCAACAAATGTGATGATGTAGCAGAGCTGAGATCATGGTGTGGTTTCTTGTTGGGTTGTTCAAGCTAGAAATTTCTCTGAAAATCTTGTAGAGTTTTCTTGTTAGGTTTAAGGAATTGTGTATGCAGTGAGCATAAAAAAGCTTTTCTTGGCCCCTTTTGCAGCTTTGTTGTAACCTCTCATATGGGCTTTAAATTTAATTTTGTCCGTCCTGGAATTCAATTTTCTCCATTCTTGTTCTGGGTTCCTTTTCTATTATTTTTATTTTAACTAATTAGACGTTAAACTATTTGTTAACTGACTGTAATCATTATCATGTCGTATATCTGAGAAATATTTGGGAGTTGCAGTATAAAACTGGCAGAAGAAGTGATGTGAGTTGATAATCATAGCAAGACGGTGCATATACACATTGAATAGTAGAGGTGACGAAAATGTGCCTTGCGACAACCTGCTACATTTATAAAATAAGGTATAACTGTTTTTGCTTCTGGATAAAATATTCATTATATACAAGTTGTTAACATTCTTGTTGAAGACTGAGCCCCCCAATTAGAAGTGCTGAAGTAGATTCAGGAAAATTGTAAACTCTGAGCAAACTGGAATTTTTGCAAGGACTGGAACTCCAGGGTTTGTGGGAAAAACCACACCATTTTCATGCACACTCATAATAGAGGCCTTTGAGGATTTTCGCTTAGATTGAAATGTCCGAAATTCAGGCATACAGGAAAGAAAATGTGGCCTCCATGAAGCAAATATAGAGTTATCCCTAACATATGTGGAAACTATATTTTTAAGATTAAATTTAAACAAGAGAGGACACTAACAAATGAAGACATGGCTCTGTTAGCACAGCTATCAGCAAGCATGGTAGTAGCAAGAAGCTTTAGAAGCACCTAAACATTTTGGATACTATGGCAGGCGAGCAAATATGATAGTAATTTGAGAGTTTTCGCCCCTTATACATTTGGAAACGCTTGTAGATTATTTTTCCACAGACAAAAGAGGCCTAACATACCCACCCAGTTTCAGGGCTATGCTACTGTTTCATTAAGACTTTATTTGAAGAGTGCATGACTCTTTTAAAATAGTAATTTAACCTCAGGTTCCCGGGGGAAATGTGGGTTAGGGGCGTGGCATTCAAATTGTGAAGGACCAACAAGAAGGCAGTGGAACGACTGAAACTCCAACGGGAAGATGACCTGGGAGACCCCATACCAGATAACTCCTGGAAAATGATCTTAGAAACAGTTCCCAAGGACTTAAGGAACGCTAGATTTAAGTTCGTGAAATTCTTCATATTACATAGAGCGTACATGATGCTGGGACAGATCGCCCAGCATTTTAATACAACAGGGACGAAGTGCCCAAGATGCTGAACAACAGGGGTGGAATTTAAATATATGTTCTGGGACTGCCCGCGTTTGGGCACATTATGGGAAGAAGTGACTCATACGGTAGCTGAGGTCTTAGATAGAGAAGTCCCTTGCACACCAGGCTATTGCCTGCTGGGATGATTCCCTCATAGCCCCATAATGAAGGCAACTAGTAGATTCCAGGACTTAGCCTACATTCTGGCCAAAAGAGAGACTATCATGAACTGGAAAAATCCACATGGCCTGTCGATAACTAGCTGGTACAAGGAACTGGAGAAATGGACAGTATGTGAGGGAGTCTCTCTTTTTTGGGAGGATAAGAGGGGGTTGAGACTCTTAGACATGGCAAGTGCATGGGAGACCATAGTGTTTGAAAGAATTCACCCAGAATACCCCCAATCTTTCCCTGGCTGACTCACAGAATTAATGCCTTCCCTAAAATGCCAATTTCTGGACTTGAGCAACACACACTGCTCCCCGCCTAAGGAAAGATAACTTTAGATAGCACACTAATACAACACATCCCATATGCATTGGACTTGACTCACTGGGGAGGGAGGGAAGAATAGAAGGTTAGGTTATATTTATGTTGCGGTTCTGGCTAGTGGCCTTATTTGACTATATGCACACCATCTGATGTGTAATGGATATAACTGCACTGTTGATTATGATGCAAACCTTGATGTGTAATGGATATAACTGCACTGTTGATTATGATGCAAACCTGCCAATAAAAATGTGTTTAAAAAAAAAAAAAAAAAAATGAAGGCAGTGAAGAAGGTTATAAATTGTATATGAATGTAGCTAACAGGAGTTTTTACCTCTTTATAGCTCTTTATAGCTAGGCAACGGTAGATAAAAAATAGTTTATGTAGAATCAATGATGTGAAAAAAGAATAAGAATCTCAGTCGTGTTGCAGAATAGCTTTACAAAATGCAGTACCACAAAAATAAATGACATGCGTGACTGATGGAAACTGTATGTATCCTAATGTCATTTTTAAATGCTGTTCATGCTTTTTGCTTTTTTAAAAATGCATACAAGTTTTATAATTAAAATTACTTCCCCACACTGCACCACTTTTTAGGTTTTGCCTCAAGGCATCACAATGCCTTCATGCAAAATGTGTGGTTATTATCCCAAAAAGTAGCTCTTCACCAAGACAAATCTGTGTTGTTTATGGGAAAACCAGGTATCTCTACCATGCAAGAGCAAATATGTTCCCGTGGATTGCAGTGGTAAAAATGGTCCATGTGTTTCTAACATGGGAAGAAAATAAATGAAAATATGAATTCCTCTACAAGAGTGAAAGCTAGATTTTCTCTCACCAGTGACCTCTACTAGTCTCCCTCCTGAGAGCACTCACAAGAAATCCATATTCCCCCAGCCCCTAGAGATGGCAAATGGACCACCCTTTCTCCACTGTGCACGGACAAGTATGGGGTGGGATACCTTATTGACTTCCATGAAGTCCAGGAGGATGAGAACAACTGTCTCTTTAATGTCCAGGATCATATGTATGTTGTCTTTAGTGGCAATGAAGGCTGTTTCTGTGCTGTGGTTGGGTCAGAAGACAGATTGTGTGATGTCAAGGAGTTGGTGGTGCTTGAACTAGTTGATGTTTGTTGATAAGTTTCTCTACCACTTCAGATGAATATAGCAGCAGGAAGATGAGTCTGTAACTAGTGAACATTGTTAGGTCCGCAGAAGCTTTTTGAGCAGGGGGAGAACTGTGGCATCTTTCTATGTGTCCTGGAAGGTGGCTGCAAGTGGTTGAGGCATTCAGGATTGGGGTGAGAGTTGTGTTGACTGGTTGAAGACCTTGGTGAAAATATGCTGTGGGAAAGTGTCCAGTCGCGCCTCGGAGAGTATGGACTGCATGGTGGTCACTGTTTCATCCACGGTAGTGGTGGGCTACATGGTCATATTGCTTTCCTTGAATGAGATGAAGAGTCATGCTGCGTGGTCTGTTGGATTTCATTGGGGGTCGAATTTGTCTTATATGGCGATTGTCCTGCTGTAGAAGAACTGTGAGAGCTTGATGCAGAGATCCTGCAGGGTTGTAATGCTGATGGGGAGTTGAAATATTTTATGATTGCAGATATATCTTTGCTTCTGTTTATGCTGGTATCAGTGCGATCTGTCAATGCGGAGCGTCTGGTGGCCCAGAACTTCTGGTGATAGCGTCTAAGGGCAGAATTTAATGTGTTCTTGCATGTGTTGTCTTTTCTTATTCTCCATCTGCACTCGGGTTGTTTGCAGTGATGCTTCATCTTCTTAAGTTCCTTCATGTACCAACTGACTTTTGGTCTGGATCTGGTGGTTTTGTTGGACATGAGGGGAGCAAGGGTTTCAGCGGAGTTGGTGATCCAGTTGTTGATGTTTGTGATGGTCAAGTAGACCGCTGCAGCGTTCGGGACAGTGTTCCATGACTTTGGTCTTCCTCTCTGATGTTGTTCCAGTCCAGCAGGATGACATGGCAGTGGTATTTTTGTGTTGGTGCGGGATGGGTATGTGGTGCATTTAATGAGGACGTGGTCAGTCTAGGTGATGTTGACGTTGGTAGAAATTGAGTCAAGGAGGTGTCCGTCAGAGTGTATGGGTCCTTTCAGGTCTGAGGGTGCATCTGAGGTTTTCTAGGTTTTTGAGTAATGCATATGTGCTCAGGTCGGTGTGGTCTTCCAAGTGGAAATGTATGTCTCCAAGGAGAATGAAGGCGCTCAAGTCAAGGATGAGAAGTGAGATATAATCTGCGATGATTAAGGCAAAATTGATCTGTGGTCCTGGTGGTCTGTAGGTGAGGATGCCTGTCAGGGTGAAGTTGACTGCAATTAGGAGCTTGAAAGGCAGGTGCTCCAAGTTGCTGGTGATTGTGTATGAGGAGGAGGTGCAGTTGATGGCGTCCTTGAAGAAGATGGAAATTCTGCTGCTGGGGTTGTATTGTCTGCCCTGCCTGCCAGTCCTGTAGCCGGGAGGGATGGTTTTGGTGATATTGGGGGCCAAAGAGGGGTTTAGCCAGGTCTCCGTGAGGAATTGCAGATCTGGAGCATGGACGCACAGTAGGTCCTAGAACTGAACAGCGTGTTTGGTGAGACACGCGTAAGTGTGTGGAGTATGGTTGGTGGCTAGTGAGTGTGGGAGTGTGAGAGTCGGATGTTAGGTGCTATCACTTTGGGGGTGGTGTGCGGGGTGTTTTGGTAGGAGTAAGAGAATTTGCAGGCGGCACAGGGGAATGCTCTTTCGATGTGTGTGTGTGTGTAACACAGAGGCAGCTTTGCGAGCAGCTGCTGCATACAGGTGGATAGGTGCAGACAGGCTTTCCTTAGGTACACCTTTGGTGAGCCAGCAACATGCCCACTGTGTATGTCCATGCTGCAGCCGCCATTAAGTAGGTCCTGGGAGTGGTTAGGAAAGCAACGGGCAGTGTTAATCTCTTTCTCATTACCATCTCTCTATCACTCTCTGTGGCTACATCTATATCTATCACATTTGATCCCCTCGCTCTACCCCTACTTTCTTTTCTCCTCTGAAATATGAATTAAATAAATTTGTAAATGCAAAACAGCTGCTCCACAAGGATTGTCCCGGCACTAGATAACAGTAAAATGCAGTTAAACAAAAGAGAGGGTGAAGGAAAGCCTTGCCAACAGGTTTGGACTCTCTCAAGGGGTGAGTTTGTTAAAGACTCTTAAATGAGGTCTCAGATGTGGCACCTCTGACATGCCAAAAATTAGTAATACACTGTTCCAACCATGTAAAACAGGAAATAGTGACCGGGGTCCTAAATTCTAGGAGCAAGAAGCCTCACACACCCGTAGGGTGTCATGCTTCATCATAGGCACTGCTCCTCGTCAGACCGGCGCTGCAATGTCTGACGGGCACCACCCCTAATGGGGGGGCTCTTTGCTGGAGATCTTTTTATGTGGTGGTGCCGTGACCCCAAAGGTGAATAAAGTGTCGACGGAGATCAGAGAAGAATGTGGTTTAAAATTGACTCTCAAAACCGCCACTGAGACAGTAGATTTTATTAGACCAGATGGACGGTCAGGGCCAAGGTTAAAAAACAAAGTCAGAAGAGTGAATAAAGAAATTAAGATCAGTCATTCTTATAGTGGAAATTTTTTTTATTTTATATCTCAAAGAGAGGAGTCTGGGAAATCTCCAAAGTCTAACCTCTCATGGGTCAACATGTTTCGCATCCTGGTGGTCCAAACGGATCCAGTGATGCTGCATCAGGACCTTATGTAGCTATGTGTATCTCCTGAATAATAAGGGCCACATATAATTCCAAACAAGGTATATAGGATACTATAGGCCAGCAATTAGCTGGGGAGAGTAACAGTCACTGACATGGTCAGATAGAAGGTTCCAAAGCTTTGGGGCTAAAAAAGAACGCCCACTTGTTCTGGACGTTTTAATTATGGGAATACAGAACAAGTTGTGGTTAGCTGAGCATATAAGGCTCTATGAGGAAGGTATCTTTTGATTTTATCACAAATGTACACTGGACCTTTCAGTGGAGTAGCCCTGAAAATTAATGTTGGGGCTTTGAATTCTATTCTCTGCTTGATTGGAAGCCAGTAGAGGCTTTTTAAACCATCCCTAGTAGATTGTCTTTCAGGGATATTCAGCACCAGTGTAGCTGCCTCATTCTGGACACATTGTAATCTATTCAACATTGCTTGGGGAGATCCCAGATTTAGCACATTAGCATACTCCAACTCTGGATGTGATCAAAACATGAAAAATGATCTTTCTCATATGTTCTGGCAAACATTCGATTCTTTCTTATCAATTTCAGAACGGAAAAACAGACTGCTGCACTAGCATTAACAAAAGGCTTAAGCAGGAGGGCATTGTCCAGCTTGACCTCTGATTTTTCACTGTAGTAGAAGGTGCTGGGGGGAATCCCATTTGAGCAGGCCACAAGTGAGTGAGATCTAGAATAGAGGGGGCCAAAGATCAGGATTTCAGATTTATCAGAGTGTAAGCACAGGCAGCTGTTATGCATTCAGCATGCTTCTACAGATAAACAACCCTGAAAGTTGGCTGAGACCAAGGCATCAATATGTTTAAAAGCACCGACTGGGTTTCATTGGCGTAGGATACCATATTAAAACCCCACTCTTGAACAATTACAGTGAGAGGAGCAAGATAGGTTTTGAAAAGATATGGGCTTAAAGCCAAACTCATAGGGACCCCACAAATGACCTCACAAAAGCCTGATGTAAAAGAGGGGAGAAAGACTGCTTGTTTGTGTTTGGAGTGAATGGTTTTAATCCACTTCCACACACTGCTGACAATGCCTGCCTTTTCTAGTCTTTGCAAGAGAATAGTTTGCAACACCGTGTCGATGGCCACTGATAAGTCTAACAAAATGACAATACTATTGGTGTCCAAATCCAAACAGGTTTTAATAAGCTCAATCACCTCCAAGAGTGTCGTCTCTGTGCTAAACCCAGATCTGAGTCTGGATTATGGTGGATGTAGCACATTATTCGCCTCAATAAACCGTAATCTGGTGATTAACTAAGATGGGAGGACAAGTGCCGTCTTCCAGCATGAGGGAGCTGAGCCATATTAGGGAGAGGTTAAAAAGGGCATTAGTCTGTGGATTCAGTACCCAAGATGCCCTTTGGAGAATTTAGGGCAGGCACAGGTTAAGTGTCGATCCAGAGTGAGGTTTTAAAATCAGTCTCTCCGAGTCTTATAAAGAAATCTTTTCAAAGGAGGATATAGTTCTAATTGGCATGTAGGAGGTAAATCCATGTGTGACCAACCCAGTGTCTTTGGTGATGGAAAATTTTGAGTAACTACTAAACAACTTATTGTAGAAAAAAACTGAAATGTTTTCCTCTGTACCCATTTTTCCATCTGATCTCTTTTTATCTCTCAATCTTCTTCACTCCTGACACAATCTAATCTCTATCTTTCACCCATCACTTTCTCCATGTCTCTACCTTATCTCTATTAGCCCTTTCTCTACCTCACCACTCCCCATCACCTTTCTATCTCATTTCTCACTCTACCTCACATGTCCATCACTACCCCACCACTTTCTACCCTATTGTCTCTCTCTCTTAATTTCTGTCTCACTACCAAAACTCTCAATTTACCTCACCATTATTTCCCTACCTTACCTCGTTACCTCCCCAACTCACTTTTCTCTTGTTCTACCTCTATACCCTTTCATTCACCTCTGTAATCTCTTACTCCTTTCTAGTTACCACTATTTCTCTGTCCCTACCCCATTTACTGCCACATCAACTACTCTCTCGTACAAACAAATAACTCTCTCTTGACATCCTTCCCTGTTTCCACTCAACCTCATGTCAACTACCTCTCTCAACCTCTATCATTATAGACATTTCTACCACATCATCTCTTCCTCTTACAATTCTGTCAACTCTTTACAACACCCCCCCTTTCACCATTTCAGGTATGTCTCTCATCTTCCTGTTTTTGCTCTACACCATATTCCTCTTTCTACCTTCACTCTGTTCTCCACTTCTCTCTTTACCTCACCCGTTTTTCTCTATCTCTTCCCATTTTGCCTTATCTCTACCTTACACCTCTCTTTTTTCTCTAGTCTCTGTCCACCTCCACCTTCCGCTGCCTTTACCTCTCTCAAATTCAACTTTTTTTCTACATTACCTCTCTCTCTACCTCGTCCCTTAGATTACTGTTCTCTTCTGCCTCTCTCTACATTTCCTTCTCCCTATCTTTCTCTATGTCTTTACTTCACTGTTGGAAATTGGGTTACTGGTTGATGGGGTGAAACTCTGTTCAAGCAGCAGCCACAGTTTCATTCACAGTAACCTGTGCTTAACCCTCTGGTAGCTTGGCACAAAGCCATCAGGCTTAGCTTAGAGGCAGGGTTTAAAGTATGTATGCAGCACCTCAAAGAGTAATAAAGTGACAACACAACACAAGAAAAATCCCACACCAATTTAGAAACATCAAATTAAATTTAATAAATTATTTGACCCCGAAATTACAAAAATCCATTCAGTAGAACCGGAGATATGCAATTTTAAAGTGTTACGTAAAAATAGTACTTAAAAGCACTGAGTGCCAACTGTGGGTATCTGCTTACACAGGGCCTGGACAAAGTCACAAGTTCAGACCAACTGCGATGGAATGTGGGCTTAATACATGGACTAAGCTTTGTGTGCTGAACTTTAAATCCTTTGTTGCAGATTTTTGCGCGATCCCATGTTTTGGCTGCGTCGTGCAGTGGCAGTTTTGAGGAGCTGCTAGGCTGTGATGTAATGTCTTGTGTCATCATTGAGGATGCTGTTGATTAGGGGCTTGCGATTCTAAGTCCTGCATTAAAGATGCATTGCGTACTGGTGGTCCAAAGAAGCCACAGGGCTGCCATGTGGAGTCCTGCGTCATTTTTGAGGAGGCAGTCGAGAAGGGGCTTGCGATGTGAAGGCCTGCATCGAGGATGCTACATGCAGAGGTAGTTTCAAGGAGACTGCAGGCTGCGATGCGGGGTCCTGATTTGGGGTTGTGTCACGCAGCTGTAGTTCTGCTGACAAGATCACAACTGGGCTGCCAGGCTCGCTTCTAATGGTTGAGTTCTGGAGTAGCTACACTTGTGGGTAGGACTCACAGTAGACAGAGTCCAGTTGCTGGGGCCAAGATGGGTGATGGTTGGAGCCTTCCATGTCCCCTAGGCTCTGATCAGGAGGCTAGACAAGTTACCTTTGGAGTCAGTTTGGTTGTCTTGGCTTCAAGATGTAGGTTCAGTCCTTTCGCTCAGGCAGCAGGGTACCAGAGTAGCAATCATTCTTGTACAGCAACTCAGCAGTCCTTCTGAGTCTTCCACAAGTCCAGAAGTGTACTGAAGAGTTAGGTCTGAGTGTCCAGTATAGCCTTAGAACCCGCCGTAGCGGGCTCTACCGGCTATTAAAGGCCCGCTCCCGAGTTAAATGCCCGAGCCGAAGGCGAGGGCATTTAACAAGGGAAAGGGCCTTTAATAGCCGGTAGAGCCCGCTACGGCGGGTTCTAAGGCTATTAGAACATTCTGCCACTCAGGGCAGAATGTTCTCTTAAAAAAAACAAATTGCTCACGGAGCCCGAGGGGATTAGAATCCCCTCGGGCTCCGTGAGGCTTTGTTCACAGCTGCTGCTGTGAACAAAGCCCATTGGAATGTTGGCGCTGCGGGCTTTTACCGGCCAGTAAAAGCCCGCAGCACTCCATTGTTTTCAATGGAGCTGCCAACTTCCAATGTTCTAATATTTATTACTGCTGCCCACTTTGAAGAATGCGAAGGTTCTGGAGGTTTCCACCCCCAGAGGTGTTTGGAATGTCCTGTCTCCCTGCCCTAGCCCCAGCTTGTCTTGGATCACAATAGACTAGTGTCAGACCCTTTGTGAGTGTGCTCAGGCAGAGACTTTGTGATGTGCAAGTGTGGTAGGTGACAGCTCCTCACCGTTATGCAGTCCGAGATGGCCCGTCCTCCCAAAACCTATTCCCCTTTTGTCTCACTGTCTTGGAGTAATACCCAGAGACCAACTGCCATCTACACCTAGGCACATGACTCTTGGTACAGGCTTCAGGCACCAAATGGTTGGGACAAGTAAATGCCTACTTTCTGAAAGTGGCATTTTCGTAACTGTGACTTAAAATCGGACTTTACCATAAAAGAGGGCTTTAAATTACAATTCTTTAGATACCAGACTTGGCATTCCACTCTGTTCCCAAGTGAAAGTTTCCAATTACTAAATGTAATGAGGGAACCCAATGTTTTCCTATGGGAGAGGTAGGCTTTGCAGTTGTGAATTCAACAGTTTTTCACTACCCGGTCATGTAAAACCTAAAACTACATGTCCAGCTTTTTAAATACACAGCACTGTGTGCCATGCTCTGCTTAGGGTCTACCCTAGGGGTGACATATATGTATTAAAAAAGGAAGGTTTGGACCTTGAAAAAGATTTACTTGGGTGTAAGCCAATTTCACCATGGTTACATGAGAGAGCACACACACTTTAGCACTGGTTAGCAGTGGTAACATGCCCACAGTTCAAAGGCCAACCGAAACAAGATTTCAAAAAATTGAGGAGAAAGGCAAAACGTTTGGAGGAAGACAACCCTAAGGCTGACAGGTCTAGCTTTCACTCTAACACCGTCCTCTTTCTACCTAGTTTTGTCTTTCCTTCTGACTACCTCGCCTTTCTCAGTTTACTTCTCTTCCTCCCTCACATATCTTTCTACATCATCTCTGTCTCTACCTCTTCTCCCTCTTTTCTACGTTTGCTATACTGTTCTCTTTGTGTCTCTGTCCATCTGCTGTATCTTGTCCCATCCCATTTCTCTTACTCAGCAGGATCACAGATGCCTGTCTACCCAGAGAAGTGCACACATATACCGAGGAGAAGAGGGGCAAGCAGGTGGGGGGACATTTGAAGAATGTTGAATGGGAGTAACTAGTTAGACATACACCGAAATCTATATAAAATGTTGTTGGAAATAAAAAAGTTCTAGATCCTAAAGGCTTATTCAAGCTTTCCTTTGGTACTATTTGTTTTGTAGAAAACAGGTAGCTTGAGCTTCCGACTTTTTTACATGTCCCAGTTTCTGAAGGTTTACATTCCAGATAGTTTGGCATCATGGTAGCGTAAATGAGCCAAAAAGGGGCAATAATTGTAAATTTGTTCCAAACCAGGGGCCCCAAAATATAATTGCACACTGACCCACAAACCCTTGAGATGTCACTGATCAGTGAGTTTCTAATTTTCCTTTTTATGGTGAGATCAAATGTATTTTTGTTTAATTTAGCAGTTTTCGAATTTTAACAATGGAAAGTTGGTCAGATGAGCTTGAAATAGACTGAATAAGTTACCTATCAGATCTGTAAATCACAAACGCGTGTTCCTATGATGCACTGGGTGGTGCCATGCAGCAATGTCACAATATTTGAAGAAACTGCTCTAACCTGTTTTTTAGGTTCTACTAAAACGAATTCTAGAACAGTGAAACAAAGTTATGTAACACACGCACAGTGTGGCCAAAAATAGATTACAGTTGCTGAGTAATCAAGAGCTTGAAACTTGTGTCATTATGATCACAACTCTTTAAAAATTAAATAGATTCGAAAATGTTTCAATAAACAGGATATTCTGTCGGTGTGAAATAAATTGCAGTTAAAGTAAGTGAAGGATGCCAAGACCGAACTGAGGGCCAAAAGATGCCCTGTGAATCTGTGTATATCATCCCTGCAGTGCACCGAATGAGAGCAGCGAACAAGCCCTTTTCTTCCCATAAGGGTTTAACTCACTATGCCCTGCTCCACGAAACTCCATAAATTTTTTGTAAATTCAGGCTACAAGGTACATTGTGCTCCGCATGTTTTCAAATGTAATCCTTCGTACTGCCCAATGTCTTAATAACTGAGGTTTTTCAGCGCTGTCCTACTATTAACAAAGGTTGTCTTGCTGAGCAATTAACCAGGTCTCCTACCATTTGAGATGCTGCTTATGAAGTACACTATGCCTGGCCAAATTACCTTGTGCCTCCTTGGTGTTCCTTGATGCCCCTTGTAACTCCTCGTTTCACCTTGTTGCTCCTAAGTGCTCCTTAGAGCTCCTTTTTAGGGTCGAGCCTGCGTTGCATGCGCTCGCGCATGCGTATCGCAGGGAGACTCTTTTGTAAATAGAAAAGGGCTCGGAGCCCTGTCAACTTCACGTCAGTGTTTTTTATTGGTTTGTGGGCTTGCCTAATAAAATCTGCTTGCTTTCATTAGTCGAAGGCAGGCATAACTCATTCCTTTTCCGGTGGCTAGCCCTCCTCGAGCGCAGCGACCAAGTACAGAAAACATGCGAGGCTTGCTGTTTTCCATCGGGCTCGTGGACTTCTTTTTCTCTAATTTACGAGCGCGATCTCGCTTGGCAGAAGTCAAGCGCCTTACATAGTTAATTTCACATTTTCGGGTTATGTACATAAATACACTTTTGCCCGATAGGTGAAAAGTCGGGTTAGGAGTTTACAACGCGATCAGCTCTAACATGAGCAAACGCGAGACCCGTTGCATTGTAAATGCTTGTTGAAATTGTTGTTTCATCAGCACCAAGGGTGCCACGTGGCTTCTATTCTGTTTCTACTGTGCTGTAACTGCTGCGCTAAGCGACCCCTGGGGACTAGATCCTTTGGTGCTGGGGACTGAGATGGCTAGCAGCAAGATGGTGATTTGCCAGAGGAGGGACATTGAGCGGGGAACAACTGGTCGCCTGCAAGCCGCACCCAGACTAACCATGCGGCTTCTGGAGGGGGCCTGGGCACGCAGCAGTCGGCTACAACCTCTGCGCTCGCTTCCTCAGCTACGCCTGGAAGGCTGACCTGGCCAACGAGCAGAGTGTGGGAAGATGGCAATGGAGGGGTGGGTGCACGCCTGGCAGCAGCAACGGAGGGGCGTCCAGGTGGAGCCAAGCCATAGCTTTAGTATGACCTCGGAGTGGACTGCAGTCTGGCTGCCGAGAAGTGGAAGAACTGGAGGCCAGAGGCTCCTCAATGGGCTGGACAGTTGTTGGAGTTGCTGCCGAATCTGGTCTTGCTGATCCGGCCTAAACCAGGGCCTCCGCAGGGTTTAGGGTAGAGCCCTTTATCTCGGATGCACCAACTCGAGCAGGAGGAACCACCTGCAACTCATCGGCCCTCGTCAGACCTGTCGGCCTTACACCTCGGCCTTCCCCTGTTGCCGCTCGGCCCCGCTGTTCCTCCACTGAACTGCTTGGCTCGTGAACTCCTCAGCTGCTGGACTATCTCTGTAATCTGCTGTATCACAGAGAGAAGCTCTCTCTGCCGACTAACCTGTTTTCAAATGTAGGCGTACAAACGTTTTACAGACAAATCTGAAAGGGAGGCAGTTCAACATTCCAAATGGTTAAAAATCTACCACAGTAGTTTTGCTCAATAATGAATCATGCGAGATCCCGTGAAAAACTTGTGCTCCAAATCCATGTGCAGAGCAAGCAGATGCAGGAGAAGCGATGCCTTTATGAGCCACTGTGCCACGCAAAAAAAAATATACCCCATAACTCTGTAGAGGAAAGAAAGCGGACGTCTAGTATACAACACCTAGCCCATAACTCCCCTCTCCTCTCCTCTCCCCCCCCCCTCCAAAAAAAAAAAACATGTAGCAAGTAGCGGAACAGTGTAATGTTTCGGCCACAGTGAAAAAATAGAACAGTAATCTATAAAAAAGATGCCTTCACATCTCACAGGTGTAACTCCTCTCAATTTATTGTTTACCCACTTGCTTTCTGAGGTTGTTGCTGCTCTAAAAGGCAAGTTGTCCATACTAGTGATTGCTGGTAATACTCGTTTGGTTCCCCACTCACTACAGTTATGTACAATACCTCACTGTGAAGATGTCTGTCTGAAGTGAAGGCAAAGAGTTATGCGAAGGGTGATAATGAGGTCCAGAGTGTTAAAGGCAAAAGTGACACTTCACATCCTCATGTCTAATGTGGTGTAAATGTAAGTTGCAGTAAATTGCGTATGTATGGATATCGCAGACATGCTGCTCAGAAAAGCAAGATGCATAAATGTGAAAAAGATTGTTTTCGAATTCAAATGGGTGATTTGGAAAAGGTGCATTTCAGGAAGCACTTATAGAAAAGTGGCTGGTATATTCCTCTTATGATTTGCAACAATAGTAAATTTACTAGAGATTATTCTAATGTATTTTGCACAAAAATCTCAAATGTTCATAGTGTTTGGGAAAAAATGGAATTACGGCCTTGAAACGGCCGCTTGTTCCCTGTACTGTATCTGGAACATGACAGATATCACCCTTCAGAGCTGAGGAGAGAGTTTTTTTACAGCGTTGCATGTGCTTATTTAAAACCCACATATGATCTTTATAGAAACTATCACTAAATTAATGTCCATCTTCTTCATCAGGATATCCGGTAATCCACATCCCAACTCAATTAAGCTTAACATGATGGTCTGCTTGAGGTGCTCAAGTCGTGGCGCATGCTTTCAATGCAGGGTATGTTTGCTTTTTGCCCTGCGTGTCTGGTCAGTTTCAACTTACTCTATATCTGGCGCACATATTGACATATTCATTTCCACATTGCCCAGCAACCCATTGTATCCAGCATCCAGACATACTCTCAGGGCACAAATCTTGAAAAAAAGTAGTTAAGCAACTGTTATGTGCACATTGTGCACTGACATTACAGGCAGTCGCAACCCTATCCACCTTTGAGAACAGTAAGTGTATTTTTGGGTCAACGAAATTTTGATATTCTTTGTACTGATCTAGGGAACATTCTTTGTAGTCACCGAAACAGGAGTGTGTCTCTAGTGATTTGAGGGAGGTATTTTTATTATTCTTTATTATTCTTTGAACCTGTGAGCACAGGTGCATTTTCCTAACTGACAGTGGTTGCTTCCGTCATGCATTGTCGAAATCGCACAGACTCATCATGCAACAACCACAAGTTGCCAGAAGGCATTTTGGTGCTGTGTCGAGACCGTATAGAAGCCCAGATTCACAATTGTCATAGTTAAATTAGGATGCAGTAGTGCCTTGCGTAGTAACAATGACTGTGGAGTCGCATCATTGCAGCTCCGACTGTATTCAGCTGGTTGTCATTTAATAATTTTCAAGTTGGCGGTGGAATTGGGATCTGTGTACTGCAGAATAAATAAACTGGCTTCCGTACCACAAGCAAACTTTTTCTAATGCCTTTATTGCCAGTCCAGAGGTTAAAGATGCTGTCTGCCATGGTCTGCTAAATATAACCATTTAAAAAAGCGAAGGTAGGCCACTGCCCACGATTTATTTGCAGATACATTTTGTGAAGCAATGTTGTTTTATGGATGTTATTTCCCCTCTTCTCTACCATACATAAGTGGTGAAGTGTGCCCGGTGGTCTAACAAACAAATGGTCTTCTGTCTTAAAGCTTTGCAGGTCCCAAACTAATTACTAACCTGGTTTGCAAGCACAAAAACTGGAGGATGCCATGTACAAAATGTATGAAAGTGGAACATATGGTAACCTGGTGCAAAATACTGTATATAAGAATGCCCAGGATGTGTTTTTTCACTCCAAAATGGCTGTGCTATATGCTATGGCAAGGAGAATAAAGCTGTTGGCGATGCATCAGAAAAGGAGAAGGCATGAGAGGATATGTAGGGTCTTGATATCAATACTTCACTGTCCAGAGGATAGAAAATATCCAAGTACATGCTCAGGAGTTAGGTGATATGTGTCCTCATTTATGAGCTGGATTCGTTGCTAAGTAGGAACACCCAAAGAAGGAGGCAATACCCACATGTGTGGAGGTGCGATGTTCACATCACCTCCTTGCTTCAGGCAGTTGTTTGGGTATCGTAGCAACTGCAGGAGGTTTGTCACACAGCGCCATTTCTAGGATACAATGAATGTCCTGGATGCACTGTTGTCAAGAATTGACACCCATATTTCCTTTTCAAATCTCTAAAGGAAATTCAGGAAACCAAGCTGCAGTTTTATAGAATTGCACATTTCCCCCAAGGTGATAGGATTTGTGGATGAGGCACGACTTGATTTGCGATCCTTCTGCCACTAAATTGCAATGTCACCACTCCTTAAACTTGCAGATTTTGTGCAGTGCCTAGAACTTGATCATTACCTTGTGACAAGAAACACTTGAAGCAACCATGATTCCTATGTATTCTTCAGTGTGGGCTCTACAACCGTCTGGCCAGAGGAAACATTGTTGTCAGTTATTATTATATAAGTCACTTATCAACTGACAGCCTGTACTTTGAATTTAGACTCAGCAAAAAATGTTACAATATAGCCTACATGTGCACACGCTCAGTAGTGTAGCATACGTTTGTTCTTCTAAAGAGTAGGGTCAGGTGTCTGCATAAAAATGGACTTGCACTGCATTAGTCCCAAAAGTTTGCAAGATTGTTGCCAGAAAATGCCTTCCTTCTGTACCAGTAAATGCAAAACATGTAGGCTGAGCTGGCAGACATCTCAAAGTTTGGCAGATGGGTACTTCCTCAGGGAAACAGACTAGTTTACTCCATCTCCCTGACAGAGTAACTTCCTGCCCGCCAAACTCTAAATCAGGCTCTACATTACTAAAGAAACTTGTATGTTATGAACTGTTTGTTTCTTCACCTATTTTTGCATCCTTTGCTGACATTAATACTTTGTGTCTCCGACCCTGCTCTAGACCCAATGTGACCTTTAGGCCCATATTTATACTTTTTTGTGCCACATTTGTGACATTTTTTGACGCAAAAGTGGCGCAAACTTAGAAAATACAATTATATTTTGTAAGTTTGCGCCGCTTTTGCATCAGAAGAAGACGCAAATGCTGTGCAAAAAAAGTATAAATATGGGCTTTAGTGTGCTACCCCCTATGGACATCAGGCCCTGATGTGCTGCTTATAATAGACACCCTCTTACACTGTTGTGCATGGGTGCTTATATCCCGAGATGGCATTTGCTGGGTCTTCCATAATTCCAGGGCTGTTACACCCAGGCTATTCCTAACATTATGACTGCAGTGTGGCTTCTAACCCCTTGATGTTAATTAGTCAATGGGGGCTTTGGGCAATCTCTCCACTGATGTCTCATATCCCTTATACAGGCATGCATGTGCCCCTGCATCCTGCACTCTTTCAGACTCTGCAGTAGCCGTGTCTGTTTTTCTCTGCAGTTGTGTGTGCCTCAGCTTCTTGCTTAACCCGTTTTCGGACTTGTACTGTGTAAGTAATGGCTCACTTCGTGGTTTGCGTTGTCACCAGGAGTTGCAAGGGCAACATTCTGTATTTTGCACCAAACAGCGAATTGTACTGAATGGCAAAAATGTCAAATTGTGATCTTTAAGACATCACTGTGTACAGCTCACTGTGGTATTTGTATGGGTATTTGCAAATCGTTTTTTGCAATTTGTTAAAATTCACAAATAAAGATTCGCTCCTGTCTATTTAGACATATGTGCCCTAATTAGGAATTTCCACTCTTCAGGAATTGTGCGGATAAACATTAGTATGCAGCGTTTTTCCAGAAGCTATGGGTGTTCATTGGAATTTCACTAGAGTCTTACGAGCAGGCCCTATCCATGAATTCAGCTAGCTCCGAAGCCATGCAAGGTCAGCAGATAAACACAGCACCCAATTTAAAGTACCTTATGCCTTTCAAAAACGTACTGTAGCCGAGGGGGAGAACACCTAGTTAATAACACTCACCCACTACCAAACAGTGTGAACATTAAAATAAAATACACAGAATTGCTTGACTTTAATTGAAGCCAAAGGAGGCAGGCAGAGTTGAACGGGACGTGCTTAAAACCATCGTTTTTGTCTAAAACGTTCTCCTATTTAATTTGTGAATTCCTGCAAATAGCATTCCAAATACTAGGGACTTTCCAACTTGCCCTAATAGGCTGACGCAGCTCTAGAGTAGCATGTCACTTAAAATTGCAACTCTTTGCTTACAGTAATAGTATTCCTTTCCAATCAGTTTTCTCTGTACTCGAGCTTTGTCCCACATATTCCGTAACGCTTTTCAGTAGTTTTGCCTTCCCCCCAGTAGTACTTGTTCAAGGCATCAACATGTACAGAAGGTGAGAGATATGACAGTGTGATGTTCAACTAGGCTCTTGTGGCTTTGGTAGCTTGATTTATTGATTTTTGTTTGTTTGATGCTGTTCAAAAATGCAGGCTGCACCGAATGAACAGGAGTCTGTGAAGAATGGCATAATGAACTAAGAGTAAGAGGGAAGCACTAAGATTTAGGAGGAAATGTGATAAGTGGAGACAGGAGCGAGTCGTTGTTCTTATCGGCCTTTTTTCATCGTCATTGTTTTCCATCTGAGGCGATCAGGTACGCCACAGTATGAAGGTCTTTTCAAATGAAAAAACTTTATAAACCAAACAGCAGGTTTTAAATGTAATTCTCACTTTTCCAGGTAAATAGTTTGTGCCCTATTTTAAATCCGCTATCATGTGGCCATAATTTCCTCTTAAAAGAGACCAGTTTATTGTTTGACCTGTTTTTAGTGGCAGGAGTGATGTATGGGGAAAACCCAACAAGCAGCGCATTGCTGGAGTTATGTCAGGAAATGACTAGTGGATAAGCAGTATTCTTTTATTTGAGTATCAGAATTTTGATTTTCTTAGTTAGAGAATGGACAAGTGGTTTTTCGGCCCTGATTAGGTTGTGTGTGTGTGTGTGTGTGTGGAAAGAGAATGGGTATTTTGCAGAAAGGCTCCCAGCAAATTAATTCCTGGTGACACAGTTAGGGGCCACCATCCAATTTTCAGTTTGGTCAGAAGTGCAGGATCAAATCTCCTTTGATGTTTCAGAGATTCAAAGAAGAGTTCTGTTTCAGTCAATCCAGCATTTATAGGTTATCCAACATTGTTTGTTGTAAGGACACAGGATAGTTTTGTGACATCTGCATGTTGATCTATGGATCTTTGGAGTCTGTTGTGAAAAAGCAGAGTGGCTCCATATAGTGTTAAAGTTATAGTGGGGTAGTGTTAGAAATTGGGTTTCTAGTTGGCACCGTATGCGCCCTGTCCAAGTAGGGACAAAAGTCAGATACAGGCCCTAAATTAACCTGTACTCATCCTCTGGGAGCTTGACACAGAGCAGGCAGGCTTAACTTAAGAAGCATTGTGTAAAGTATTTCTGAACAAATAAGACCGTAAAACAGTGGAAACACCACACAAAAGGAAACAACAACATGTGATGCGAAGGCGAAGAGTCATGGCTGAGGGTGATGCATTGATTCCAAACAACACAGTAGGTGCTGTGATGTCCTCATCCTCAGCAGCGATGTGTTGGCATCAAGGAGAGATGTTGCGGTTATGATCGGCACAGTGACAAATGATGTGTTGATTTCTGTAGAACACAGATGCTGAATCCACTTCCAGTGGCCCACCACTTTGCAGGGCAGGACTCACAGTTGTCAGAGTTCAGAAGCTGCAGCAGAGGTGAGTGAAGTGTTTTACGTCCCTGAGAATTCAGAACAGGAGGCAAGCCAGCAAGACCTTGGAGTCATTTTGGTTCTGGTAATGATGGGGGTCCATACGTCTCACCCAGGCAAGGTGAGCAGCACGTCAACAAAGGCAAGAAAACAGACCTTGCAGGTCAGCAGTCCAGCAGAGAAGCAGTCCTTGCAGCATGGCAGTCCTTCTTCCTGGCAGAGTATCCACAGGTCGTGAAGTGTACTAATTTGGTAGGGTCAGAAGTCTAGTTCTTATACCCAGTGGCGCCTTTGAAGTGTTGAAGTGGGGTGACTTCAAACAGGAGCTTTGAAGTGTACACAGACCCTCCCTTTCCTGCCTTGGCTCCAGACACTCTACAGGGAGGTGTGCAGTTCTTTGTGTGGGAACAGGCACAGCCCTATTTCAGGTGCAAGGGTCAACCTGGTGATGGCCCAAAAGGATGTGAAGAGCCTAATAGACACACCTCAGCTCCTTTGGTGTGTGACTGTCCAAAGGGAATGAACAAAGCCTAGCTGTCACCTAACCTAGACGTGTATTGGAGGCAGGCAGAAGGCACAGAGGGCTTAAAAGCAGAAAAATGCCAACTTTCTAAAAGTGGCACTTTTGAAGTTGTAATCGTAAATTGAACTTTGTTATTAAGGAGGATTTATCATTACAAGTCCATAGGTACCAAAAACAGCAGTCTTACTCCTTCTCATTCAGGAATCACACTTACTAAATGCACTATGGAATCCTCAATGTTATCCTTTCAGCTGGGTAGGCCTCACAGTAGTGAAAAACAAATTTGGGAGTTTTTCACTACCAAGGCATGCAAAATCAAAACGTGTATGTCCTGCATTTCACTTATACAGCAATCTGCCCTATGGGCTACCTAGGGCCTACCTTTGGGGTGATGTATGTGTAATAAAAGGGGAGTTTAAGGCTTGGCAAGTGATTTTAAATAACAAGTTGACATAGCAGTGAAACTGCACCTACAGGCTCTGCAGTGGCAGACCTGAGGCATGTTTAAAGGGCTAATTAAGTGGGTGGCACAATCAGTGTTGCAGGCACAAAAGGGACACCCCAGTATACCATTGTGGGCTTGTATGCTAAAATTCATGAAGGTAAGAGTGACAACAAGGGATATTATTCACAAAAATATTATGCATTTCATGTGATTATTCAGTGATGCATATCATTGACATCTGAATTTAATTTAAACCATATTGTTATAAATCATTATAGAAACCCAAATTGTGACTGCAGGTATTTTTGACAAAAGCATCTGAATTTGGAACAAAAAGCCACAGAAACAGTCTGAATGTAGTAGAGCATGTCAACAGTCAAAGACAATCAGAAGCTGGATCAGTGTTAGTGAAATTTAGAATCACATTAAAACATAAGCGCTTGTTTGGATTTCTTCTTAAACATCTTTGTCCTGAAGATGGTCTCGCGGATGGAAATTGTTTGAGAGCGAAATGTCAACGCATCCCCACCTTTCTACAAAACATCTTGCGAGTTTCTGCTAGGTTGTTCTGTTATATGTTTGACAAGAAACATTTATAGACAGACCAGAAATGTGGGTACTTAATATATTAACAAATGTCAAGCTGAATGGACTGTAACTGACAGAGGCATTGTTAATGTACTTTGAAACATTTGCATGTAACCCCCATCATATATTTGACTGTTGACTTGCTTTACTGCATTCATTGCCCTTTTATCTGTGTTAGAAATGGGGTCTCTAGTTGGCAGTCATTTTACACCCTGTCCAAGTAGGGGCCCTCAGTCTAGCCATGGTAAGGGAGTCACACTCCCAATATAACCCCTGCTCACGCCCTTGGTAGCTTGGCACAAGCAGTCAGGCTTTTCTCAGGAGCAATGTTTTAAGTATTTGTACCCACACAGAGTAACACAG
Organism: Pleurodeles waltl; assembly: GCF_031143425.1. Classification (NCBI taxonomy): domain Eukaryota; kingdom Metazoa; phylum Chordata; class Amphibia; order Caudata; family Salamandridae; genus Pleurodeles; species Pleurodeles waltl. The sequence continues at coordinate 681,959,187 of NC_090437.1, read as the reverse complement.
TGAAAACGCTACAAATGGACACCACACCAGTTTAGAAAAATAGCCAATATTTATCTAAGCAAAACAAGAACAAAATGACTACTATCCAACATAAACAAGCAAAATATATGAATTTTGAAATATCAAATCCCAATAAAAGCACTTAAAAACACAATAGCTCCAACTGGTGCTAACACTGCGTGACAGAGTCGTTCCCAACAGCCCGACACCACTCGCCAGGGAGTGCAGCGCCGGTCATGGAGTTGCACTGACCGCAGGTATAGTACCTTAGAAACGAGGCTGAGTCAAAGATGTGGCATGGACTCAGGAGGTGAGGTGTCACTGGGGCCGGTGCAGCGTCGGTTCCATACTGCTACGCAGGAGGTAAAGTGTTGGTTCCTTACTGCTACACAGGGGAGGTGAGGCATCGGTTCCTTACCAGGGCAGTGGATGTGAGGCAGCATCGGCGGCGAGGCATCGGTTCCTTACGATCTGGCAGGGTCGATGAATCCAGCGGGTCAAGATACGATGAGGCGACTTTGCCTTGTTACAGTTAGCCACGGGGCCACTGGTGCGTTAGTGGAGTCGGGTGTCATGGATATCAGTGACGCGGTGCTCGGGACTCACAATGTTGCAGGACTTCAGAGGTGCTGCGTCGGGCCTGTGGTATCGGTCGCGGTGGTCGCACTTCAACAGGATCCACTGCTTCGGGCGCAGGCAGCTGCACGGAGTCAGGCAGTGGCACCACTTCTGGAGTCCTCTGGAGTCAGTGTGCCTGATTCTTCTCGATTTTCTGCCAGACTTCACTCCCAAGTACCCAAGAACTGGAATGCACACCTCTTGGCAAGTCAGGATCCTCAACAAGGGAACCCAGGGGCTGGCAGGTGAAGTCTTTGATTTCCCTGATACTTCTTAACAGGAGGCAAGCTCAGTCCAAGCCTTGGAGAAACTTCACACGCAGGATACACAGCAAAGTCCAGTCTTTGTCCTCTCCAGAGCAGAAGCAGCACTGCAGGCCAACCCAGTAAGGCACACACAGCAAAGGGGCAGTACTCCTCCTCAGAACTCTTCAGCTCTTCTCCTTGGTAGAGTCTATTCTTGATCCTGAATTGTTCTAAAAGTATGGGGTTTTGGGTCCAATATTTATACTCATTCCTGCCTTTGAAGTAGGCAGACTTCAAAGGAAAGTCATTGTAGCGTGCAACACCCTGCCTTTCCTACCCTGGTCCTAGACAGACTCTAGGGGGATGGAGACTGTATTGTGTAAGGACAGGCAGAACCCTACTCAGTTGCAAGTGTCAGCTCCTCCCACCACTCTAGCCCAGGAATACCCATCAGGATATGCACTGCATACCTCAGCTTACTTTATGTGACTGTCTAGAGTGAATTCACACCCAGCCCAACTGTCATCCTGGCCCAGAGGTGTATTCCACAGCTAGGCAGAGGCACAGAATGGGTAAGCAAGAAAATGCCCACTTTCTAAAACTGGCATTTTCAAACACTCAATTTAAAATCTACTTTTACTAAAAGATGTATTTTTAAATTGTGATTTCAGAGACCCCAGACTCCGTATTTCTATCTGCTCCCAATCAGAAATTACACTTAAGAGATATTTCAAGGCAATCCCCATGTTAACCTATAGGAGAGAATTTGCAAGAATGAAAACCGAATTTGGCAGTATTTCACTATCAGGACACACCAGTACATGTCCCACCTTTTAAATACAGTGCACTCTGCCCACGGGGCTACCTTGGGCCTACTTTAGAGGTACCTTACATGTACTAAAAGGGAAGGTTTGGGCCTAAGAAGCTGGTTCACTCGCCAGGTCGACATAGCAGTTTAAAACTGCACACACAGACACTGCAGCGGCAGGTCTGAGGCATGTTTACATGGCTGCTCATGTGGGTGGCTTAATCAGTGCTGCAGACCCACTAGTAGCATTTTAGTTACAGGCCCTTGGCACACATTGTGCAGTACACTAGGGACTTACTAGTAAATGTGCCAGTCATGGATAACCATCATATCACAGTTTACACAGGGCGCACTTGCACTTTAGCACTGATCAGCAGTGACAAAGTGCCCAGAGTACCAAAACCAGCAAAAAACAAAATCCAGCACACAGTCAAAAATACAAGAGGCGGAGGCGGAGGCAAAACGACAGGGGCAAACCACGCTGAGGATACCAGGTCTAACAATGTTACTTTTTGTTCCAAATACAGATGCTTTTATCAAGAGACCTACAGTCTCAATTTGTTTCTCTATAATGATTTATAACAATATGGTTTGAATAAAATTCAGATGCCAATCATATGCATCACTAAATATTCACATGAAATACATAATATTTTGTGAATAATATATCCCTTGTTGGCACTCTTACCTGTAGCAGGCCCTCTAATAGCATTTAATTTACAGGTCATGTGCACATGTAGTGCACTTTATGAGGGGCGGACAAGTAAATTAAATATGCCATTTGTGGATACAGCAAAGTTACTATGTTTTAGGGGAGTGAGCACATGCACTTTAGCACTGGTTAGCAGTGATAAAGTGCCCAGAGTCCTAAGGCCATTCAAAAATGAATTCAGCAAAAATGTGGAAGGGAGGAAGGCAAAAGGTTTGAGGGGTGACCCTGCAGAGAATGCCATTTGCAACAGGTATGTATAGCTAGCTCCCAGTGGGACACCAAAGATAATGCGGGGGATTTTGAAAGTGTGCATGTTGATTTTCACTTCTTGTTCACGTTCAGAGCCAAAAGAAGAAAACAGTTTTTTAGGATTTGGTCTCCCAGTCCCATTCTGTGTTTTAGCATGTCTATACCCCACTTGGTGATCAATGGATATCAGAAGCAGTTGAGAGGTTTAGATATACCAATAGACATGAGTTGCCTTTATCCAGGATACAATGTATATCATCAAAGACTTTTAATCTAAGGTCGCTTAGCTTGCTCTTCATCTATGTTACCTTTTTCTCCCAAAGACACCGCTCTTTGTTGTCTGGAGTTTACTGATTTTTAATGCTCTCTGGCAATGTGAGAGGTGGTGAAGCCATTAGTCAACAAAAGTAGCATAAAACATGGGCACAGGACGCATTTGTAATCAAACGAATCCTCGGAAACCAGCTCGATTGTACAAAATCCATTATTATGACTGTTTCCGAGCAAGTAATAAGACATACTTTGTTTTTTAATATGGGGGAAATGTTTCTTTAACTTATTGTGTCATACGCTAAAACGTAACGAAGATATTTAATTTAAAAAATCCTTGTATGAAGTAAATTGCTTTCTGATACTTCTGATACTTTCAGTGCAGTTTATATTGCAGCTTTTCTCTTGACCTACTTCCAGCCTGTATTTCGTGTACACACGGAAGATCTTTAAATGCAGCACCCTCATGAGGTAGTGAAGGTTAAGACTGTTCTGAAAGAAGAATATTTATACCTATTGTTCCTCCCTATTTTTAAATTGTGCTAGTAAAACGAGATACTGAGATATGTGTGATTGTGTCAGATGAGTGTAACCCCCTTAATAAACGTGTAATCATCAAGGTGGGCAACCACATTTAACTGTTATTGATCCCGGGTTCAAGAAACATGGTAATTTAGGAGTTCAGATGCTGTTTCCTTCTGAAATGCGTTGCTTTAGCGCTGATACGGGTAGCCCAACTAGCCCGCCCTCCATGGCCGGACTGGCATATCCTGCAACCTCAGTGCCCAAAAGGGTGGGCTTGCAGTTCAGCATGTGGGACAATATTTTGACTATTAAAGGGCCTGTTTTATGATCTGGTGGGCCGTCTATTACTGTTAATTTCCCTGATAGTACCACAAACATTGCCTGCAGCAAACAAAAATGAATGCACTCTCCCATACCCTGCGAAATACATACACAGTGTGTCTTTACAAGCTCAAGTATGCCGTGATTTGCAGAATCTGGGTCACTTATTTAGCTATGTGGTTCACGAATGGTGGACATTTTTAATGTGCTGCCCATGCCTATTTTCTGTCCCAGTTCGACCTTGAAGCCTTCATGATCAAAATACCTCCTTTATTCTCAAGAAAATATGGAAGGTTACCCTTCTTAACCCAATTAAGGAACAATATGAATTTGGAAAGGGTGATTTGGTGCAAGGGCAAAGGTCTACCTACCTACCTGTATATAACCCTAGTTGCTTAGTTGTTTCACATTCCTAGCAAACACTTGGGCCGGTCCTGCCTATGACCAAGTTTACGGAATGTATCGAAACGCCTATGAAATATTGTTAATAAATATAATACAAATGCGTTTTCAATCGATTTAATAAAGTAAGGCAATGGCTGACACCATTTCAACTGGCATGTGTCTCGAGTGGATAAAAGATTCATACACCTGTGCTGTTAATTATGTTTTCAAAGGAACGGTGATATTGAACCTGTTATTTATGCCTTTTTTGCTTGAAATATATATTTTCTTTCTCATTCCAGGCCGGGGTTGTCCTAATTCTTGTACTAGTATCAGTATGCCTCTGAGTATTGTTTTATGCAACACATTTGTGCTGCATAGAATGAGACCTCACAATCATGTTGAAATAAACCAATTAATCTTTTTTTATGTAGAAACACTTTATTGCGATTTTACAACTTACAAACAAAACAGTTGCTCTACTTATCATTGATTTACTTACAAACTGACCCCCACGATGATATACTCTCAAATCCAGTTCACCACATTGTCTTCCCAAATACTTCGGGTAACACCTCGGCTCCTTTCTAACCTGTGATAGCCCCACAATGTCTTCCAAACTTTATTATGTTTGTAGTGGCAGCCTCTTTCCTCATAAATTGTTTCTTCTAGCTTGCCACACCAAACCATTCGTCCGTGCCTCCACCAATTGGGTGCGGAGGAGGTCCATTTCCGGGCTATATCTCTCTTGGCTACTATTGTTCCATGGCCCACCTGTGTTCAGTCCCCACTGGGCTCACCCACATCATTCAGGATACCCAGTAGTGTACAAATAAACCAATTTAATGAAATGTTGCTAAGTTTTATATAACAATTGACGATTTTGGCATATTGCAGATGATAACACCCCCCAGTGCGGGAATGAATTTGCTTGAAAAATGATATTCAAAAAGGGAAGTTTTACATTCTAGAAAGTGAAAGGCATGCCACTCTTAAAAAAAATTCTATGGAAAATTTTAGGAGTATGTGACGATGAGAAAAGAAAACCTGAATTAAAACAAAAAGTAGAGTGTGAAAGTGTTAAAGGCCCGACTAACAAACAAATGCATACATAAATGTCCGGTTGACTTGCATCCTATATTTTTGTGGATGTATACATTTTCTGGCATTCACTTAACCCCAGTGAGTATATTATAGATATTCGAGCAAACTGGAAAAGGCCAGACTGACAAACAAATGCATACATATAGTTCCTATTGACTTGCACCCTTGATTTGTGTGGATGTATGCCTTTTCTGGCATTCACAAAACCCCAATGAGTATACCATGGAAATTTGTACAAACTGGAGACTTTTAGGTGCTCTCCTGGATCAGCACGTTTGTCTATGATGGAAAATCCGCTAGTGTACCTATTGTGGAAATGCGCATGTGCGTGTTTAACACATTTTTTCCTGCTTTGAGAAATATTTTCCCTTTGGAGAATGCCCTTCCTGTACACTATGGCCCTCATTGTGAGTGGCTCATTAAATTCTGGTAAATTTTGTAATTTATGTTATTCCTGCTATTTACCCCAGGTAAATTTCGACAGGGCAAACCCAATAAGTTCTGCCGCTCTGCCTGCAGAATTAATCACGCAGCATCAGCAGTAGTTAATTCCCGTCCACTTCAGTGCTGTCTGGGTGGCCAGCAGCAGGAGGAGGTGCAGAGGACTGGGGTGCTGCAGTGCATGGTGAGGTACTCCCTGAAACAGAAGCGAAAGCATTACTGTTGAGGAAGAGTGTTAAAAAAACAGAGTCACGACCTGTCATTAATAAAAAATAACGTCATCACAAAAGGGTTTTACCAAATCTGCTCAGGATGGATGCGCTGGACAGGTAGAGGACCTTCAGATGCTGATAGAGGGTGCCTGTTTTCAGACTATGGCAGTGCGGAGTGGGAGCCTGTGGGGGCAGAGAAGGTTACCCAAGTAAAGCAGACAGGACCCTCTGTGCCCTGGTGGGTGGCTCTGCTGATTGTGCTCCTGGGCTTCCTTTGGGGGCGACTGGTACAGTAAGAGACTCAAAATTCAAATTGCTGTGATTCTCAGGAATCCCCTCACTGCTGATTATTGTATTCTATGCGCAATTATTTTTTTTGTTTTAATCAGAACTGCCCTGCTAGAGATGTGAAGCATTGAAAATAACAGGCATGTGACTTTTACTCAGTTCTGACATGTGTTAACTTCAGTTTTAACGTACGTGGTAAAATCTAATTATAACGTACATGTGCACTTTTTAGACATGCATGAAAAATCCCTCAGTATGGTTACAAGTTAGGAAAAGAAGCATGCATTCAGCTCACCCGCTTTTGTCCCATTCCAATTTTGCAGGTATTGTAGAAACGTCAGTGTGTGAAAGGTTCTGAAAAAGGATTGCCATAATTTATATTGCAAATGTATACAACACCCTTAGCTGATTTCCAAACCCCGTGCGTTGTGTTTTTCACTGGTCCTTTTTCCTCTGGTATTTGTGTTTTACTGAGCTTGTTTTGTAATCCTTTTTGTGACTGGCTGGGAATGGTGTTCTTTCTGGGCACGTCCCGATCTTTAGAAGATGTGCCCGTGTTCAGGAAGTGGCCATATTTGCTTTGTTTTCATGACAGTGAAATTGCCGTTAAGTTCCTACCCTTAGCGCGTCCCCTGAGACTTTGGATATAGTGGCCACCGAGGTCGGCAGTATGTGTGTGTTGAACCTTCTTCAGGGGCTTTCACTTGAGGTGCCTATCCATGTTTTTCTTTCATCCTCTCCCGCTGCATTAGGTTCTGGTAAGCCTCACACTCTCTTTGGTGTTGCTTGGGTAAGCTGCTTCACTTCGACGTGTTTTCTGTGTACAGCGGCAGCCTACCAATGCGGAAAGGCTGCAGGTTTTTGACTCAATTTATCCCTTATGCAGTATGACATAATGAATTCAGTATTTACTTTCTCAACATTCCTGCTCACGTTTCTCGCTCTGACCTTGCAAGTTACAAAACTAACTCACTAAGCGGTAATCAAGATCTGCAAGCTAGGAAACAGAAACAGAATAGAAATGTTTGATAAAGCGATGGGCGTAACTCCACGGAATCTCACTGAGTTTTTATGTAACTCCACAGAATTCTGTGGAGTAAAACTCCCTGTGTTCCACCCAGATTATGTTCACCCTCCAATACTAATGCAATACTTTTACCCACTGTGTATTGTCTATAACTACAAGAGCTCCCAAGACAAGTTACATAAATTGTACTCTCTTCGGAGAAACACTAGTCAAGCGCCTGTATTTACTGGTATGTACTTAGGTTGACAAAGTTGTGGCTTGTTGACTTATTGTTTTAGAAATCTGCTTCCTAATACAGTTTTATATGCTATAGGCGCTTAACTCGGAAATGTGCCTTTGAATTGTATTGATGCGTGCATGGATAGGGACATGAGGACTTTCAGCAGTCTCCGTGGTTAACGTTTCCGCTGATAAAGGGCCCATAGGTGCAAGTAAAGTGTGTTTTAACAGATATAAATACTTTATACATTTATTTCTAATAGGAATTTATAACTTTCTCATTCACGCCATACCATTATTTGTTGTTAATCAAACTACTATGCAGTTGTTTTTATATACAAAAATATTTAAAGTAACTAGAGTGTTGTGTTTGTAAGAAATTTATTTGTAACCAACTATAAAATATCTCTTTTACTAATTTAGGGCAACACAACTACCTGTGTGCAGGAAGGAATGACTGCATTATTGACAAGATTCGTAGAAAGAACTGCCCAGCATGCAGATTACAGAAATGTCTACAAGCTGGAATGAATTTAGGAGGTAAGAATCTTCTGAAGTCTTTAAAGTTTTGGCAGTCTAATCTGTGCTGCTGCTGTGAGTTACAGAATTGTAAAGGGCAAATTTTCACCTGATTTGACTCATATGTAAAAATATGTATGATTGATGTTATGTTTAATGTAAAATCCATGGGTTTCAGGGCACTGACTTTACACACACACATCATAGGTACATGAATTCCTTTCCAAGAAAAAAATAATGGACCCTGTTACAGCTGTTGGTAAACATTTTAACTCAAAATGAATGGTAATTTATTTGTAAAGTGCACTATCACTTACAAGGGTATCCTGGTGCTGAGCAGGTGTGTGTGCCTAGCCCTGCCTGTGGTAGGATGGTCATTTAAAAAGCCAGATCTTCCACTTGCAAAATTCAAGAGAGGAGGACGAGTCTGGCTGCAGAGTTCTGGATGGTTTGTAGACTTCTAGTGAGCTGCTTGGTGATCCTGGTGGAAAGGGTGTTCCTGTAGTCCAACTTGCTAGTGACTAGTCTATGAGTGAAATTTTTTCTAGTGTTGCTTAGGAGCCATTTGAAGAGCTTCCTCAGTTTCCTTTTTTAGGGTGTGGAAGCAGGATGCAGTGATGGTGTTGACTTGAGTGTCATCTCTAGTTTGTTATCAATGATTATTCTGAGGTACCTGGCGTGGGTGCTGTGTGCGGGTCCAAGTTCGTCCGGCCACCATTTGGAGCCTCATTGTGAGTTGTTCTTGCCGAAGATCACTACTTCTGTCTTGTCGGTGTTGAGCTTGAGAAAGTTGGCTTTCATCCACTTAGCGACTTCAGTCACACAGGCTGCAAACTTGTTTCTTGTGTTGGGGGTCTTGTCCGACAGGGCGAGTATGAGCGGTGCGCCATTGGCTTAGGAGAAGATGTTGATGTATGCGCAGATGACATTGGCCAGAGGGATCATGTATGTGTTGAAGAGGGTGGGGCTGAGTGATGAACCTTGAAATGCTCCATAGATGAGTTTGCGGGCTTCCGAGGATTAAATTGTCAGGCTGACAGCTTGTGTTCTATCTATTAAGAAGAAGCAGATTCAGTAGAGACCGGGTCCTTGGATGCTAATCTTGTGCAGGTGCCTGATGAAGATGGGGTGTGAGACCATCTCAGATGCTGCAGAGCCGTGCAGAAGAATGAGGGCTGCTATGTCTTCTCCGTCACAGATTATACAGATGTGATCTATGGTGTTGATGAGTGCTGTTCCTCTACGGAATTCAAACCGTGTGGCATAAAGAAGCTTGTGGTTATTGAGATGGTCATTGAGGCATCAGTTGATTAAGTTCTGTAAGACCTTAACCAGGTATGTTAGGAGGGACATAGGTTTGTAGTTGAAAAGAGTGTCTGGGTCAGTGGATGCTTTCTTGAGCAGGAGCCTGTTTCCAAGTGTCCGAGAATGTGGCTGAGTGGATGGGGTTGTTTAGGGTGGGTTTCAGTGCTTTGCTGATTGGTAGGAATCCTTTGATGAAGATGTGTTGGGGTAAGGTCAAATGGGGCCACCGAGTGGATGGTCTTCATGCTAGCACTATTTTCAACAGTGTTGACGACAGGCCATGAGCTCAAGGTTTTTCTTCGGCTGTGATGGGAAGTTAAATTGCAATGACGCTGCGGTCTGTTTAAGGATCGAAGTTTGGTGCATGTGGAGGTGATTTTGTTACAGGATAATTCAAAGAGCTTGTTGCAGAGGTCTTGTGAAGGGGTGGTGTGCTGGCAGGAGTCACAGTGAAATATTTGATGATGGCAAAGATTTCCTTGCTACGGTTAGTGTCAGTGTTGATGCAATCTGCAAGTTTCTTTAAGCATACATTTTTAAAAAGTATGTGTAACTGAAATAAAAAGAGTGACAGGAAATTATTTGGGCTACATTATGAAATGCAAGGAATACAAGATTAACCTCTAGTTTATGGAAAATGTAAGATTTGCTAGGCAGGTAGTTATGATCGCTTTCACTTAGAAGAGGAGATAGATCAAAAGAGAGAGATCATATGGATAATACTTCCTGTAAATAACAGTTTTATTTTAAAAAATGATAAGCACCTTTTACCCTTGCAGACAGTTATGTACCCTGATCAATTGACTGTATTTGTAAGACTCATTAATATGATCCATGCATTGAATCCCTCAAATCCCGCAGGCCCTGGGAATGGTGCTGATGGCAAATATAATACTGGATAACTGGAGAGACATTAGAGTAGTCTTGATATTTAAAAGGGGTTCACAGAAAAACAGCTCAAGTTCACTTCTCAGTATTGAGTCTTAAAGTAAAGTATTTGGTTGATTGCTTCTAAGTGATTTAATAGATTGGGCAAATGCAAATAAATCTGTTCCCCTATAAAACAATAGCTTTATGAAAGGTGTCCTCTCCAAAATACAATCCAATGGTGCTGGCTTTTCTGGAAACACATTTTCCTCATGAAGAATCAAAAAGGTAAAATGCATGTGCACATCTTCATCAGATTAGCAGATGCACATCTAAGTACCTGTGTACATTTTTAATTGTATTAGTTTTCCAGTTAAAATATCCTTTCTGGTGGATACAACTACCTGTGGATTCCTTACCTTATGAATTCTCCTAATGTGCCAGCATTCGCCGGTAATTTTCTTCCCAGTTCTCCTCATCGACGAGGACGTCATAATTACACAGCTCTGCACACGACTCCGTCTGACATCATCGTGGCAATAAAAACTCCTAGCGGGCGTGCTGACGTCAGTTCCCTTTTTTCCGCACCTTCGACGCTAAAGTTTTTTTCCTGGCTCTCGAACAGTTACTGTTTTGAAGAAGTTGTTGTCGAGTTACAATGTCTCCACCAAAAAAATCAGGCTTTAAGCCTTGTCATGAGTGCGGGGGTCGCATGTCAGTTACAGATCCTCATAAGGACTGTTTGTTGTGCCTAAGCTCTGACCACGACGTGGAGGGGTGTGTGTCCTGCCAGCGGATTAACCCGAAGGCCTCGAAGGGGAGAGAGAGGCTAAGCTCTTCTTGGCAAAAGCTTAGAAGGAGCATTAGGGTCATCGAAGATCTAAGGCGAGAGACTCTTCATCACATAAGTCCTCGAGGTCGCATAAGAAGCGGCGCTGGCACGAATCTCAACGTCGTTCTTCCAGGGATCGGTCTCGGTCCCCTTCGAGGCGGCACCGTATGGCGTGGGAAGTCAGTCCAATGGTCACTCCTCAGCCTCAGAGTCCACAGGCTTCTCCGGTGCCGTTGTTGATAGAGATCTTCGTGTTCCCGGCAAATCCTCTGGTTCACTTTTCTCCTGTGTCAACTCATGGTCAGGAGTCGGGGGTACAAGCTTCGGATTCGGTTCAAGCGCCTCAGGATGAGCAGAGGTTATCTGCCTTCCGGAGTCCGGGAGCGGATCCAGCAGCATTCCTTAATGATATGTTTAGCATTTTCAACAGGGCTATGGCCCCTGCTGGTGCACCGGCTGGTCCCACGGGTCCATTAGCTTTCACGCTGGATTCGCCAGCGCCGTACAAACAGGCCCCGTTTGTACCCTTCTTTTCCATGTGAAGGTGCTGGTTCAGCACCGATGATTTGGTCACCCCAGATGATGTTGCTGACTGCACAGATGGAGCGATTGCTGGCGCCGGATGGGTCCCGATCGGGGCACAGTGTCTCTCCACCCTCTCCTCCGCTGGAGTGTCCATCTGCTTTGAAGCCAGCGTCATCGACGCCAGAGAATTCTCTATCGACGCCACAGTTGGAGGCCAGACTGAGGTCGAGACGGATGGCCTTGATGCTCTTGGAGGAGCAGGAGTATCAGCAACAGCTGTTGGAGGAAGAGGAGATTCCTGAGCCTGTGGTTGAATTTCAGGGCCTGGACTCTGCAAGTGGCCCAGATACATCCCCTGAGTGGGATCTTTCAACCCCTGGTGAGCTCACAGAGGAGGCAGCATCACCACAGCATGATAAGAAAGGCTGCTGAGTTCTTGGACCTTCCTTTACCAGCATTGGAGGTGAAGACGAACATTCTGACTGAGGTGTTACATCCTTCCTCTACGTCTTCAGAGCCCCTACTCCCTTTTAATGATGCCCTTACTGAGCCCATTCTCGAAATATTGAGGAAACCTTTCACGACTCCAGCGGTTTCCAGGACTGTGGCTAGGAGGAACAGAGTTGCTCTAGGGGATCCACAGTTTTTGTCTCAGCATCCAACACCTGAGAGCTTGGTAGTGCAAGCCTCTTGTTCTGCCCGGTCTGCACCTGGTTTGTTCCCTGCCACTCCATCAGATAGAGAGTCTAAGCGAATGGAGCAAACAGCAAAGAAGGGTTTCTCCTTGTACAGTATGGCCTTGAAGTCTGTCAATGCTACCTGTGTGCTGGGAGGTATATTCATGCCCTGATGGACACGACAAGAGCTGTGGTGTCAAGCTTGCCTCAGGATGTGCAGGTGCAGTTTGATGAACTCCTTTTGGACACTCAAGCGGCAGCCAAGCAGGTTATCCAGTCTGGTTTGGATATGGCAGATTCAGTTGCCAGGACAATGGGCACTACCGTGACGACTGGGAGACGTGCGTGGCTTAGGTCTTCTGGCCTTTCCATGGATGTTTAGACAACTTTGTTGGACCTTCCGTTTGATGGTGAGAAGTTGTTTGGATCCAAGGCCGACTCAGCTGTGGAGCATTTTAAAGACAGGAGGGCTACTGCAATGTCCTTAGGACTCCAGGCTTCAGCGTCCCCACCCCTTAGATCTATTCGGAGGTTCAGGGGTTTTGGCCATGGGTCCTCTTTTCGTGGGAGGTCACAGTCCAGCATGCAGCAGCCTGCTAACCCTCTCCATAGGTCTTGTAGAGGGTGAGGGAGGGTTAGAACACGAGGAGCCACTCAGCAGCCTCCCGTCTCATCTTCTTCCTTCGGGGGAACCCATCAAGAAGAGCAGCCCTAGTTTTCTCTCCATCTTGCATCATACTTCTCCATGAGTGGGAGTTAATCACATCAGACTCCTGGGTGCTGAATATTGTGGGGAAAGGTTATGCCCTTCCTTTTCAAGAGTTTCCCCATCCAACCCCTCCCCATCATTCGTTTGGCACAGAAGATCATCTCCTGTTACTTCAGGAGGAGGTGCAAGTCCTTTTGTTAAAGGGTGCAGTGGAGTTAGTTCCAGAGCAGTAAAAGGGTCAGTGATGCTATTCGAGGTATTTCCTGATTCCCAAGAAGTATGGTCGATTGAGGCCTATCCTGGACCTGAGGATTTTGAATTGGTTCCTCAAACAGGAGACATTCAAAATGCTGACCCTAGCACAGGTGCTTCTGGCATTCAACAAGGAAGACTGGATGGTGTCTGTTGACTTGCAGGATGCTTATTTTCATATCCCCATTCTGAGGTTGCACAGGAAGTATTTCCAGTTTGTGGTAGGGTTACAACACTACCAGTTTGCTGACCTTCCTTTTGGTCTTACTTCCGCACCTCGAGTCTTCACGACGGTGATGGCGGTAGTTGCAGCGGACCTCGGAATGAAGGGAGTATCTGTATTCCCTTACCTGGATGATTGACTGATCAAAGCCAGGTCCCCAGAGCTTGTGCTGCATCACTTGCAAGTGACAACTCAGTTGTTGTTTAACCTGGGTGTTAGACCTGACAGCCTTAGGGTAGTCACCCCTAACTTTTTGCCTGCCTCCCTCCTCTTTTTGGATACTGTTTTTGCTGGTTTTTAGACTCTGCACACTTTACCACTGCTAACCAGTGATAAAGTGTATATGCTCTCTCTCTGTAAACATGGTAACTTTGGATCATACCTGATTGAACTATTTAATCTACTTATAAGTCCCCAGTCATGTGCACTCCAGGTGCCTAGGGCATATAGATTAAATGCTACTAGTGGACCTGCAGCACGGATTGTGCCACCCACTTAAGTAGCCCCTTTTCCTTGTCTCAGGCCTACCATTGCTAGGCCTGTGTGTGCAGTTTCACTGCCACCTCGACTTGGCATTTAAAAGTACTTGCCAAGCCTAGAACTCCCCTTTTTCTGCATATAAGTCACCCTTAATGTGTGCCCTGGGTATCCCCTAGAGCAGGGTGCTGTGTAGGTAAAAGACAGGACATGTACCTGTGTAGTTATATGTCCTGGTAGTGTAAAACTCCTAAATTCGTTTTTGCACTGCTGGGAGACCTGCTCCCTTCATAGGCTAACATTGGGGCTGCCCTCATACACTGTTGAAGTGGCAGCTGCTGATCTGAAAGGAGCAGGGAGGTCATATTTAGTATGGCCAGAATGGTAATACAAAATCCTACTGACTGGTGAAGTCGGATTTAATATTACTATTCTAGAAATGCCACTTTTAGAAAGTGAGCATTTCTTTGCACTTAAATCCTTCTGTGCCTTACAATCCACGTCTGGCTAGGTTTAGTTGACAGCTCCTTGTGCATTCACTCAGACACACCCCAAACACAGGGTACTCAGCCTCACTTGCATACATCTGCATTTTGAATGGGTCTTCCTGGGCTGGGAGGGTGGAGGGCCTGCCCTCACACAAAGGACTGCCACACCCCCTACTGGGACCCTGGCAGACAGGATTGAACTGAAAGGGGACCTGGTGCACTTCTTAGCCACTCTTTGAAGTCTCCCCCACTTCAAAGGCACATTTGGGTATAAAACAGGGCCTCTGCCCTACCTCATCAGACACTTGCTGGAGAAGAAACCGGAACCAGAAACTACATCCTGCCAAGAAGAACTGCCTGGCTGCTCAAAGGACTCACCTGTCTGCTTTCTACAAAGGACTGCTGTCTTGCTGTTGCCCTGCTGCCTTGCTGAACTCTTGTCTGGCTGTGAAAGTGCTCTCCAAGGGCTTGGATAGAGCTTGCCTCCTGTTCCTTGAAGTCTCAGGACCAAAAAGACTTCTTCCTTTCACTTGGACGCTCCGCACGCCGAAAATTTCGACGCACAGCTTGTTTCGCGGCGAGAAAAACGCCGCACACCGACGCTGATCGACGCGAAGCCCTCGGGACGATCGAGACTTCGACGCACAACCTCGCAAGGACAAAGCCGCTCGACTTTCCAGGAGAAATCGACGCGACGCCTACCGTGAGCGCGAAACTTTGACGCACGGCCTCGCAAGGACAACGCCGCCCGACTTCCAAGGAGAAATCGACGCGACGCCTGCCGTGAGACCAAATTTCCGACGCACGGCCTCGCAAGGACAACGCCGCCCGACTTCCAAGGAGAAATCGACGCGACGCCTACCGTGAGATCGAAACTTCGACGCGCAGCCCCGCAGAACGACGCACAGCCGGAAAACAAGCAGGAGAATCCACGCACAGACCCGGGACATCTGGTAATCCCCGCGATCCACGAAAAGAGACTGTCTGCGCGCCGGAAAACGACGCCCGACTTCCCCGCGTGGAAAAAGAACGACGCAAGTCTTTGTGTGCTGAGGAGAAATCGACGCACCCACCCTTTTTCCACGCATCTCTCCACCCGTGGCCCTCTGAGGAGATTTTCCACCAGAAACCAGGTACTTTGTGCTTGAAAGACACTGTATTGCATTCTAAAGACTTAAGACACTTTATATCACTTCCCTGTGATATTTCTACAATTTTCCATTGCAACTTTATTCTTTTTGACCTACAATTATCCTGATAAATATTATATATTTTTCTAAACACTGTGTGGTGTATTTTTGTGGTGCTATATGGTGGTATTGTATGATTTATTGCACAAATACTTTACACATTGCCTTCTAAGTTAAGCCTGACTGCTCGTGCCAAGCTACCAGAGGGTGGGCACAGGATAATCTTGGATAGTGTGTGACTTACCCTGACTAGAGTGAGGGCTTTTGCTTGGACAGGGGGTAACCTGACTGCCAACCAAAAACCCCATTTCTAACATTGGTGATCAGCGGTGAGGATAGGACTTGTATTTGTGCAGTGACATACAGTAGCTAAGTATTTCACTACCTACCCACAGTTGAAGGTCAACTTGGTTTTTATCTCTTTTTGAAAATCCGTTTTTTCCTGACAATTTTCAAAAACTAAATCCTCACTCAACATGTCTCTGACTGGGTCTCAGACAGGGGACTTTGACCTAGTCCAGTTGGATACATACACGGTCAAACAACTAAGAGGATTCTGCAGGGCATTAAGGGTACCCACCCAAGGGGCCTCCAGAAAGGAGGACTTTCAAGTGGCGCTGAGGGCCTGGGCAGAAGCCCATTTAGAGGATGATGAGGAAGAGGAGCCAGAAAATGGCCCCTCAGAAGGATTTTCACTATCTATGGATGGTGTTACCACTGCAATTGTGCACCCTTCCAGACCAGGGAGCAGTGTCTCCATGCAAAGCCTGACCGCAGAGGAAAGGAGAGAGGAAAGGGAGTTCCAATTGCAAATGGCAAAACTGAAAATTGAGGCACAACAGGAGGAGAGGAGGGCAGAAAGAGAAGCCAAACAAGCTGAGGCTGAAAGAGCAGCCAAACAGATTGAAGCTGAAAGAACAGCCAAACAGATTCAAGCAGAAGCTGAAAGGGCAGCCAAACAAGCAGAAGCTGAAAGAGCAGCCAAACAAGTGGAAGCTGAAAGAGCGTTGGCTGAAAAGAAACTATTGTTGGCTCATGAACTGAGTCTCAAGGAGCTGGAGATCAAGGCAAGACAGTCTGAATCCAGCAATAATGGTGGCAGCATACAGACAGGACCTGCTGGAGAAAAGAAGGTTCGTATACCCAAAAATGTGGTGCCCAGTTTTGTGGTGGGAGATGACATAGATAAATGGTTAGCTGCTTATGAAGTTGCACTAAGGGCTCATGAGGTTCCTGAAGGGCAATGGGGGGTAGCTATGTGGGGTTATGTGCCGCCATTGGGGAGGGACACACTTCTCACATTGGATCCACCGGATCAAAACACATACCCACTCCAGAAAGCCACTTTACTTGCCAAGTTTGGGCTGACCCCTGAGGGATACCGTCAGAGGTTCAGGGACAGCACCAAACAAACCACACAAACATGGGTAGATTTCTTTGATTTCTCTAGTAAGGCACTGAATGGATGGGTGCGGGGCAACAAAGTAGCAGATTATAAAGGGTTATATGACTTGATCCTGAGAGAGCATATGCTTAATGTTACTTATACCGATTTGCGCCAGCACCTAGTGGATAGTAAGCTGACTGATCCCAGGAAGCTTGCTGAGGAGGCGGACCTCTGGGTTAGCACCAGAGTGTCCAAAAAGGTACCTGGGGGGGACTCCCACAAAGGTGGTCAGGGTTCCCAACAGAAGAAAGAGGGGGGAGATAAACTTACAGATAAGGAACTCTCTAAAGGCCCCCAAAAGAATTCCCAGGGAGGGGGTGGCAACCCTTCCTTTTCCAAATTTGGGAAGAAGCCAGGGACATTTGACAGGTCAGGAAAATCTAGCCCCAAATGCATGGAGTGTTACCAATATGGTCACTACAAAGGCGATCCACAGTGCCCCAAGAGGGCACCGTCCACTACCGGACAGGCACCTGGGTTTTCTAGTGTAGCACTCGGGGGGGAGATGGACCCAACTAGCTTTGGGGAGCAGGTAGAGATTTCCCTAGTGTCCCTGGGAGAAGGAGAAATGATGTCCAAGGTCCACATGCCTAAAAATACTTCCAAGTACCGGCAGTGGGTCCTCATTGATGGGCAGAAGGTGGAGGCTCTGCATGACACAGGAGCCAGTATGACTACTATCAAGAGTCAGCTGGTGTCCACAGAGCAGATAATCCCTAATACATTCCACCAGGTCATAGTCGCTGACAATCGCGAGAGTCACCTACCGGTGGCTCGGGTTCCCTTTGAGTGGGGGGGGGTCTCTGGTACTCTGAAAGTAGCTGTGAGTCCTGCCATGCCTGTAGATTGTCTGTTAGGCAATGATCTAGAGCATACTGCTTGGAAAGAAGTAGAGCTCAGATCTCACCTGGAGATGTTAGGGTTACCTGAGTGGGTCTGCATGACCACCCGGTCCATGGCTGACCGAGAGGGAAGTCAAGGGCATCTGGAGCCTGGAACGATGGCCCAGGGAGCTGCCAAGAGGAGGGACAAGGGGCGCGGGAAACCGGCCCCAGAAGTTCCCACAGTGGCTGACGGGGCTCCTGAGGAGGAGACCCCCGAGCCAACTGGGGAAGACATTGCCACCCTAGGTGACTTACCTGAGCTTGCTGGCTGGCAAGTTGAGGGTGGACCCACCAGGGAGGAATTCTGCAAGGCGCAGAAAGAGTGTCCCACTCTAGAAGGGTTGAGGAAACAAGCCTTAAACCAGGCAGCAGGTGACGCCTCTGGCAATCACCACCTATATTGGGAGAATGATCTCCTCTACAGTGAGCCTAGGGTTCCGGTCTTTGGGGCAGCACGTGTGCTGGTGGTCCCCCAATGTTACCGAGCCTTCCTACTGGGTCTGGCTCACGACATTCCCCTGGCAGGACATTTGGGACAAGACAAGACCTTCAACAGGCTTGTCACCCACTTTCACTGGCCCAAAATGAGGACACACTCAGACAAATTCTGCAGGGCTTGTCCTACCTGCCAGGCTAGTGGTAAAGCAGGAAAGAGGGTTAAAACCCCCCTGATTCCACTTCCTGTCGTTGGCACCCCCTTTGAAAGGGTGGGCGTCGACATTGTTGGCCCCTTGGACCCCAAAACTGCCTTAGGCAACAGGTTTATCCTGGTTTTGGTGGACCATGCCACCCGGTACCCAGAGGCAATCCCTCTGAGGACCGTAACTGCATCGGTGGTAGCCAGAACCCTGATGGGGATATTTACCCGTGTGGGATTCCCCAAGGAGATAGTGTCTGACAGAGGCACTAACTTCATGTCCGCGTACATGAAGCATCTGTGGGATGCGTGTGGTGTAACCTACAAGTTCACCACACCCTATCACCCCCAGTCTAATGGGCTTGTGGAGAGATTCAACAAGACCCTGAAAGGCATGATTGGTGGCCTCCCTGAGGCCATGAGGCGTAAATGGGACGTCCTCTTACCATGCCTTCTCTTTGCTTACAGAGAGGTCCCCCAGAGGGGGGTAGGGTTCAGTCCCTTTGAGCTTCTCTATGGGTACCCCGTCAGGGGACCCTTAAGCATTGTCAAGGAGGGATTGGAGAACGCTCCAAAGACACCCCCTCAGGACGTGGTCAGCTACATGTTGGCCCTCCGCAATCAGATGACCCGCTTCTGGAAAGAGGCCCAAAGTAACCTGGAGGCCAGTCAAGAGGTGATGAAACAATGGTATGACCAGAAGGCCACTCTGGTAGAGTTTCAACCTGGAGACAAAGTGTGGGTAATGGAGCCAGTAGAGCCCAGAGCTCTCCAGGACCGCTGGTCTGGCCCATTTGAAATAAAGGAGCGGAAAGGGGAGGCCACTTACCTAGTGGACCTCCAAACCCCTAGGAACCCCCTAAGGGTGCTCCACGTGAACCGACTAAAAGCTCATTTTGAGAGGTCGGAGATCAACATGCTTCTGGTCACAGATGAAGGAATGGAAGAGGAGAGTGAACCTCTCCCTGACCTCCTCTCTGCCCAAGAAGGTGATGGGTCCGTAAGCGGGGTCATTCTGTCTGACTCCCTGACTCTAAACCAGAAAGGAGACTGCTATGAGCTGTTGGAGCAGTTCTCCCCCCTCTTCTCCCTTACTCCTGGACTGACCCACCTCTGTGTTCATGATATTGACACCGGTGACAGTCTCCCTGTGAAGAACAAAATTTACAGGTTGTCAGATAAGGTGAAGGCCAGCATCAAGGAGGAGGTCTCCAAGATGTTGACGCTAGGGGTTATTGAGAAGTCCAGTAGTCCCTGGGCCAGCCCAGTGGTGTTGGTCCCCAAGGCTACTGCCCCAGGCGCGAAGCCAGAACTCCGGTTCTGCGTGGACTACCGGGGTCTCAACTCAGTCACACGGACTGATGCTCACCCCATCCCCCGAGCTGATGAGCTCGTGGACAGGCTAGGCGCTGCCAAGTTCCTGAGTACGTTTGATCTTACTTCAGGGTACTGGCAGATCGCCCTGACTGAGGGGGCTAAGGAAAGGTCCGCCTTTTCCACCCCTGACGGCCATTACCAGTTCCGGGTGATGCCGTTTGGATTGAAAAATGCCCCCGCTACCTTCCAACGGTTGGTTAACGGGGTCCTGGCTGGCAAGGATGCCTTCTGTGCAGCCTACCTGGATGACATAGCTGTCTACAGTTCCAGCTGGGAGGAACACCTGCTCCACCTCAAGGAGGTGCTTCAGGCCCTGCAACAGGCAGGCCTGACCATCAAGGCTAGTAAGTGCCAGATTGGGCAGGGTTCCGTGGTGTACTTGGGACACCTAGTAGGTGGTGGCAAGGTGCAGCCACTCCAGGCCAAGATCGAAACTATCAAGGCCTGGCAACCACCTCGAACCCAGACTGAGGTGAGAGCCTTTTTAGGCCTCACCGGATACTACCGCAGGTTTGTCAAGGGCTATGGTACCATTGTGTCCCCCTTGACAGAACTCACGTCCAAGAAGCAACCTAGGTTGGTGAATTGGACAGAGGCTTGTCAGAAAGCCTTTGACGCCCTGAAGGAAGCCATGTGCACGGCCCCCGTGCTCAAGGCCCCTGACTACTACCAGGAATTTATCGTGCAGACAGACGCTTCAGAGCATGGCATAGGGGCAGTCCTAGTACAGCTAAATGAGGAGGGCCAAGATCAACCGGTAGTCTTTATTAGCAGAAGGCTATTACCACGGGAACAGAGGTGGAGTGCTATTGAAAGAGAAGCTTTTGCTGTGGTCTGGGCACTGAAGAAGCTGAGGCCCTACCTGTTTGGGACTCACTTCCTAGTTCAGACAGACCACAGGCCCCTCAGATGGCTCATGCAGATGAGGGGTGAGAATCCAAAACTTCTGAGGTGGTCCATTTCCCTACAGGGGATGGACTTTACGGTGGAACATCGCCCAGGGGTTGACCACGCCAATGCTGATGGTCTCTCCAGGTACTTCCGCCTTAGCGATGAGAGCTCCCAGGAGGTCGGGTAGCTCTCCCCACTTTCAGCTGGGGGGGACACATGTTAGACCTGACAGCCTTAGGGTAGTCACCCCTAACTTTTTGCCTGCCTCCCTCCTCTTTTTGGATACTGTTTTTGCTGGTTTTTAGACTCTGCGCACTTTACCACTGCTAACCAGTGATAAAGTGTATATGCTCTCTCTCTGTAAACATGGTAACTTTGGATCATACCTGATTGAACTATTTAATCTACTTATAAGTCCCCAGTCATGTGCACTCCAGGTGCCTAGGGCATATAGATTAAATGCTACTAGTGGACCTGCAGCACGGATTGTGCCACCCACTTAAGTAGCCCCTTTTCCTTGTCTCAGGCCTACCATTGCTAGGCCTGTGTGTGCAGTTTCACTGCCACCTTGACTTGGCATTTAAAAGTACTTGCCAAGCCTAGAACTCCCCTTTTTCTGCATATAAGTCACCCTTAATGTGTGCCCTGGGTATCCCCTAGAGCAGGGTGCTGTGTAGGTAAAAGACAGGACATGTACCTGTGTAGTTATATGTCCTGGTAGTGTAAAACTCCTAAATTCGTTTTTGCACTGCTGGGAGACCTGCTCCCTTCATAGGCTAACATTGGGGCTGCCCTCATACACTGTTGAAGTGGCAGCTGCTGATCTGAAAGGAGCAGGGAGGTCATATTTAGTATGGCCAGAATGGTAATACAAAATCCTACTGACTGGTGAAGTCGGATTTAATATTACTATTCTAGAAATGCCACTTTTAGAAAGTGAGCATTTCTTTGCACTTAAATCCTTCTGTGCCTTACAATCCACGTCTGGCTAGGTTTAGTTGACAGCTCCTTGTGCATTCACTCAGACACACCCCAAACACAGGGTACTCAGCCTCACTTGCATACATCTGCATTTTGAATGGGTCTTCCTGGGCTGGGAGGGTGGAGGGCCTGCCCTCACACAAAGGACTGCCACACCCCCTACTGGGACCCTGGCAGACAGGATTGAACTGAAAGGGGACCTGGTGCACTTCTTAGCCACTCTTTGAAGTCTCCCCCACTTCAAAGGCACATTTGGGTATAAAACAGGGCCTCTGCCCTACCTCATCAGACACTTGCTGGAGAAGAAACCGGAACCAGAAACTACATCCTGCCAAGAAGAACTGCCTGGCTGCTCAAAGGACTCACCTGTCTGCTTTCTACAAAGGACTGCTGTCTTGCTGTTGCCCTGCTGCCTTGCTGAACTCTTGTCTGGCTGTGAAAGTGCTCTCCAAGGGCTTGGATAGAGCTTGCCTCCTGTTCCTTGAAGTCTCAGGACCAAAAAGACTTCTTCCTTTCACTTGGACGCTCCGCGCGCCGAAAATTTCGACGCACAGCTTGTTTCGCGGCGAGAAAAACGCCGCACACCGACGCTGATCGACGCGACGCCCTCGGGACGATCGAGACTTCGACGCACAACCTCGCAAGGACAAAGCCGCTCGACTTTCCAGGAGAAATCGACGCGACGCCTACCGTGAGCGCGAAACTTTGACGCACGGCCTCGCAAGGACAACGCCGCCCGACTTCCAAGGAGAAATCGACGCGACGCCTGCTGTGAGACCAAATTTCCGACGCACGGCCTCGCAAGGACAACGCCGCCCGACTTCCAAGGAGAAATCGACGCGACGCCTACCGTGAGATCGAAACATCGACGCGCAGCCCCGCAGAACGACGCACAGCCGGAAAACAAGCAGGAGAATCCACGCACAGACCCGGGACATCTGGTAATCCCCGCGATCCACGAAAAGAGACTGTCTGCGCGCCGGAAAACGACGCCCGACTTCCCCGCGTGGAAGAAGAACGACGCAAGTCTTTGTGTGCTGAGGAGAAATCGACGCACCCACTCTTTTTCCACGCATCTCTCCACCCGTGGCCCTCTGAGGAGATTTTCCACCAGAAACCAGGTACTTTGTGCTTGAAAGACACTGTATTGCATTCTAAAGACTTAAGACACTTTATATCACTTCCCTGTGATATTTCTACAATTTTCCATTGCAACTTTATTCTTTTTGACCTACAATTATCCTGATAAATATTATATATTTTTCTAAACACTGTGTGGTGTATTTTTGTGGTGCTATATGGTGGTATTGTATGATTTATTGCACAAATACTTTACACATTGCCTTCTAAGTTAAGCCTGACTGCTCGTGCCAAGCTACCAGAGGGTGGGCACAGGATAATCTTGGATAGTGTGTGACTTACCCTGACTAGAGTGAGGGCTTTTGCTTGGACAGGGGGTAACCTGACTGCCAACCAAAAAACCCATTTCTAACACTGGGCTTTACGGTAAACACGCCCAAGTCTCACCTGGAGCCCTCTCAGTGCCTCCTGTTCATAGATGCAGCACTGGACACAACATTGAATCGAGCCTACCCTCCACCTCAGAGAATTCAGGGCATTCAGGCGTTGATTCCAATGTTACAGAATGGAGTGTCTATTCCAGTCCTCAAGGTCCTCCTTCTGCTCGGTCTGTTCACTTCTTGCATTCTGTTGGTCACTCATACACGTTGGCACATGAGGGCTCTCCAGTGGTGCCTCTGCAAGCAGTGTTTTCAACACAAAAGAGATTGCGAGGAGTCGATAACAATCTCCAGAGACGCTGCAGTGGATCTGCAATGGTGGGCTGTGGACGGCAACGTTTCCCAAGGAAGGCCGTTTTTTCTACCACCTCCGGTGGCCACGGTCATAACGGATACTTCCACTCTAGGGTGGGGAGCTCATCTGGGGGACCTGGAGATCAAAGGTCATTGGTCTCCAGTGGAACAGGTGTTTCACATCAATCTATTAGAATTATGGGCAATACGTCTGGCACTCAAGGCCTTCCTCCTGTCCCTTCGCGGTCAGTCAGTTCAAGTCTTGACGGACAACACTATTGCGATGTAGTATATCAACGAACAGGGAGGAGTAGGGTCGTACCTTCTCTGCAGAGAGGCTCTGCGGCTCTGGTCCTGGGCACAGGACCATCGGATTTGCATAGCAGCAAACCATCTGGCCGGAGTTCTCAACGTACATGCGGACAGTCTCAGTCAGCATTTCTCGGCCGATCACGAGTGGCGTCTCCATCCAGATCTGGTTCTTCACATACCCTTGGTTCCTCGGGTTACGAGGAAGATTCACCAGGATCGGGCTCAAGTCATTTTCATAGCCCCAGAATGGCCAAGAAGGGTGTCATACACAGACCTTCTCCAACTCTCACTGTGCCCTCCGCTCCGTCTCCCTCACAGAGCAGACATCCTCTCGCAGTCGCAGGGGCATGTTCTACACCCCCACCTCCAGAGCCTGCACCTACATGCCTGGAGATTGAACGGGGCAATCTGAGTTCTTTTTCTCTCCCTCCAGAAGTGGTGGATGTTATTTTATTGGCCAGGCGACACTCCACCAAGACTGTCTATGCTAACAGATGGGCAAAATTTGTTGTTTGGTGTGGAGAGAAGCAAATTGATTCCTTAAAGGCCCATCTGTCTGATCTTTTGCTTTTTGCCCTTTCCTTGGCACAGAAGGGGTGTGCAGTTGCGACTGTGAAGGGTTATTTATCAGCGCTGTCGGCCTTTCTGTGCCTTCCTGATCATCCTTCCTTATTTAAGTCCCCTATAGTTATTAGATTCCTGAAAGGTTTGACTAACAAGTTTCCTCCCACTCTGCTTGTCATGCCTCAGTGGGATTTAAATTTGGTTCTGACTTTCTTAATGGGTTCACCGTTTGAGCCTATGCATTCTTGCCCGTTGAGGCTTTTAGTTTCAAAAACAGTTTTATTAACGGCTATCACGTCTGGTAGGCATGTGAATGAGCTTCAGGCTCTTAGTGTGAAACCTCCTTTTACAACCTTTTATGCTGATAAGGTGGCGCTTAGAACCAGGGCAGCTTTTCTTCCTAAATTAGTCACTCCCTTTCATATGGGCAAGTCTATAACACTCCCATCCTTTTACCCTCCTCCTCATCCATCAAAGGAGGAGGAAAGACTTCATCGCTTGGATCCAAAATGGACTCTGAATTTATACATTGAGAGGACAAGAGACTTCCGATTTGATGATCAACTCTTCGTTGGATATGTGGGCAAGATGAGGGGCAAGGCTGTCCACAAGAGAACCCTTTCTAGGTGGGTCATTCTTTGCATAAAGATTTGTTATTAACTGGCACAGAGGGTTCCCCCTGAGGGCATTACGGCCCATTCCACCAGGGCTGTCTGCCACTTCGGCTTTGGCTAGAGGTGTCCTAGTTGATGTCTCCTCGAGGTATGGCGTCCCCATCTAGATCCGTGGTGCCGTTGCCATCTCCGCGTCACCCGACGCCGATGCTCTCCCCTGGCCAGCCAGCTCCATTACCTGCGTGCCAGCCGACTCCGAAGAAGGCGCCATTGGAGTCCGTGTCGGCGCCGGGTCCCAGTGATGCTCGGATCCATACATCTTCTTCTGTGCCTGGCCAGGATTCGGAAGCAGTGGCTTCGGCGTCGGTGGATTCGATGTCGACGCCGAGGTTAGAATCCCACTTGAGATCTCGGAGAAAGGCCTTGCGTCTTCTTAAAGAAGAAGAATACCGGCAATTGGAAGAGGGTGAGCTTATGGAGCCTTTGGAGGAATTCCAAGGATTGGAGTCAGCCAGTGGGCTGGATACTTCCCCGGAATGGGACATTTCATCTCCGGGGTTTACGAAGGAAGCAGCGTCATTCCCCTCGGTAATTAGAAAGGCAGCAGACTATTTAGACCTGCCTTTATCTGCAGCAGAGGTGAAGACAAATCTGCTAACTGAGGTGCTGCATCCCTCTACATCCTCAGCTGATTCTTTGCTGCCCTTCAACAAGGCATTGTTGGAGCCTATTATGGACTTGTGGGGGAAACCAGTTTCATCTCCAGCTGTTAATAGAGTGGTGGCAAGGAGGCATAGGGGGGCACCCGGGGATCCTGGGCTCCTCTCACGTCATCCAACCCCGGAGAGTTTAGTGGTTCAAGCGACTTGCTCCACAAAGTCTGCTCCTGGTTCGTTCCCACTGGCTGACCCCAATCCTTGGAATTCCTCTGAAGTCTCCATAAGCTCACCCTCTTCCAATTGCCGGTATTCTTCTTCTTCAAGAAGACGCAAGGCCTTTCTCCAAGATCTCAAGTGGGATTCTAACCTCTGCATCGACATCGGATCCACCGACGCCGAAGCCACCGCTTCTGAATCCCGACCAGGCACAGAAGAAGATGTATAGATCCGAGCATCACTCGGACCCGGCGCCGACACGGACTCCAACGGCACCTTCTTCAGAGTCAGCTGGCACACAGGTAATGGAGCCGGCTGGCTAGGGGAGAGCATCGGCGTCGGCTGACGCGGAGATGGCAACGGTGCCATGGATCTAGATGGGGATGCCATACCTCAAGGAGACATCATTGACGCCGACCCGGCACCCTCAACCGGGCAGAACGGCATAAGGTGAGGAATCCACAGGTAGCTATTGTATCCACCAGAAAAAGCGTTACCGAAGGTAAGTAACTTGTTCTTCAGGCTCATGCCTTGATTTTGGCCTGGAAGTTCTGAGGCTTTTGGGTCTCCAGTCATGTATCCTGTTGGCAGCCCATGCACAGTGGCACATGCGGGCTCTGCAGCATAACTTTCACCTTCAGTGGGCTCAGCACTTGGTGTGCCTCTTGGAGAATATAGCATCTCGGATGAGGCAGCCCAAGACCTTCAGTGGTGGATGAGGGATGCCAGTGTGACATGTGGCATACCATTTTTCTTGCTCCATCCCGATCTATTTGTGATAATGAATGCGTATGGACTAGCGGAGCATCTGACAAGCAAGAAATCGTAGGCCTCCGGTCATAGATGGACCTGAAACACCACACACAACTCCTGGAGCTGTGTGCCATTCGTCTGGCCCTCACAGTGTTCCTGCCTTCCATCAGGGCCATGTTGTTTATAGTTCTAATGGATAGCACACCTGCCATGTGAGAATGCAACCAACAGCACGAAATAGGGTATCGTACACTATGCAAACACAACTTTGTCTAGAGGCTTTCATTTGTCGGATATCTGCCAGGCTGCCATATGGCTTATGTCCATATCGTCAAAAGGCACTTATGCCTCAATTCTCACATCTGCACAGCATTCGTTGAGGGATATGTTGCCTGCTTTTTTACTCAGGTTTTTTTGGGTGAAATCCACTCCTCAGACCTGCCACTTTTGTGTGGGTACAGCTTTTGTATTGATTCAAAAGTAAAAAATCTGCAATTAGAAGTATTTATCTGAAAGCCAAGTTAATTACCTTCCGTAATGCACCTTCCAGTAGATTCTCTATCTGACCACAGATTCCTCACCAACCCCCCTCCTTCAGATTCAGCAGAGTGGACTTGCTATTGATCTTAAGGTCCCAACCACAGTGGAGACCGATAGTGCCCCATGCTGGCATGTGCAAGCTACTGCATGAAATATTTACTGTACTAGTTGGAAGCCTGGTGCATTGAAAAAATCTGCAATTATGTACAGTATTCACTGGGAATATCATTACTAAAGACAGATAACTTGCGTTCTATTAGTTTACGCCCATTAAATTCTAGTATGTGTTGGGGGCATGGCCAAGGGCTGATGGTGTGAGATGGTCCTGCTCTTGCTCCTGTGACAGCTGCCATGCATTGGATGACAGCTGCCATGTATCAGACATAATGCTTTGTGCCAACAAGATTCCTAATCGATGGACAAACCTGGCTATGCAGTGGCAGGCAGCTGAGTTGGACAGAGTCTTTATGGAACTGCTGCAGCCAGTATTGACTAACCTTTCGGTAGACTGAGGCTGACAAGGATGGCTATGTGTAAGAACAAAATGGCAGCCACTGCCAACTTGTCCGTTAAGTTAGGTTTCTTACTTAGATTGGGGCCAGGCCCTGCGACCTCTGGAGATCTCTGCTGTTGTGTGGCTGGCCGAACACAACTGCCCAAAGAGGACAGTGAAAGCCAGGCAAGTGGCAGCACTGCATCACCAACATTGTGATGTGTGGGTGCCCAGTGTGTTGTGGTGTGGAAGGGCATCCATACTCAAGCATGCAATGGTGGCAGGTGCTGCCTTGGGCTCAAGGTGAGTCCCATAGAAGACAGCACTTGTGGTGCACAGATCAGGTGGATTTCACTCACCAGTGATACCAGCAGCATCAGGAGAGGGTACGTCTTGTGACTGCCTACATCATAGATCCAGATGGGGGGCTGAGCCCAGAGTCACACCATCAGGACCTGAGGCAAAGTAAGGACAACTCAAACAGCCTGAGGTTAGTTACTGATCTTAGTTGAATGATCTATAATTCCATAGGCATAACCCAAGCCAGCCACATAAGAGATCTATGAGTATATAGAGAGCTGAGGTAGGACTGTTGTTGCTGGACTATCATGGGCTCATAGACCACTCTTATTTCTTCCTTCAGCACAGAGAATAAGAATAAGGCTGGACCATTGATATCCATGCAAAATCCAAAAGTGAGAGGATACTGAATTGGCACCCAACAACAGCAAGGGCTGCAAACTGTATGATGCATTAGCACCACAGTTGTCAACGGGTAAACATGGATTGTACATGTTTTTCTGGGACAATACTCTCAGTACACTGAATATGAACTGACATCCTGTAAGATTGCTCTCTTGTAGCAGAAGTACACTACTCCTACCCCTACTGACTAGTGCACAGGGTGGGAGAAGTGAGTGTGTTACAGGATGTTATGCAAAATGTAGAGACACAGGTGGTCATTACAACCCTGGCGGACGGTGTTAAAGCGGCGGTAAGACCGCAAACAGGCCGGCGGAAAAATAAAGGGAATTATGACCGTGGCGGAAACCGCCAACAAAGACAGCCACTTTAACACTCCGACCGCCACGGCGGTACAGACAAACAGCGCAGCGGTCACCGCCAACAGACAGGTGGGAGACAAAGTACCACCCACAGTATCACAACCTACCAATCCGCCACCTTTTCCGGGGCGGATTCACTGTGGATAAAAACACGGCGGAAACAGCCATTTCAATGGGAAAACGCTCACCTCTACACACTCCACGAGGAACGACAACACCATGGAGCCGGAACTCCAAATACTCCCTGCAATAGTCTTCCTGCTCCTGTAAGATCATCAGCAACGCCAGCGCCGAAGACAATGGTGAGTACTGCACCTACGACATAGGGGAGGGGGGAGGCAAAAGTCAGGGACACACACACGCAACACCCCCACCCCCACCCCGACCCTCACCCACTACAACACACACACCAATGCATATCCAAACATTACAGTAACAACCCCCAAATCCCCCGGAAGAATGCAAAGACAAAAGGAAATGAGTGCAACCATTGTAATATATCAAAATACAGTAACCAAATATATACAGATATATATATACACAATCAACAAAATATACCTCACGATTAGTAGTGCAGGTAATGCACCATTCAATGTCTGTGGACCACTGGGCCCAAAATGCATGGGCGAGTCCCACACACGATACCTGAGCAAAACGGAGAGAACACTGCTGGGGCATCAGATAGAAATACAACAGGCACCTCAGGGGGAAGGGAAGGGGGGCACCTCAGCCGGATGACAGCACCACGCCAGATCCACGAGGGGGCTCCATGCCCATTGATGTATCCTGGGGAGTGCAAAGCCACAGTCTCTCAAGTCTCTACAGTGGGTGGGTTGCCCACTGTACCATCCTGGGGAGTGCAAAGCCACAGTCTCTCAAAGTACCATCCTGGGGAGTGCAAAGCCACAGTCTCTCAAGTGTCTACAGTGGGTGGCTTGCCCACTGTACCATCCTGGGGAGTGCAAAGCCACAGTCTCTCAAGTCTGTACAGTGGGTGGGTTGCCCACTGTACCATCCTGGGTAGTGCAAAGCCACAGTCTCTCAAGTGTCTACAGTGGGTGGCTTGCCCACTGTACCATCCTGGGGAGTGCAAAGCCACAGTCTCTCAAGTCTCTACAGTGTGTGGGTTGCCCACTGTACCATCCTGGGGAGTGCAAAGCCACAGTCTCTCAAGTCTCTACAGTGGGTGGCTTGCCTACTGTACCATCCTGGGGAGTGCAAAGCCACAGTCTCTCAAGTCTCTACAGTGGGTGGGTTGCCCACTGTACCATCCTGGGGATCACTGTTCCATCCTGGGGAGTGCAAAGCCACAGTCTCTCAAGTCGATAACAGTGGGTGGGTTGCCCACTGTTCAATCCTGGGGAGTGCAAAGCCACAGTCTCTCAAGTCGATAACAGGCTCCACTGGTTCTGGAGGGGGACTGGTGCCCAGAGTGCTTCATCCTGTTAAGGACAGACAGAGTGGATGCTGTTCACACTGGTTCTGGAGGGGGACTGGTGCCCAGAGTGCATCACTCTCCCCGGGACAGTCCCAGTTCCGTCACTGCCCCTGCCGCACATGGGCTAGCGGTGCTTGAGTTGGCGGTGCTTGCCCTGTTCAGCGGTGCTTGCCATGGCGGTCTTTGCCCTGTTCAGCGGTGCTTGCCCTGTTCAGCGGTGCTTGCCATGGCGGTCTTTGCCCTGTTCAGCGGTGCTTGACTTTGCTGTCTCTGACCTGTTCAGCGGTGCTTGCTATGGCGGTCTTTGCCCTGTTCAGCGGTGCTTGCCCTGTTCAGCGGTGCTTGACTTTGCTGTCTCTGACCTGTTCAGCGGTGCTTGCCATGGCGGTCTTTGCCCTGCTCAGCGGTGCTTGCCCTGTTCAGCGGTGCTTGCCATGGCGGTCTTTGCCCTGTTCAGCGGTGCTTGCCCTGTTCAGCGGTGCTTGACTTTGCTGTCTCTGACCTGTTCAGCGGTGCTTGCCATGGCGGTCTTTGCCCTGTTCAGCGGTGCTTGCCCTGTTCAGCGGTGCTTGACTTTGCTGTCTCTGACCTGTTCAGCGGTGCTTGCCATGGCGATCTTTGCCCTGTTCAGCGGTCTTTGCCCTGTTCAGCGGTGCTTGACTTTGCTGTCTCTGACCTGTTCAGCGGTGCTTGCCATGGCGGTCTTTGCCCTGTTCAGCGGTCTTTGCCCTGTTCAGCGGTGCTTGACTTTGCTCTCTCTGACCTGTGCAGCGGTGTTTGCCATGGCGGTCCCTCATTGCCCAGCGGGGCTGTGGCTGCCAGGGCCCTCCTGGGCACTGACTATGGAGGTGGCCTCCTGGCCAGTGACGATGGGACTGCCCTCCTGGGCACTGACTCTGGCAGTGGCCTCCTGGCCAGTGACGATGGGACTGCCCTCCTGGGCACTGACTCTGGCAGTGGCCTCCTGGCCAGTGACGATGGGGCTGGTGGTGGCCTCCTGGGCAGCGGGGATGATGGCGGGTTGCTCCGCCGTGCTGCTCTTCCCAGACTTTGGTGCTTTCTTCTGCCCCTTCCCCACCTTGGGAGGAGTCACAGCTGAGTGGACAGTCCCCCCGGGACCCTTGTGAGCGGCTTTGCTGGCTGGAGTCTTCCCCCTATCCCGTCGGGCACTGTCCAACTTCTGGTGCTTCACTGGCTGTGCTGTGGCTCTGTGTCACACTGGCTGCACTGGTGGCCGGTGCACTCCACATACCTCTAACAGGCACCACTGGTACCGGAGATTTTTTGGCTGAGGTGCTAGTACGGGACCTATGAATTGGAGGGGGGGTGGGAAAGAGGTCAAGGTTGCTCAGGAAAAGTTTCTGCCGAACTCTGGGACGGGTAGCTGGAGGGGGTCTGGGAGAGGAGGAAGAGGAGGTGGTTGTAGGAGGTGTAACTTTTGTTGATTTGGGTGTAGGTGCATGCGCTGGAGGCTGTCGTGAGGTGGATGGATGTTGAGTGGGTGTGTGCCCGCGTTTGTGTACTTTGGGAGGGGGCGTCACAGACACACTGGGAGAGGACACAGGGGACGTGTAAATGGTAGTGGGGGTGGTGAGTGCAAGTGAGCGGGTGTGGTGGTGGGTGTTCTGGTGCGGGACCTAGTGGCTGTAGTGGTAGTGCATGCAGGTGAGAGTGTAGACGACACTGGGAGGGAGGAGGGAGACGACGAGGAGGGGGACACAGTTGAGGCAGTGGATGTTGCTGTGTCTGTATGTGTGTGATGCTTGCGTGAGTGCCTGTGGGATGTGTGGTGCTTATGTTTGGCTGAGCTTCCCTTGTGTGTTGACGTGTGCGCAGGCTGGTCTGATGGTGTGCTTGGGATAGGCAGGGGTACAGGGGATTGGGTCTGGGTGGAGGAATTTGGAGGGGGGAGGCTAGAGACAGGGACAATGGCTGCCATCAGTGCTGAGGCCAGAGATTGCAGGGTTCGATGAAGGGCAGCCTGACCAGAATGAATGCCCTCCAGGAATGCATTACTGTGTTGCAACTCCCTTTCTACGCCCTGTCCTTCCTAGGCACCGTCAGCTGGGACATGTGAGGAGCTGGCGGAATCCTCCGGTGTACCGACCGCTGGTGGACCTGTTGACAATGGAGGAGCGACATTAAATCATCACCTACAGGTTTGACCGTGCCACAATCCAGGAACTGTGTACCCAGTTGGAGCTTGACCTGATGTCAGCTATCCGCCATCCCACAGGGATCCCCCCTCAAGTGCAGGTGCTATCAGTTCTCCATTTCCTAGCAAGTGGGTCTTTTCAAACAACAGTGGCCATGGCATCAGGGATGTCCCAGCCTATGTTTTCCAACGTTTTGTCCAGTGTTGTCTGCCCTGCTGAAACACATGAGGAGCTACATCGTTTTCCCTCAGGTGGAGGGTTTGGCTACTGTTAAAGGTGACTTCTATGCCCTTGGACATATCCCTAACATCATAGGTGCCATTGATGGGACCCATGTGGCTTTGCCCCCCCCTCCCCCCCCCCACAGGAGTGAACAGGTGTACAGGAACCGGAAGAGTTATCATTCGATGAATGTACAGATGGTATGTTTGGCAGACCAGTACATCTCCCAGGTAAATGCTATGTTCCCTGGCTCAGTGCATGACGCCTACATCCTGCGGAATAGCAGCATCCCTTATGTGATGGGTCAACTCCAGAGGCACCGTGTGTGGCTTTTAGGGGATTCTGGTTACCCCAACCTGTCATGGCTACTGACCCCAGTGAGGAATCCCAGGACCAGGGCAGAGGAACGCTACAATGAGGAACATGGGCGGACTAAGAGGGTGATCGAACGCACCTTCAGCCTCCTGAAGGCCAGGTTCAGGTGCCTCCATATGACAGGTGGTTCCCTATTCTACTCAT
The DNA here is from genome assembly GCF_031143425.1 of Pleurodeles waltl. Taxonomy (NCBI): domain Eukaryota; kingdom Metazoa; phylum Chordata; class Amphibia; order Caudata; family Salamandridae; genus Pleurodeles; species Pleurodeles waltl. Next base: position 681,926,119 of record NC_090437.1, on the reverse strand, counting down.
CAAGGAAGGTGTGCCAGATCATCATCGCCTGCTGTATGCTTCACAATCTTGCTTTGCGACGCCAGGTGCCTTTTCTGCAGGAGGATGGTCCAGATGACGGTGTTGTGGCAGCTGTGGAGCCTGTGGACAGTGATGAGGAGGAAGCAGAGGAAGAAGACATTGACAACAGGGACTCAGTCATCCAGCAATATTTCCAGTGACACACAGGTGAGAACACTTTCTTGCCTACTACAAGTACTTTCACACTTCTACCTCTATCCTGTCTGTCAATTTCAAGCAGTATTTGGTAACTGAGTTGTACATTTCCATTACGGTTTCACAGGTGTGGTTACCAACGTGTGTCATCTGATTGCATTCTTCATGGACTTGTGATGTGTGACATAGGTATGTTGACATTACATTTGAGAACGGATTTTGTCACTGTCATAGCTAATACACATTTTCAAAATCACAGACTGACTCCAGATTGTTTTGTGCTTCAAGGGTGTTTATTGAAGTGCTAAATATTGGAGGGGTGGTAAAATGGTGAGGGGTGATGGTGGAGGAATGTCCATGGCAGAGTCCAGTCTATTAGTCTCACAGGTGCACTGCCCATATGGGCATAGGAAGTGGAGCTGGGGCAGTTTCAATATGGACAGGGTTACAAAGTGGGACAGTGGGATGACAATCAGGGTGGTCTAATTTCTCTCGGGGGTCTTGCCATCGTGCTCTGTCCTGTTCCTGGATCTCAGGGACCGCTTGCGGGGTGGTTCTCCATCTGCAGGGGGTGGGGTGGTGGTGTGGTGGTCCTGTGGCGGGCGTCCTGTCCACTAGCGCCGGCGGAGGTGGTGGGCAGTTCATCGTCCATGCTAGTGTCAGGGGCCACTTGGAGTGCCACGGTGTCCCTCATGGTGTTCAGTATGTCCTTCAGCACCCCTACGATGGTGCCCAGGGCGGAGCTGATGGTTCTGAGTTCCTCCCTGAACCCCAAATACTGTTCCTCCTGCATGCGCTGGGTCTCCTGAAACTTGGCCAGGACCATAGCCATCATCTCCTGGGAGTGGTGGTATGCTCCCATGATGGAGGAGAGGGCCTCAAAGAGAGTGGGTTCCCTAGGTCTGTCTGCCCCCTGTCGCACAGCAGCCCTCCCAGTTCCCCTGTGTTCCTGGGCGTCCGTCCCTCCGTCCTGGGCCTCCGTCCCCTGGACCGTGTGCCCACTACCACCACCACGGTCCCTGTTGTTGTTGGGGTAGTGGGTTATCCTGGGTTCCCTGTAGTGGTGGACACACAGCTGATTGACGTGTCCTGGGTACGGAGGTATGGGCTCGCTGGGTGGGTGCTGTGCTGGTGTTTCCAGAGGGTGGAAGGTCTGTGTTGGGCTGTGCCTGTGCGAGGGGAACCGACTGTCCCGAGGCCCCCGGTGGTCCAGGCAGGTCATCTGGATCCAGTTGGCCAGAGCTGCTGTCATCACTGTGGGCCTCTTCTGTGGGTGGGGTAGAGATGTCTGGACCCTCCTGTCTGGTGACGTTGGGTAGTGGTCCTGCAGGGGTGTAAAAGCATGATTATTGCATCTGTGTGTGTCATGGTGTGCAATGGGTGGGTGAGCGTGTACCCCAGTGCTAGCATTCCTGTGTGGGGGCTTGTGTGATGATGGTTGGGGGGGTGTTATGGGTATGTGCAGTGGGCATGTTTTAGTGAGGGATGTCCATGCTTTGTTGTGTCATGCAGGGCTTGGTGTTGGGATGTGTGGGTTGTGTTATTAGTACATTATTGAAGAGTTGGAGTGATAGGGGAAGGGGTGAGGGTGGGGGTCTGTGATAGCATGCAGGTAGGGTGGGGGATATGATAGTTAAGATTTGACTTACCAGAGTCCATTCCTCCACCGACTCCTCCGAGGCCCTCAGGATGCATAATGGTCAAGACCTGCTCCTCCCATGTTGTTAGTTGTGGGGGAGGAGGTGGGGGTCCGCCGCCAGTCCGCTGTACCGCGATGTTGTGTCTTGAGACCACAGAACGCACCTTCCCCCGTAGGTCGTTCCACCTCTTCCTGATGTCCTCCCGATTTCTTGGGTGCCTGTCCCACTGCGTTGACCCTGTTGACTATTCTTCGCCATAGCTCCATCTTCCTAGCTATGGAGGTGTGCTGCACCTGTGATCCAAATAGCTGTGGCTCTACCCGTACGATTTCCTCCACCATGACCCTGAGCTCCTCCTCGGAGAAACTGGGGTGTCTTTGCCGTGCCATGAGGTGGTGTAGGTGATGTGTGGGGTGGTGTATGTGGTGATGAGTGTGGTGATGTGTAGTGGTGTGTGGTGTTTTGTGCGTGGATGTTGTGTGGGTGATGGTGTTGTGTGCCTCTGTGTGGTGGGGTTGTCTATGCTGTGCAGTCTCTCTGGCCTTAGTCAATAATTTTTGGTCGTATGGGTTTGTGGGTGATGTGGGTGTGTGTTTTATATTGTGTTGGGTGTGTGGGAGTGGTGTTTATATGTGTATCAGGTGTGTGTATTTCGAATTGTCCAATGTGGCTGTGTTTTGGAGATGTGTGTGTATTTTGAGCGCGGCAGTGTGTACAATGGAATACCGCGGTTGAAAGACCGCCGAATGGATTTGTGGGTCGTGATAGCATGGGCTTGTTTCTGTTGGCGTGACGGTGGAGGTTTTGTTTACGCCAGTTTATCACTGACCTTTGGTGTGGCGGACTTGTGTGGGTGTCTGAATTTCGGCGGATTCCGAGATGTGGGTCATAATAGCTGTGGCGGATTTCCGCGCCGCGGCGGTGTATTGGCGGTCTTCTGCACGGCGGTAAGCGGCTTTTACCGCCAATGTTGTAATGACCCCCACAGTCTTAGAGTAAGGGTGCAGTAAGACAGAAGGCAATCCTGAAGCATAACAAAGGTGAGGGACAGGCACTGGGCTACTGTGCACTTGTGAACACTTCCTAATGCCATCAGCATGAATAAGTGACCTCTGGCAGGCATCAGTAGTACTGGTGATTTGGTACAGGATCCGCAGGATGGCACCTTAATGGGCAATCTGAAATCTAGCAGGAGTGGAACTTGCTCATATTGGCCAAAAATGCAACCTGCTAAGACTACATCTGATTAGATCCCAGACAAAGCACCAGAACTGACTTTAGGAGGTTCTCACAAACCAAACTCAATTTTGAAAGCCATAATGGATACAAAGAAGGTGTTAGAGTCTAAAATAGAATCTGTTACGCTAGGTCTATCAAAGCTGAGCGCAGACTAGACAAAATAGGTCAAAAGTATAACTCACTCTAAAAAAGATACTGCCGAGTTGACCCTGCAGCTTGCTGACATCAAATCCAACATGGCTGACATACTTGAGTAGATCGGTTTCCTCAACTAAAGAGTAAAAGATGGCAAGGGCACATCACGGCGAAACAGCTTGATGATTGTGAGCCTTTCTGAGGGCATGTTGACATTTCTTGATGGTTGGCTTAAAAAGGTCCTTTCCTCTATAGGATTGACCAAATGTATAAAGGGCACATAGAGTCACAGCTACGCCTCCCCACCATGAAGTGCCACTGGGGAGAATTGTAGCTAGGCTGCTTCACTATGGGACTAGAATGTGATTCTGAGGAAGGCCTGCTCACTGGTTTCCTGCCCACTGGTTCCAATTATTGTAGACATTTCAAAGCACTAGTATTCCTGGACCTCACATCAGCAAGGCAACAGCAGAGCTCATCCCACTCTGTCAAAGTGAACCTACACAAAAGATGGACCTGAAATATGTGCTTTTGTTTTTCACCGAACTGAGAATTGTGGCAGATAGTGCTCTATTACTTACCAGTAATCTTCATTACTCCTGGTCCTGTTGTTCTCGTCCCATTTATTACTATTGAGATAACCCTATCTCGCTGACAGAAATAAAACAAGGAATGCTGGGAGCCCTACTCTCCCAATCTCTCCCACAGGGAATACATAAGGTGTACTTACCCAGCATGCCACCTGATCTACCAAGCCCTCCAAAGAAGGCTGGACGTCCGGGAAGGGGAGAGGGACGTAATGAATGAGGCGAGGGCAACAGGACCAGGAGGAATGAAGGTAAGTAATAGAGCATTACCACCAGGTCCCTCCTGTCCTCGTCCCGTTCATTACTAGTGAGAATACCCAAGCCGAGAACCTGGCCTTCAGAGGAAATGAAAAGAAAAAACAACCTCAGGAAGGAGGCCACCACAAAAGCAAGAAAGAGAAGCACTCAAGAGCCACCACAGACAGCTCCGAAACCACCAAGGAGGACATGGACCAGGACTCCTCAGCCAAAAACTGGGTAGAACCCCCCAACAGGGGGAGGAAAAGTTGAGCGACAAAGAGAAGCCCGAACAGTTAACAAACAGGCAAGAGGGAACTAAACCCAAGGCAACCACCACATAACTCTCTTCCCCCTCCCCTAAATAGAGGAATCAAATCAACCATAAAAAACAGAGCCACAGCCCACCAGGACCAAGAAACAAATCAAGTGGACCCCATACCGGAAGGAACCACAATGGAGAATCCCACAACCAGGACACTCCAAGGGACAGAGAAAACCCCAGCAGGGCACAGCAGAGACAAAAGAAGAGACAATAGAGCAGGGACAATATAAGGGAAACACAGGCCAAGTAAGAGAGCCCCAACTCAAATGAGCAAACAAAAAACTCCTCCATGAAGCCCACAGGCCAACTAGAAGGGCAAAAAAAGGAAGAACCACCTGGTCAACAGAAAAAATAAACAAATTCCCAGGAGGAAACCAAGGCAGCCATAGCACCAAAGAAAGCAACAAGCCACAACACACCCAAGAGAACTAGCAAACAAATAGAAGAACAGGGGAGAAACACCAAACCAGACTCCAAATCGAATCAACCAACTGCATGGAAACCCCCGACAAGAGACAAGGGGGAACCTCAGGAGGAGAAGCCAGTGTGAGACACACAAGGGACACCACGAAGGTGACCACACAGGAGGGAAACAGCCAAGCTAAATCGCACAGACCCCAAAAAGGGCCAAATGAAAAAACACCAGAAATGGGGAAACAGATGGCTGAAAAGACAATGCAGGAAAGCCATACAGTCAGAGAAGGCAAAAGAGCCAGACAAAAGAGGCCAGTGGAAGACCCATCTGAGACACAGAGGGCACACAGGGCTACCCCGAAACCAAGGGAACCCACGCCAAAAAGGTAGAGGAGAAAAAAAAAAGGTTGGATGCAACAACATCAGCTAACCCAACCGCCAAAACCAGCCACCCAGGACCTGTCCACATGTAGCCAGCCCAAGACAGGGGTTCCAGGTACAGGGGAAGTGTAGACACCCAGGTGGGCGCAACAGCTGAGCCCTCCCTCCAACACCCGCAAAGGCATCGAGCCAGAAGAACAAAGAAAACAACAAAAAGCCACCCCCAAAGCACAGCACCCAACAAAGCCAGGAAGAGAGCCAAAAAGAAAAGGCAGGACAGCCTCTGCAAAAAAAACACAATGGGACACCACCCAGGCCACCACAACAGAGACAAGTGGGAGGAAACAAAACGGACAGGCAAGGCAACTTAGAACACCAGAGACGAACTGAAGGCACACAGAACCTTGGCCAAAACCAGCACCGAGCGAGGCGCCAGGACCCAGGGCCTAAGTAGGTCATCCCAAGAACTGGGACGGGGCCAGTAGTACTCAGAGAACCAACGCAAGTGACAAAAAAAAGCACTCACTGACAGAAGACACCCTCAGAATAGAAGGAGAACCCAGACATAACCCTCAAACCACAAGAGGGAGAAGTGCTGTAGAAGCAAAACAGATGAACCCAGAGGCAAATGCCAGTGCCCAGCAGTACCGAACCCGCGAAACACAATAACAGACAGCTGCTGCCAAAGACCAACAGGTGGCACCCATCAGGCATGAATAACCAACACTCAGGCTGCCATCCACTTTTCTACTGGACAGTAAAATCCAAAAACAGCTGCACCATAGGAACATGGGAGGGAATCTGCCAGAAAAGGGAGAAGCCCCAAAGGAAAAGAATGGAGCAGACCCCAGCTAACTAAAGCTCAGGCAACAAACTCCAAAAAGAAAGACCAGCACATATCCATACCCAGACCCACAGGCAGCCTGATCAACCAAGCAGCCAGGGGAGACAGAGAAACCAACAAGAGCCTAGGGAACAAGGCTCCCAAGGAAGCCACAAGGCCTGCAATCCTGAAGACACCCAGGAAGGAAGCATGGAAAACCACCAGCACCCAGACTGGAAAACCAGGAGGGAGACATCCATACCCCGTTATAATGTATGAAACATGCCCTTGAAAGGGGAAGGCATGCCAGGCAGGCCCACAGGATACACCAATACTACCAGCCCTAGCAGCCAACGGGGACCAGCATGAAAAAACAGGACATCCAGAAAACCAAACGGACCACACTAACGAGCTTAGGCAGGCCCAACACAGCCAAATAACAAGAAGCAACACCATAGAGGAACCCCCAATAGGAAAAACAGGGCACAGGACCCCATAAAATAGCCAGTCCTGACAGAGGAGAAACAGAGCAAGCACTATGCCACCAGCCCCTCAGACAGAAGGGGAGGCCCACAAAGGGAGAGAGCTAGGAACTGAAACGGCCCCAGTAGCAAACGTGGGAACAGGAATGACCTGCCATGAGGCTTCCACAACAAAAAAAGGTCCATGGAGCCAGAACTCAAGGCAGGACATGAGAAAACACTTCTCTGCAGTCGCCAAACAAGCAAAAGCGATCAAGAACGGGTGCACGCCCCCAAAACAGGAGGCGCTCACAGGGACCCCACCAGGATGGGGAGGCCCCCGGCACCCAAGACAACACACCTGCAATGGAGGGACACAGTCCCATGCAGACGCGGGGACAGTGACATGGGGGTGCCCATGGGCACCTGCTGGCCAGTAAAAAAGGCAACTGAACCAAGAGCCCCAAACAAAAAACAGACCGGACCACAACAGGGGCGCCATATGACCCCCGGAAGCCTGCAGTCAAGCCTGACATTAAAAAGGGGAAAAGGGGAGCAAAGCTGAACTGGGTCCCAAATCCCCAAACACAGACCGCCAGGTCGAGAGGAGCACCCCGCCAAGGCACCCTGACCCAAAAAAGACAAGACACACCAGCAGGGCCAAAAATTCAGCAAACCATGGCCCCACTGCACCATGGGTATACACCAGAAATGCTGCAAAAGTGGACATGAAATGAAGGGACAAACATATGAATGCAAACAGAATGAGGCCAAAAAATAATAAAAGGAGACTGTCATAACCAACCGTCCGCAAAAAGCGAGGATCAGAATCCCACACGCTACACCAAAAAGGAAGCAACTCCCAGAGCCCCGTGAAACCACACAGGGCCAAGGAAGACAAGGGAGGCAGAAACAACAACGGAGACCAGACGACCACTTGGAGGGCCGAACTGCTCGGCCCTGTGGAGCACCACCCAGGGTTGAGGGAAGCACAGCAGTCCTGCCCCCTGTCAAGCCAGACTGGTACATGGGAACCGAAAACAATCCTGGCTAGTGGAGCCACACCCAGGGAAGGAGGGGATCTGTGTGACTCCCTGGTCCCAGGGCTGCCGGGGGACTGTGTGGAAGGAAGCCACACACTGCCCAAGCAACCATCAGGAACAGGATGCCACCAAAGCAGGGCCGGCCTGTGCCAGAAAGGCACTGAAGGAGTGGGGTGTGTCGAGAAATGCCCCCAGCACCTCCCATCATGCCAGGCCTGTAATGCATTGGTCCATACCAGGGCCCTCACAAGAAACTGGTAACACCCCCGCCCCACTAGGAAAGTCGCAAACCTGACACTAGAAAGAGAATGACTAGCAAAAAGCCCCCCAATACCTCATCACCATGCCAGGTCCAGGAAACCAACAACTTGCATACTGTCCGTGACACAGCATACCAGGGCTCCGCACCCCACCTCACTCCAACAGCCAGAGGTCAGGGACACCCAGAATCACCAGCAATACTCACCACAGGGGAGAAGCAATACCTGGCCATTGGAGGCCCGACACCAGGACACCACCACCAACTTCGAGATGACGAGGCCCCTTGTACCACCTCACACTTCCCCTAAGCCACGCAGGGAGGGAGGCTGAAATCCATCTAGCTGACACACCCGCCCACCTGGGATGCCAGCCGGCTATAAGAACCATAGGAGGAGCCCCAGCCTCCTTCCTGGTCCAGAACATACTTTCAGCAGACACAAAAAAGAACAGGTGCAATGCTGGGTAAGTACACCTTATGTGCAGCCGGTGGGAGGAGTTGGGAGGTTAGAGGTCCCAGCATTCCTCGTTCTTTTTTTCTGTCAGCGAGATAGGTTTATCTCACTTCCCCTAAGCCACGCAGGAAAGAAGGCAGATATCCATCTAGCTGACACCCCCGCCCAGCTGGGATGCCAGCCGGCGATGAGAAGCATTGGAGGAGCCCCAGCCCCGGAGGAGCCACCCTCCTTCCTAGTCCAGAACATCCTGTCAGCAGACAGAAAAAAGAACAGGTGCAATGCTGGGTAATACACCTTATGTACTCCCGGTCGGAGGAGTTGGGAGGGTAGGGTTCCCAGCAATCCTCGTTCTTTGTGAGATGTGTCTGTATGTGGATACAGCCTGGGATTCTGTTCAGGGTCTGTAGGAGGCTGGCCTGGCTTGTAGTGGGTACCAAGGGGTACTTACACTCTGTGCCAGGTCCAGTTATCCCTTATTAGTGTAGAAGAGGTGTTTCTAGCAGCTTAGGCTGATAGAAGGTAGCTATAGCAGAGCAGCTTAGGCTGAACTAGGAGACATGCAAAGCTCCTACTATACCACTGGTGTCATATGCACAATATCATAAGAAAACACAATACACAGATATACTAAAAATAAAGGTACTTTATTTTTATGACAATATGCCAAAAGTATCTCAGTGAGTACCCTCAGTATGAGGATGCCAAATATACACAAGATATATGTACACAATACCAAAAATGTGCAGTAATAGCAAAAGGAAGTAATGCAAGCAATGTAAAGTTACAGTAGATTGCAATAGGAGCACATACCATATACTCCAAAAGTGGAATGCGAACCACGAATGGACCCCAAACCTATGTGAGCTTGTAGAGGGTCGCTGGGGCTGTAAGAAAACAGTGAGGGTTAGAAAAAATAGCCCACCCCAAGACCCTAAAAAGTAGGTGTAAAGTGCACCTATATTCCCCAGAGAGCACAAAAGTCGTGATAGGGGAATTCTGCAAGGAAGACCAACACCAGCAATGCAACCAAAGTGGATTTCCGGACCTGAGTACCTGTGGAACAAGGGGACCAAGTCCAAGAGTCGCGACAATGTCGAGAGTGGGCAGATGCCCAGGAAATGCCAGCTGAGGGTGCAAAGAAGCTGCCACCGGTTGGTAGAAGCTGTGGATTCTGCAAGAACGAAGAGGGCTAGACACTTCCCCTTTGGAGGATAGATGTCCCACGTCGTGAAGAAGCTTGCAGAGGTGTTCCCACGCAGAAAGACCGCAAACAAGCCTTGCTAGCTGCAAGGGTCGCGGTTAGGGTTTTTGGATGCTGCTGTGGCCCAGGAGGGACCAGGATATCGCCACTTGGATGAGGAGACAGAGGGGGCGCCCAGCAAGTCAGGGAGCCCTCACAGAAGCAGGCAGCACCCGCAGAAGTACCGGAACAGTCACTTGGAAGAGGAGTGAACTGGAGTCCACCCAAAGACACAAAAGGGAGTCCCACGACGCCGGAGGACAACTCAGAAGGTTGTGCACTGCAGGTTAGAGTGTCGGGGACCCAGGCTTGGCTGTGCACAAAGGAAATCCTGGAAGAGTGCACAGGAGCCGGAGCAGCTGCAAATCACGCGGTACCCAGCAATGCAGTCTAGCGTGGGGAGGCAAGGACTTACCTCCACCAAACTTGGACTGAAGAGTCACTGGACTGTGGGAGTCAGTTGGACAGAGTTACTGAGCTCCAGGGACCACGCTCGTTGTGCTGAGAGGGGACCCAGAGGACCGGTGATGCAGTCTTTTGTTGCCTGCGGTTGCAGGGGGAGGATTCCGTCGTCCCACTGGAGATTTCTTCAGAGCTCCTGGTGCAGAGAGGAGGCAGGCTACCCCCAGAGCATGCACCACCAGGAAATAGTCGAGAAGGCGGCAGGATCAGCGATACAAGGTTGCAGTAGTCGTCTTTGCTACTTTGTTGCGGTTTTGCAGGCGTCCTGAGCAGTCAGCGGTCGATCCTTTGGCAGAAGGTGAAGAGAGAGATGCAGAGGAACTCGGATGAGCACTTGCATTTGTTATCTAAAGAATCCCCAAAGCACAGACCCTAAATAGCCAGGAAAGGAGGTTTGGCTACCTAGGGAGGAGGATAGGCTAGCAACACAGGTAAGAGCCTATCAGAAAGAGTCTCTGACGTCACCTGCTGGCACTGGCCACTCAGAGCAGTCCAGTGTGCCAGCAACACCTCTGTTTCCAAGATGGCAGAGGTCTGGAGCACACTGGAGGAGCTCTGGGCACCTCCCCTGGGAGGTGCAGGTCAGGGGAGTGGTCACTCCCCTTTCCTTTGTCCAGTTTCGTGCCAGAGCAGGGCTGGGGGATCCCTGAACCGGTGTAGAATGGCTTATGCAGAGATGGGCAACATCTGTGCCCATCAAAGCATTTCCAGAGGGTGGGGGAGGCTAATCCTCCCCAGGCCTGACACCTTTTTCCAAAGGGAGAGGGTGTAACACCCTCTCTCTGAGGAAGTCCTTTGTTCTGCCTTCCTGGGCCAGGCCTGGCTGGACCCCAGGAGGGCAGAAACCTGTCTGAGGGGTTGGCATCAGCAGCAGCTGCAGTGAAACCCCGGGAAAGGTAGTTTGGCAGTACCCGGGTCTGTGCTAGAGACTCTGGGGATCATGGAATTGTCTCCCCAATGCCAGAATGGCATTGGGGTGACAATTCCATGATCTTAGACATGTTACATGGCCATGTTCGGAGTTACCATTGTGACGCCATACATAGGTAGTGACCTATGTATAGTGCACACGTGAAATGGTGTCCCCGCACTCACAAAGTCCGGGGAATTTGCCCTGAACGATTGAGGGGCACCTTGGCTAGTGCCAGGGTGCCCACACACTAAGTAACTTTGCACCCAACCTTCACCAGGTGAAGGTTAGACATATAGGTGACTTATAAGTTACTTATGTGCAGTGTAAAATGGCTGTGAAATAATGTGGCCATTATTTCACTCAGGCGGCAGTGGCAGGCCTGTGTAAGAATTGTCAGAGCTCCCTATGGGTGGCAAAAGAAATGCTGCAGCCCATAGGGATCTCCTGGAACCCCAATACCCTGGGTACCTCAGTTCCATATACTAGGGAATTATAAGGGTGTTCCAGTATGCCAATGTAGATTGGTAAAATTAGTCACTAGCCTGTTAGTGACAATTTTGGTATACAGAGAGAGCATAACCACTGAGGTTCTGGTTAGCAGAGCCTCAGTGAGACAGTTAGGCATCACACAGGGAACACATACATATAGGCCACAAACTTATGAGCACTGGGGTCCTGGCTAGCAGGGTCCCAGTGACACATAACAAACATACTGAAAACATAGGGTTTTCACTATGAGCACTGGGCCCTGGCTAGCAGGATCCCAGTGAGACATTGAAAACACCCTGACATATACTCACAAACAGGCCAAAAGTGGGGGTAACAAGGCTAGAAAGAGGCTACTTTCTCACACAACCCCACCCCCCCAAACGAAGGACAATAAGGCTAACCTTGGCCAGTTGAGACTTTATTGTCTAAGTGGTGATAAGTGGAGAGTAGCTCTGCAATAGACTGGTTACTCCCTTTATCATCTCCTATATGGTTACTTCCCTGTGGGGATGTAAACCACCCTGTTTGAAGTTTTTTAGCTAAGCAACAATGTGAAGATATATTTTCAGAGTTTCTATCAGTAAGTTTTAGTTTAGAGCAGTGGGAATTGTCCACTGGACCTATTTTTAGTGATGAGAATGCCAGACAGGGATGCTGTCTCAGTAAAGCCATAGCTGGGCAAAAACTTTGTCCATATGGCTGGAAGAGAGAACAGGGATGCTGTTTCTCTTGAGTTGGAGCAGGGATGCTGTCCTATAAGCTCCACACTAGGGCAGGGCTGCTGTCCTAAGTGTTGTGAGGTAGTGCAGGGTTTCTGCACTAAAGTTTCTCTGAGAGGGTTGGAGGGATGCTCCATGTTAAGTAAAATGGTGCTCTTTTTCTCACCAATATTAGTTATCCCACAGAGAGGTACTTCCACCTCAGGGAGTACAGCTATGCCAGCTGATGATTCCCTTGGAACAGGTGCTACCCCAGGAGAGGTTTCTCCCACCACAGGAATGGTATCCTGAATGGCAGGGTGGGTAGGGGATACTGTGATACCCTTTTTACCTTTTGTTGGAGAGGGATCCTGAGTTTTCAGTTCTTTTTCTCCCCTTTGCTTTTTCATTTCAGTAGAAATGAGAGGGAACAATTCCTCATGGATACCCAGCATGGCTGCATGGGCATAAAACTCTACCTCAGCCCAACCTGAGGTCTCTAGGTCATTTCCTAAGAGACAGTCTACAGGTAAGCTAGGTGATACTACCACCTGCTTAGGGCCAGTAACTCCACCCCAACTAAGCTGAACTATAGCTAAGGGAAGAAACTTAGTGGAGTTATGGACATCAATAATCTTATACTGTTGTCCAATTATGTGTTGTTGAGGAGCCACTAGGTTTTCAGTCACCAAAGTGATACTGGCACCTGTGTCCCTGTAGGCCTGGGCCTCAACACCATTTATTGAAACTGTCTGCCTGTACTTATCCATTGTAAGGGGACAAGCAGCCAGTGTGGCAAGGCCAATGTCATTAGGTGTGACAGAAACTGTCTTGAGACTGGACAAAGACAAATGACATCCTGGAAGAGTGCACAGGAGCCGGAGCAGCTGCAAATCATGCGGTACCCAGCAATGCAGTCTAGCGTGGGGAGGCAAGAACTTACCTCCACCAAACTTGGACTGAAGAGTCACTGGACTGTGGGAGTCACTTGGACAGAGTTGCTGAGTTCCAGGGACCACACTCGTCATGCTGAGAGAGGACCCAGAGGACCGGTGATGCAGTCTTTTGTTGCCTGCGGTTGCAGGGGGAGGATTCTGTCGTCCCACTGGAGATTTCTTCAGAGCTCCTGGTGCAGAGAGGAGGCAGGCTACCCCCAGAGCATGCACCACCAGGAAACAGTTGAGAAGGCGGCAGGATCAGCGATACAAGGTTGCAGTAGTCATCTTTGCTACTTTGTTGCGATTTGGCAGGCGTCCTAAGCAGTCAGTGGTCGATCCTTTGGCAGAAGGTGAAGAGAGAGATGCAGAAGAACTCGGATGAGCACTTGCATTCGTTATCTAAAGAATTCCCCAAAGCAGAGACCCTAAATAGCCAGGAAAGGAGGTTTGGCTACCTAGGAAGGAGGATAGGCTAGCAACACAGGTAAGAGCCTATCAGAAAGAGTCTCTGGCGTCACCTGCTGGCACTGGTCACTCAGAGCAGTCCAGTGTGCCAGCAACACCTCTGTTTCCAAGATGGCAGAGGTCTGGAGCACACTGGAGGAGCTCTGGGCACCTCCCCTGGGAGGTGCAGGTCAGGGGAGTGGTCACTCCCCTTTCCTTTGTCCAGTTTCGCGCCAGAGCAGGGCTGGGGGATCCTTGAACCGGTGTAGACTGGCTTATGCAGAGATGGGCACCATCTGTGCCCATCAAAGCATTTCCAGAGGCTGGGGGAGGCTACTCCTCCCCAGCCCTGACACCTTTTTCCGAAGGGAGAGGGTGTAACACCCTCTCTCTGAGGAAGTCCTTTGTTCTGCCTTCCTGGGCCAGGCCTGGCTGGACCCCAGGAGGGCAGAAACCTGTCTGAGGGGTTGGCAGTAGCAGCAGCTGCAGTGAAACCCCGGGAAAGGTAGTTTGGCAGTACCCGGGTCTGTGCTAGAGACTCGGAGGATCATGGAATTGTCTCCCCAATGCCAGAATGGCATTGGGGTGACAATTCCATGATCTTAGACATGTTACATGGCCATGTTCGGAGTTACCATTGTGACACCATACATAGGTAGTGACCTATGTATAGTGCACGCGTGAAATGGTGTCCCCGCACTCACAAAGTCCGGAGAATTTGCCCTGAACGATGTGGGGTCACCTTGGCTAGTGCCAGGGTGCCCACACACTAAGTAACTTTGCACCCAATCTTCACCAAGTGAAGGTTAGACATATAGTTGACTTATAAGTTACTTATGTGCAGTGTAAAATGGCTGTGAAATAATGTGGGCATTATTTCACTCAGGCGGCAGTGGCAGGCCTGTGTAAGAATTGTCAGAGCTCCCTATGGGTGGCAAAAGAAATGCTGCAGCCCATAGGGATCTCCTGGAACCCCAATACCCTGGGTACCTCAGTACCATATACTAGGAAATTATAAGGGTGTTCCAGTATGCCAATGTAGATTGGTAAAATTGGTCACTAGCCTGTTAGTGACAATTTTGGTATACAGAGAGAGCATTACCACTGAGGTTCTGGTTAGCAGAGCCTCAGTGAGACAGTTAGGCCTCACACAGGGAACACATACATATAGGCCACAAACTTATGAGCACTGGGGTCCTGGCTAGCAGGGTCCCAGTGACACATAACAAACATACTGAAAACATAGGGTTTTCACTATGAGCACTGGGCCCTGGCTAGCAGGATCCCAGTGAGACAGTGAAAACACCCTGACATATACTCACAAACAGGCCAAAAGTGGGGGTAACAAGGCTAGAAAGAGGCTACTTTCTCACAGGGTCCAGTACTCTAAAGGCTGCAAATAAGGCAGATATGTTTGCGTATTGTGAGCTGAAAGGCAGGACTACAAATGGTTGAGGGCAAGCAGTTCACCTAAGCATATAACCACACTCCTAGCTTGCCACCTGCAAGATCCATTTGTACTGGTTGGTGACTTCAACTGTGTCAAGACTACAGGCATGGACCAATCTCACCCACTGCTGCTAGGAACTTTTGAAAGCTCAGAGCGAAGTTAACAGTCTGGTTGCAGGGTTGGGACCTCATAGATTATTGGAGAGCGATTAATCTATTAAGCACTGTTATTTCTCTCTGTTTCCTATCCTCCACACACAAATTGATATGTAATTTTTCACAATAAATCTTAAAGGAGGAATTTATAGGGCAGATTATCTTGCAAAGGCAACGTCAGCACAAGGAGACATACACTACCAGAGATCCTAACTTGATAGCTGTATGTGTTAAAGCCGGACTATACTGTATTTGGGGCCATGCTGAAGGATGACATAACACGCTTTTTCAACACTAATGCTGATTCTTTAGATTAATGTGTTGGACAACCCGAAGTTAATGGAGTTTCAGTGCCAAGCGGCACATTCAACGAAATCTGTGAGATACTCTGTCTGTTTGGTTATAAGGAGAACTTGGCACAGAGAAACTCTAAGGGCAATAAAACTGGTCGACTATTAGCAAAGATGGCCCACAAGGTGACGTCACACACAGACATCATGACTATCAGGTATTTTGTTGGTCAGAGAGTGCACTCCCTGTGGGACATCCGTGAGTCCTGTGCTAGATACCATGAGAGACTTCATGCAATGCAAAACAAAATTAATAGGGAATGCATAAATTGTTATATGCAGGGTGTATCCCTGACTAAATTAAAACCTGTGCAGGCAGATGGACTAGAAAAACTGATTTTGTTGGACGAAATTGAATATGCTGTAGCACACATTGCCACTGGTAAAACACCTGGTAGAGATAGACTTGCTTTGGAATTCTACAAAGTGTTTCAGGGACAACTAGCTCAAAGACTGCTATACATCAATGTAGCAGTGTTTGAAGGGGATGCGCTTCCTCCTGCTACTGGGAGGCTTTTATAGTGGTGTTATTGAAAGCAGATCATGATCCCATGGAACTTGAGTCATAACATCCCTTATCACTGCTGTACCTAGATTGCAAAATCTCGGGAAAGGTACTAGCCGAATTATACCACAGCTATCCCACCAAGGTCAAAAGTGGGTTTGTACCATGCAAATGCATCACTCCTAACTTCCATAGGCTGGTTCATATTGTCATTATTGTCTCCTTGCAGCTGAGGTGGTCAGTGACAGCCTCCATAGATATGGAGAAGGTGTCTATTCTCTTGATTGGAATTTCCATCAGATGGTGCTGCAGTGGATGATTTTCCAGGACATTAGTGTGAGATGGATGCAGCTTTTGTATATGTTCCCGACAGCCTGGATCTGAACCGGAAAGCTAGTGTTGGATACCTGGCCCATTCAGCAGGGTACGGGACAGCGCTTTCACCGCTCACCCTTGTGTTAACAATAGAGCCCTTGGAGTGCTATGTGAAAAAGAAGAGAGACCAGCTAGAAATATGTATAAGTTATTGCACTCGTTTCATCTCACTAGACAAAGATTGCATATTGCTCTGAATGTGGGAGAGGGTTTGCCTTAGTTGTTATAGGTGGTGCATAGATTTAGCAAGATATTGGGCTGGCTGTCAATAGAGCTGTCCTGCGGGACAGAATTAGGGATTTAAGATATAAACCAGGTGGATGCACAAGACCTATCACTAGTTAGGCAGATGTAAAGCTTAGGGGAAAGGATCTGCAGAGAACTGGATTGTGCAGTATTCTGGAATCTGGGCTGTGTTGTGACCGTGGGTAGGTCATCTGTAATCTTATAGGATAAGCTCCCATTCTCTGTGATAGCAGGTGTGGCAATTTCCAAAATAGTGCTGTCGCCTAAAATGCTTTACTTCTTTGCAAACATCCCATTGAAACTTAAAAAGCCTTTCTTACTCTAATTGAATGCACTGCTGATACAACTGATATGGGGAATAGGCCAGCAATGCTAAGTTCTAGAGAAGTTGCACCTGCCTCTTGATGAAGGGGGCTTGGGGCTCCCTACTTTGACCTATACTAGCTAGCAGCACAGTACAGTGTCTGTGGGTCTAGCTTGAATTGAAGGCCTCCCCAGAACTAGTCTATGTGAATACAGAGATATCCCCGTTAGCCTTAATAGAGTACATCTTCAATACTCAGTTCCAAATATAACCTACTTGAATTATTTTACAGGCTGCAAAATACAACCGCTATATGAAACCGTTACATGAGACAGAGCACAGTGGGAACACCTTACACATATGACATGTCAATGGTGTTTTATACAGATTCAAACAAATTTCTAAGGTGGCAAACAAGGTGTCACGGTCCAGAACCACAATAATCACAGTTGGTAATTTGTCTGGCACACTCATGGCATTTGAAGAAATGAATGAAGCATATGAGGTTCTCTTAGTTTAATTTCTTATCCATGGAGCAGTGATAAGAGCAATCAAACATACGTGAAGTACTGCAGATTCTTTTCACTTGGGGCAGAAGGTGCCACTTGTTTATTGATTCATCAGAGTGATACGGAAAAAGAGTTCGGACACCCTAAGAGCCAAATGGAAAGATGACTTAGGTGAAGGTATGACTGAGGGTGAATGGGCACATGCTCTTCAATACACATGAGGGGTTGCTAAAAATGCTCGGCTTAAGCTTCCGCACTTTGATTATGGTCCTTGCACATACCTGACCTCAGCACACCTACTGGCCATTTCCAGAACACAGTCCATACTTGTGCAAGATGCTGTGAGAGAGACCCACTTCAGCCAAATGGTGTGGCCCTGTTAGGTAATCCACCAATGCTGCGGGGAGGTAACACACCGAATCGCTATCTGGACTGGTAGGCGGAACATAGACAAATCATTACCTAGTGTGTTTACCGTGACCAGAGGTAAACAAGTTTAGCAGCAAGTTCATTGACTTAGCCTTGGCTCTCGCAAAAAGGATGAAAGCCATGAACTAGATATCCCCCTAGGTTCCAGATCTCTAGAGATGCAAGTATGACCTGTGTAAGTATGCACAGGCTGAAGTAGATGCTAGCGGGATTACTTTAAAAGTGCAGAAGGAATAGCGACCCCACTAAAATAGATAGCACCTGTTACAGTTATTGGTCCACAAAATGGATGATACACTTCCTTATACGATATTTTCATTACGGCTACACATGGACATGGGATGATGGTGCCTCTATCATGGGGCCAGAAGGCAGCTGCACCCACCACTCTTGCAATACCGAAATTAGGGCCAGATGTACCAAAGGATTTTACCCATTCTGTGTCTATGGGAAAAAGCTTTCGTACATATGGCCCTTAAGGTATGACCGCACATTTGTTAAATGATTAAACTCATACAGTACATTTCCCAGCTACTGATTTTTTAATTCGCAAAGCCGATTGTAGATGTTATTTTAGATTTTATAAAAGAGAGAAAACAATTCTCAAAATATGCAAAGGCTTGTTTAAATGGGAAAATGTAATTTTGTCTTAAAAGTGAAAGCAGGTGTTTACAAAATTCCACTACAAGTTTGAGCATGATCAGAAGAGTGACTAAAACACACCATTTGGCTGTTAAATGTTTACCAGATAATGTAGGGACACATACGGTAGTAAACTTGCGTTGGAGTTATAGGGACTCTTCTTGTAATCCGGCGTGAGGGTGCATCTGTTTGCTGACATATTGCTAACGATTCGTTAACACATTGTATAGTGGGCTTTGGCTTCTTCCAAAGGATTATTACTTTCTTAACTCACACTAGTGGGTGCTTGGTGTATCTCCTGCTGTCTCGTACTCAGAGCTTGAATTCCAAAGCAAGAGGGCCTATTTAATATCGCACTCAGTCATCTTACATTCAGTTCTGTATTCCATACTTGTTCGTGTATGGCCATGAATCTTTTTTTATTTATGTTTGATGCCATAGGCTTTTAATAAAAAATGTAAAGACTTAAATGTGAACCATTACCACTTTCCCTTTTCTGCCACCACCACCTCCACACCATGACCATTATCACTAACATATCGATTACCATCACCACCGCCTACCAACAGCACCATTATTACAGTTAACTACACAAGTACCACCACTACAAAATTTGTGCATGGCTATGTTTGCATGTTTTAGCCCATGAAAGCCAGACCTAGTGGCTTTGCCAATGCTCTTTGATCAAGATTTTCACCTAAATACTTTCTCAAACCTAAGTTGCATGGTGTGCCTGATTGTTTGCTGCTATAGCGCTGCTATAGATGTGCGTATAGGTGGACAACTGTTCAATGAGTAATAAATGTTCTTGATTCACCATCTTGTTTGACTCTCTTGCTACCTGGTTCATAAATTCGTAGCCTAGTTACAGCCAAAGAGTTAATGAGTCTCGACTGTCACCTGGTATGGCTTTGCATTGCTCACACTAGAAACCAATTTGTTTTCACAAAATGTTAAAAAGCCCTTCATGGCTCCAAAAGAATCAAAAAGGAATAAAAGAAACAGACACGTGTATGCAGTATTATCAAATGTATATTCAGAAGCAGTAAAGCATCAGTTCTTGTTTTCATTCCCCAAAAATATAGTGGACGAAGCAACTCTTATGCAAGTTATTTATTTCTTTGTTATTCAATTATTAAATTTGTAAAAGAGCAAGACAGAGTAGTCTGACTTCAGTTAATTTACTACATGGTACAAGGGAATTGATGCACACTCCTATGCAAGTTACAGCAGTTTGTATAATGATGATAACAACAGGTGGCAAATATTTTGGTGCCGTTCTTGTTTCCACCCAAGTACTCAAAGTGAAAAGCGCCACAGGGATAAGTGGTGGAAATCGGAGATGTTCACAGTTTTATTCTACATATGGATTGCCATGCGCCAAATCATTAATAGCAGGGGCGGCTGCTGGCAGGAAGGACTGGTGTAGCAGTATGTGGAGCGAGGGACAAAAAATAATAATTTTAAAAAAAGAATGCTTACCTGCTGCACTGCTCCTGGTGCCTCAGTGCTTCTGCCTTCCTCCCCTGCAGACCCAATCCAGAAGCTTCTTTCATGCTGTTACACATCCCGAAAGGAGCGCTGGGATTGGTCTGAGTGGGCTGAAATGCCGCCCAGGGAGGGAGTGGGAGCCAGCACTTGGTCTCCACCCGGCTGTAAAACACAGCTGGGTGGAGAGCTCTAAGTGTGCATGTCAGTTTGGCCGACCTTTAACGGCCGACCAAACCAACATGTGCACTTGGAGTAAACCTACCACTCCTACCCCCCACTCCTGTGACACAGAAAATGCTGGCCCACCACATTCTACTTACGCGGAAAAATAAAATTATATAAAAAATATTTTTATTATCATTTTATTTTTCTGCTTCCCTGCGTCCTCCTTTCAGCAAGGGGGTGACACTACTCCTCCATAGCGGAGGGGCGGCCCCGTCTCTAAGATAACAAGAGTTATGATTTGTCCAGTAATTGCCACAAAGCCTGGTTCATTGGGTCTTGCTCTTGATACTCTATGTCAGGATTGACACTTTGCTCTAATGTTGGGAACATACTTCAAGCAAATGCTTTTGAGGAGACACTAAAACAACATGAGAGTCCAGGAACAGTGACCTTCGTTTTGGCAGTGAGCATACTTTAATGGATGGGTACGTTAGAAATCATTGTGTCTATCTTAGGAGCATGTAGAAGGTAGCAGGCTACCCAGTATGATGGGGAAGTGTGTCTACCTCTTGCCAGTTCTCAGGATTCCTTAGTGGCATTGAAATGAGTGTTAATGAACATACAGTACATGAAATCCTGACACCCATATCAGTAGACCTTCCAAATAAATCATAAGCCATAAGACAATTTCTATTGGTATATGAAATTCCATGGCCAGAAATATGACATTATTATGAAAATCAACTTGAGATGTTATTTTCTTATTGTGCCATGCTCAATGACCAATATTCATACCCACCAGCAATCTTCAAATCATATTTACTTTAATTTGAGGTGCGTCTTTGTTATTTTTAACGTTCACTGTGAGGCACCATAAGGAAATATTGACATCAACTATAGCACTCTTTTTACTTGTGTCATGTTTTACACATAAATAGACAGAGAATGCTGGTAATTGTCTTTGGGTGATTTTGAAGGTGCCTTGAATTCAATTATAAAAATAGCAATGTTTATAGATGTGGCTGTGAAAAGTGAAAACTCGTAGTAACTTTTATAATAGTAAGTACATATTCAAGTCATCACTCCGAGTGTTTACTTAATAAAGATTAATCTATATTTGTATAAAAATAGCAAAACAACAGATATATAGAAAAACACTGGAAAATGATGTCTTCTCTCACTGAATCTTAATGGCATTCTTCACTTTTCTTACCTCTATTCTAAGTTGTTTCTTACATTTAGGTTTCAGCTCCGCACTCTTTGTAGAGAACCAAACATTGTGTAGTCCATGTGGGAATGATTTCCTTTTAAAAGTTAATTTACAGATTAATTAACACTATAGGCCTGATGTAGATCTTTGCAGTAATGGTCCTGCTATCAATTTTTTGATGGAAAACCCATCCGCCTGCCTGATTTAGATGCTGGTGGGACCATAGGCGAAAGAGTGCCCAAGTCCTACTGACTCCACTATGAATCTCCAGCCACCTCGATGGCAGCATCGGGAATAAGAGCTGACGGTGATACTCCAGCCACCTTTACTGCCGAGCAGATTTGAATGTGCCTTACCATCAAGCCAACTGTGGCAGTCTGACCTCTACATCTGAGTTGGTGGATTGGAGGGGGAAGGGGCACAAAAACTACCTCTTACCTCATTTGCGCTTCTATTTTGGACTGGACCCAACTGAATATCACCTGCGGTCGCTGCTGCCACTGGACCATGGAGGACACATGACCCCTGCTGTTGCTGGATTCGAAGGGTAGGATACTGGATGTACTGTGTACATTGTGTGGACACTGCACATGAGCTCGGGACATCTGCATAAATACACATATCACAGATATTTGTTTAAAATACCTCTGACATGCATATGTCGGGAACACATTTGTGTCAGTGATTCATGGGGACACACTGGTACATGCTGCATATCACACTCATACACAGTTGTTATTGTGGTATCAGTAATCATTGCCAAATTATTGACAAATACATCTTGGCATCACAATAACAATGGTATTAAATGTGTCACCATGTCTACATGTGCACATTGCAAGTGAATCTGTACCTGTGATGTTGTGAGTTCAGTTGTGTGTGTATATGTGTGTGTGTGTGTGAGATTGGATTGGGTGGTCAAGGCAGAAGGAGCTGAAGTGGGTGATGTGGTCGTGTCTGTATGTGTGCCATATGAATGTGGGTCTGATATCTGTTAGGTATTTTGGGTTGTGCATTGTGTTGCTGTGTGCATCATTCAGGTGTATGTTGTGTGGTGGTCATTGTGATGTGTGCAATTGTGCTTATGTGTGGGTGTGTTTGTGCAGATGTGTTGGTTGTGGTTGCATTGCATGTGTGTGTATGTATGTGTAGTGTCAATGGTGTGCGTGTATATTGTGTCATGGATGTATGGCAATACGTGTTCTTTGCAAGTTAATTTTGTGTTGTAGTGGAACGGCAATGGATAATAGAGTGTGTGTTGTGTGATGTGTTTTGCAGGTGGACACATATGGCTAAAGTACAGTGTGTGTGCATGTGTGTGTCGCTTACCTCTATGGGATAGCTACTGCACAATGCCGTTTGGCTTCCGCGATGGTCTCCCCCTGTCAGCTGTTCGCCAGCAGTACACCGCCTGCAGGACTGTAACATCTAAATAGGGTCCATGGGAACCCTCCAGCCTCATGACTTGGAATAGCACTCCGTTGTGGCGGTCTGTGTCTCAGCCACAATACAGCTAAATATGGAGGGCGGAACAATGTTGACTTGACGGTGTTTTGGATTCCGCCGCCAAGGCTGGTTGGCTGTGATACCACCAAGATCTAAATCAGGCCCTATGTCTTTACCAAAAAGATTACATGATAGAGAAACAAATAGGGATGAAATGATAATAAAACTTATTTTCTAGAGTGCAGTTTGTAAAAAGTCTTTAGGGCACAGTAATAGAAATAGTAGTATACACAAGGCCCGATTTGCAGAACTCCTGGCTGGAGAGTCTGAATTTTACACTTGTAGGCTTTCTTCTTTGATTTATATACATTTCAGACTTTTGCCGACTTCACTAAGAATTACTGGATAAGCCTGGCATACTTGCAACTCAAGCCTAATGCACATGAACTTACTTGGATGAACATTTCAGCATATGGTGTCTCAATTTCAAATGGCGAAAATGGAATGCAAAACAACAGTTAGATGTTTATTTTTGATTGTTACCCAATGCCCCACTGATTATGAGAGTACCTCTACGTTTCCACCTTGGATACATATCTACTCCATCCTTTGAGATATCTAATCACATACATGGCTGTAAGGTGATTGGTAAACGTTTGCGAATTCCCATAAACCTTTACATTCGTAGGTGTTCCCTTGATTTGGGTTGATATTCAAAAGGCTGGTGTTTTTTAACTGTGCATACTTTCTGCAAATCCCTTTGCACTCATGATACAAAACATTATGCAGTGCCTAAATAGACGGTGCTTTTCCTTCTGTGGGCCCTTATCACAAAGAAATTTCTAAATCTGCCGAGGCCTGGTATATACGTATTCATTATGGAGATTTATGACTAGTTAAATTTTTTCTACATCAGAAATTTTCAGAGAGCAAGAAAGTGAAAAGCAAACACATCAGAAAGATGCAGGACGAGAAACAGGGGGGAAGGGGGGGGGGGGGGAAGCTGGAGCGTCCAAGAGTGAGATAAGGAGGCAAGTCGTGTCTGGTAGTGAATTGAAGAGGCATGAGACGGCTTTGAAGCTACACAGCCTTGGTATTTGTCGTGCCAACACTTTATTGCGCCCAGGCTTGGGCTTCTCAGTAGAGCTTTGGGAACCGGCACTCATTATTTTACAAATTAAGCACTGAGGTTTCCCAACCAGTCATGAAGAGCATACATTCCAGACTAACGGTGTGTGATTCACTTGGGACGTAACTTTTGATTATTTTGATAGCAACTTTCTTTTGTTTGATCTCATTTCTTGAAAATGAGGTGTACCTGACACCCTTTACTTTTATAAAGCACATTTATTGTTAGTTTCTTTGAGGAGTAACAATGAGAAATATTTAAAATGGTGAAACAGAAGTATGTACAACAATAAACAAGAATGCGAATTCCTCCATGGTTTTAATTAGGGAACTCTGGCAAGCATGGTAACATGCTTAGTAGGTTCATGTGCCTGCTGCAGGTACCTGGATTCATACACTAGCTTAGATACTGACAAGACCGTCCATCTTTTTCAAAGCTGACGCTGAGTGTTGATGGATTTGGATAGTGCCCACAACTGTTGTTTAGAACACGTGGATACCACAGTGGGGACTTTAGTTTATTTGGAAACAAGTTAGTGTAGTATTAGCATTGATATGTATGCATTTCAGTGACCAATACCTGCAGTGCAATGTACTGTTGCTCAGCATATTAGTATGAGCGGTGGGTGGCATAATTACCATGTTTCAGGTTTTGCATTAAAGAACTTTATTTTAAAAACTGCAGGCATTTTCCTTTTGGCAGGATACCATTAATATGCTTTTGGAAGCTGCTGTCTCTCATAAAAGAGGAGTGTTGCTGTAGAACTATTATTCTTCAGTTAATCATAACTCACAGCCTTTTTTAAAATACTCAACCAAAAAATATTTTTCCTTTACCAGCCGTAATAATTTTTATGAAGTACCCTTTTGGAAACTAGCTTGCTCTTGGAATTAGATTATTGTGTTTAAAAGGCTAAGTACATTAAAGACAGAACAAAAAGCAGTGGCAAGAGCAACTCCAGGCAGGGGGTAGAAACCCATTTAAAGCCACTGCAGGGTGAGAAGCTGAATTGGGATGCACTCTATCATCAAATCTCTGACTATGGCATACAAGGTAGGGAAAGTATAAGTAATGGTTCATTTACAGGTAAGGAGGCCTGCATGGTTAAACGTGTTACTGTTCTAAAGTGTACTCAGCATTTAGGCCCTGTTTACGAGTTTGTGAATTCCCATAAACCTTTACATTCATAGGTGTTCCCTTGATTTGGCTTGATATTCAAAAGGCTGGTGTTTTTTTTACTGTGCATACAGTGGCCCCCTGAACCTGTTCTCCGCCAGCCTTTCCATGGTAGTGAAACTGCCATGAAAAGGCTGGTGGAGAACCAGGTTGTAATCAGCAAGGTGGGGCTGCGTGCAGCGCAGCTCTGGCTGAGTGCCACCTGCACCTGCCATCAGCCCGTCAGGATGACAGTAGCAGTGCATTACGAGGGTGATGGGCAGTAGAACCCCTGCATTTCCAATGCCACAGGCATGGGCAGTGCAGGGGCCACCTGTGTGGCCCCCTGCACCAGTTCTCCGCCAGCCTTTCCATGGTGGTGACACTGCTATGAAAAGGCTGGTGGAGAACCAGGTTGTAATCAGCAAGGTGGCGCTGCATGCAGCGCCGCCCTGGCTGATTCCAACCTGCACCTGCCATCAGCCCATCGGGATCACAGTAGCAGTGGTCCAGACCGCCACCGCGAGTCTGTCAGTCTAGTGACCACCGGACTCGTAATTAGGCCGTTCGAATGTTGCTAGGTAGAGGAGAGTTTTAAGGAAAACCAGGAAATAAACTAGAATGTATACAACAGAATGTGAGTAAACTATGCTGCACCAGTTCTCTATTGATGAAGAAATACAGCTGAAGGTATGAAGCTTGACATTTCTTAACATAAATGCTGTAATATTGCTGAATGTGTAGACCAAGATTAACGAAGGATGCTTTATGATTTTGACTGCAAACAGTATTTATATAGCAGCATAATTCACAAAAGACAATCCGCCGCTTTGCACAATTATCACCTTGCGTCCCAACTTGTGCAGCAGCGCTGTGACTAGCACAACAGCCAACGCGCTGCGTACCAGACGCATGCTGCACGTTGAAAGATTGCGCGAGCGTGAGTTGTTGAGGCTGCGCTTCTCTGTGACATCTTGTGCAGATGCAAGTCTTTAAGACGAGCCTTGCTAATTGGCATGTGTTGAAAAAAAAGTATTCACCAATCCCACACACAACAAAAGTCAACTTTAAACAAATGTGGGTTACTCTCATGGACGGTGCAACCCCGTGGAGAACAACAGGCCTACTGCTAAATAATGTTCAGAAGTAACACAGGATTCGATTCTTCTCTGGGAAACAGCGATGTTGAGCTTTTGAGAGGTTCCTGGCTGATTCCTCAGTCATTACCAAATTGCTGTATCGGGTTCCACAATAAAGACGAAGGACAAATTACGAGTTTGGCGGTCACTAGACTGCCAGACTCGGGGTGGTGGTCTGGACGGCGGCTGCTGTGGTGGTCCTACTGCCACATTACGACCCTGGTGGTCCGACTGCCAGGGTACTGCCATCTGTGCCAAGATTGGTGATCCCGAAGAGCTGACGGCGGGTGCAGTGCCACCCTGCTGATTACAACCCGGTTTCACCACCATAAAATGGTACCATAAAATCCCTGCCCAGCACCCACCAAGGTGTTGGGCAGTATTACGAGGGTGCTGCTGCCCCCTGTGGGCATCCGCATTGCCGCCCTCTCAATTAAGAGTTAGCGACAATGCTGCTCCCACTTTCGCGCTGGTTTAATGGGCGGAAACCTTGGTTTCGGCCCGTCAGCCCAACGGGAAAGTCATAATGGTGTGAGCAGGGAGGTCGCCACTACAGTGCCAGCAACCCTGTCCTGAGTTTGGCTGACGAGTGTTCCTGTCTGCCAAACTCGTAATCAGGGTCAAAATCTTCTGTGGTTATTAGATTCTTTATTTGACAGAGAAATCAATGCTCTGTCTGACAGACCAGACACCAACTGCTCATCTCGTAAACCACCCAACCACCATGGAATTCTCACGTCATAAAGCTCCTCCCTACCTAGCAACATTCTAAATGCTGAATACACCATATAACAGTTACCTCCTTATGCCCTGCGTATGGAGCTGAATTTTGTATTTAGAGATTATTTTAAACATATTAATTCCAATATATGGACCCATGCACTTTAATATTCTTTCCTGAAAAAGGGTTTCAGCTATCCTTGTTACAAATAGAAGTTGGTACCAGCATGTGTTACTGATCTGCTAGTGCTACCATGATAACCTTGGTTGCATGATATGTTGCTCCTGTCTCTGTTCTTTGACCTCTACTTCATCTTCCTTTCTCCCAGCTCTCGCTCCATATTTCTGTTCTTTCTTCACCTTCCAACTCAAAACTATTTCCAGTCTTCACCTTTCTTACATCCACCTTTTTCTCCACATTTGCTTTCTATTTGCATTACTTTGTTAATAATATCCTCTCCCAAAATTTGCAGTATAAAATAAATATTTACTCTAGGCCATACTACATGTTCTCCCATGTCTAGTCCAAGTAGCTTATGTAGTCTTGTTTTTAGTTTAGGTGTTGGCATGAAGAGAGGAACTCTGGGGTATTGCTTATTTTAAGTCATTGTTGGGAATTGTTTGAAGTTTGTAGCAACGAGAAACACACCATGAATGCCCTCCTTTCTACTACTTCGTCAGGGTACTTTGCACAGAGAGAAGGTTTTGGTATGTACTGTTGGACAAAGATCTTCTATGAATTAGTCATTATTTATTTGCTTATTTATATGTTTATTGCACACAACCTACACCAGACAGAGCTAGTTTTTAGAAAGACAAAGAGAATCACTAGAAAAGAAAAAGAAAGTAGGCTATCTACATTTAGGGAAACGTTTAGGTGTAGCTTCCATTGGTGCAGCAGTTGCATTTGTACTGGGGCCCAGAGGCCTAAGGGGCCAACTGAGCCCTGATTATTGCTGCATTTTATATTCAAACAGCAGCCAGAAGACCCACTTCCTTCCTTGCACTAGGGCTGATGACAGATTGTTTATTGCTGCTGGGGAAAAGGGAAGGTAGCAGAAAATAAAAAAAAGTAAAAGTATGATCAGTGCATTACTGAACAGGCTATTTCCAGAGAGTTATAAATAATAACACAGTATAGTGTTAAAAGAAGCCCGGATCAGAATTAATCCCGAAGGTCGGTTTCAGCTTGGTCTTGAATGTCTTGAGGGATATGTCATCTTTGCATTCTGAATGAATGCGTTCTACAATTCTGTGTGTCTGCTGTGGAGAGTTGTTTACATTCAGAGTTTTTCTTTCTCCACTTGGCTGTTGAGATGATGGACTCTGCTGGAACGTGGGTTTCTTGTGGACTTTTTTTAGGTAAACAAGTCCAATGGGTATTTAGGGGAGTTAGTTTTCCAAATGATGCTCTTGCAGTTTATTTTGAATTGATGGTTAATGGGAAGCCATTTTGGTTTGTTTTGGTATGGTGAGATGTGCTCTTGTTTTGTTTCCGGCCAAAATACATTTTGTCTACACTGATTTTGGCCCATTTCTAGTTTTGAAAGGCTCTTTGCTGAAGCGAGGATAATAGATGATCAGTACAGTAATATGAATAAGACTAGGGCTTGCCATGCCTAATATGGAGCAGAATTTGGTTATGCTGTAGAGACGAAAATGTGCATTTTCTGTAATTTCTCGTACAGGAGTGGAGATTGAGAGGTCAGAGTTAAATCTGACTCCCGAATTTTTCGCTATTTCAACAGGAGCACTGGTAGGAAATGAAAGTTCTGATGGATTTTTTACCCCAAATATTAGTATGACTATTTTGTCTGTGTTCATACAGAGGAAGCTAATATCCATCCAGTTTTTGGTGGCCACTAAGCAAGGGGCAGTTGCCGAGGAGTCGTATCTATCTTTCTGAAGGTCTACCTGGATCAAAGTGTCGTCTGCATACATTTGAAATGTTATGCAAAAGAGGAGACTGCATCTTCTAACGGGCATACCTACACATTAAACAGAATTGATGACAGCAGTGAATCCTGCCTCTGTGCTTGGCAAAGAAATTTTCAGCTGTGAATTGAGCACTTTTGATTTCTATTCGTTAGGATGGATCGAATCCAGTTTGGTTCTTTACCACCAATGCCAAGGTCAATTTCAAGGCATGCTAGAAGGATTTTATGATTTACCATTTCAAAGGTTGTAGTACTACCAGTGTATCATCATGACCTTTCTCTCAGAATTTTAGCAAATGTTCTCTTGCGTTCATGATCGCCAATTCTGTACTGCAATTGGTCTGAAGCCAGATTGTAGTTCTGATAAAAAAAATATTTTCATTGTTGATAACTGAGAGGTGTCGAAATATTCTGTGATTTTGACCAGAAATGGTGGAGAATAGATAGGTCTGTAATTTGAAAAAAGGTTTCTGCTCGTGTATATTTTCAGGAGCAGCGTTATAATTGTGTTTTTAAGGTATTGGGTATGCTTCTCTCTGCAGGAAGGCACTGGTGACTTGAGAAATGTCTTCAGCTAATGTGATAAGTGTTTTAGTTAGGTTAGGGGGCAATATATTACAAGTTGAACAGACAAATTAAACTATGTCTGTTGGGTGATACATCGTTGACGGAATTTAGGTTATGGTTGATCTGTGGTAAACTGTTTGACTGGTTAAAGAGCTTGTCGATAGAGTGATTTGTGTGGGGGTACTGAGGTGCTGTTGACGATGTTACTCTTATTTGTTTTTATGTTTTTTTTATGAAATATGTACTGAGATTGTTATACAGTTCTTGAGATGGCCTGTCTCGTGGCGAGGGGAGTGAAACTGTTCTTTGTTAGTTTTGATAAGTTATTTTGTTGAGTTTGCTGTTGTGTCAAAGTGTTTTTTTACAATAGAATTTTTTGGTGGATCTGATTTCTTTATTGTTTATGTGGCTGTGAATTTTGCAGAGTATTTTATCTGACTCCAGGTTGGATTTTCTTAAACCATGGGTTATGGCGATTTTTACTTTGTGCATATCTAGTTGGCATTGGTGCAGTGGCATTAAGGGTGTCTATAACTTTGAATTGGTTTTGTAGTAAAAACATGGTTGGGTTGTGAGCGGCATCTAGAATGGCAGGAGATGGGTAGTATGATTGGAAGTTTTCATTGTATATGTCTGTATTGTGTGGCCATCAGATGTTTGGTGCACCAGATTAGAGGGCACATATTGGATTTATTCCTGAGGTTTGATTGAAAAGTAATGAAGATATAATCTACCCAAAATGAAAGAGCCTTGTGATGTGCAAGTTGTTGATATTGAACTGAAAGTGAGGATAAGATTTAGTGTATGTCCTGCAGTGCGGGTTCCTTTACATGTTGTAAAAAACCTAAAGTTTTTATGAGGCTGAGCAAGGTTCGAGTTAAGCTAGAGTTAACATTGATGTGAACATTAAATCTCCAAGGATTACAGTGCTATTGCTGATGTTCTGGTGGTCTTCAAAGGCTCTGGTTTTAAAAGCTGTTATGTTGAGGGTATCTGAAAAAGACTGATTTGTAGTGGGAGTGTGCATTTGATTAACTGGTCAAAGAAGGAGCATTTTATTTTGTTTTTATAGGTTTGCAAGAGGTGCTATTAAATAATTAAAAAAGCCACACCCTGTCTCTTCTGTGAGAACAACTAGTTGGGCATGGAAATATGGTGGAATAATTTGTTTTAGTATCTCTTCAGGATTTTTGTTAAGCGGGTTTCGTTAATGGCAAAGACTTTAATCTGTGATGAAATCGTATATTTGTTGTGCTTTTTGACTGCTGACGGTCATTAACTAGTGCTGTGAGCACTGTGGTGTTAAAGGGAGGAAGAAACAGGGATGGTATCTGTGAGGTGACTGTATTTACTTGAACTAGGGGAGTGTTGTTAATTTAGTTATTAATGTTATTGTTAATTGTATTGTATGTAAAGTGGTAAGTGAAATGTGTAGCCTCCACTGTAGATGTGCTGATCAACTGTGTATAAATGAATAATTTTACTGAATAACTGAGCTCAAAAGAGAATTAGCAGTTTTTGAAGAAAGTAGTATACATTAGAATTTACTCCAGCGTCTGAGCGAATGAGAATGTATAATGAATTATAAAAAAAATACTATTGAACCTTTTTGCAGTAGAAATTACTCCAGCATAATTTGACTATAAACTGAAAAAGCACAGCATGAGTTAGTAGTAATACAAGCGAGAACCTCAGGCAGGTGTCGCTCTTAGTACGATGGTATTTAAGTGCTAGTCTTTAAAACGTCAGCACAAGCATACAATTTATATAAGTGAAGAGGGCTGGAAGTTTTTCACAGTCATTTTGTATGAGTAATATCCTGACACTTAGATGACAATTAAAAAAGCAGTGTACAGCCATGTCGTGTTGAGATCATGATTTGCAGAATTGTGGCAAATGGAAATTAGTATTGCAAACAATCTGCTGGTGTGTTGGATTGTTCCTCTTATGAAGTTTAGGATTACTGGATGAAAAGGGGGTTCAAGGAGGTGACCGTGCAAAAAACAATGAATACTCACAAGGTTTTAAATATGTGGATATCCAGAACAATTGTTCACGTTGTTTTTCCCCTGCAGATGCACACAAAAGTACTCTACAGAAGTATATTTCCTTGCTTGGAAAAGGAAGGGCCACCCTCGTATCCCAATGAGGTGTATGAATAGGTTTTGTCCTCAGGGTGCTTTTTTATTTGGGCAAAACAAGCTTGTATGCAGCTAATTAAATCTGTCACACTTACTGTTCACAAGTCAGTTGAGTGTGAGTCCACTTACAAAAAGGAAAAAAAATCTACGCAAATCATATGTATAAATCTATGATGCCTCGATTTCTGGATTCCTCCTAAATGTTTGTGAACCACGCCCTAAGAACCACGAAGCTGAATCTGTAGCGTTTTCTGTATTGTCGATCCCTTCATCTTGTTAGCGGTTTACATGTGTGTGCTTTTGTCCCTTCATATTGCCAATGGTGTAATTTCTTTAAGTATCTCCTAAAGCAGCTCATCCTACTCTGAACATTCAACGGTTAAAAGTGAGAGACTGGCACTTCATCACCTGCGTTGTGCCTCCACGTCACTGTTGATGGGAAAAGAGGTTCAAGAATGCTCTGTTCTTTCGCAGTTTTGCCTGACTTTGCTAGTCTTGTTGCTCTGAAGTAATGTTCCGAAGTGGACGCCGAGTGTGGCAAGGTTATCGCATAACTCACATAGAGGTGGACAAGCCAGAGAAGTTTGAGGCAGCGTCTTGCCAGTTGTTCCTCTTGGCTCCAAAAACCAGAGCGCGCACAACCTTGCCAATGACAGCTTCACGTGCAACAGAAGCACATAGAAAATATTGGAGAGACAAGCAGTCAATAAAAAAAACACCATTAACGCCACAAGCTGTTCTTCGCAATGATCTGGTTTGAGTCGGACCGATCATGCCACTCCTTGGGGAAACTGGGGTTCGACTTGGCTCTTCTTTCACAATAAGGCGGACCAGGATCGAGCCATCACTGGCGAAAACCACCTCAGTATCCACTTCTGTACTGAAACTGTCATGCAGCGGGTAGCTGGCTGTTTCAAGTCAGACCTGGCACGACGTAGCCCATTTATATGTTTGAAAACGAACAATTGTTTGGGAAACTTCGAAGTTATAGTGCGCTACCCTGTAATGTGAGATCAACCTTGTTGAGACGCACGCTATTTCCAACAAATTAATATGAACCAACCATAACAGCCTTACTAGCATGCGCGCTCTGTTTCTCTAATTAAAGTCTACATTTTGGAATATAAAACGTCCACGTTTGAGATCTAAAACACAAAAGCTGTGCACCGAGCACAACTAAGATATGACATTTGAACCGCGATCTTATTCCCATTCCTATGAGTTAGATTTGCTCACATTTTTCTTCACTTGCAAATTACAGGTTTACATTTTGTTGTTATAATCAAACAAAAGGAGACATCTGCATTCCGTCTGCCCGTGTCCATGTAGCCTCTCTCAGCAGGATGAAATGCTGCATGTGTGTAAACACAGTGAGAAGACGCAGTTTTTCATTGAGTGACAGCAGAAAAAGAATCAGATCAGGCATCGCATCCAAATTACAGAGTGCGCCGCTGTATATATTGATGTGGACATTTTATAGTATTTCGTGCACGGTGCGCTGAAGCAATCCTTTATTTTGACGGTCTGCAATTTCCGCAAATTGCTTACACAGATAGCTGTAATCTTTGAAAAATTATATATTTTGTCAGTTCACGTCCGTTGTGTCCTCGATCGTGCCTTTGCCGCGTTGTGGTGCTGGTGTCTCATGTTACACACATATGGATTCTTGTAACACGCCTAGCACGATTAGTTTCAACAGTTTTTCCCTGTTGTCTTCGCTTGTGCGAAGGGGTCGCAGATGACGGACGGGGTCTGTGCTCATCAAGGGTGGGGAGGAGGGAAGTGTTTCTGTGAGTGGCATTTTGACACAGTTTTGCTTCCTGCACTTGTACAGATAGGGTGACCACCCGTACGTAAATTTCACGGCCTGCCCGTCATTTCTCCCTGCCGTCCATTGTCTGTGATGAAAGGCATAAGGGACAGCATTTGTCCATAATTTTAGCCTTTCACCAAAAGGACAACGGAGGCAGGGCGAAATTACAGGCAGATCAGTTTCCCCAGCTGGATTGAAAGGCAAGAACTCTCCTGGGCTCTGAAAGAGGGAGGGCAGACAGATGAGAAAAGGCCTTCTTGCCAGGGTGTCTCTCTCCCTAAAGAAATGCAAATGTGGGTAACTGGTAAATCTGCAAATGCAAAGGGGCTTGAAAACTTACATTGACTTTAAAAAGAGGAATGACTTGAAGCTCTCTGATGGCAAATATATTTTCTTTTAAAGTTACTGTCATGGCGTTCCAAGGTGAGCTGTGGAGTGTGTGGTTTTAATGGAGTGTTATAAAAAATGTTAATACTAGGTATAGACTGTATATTATTCAAATCTGTATTTGAGAAGCACTTTTTTTTATTTAACTGAACTGTATTTGCGCATTTTGTAGCAGCCTACATTATGATGTTTTCGAGGCGTTGAATACATGTTTAAAACAAGGACTTACACATTCACAGTTCTTTCACGGACCTCAGTACCTCATAGTACTAACAAACATTGGCAAAGCCAATAGGTCTCGTCTACGTAAGAGTTATTGGCTTTGCCAATGTGTTTTAGCCATGTTATACACCAGAGTGGCTGCTGTTCAGCATGGCTAAAAGTTAGTGGCATTGTGGAGTGGAGTAGAGTGGCATAGGAGCAGTGGCATAGAGCCCAGTGGTGCAGAGTACAGTGCAGTTGTTTAGAGTGCATTGGCGTAGAGTGCAGTGGCATGGAGTGGTGTGGGACAGAGTGGAGTGGCATAGAGTGCAGTGGAGTAGAGTTGCATACAATGGAGTGGAAGAGAGTGCAGTAGTGTAGAGTAGTGCAGTGGCATAGAGTGCAGAGTAGACGCGTGTCAGAGAGTGCAGTAGCGTAGAACGCAGTAGTACAGAGTAGATTGGTGTACAGTACACTGGCAGAGAGTGCAATGTTGCAGAATAGAGTGTCAGTGCAGTGATGTAGAGTGGAGTAGAGTGGTACAGAGAGCAGTAGCATAGAGTACAGTGGTGCAGAGTGAAGGGCAGTGGCATTCAGTGCAGGTGTTTCGAGTGCACTGGCGTAGAGTGCAGTGGCATAAAGTGACACAGAGTGCAGTGGAATAGAGTGTATTGGTGCAGAATGTAGTAGTACAGAGTAGAGTGGTGCAGAGTAGAGTGTCAGCATGCAGTGGTGTAGAGTGCATTGAACTGGATTGCAGTGTTCAGAGTGGCGTACAGTGCAGTGGCGTAGAATAGATTGTTTCAGAGTAAAGTGCATTTGCATAGAGTGGAGAGGTGCAGGATAGAGTGCAATGGCATAGAATGCAGTGGCACAGAGTACAGTGGCGTAAAGTAGATTGTTTCACAGTAGAGTGAAGTGGCTTAGAATGGAGCAGGGCAGAATGAAGTTGCATAGAGTGGCATAGAGTGATGGCATAGAGTAAAGTAGTGTAGAGTGCCGTAGCATAGAGTGCAGAGGTGCAGAGTGGATTAAAGTGACGTACAGAGTATTGATGTATAGTGCAGGGGCATAGAGTTGAGTGTTACAGAGTAAAGTGCACTAGCATAGCGTGTATTAGCTTAGTGTGCAGTGGCATATAGTGCAGTGTTGCAGGGTGGCATAGAGTGGAGTTGTGCGGACTAGATCGGTGTTGCCTAGACTGGAGTGGTACAGCGTGCAGAGGAGCAGAGCACAGTGGTGTAGAGAGGTGTAACGTGCATTGGCATAGTGTAGAGTGGTACAGAGTAGAGTAGAGAGGCATAGTGTGAAGTAGCATAGAGTGCAGTGGCAAAATATGGAGTGGTTCAGAATGGAGAAGGCTGCAGTGCAGTGGCATGGAGTGGTGTAAAGGGGAGTGATACAGAGTAGGGTGCAGTGTTGTGGAGTGGTGAAGAGCAGCGTGGAGTGGAGTATGCATGGTGTGGTAATACACTGCCATTACAGACAACACATTTTTGATTGAAATGACCATTACATTTGCACAGACATTCAATTTTTCAAATCAAACAATACTGTGCACAGACGATGAAATTGCATCACCTAATGCAATGATTTGTTTTAATCATATAAAGGTATTTGTTTCCAGCACAGTTCACAATTAACAAAAATGTGCTTCATTTCTACTTCTAATTCTGATATATTCTGAAGTTTATTTAAATGTTGTCATGTGATAGAAAAAACTCTTTCCTAACCCCAGTATCCACCAAGATTGTCGCATAAATCCTCTCAATTTGAAGTCAGAGAAAGAAAATTAAACACATAGTTCCCACCGAAGACAGAGCCTGACATTTCACTTTGTTCCTTGAATGCACAGCAAATGTGATGAGATAAGAACAAGATTTACAGGCCTGTTTACAGAAAGGGAGCATTCGGAAGGATACTGTAAATAAGGTTTGGGCAAGGGAAGGAACAAACTCAAGCTGCATAGCCTAAAACAAAGCAACAAAATGTGAGTTACAAATCAGAAGGCCAATGGCAAGCAACGGGCGGAATGCATTCCCAAGCAAGTTCTATGAATGTACTTAAAGTGACAGCCGTGTGATACTTTGTGGGTAAAGTCCAGTATTTTAGTCCAGTCTGTATCTTGCAGAGGTTTGACCACATCAATCACCCAGGTAGTATGACGAGAAGACCTGGAGTGGTTTCCATGTTGCAGGAAAGGTCTGTACACCCATTCTATCAGTTGGTTACTAGTTCCTATGATGTAGAGCTTTTGGCATACCTCTTGTAGGGTTAGTGCTAGGTGGCAGACACGAAATAGGGCATTTAATGATTATTTAAGGTGGTTGTAAGTAAGGAGTTGACTTGGGTGAAGATGGTAGTCTGCCACAAGGGTTTGGAAATTTAGTAGCTTTCCGTCCAGAAACAAATCCCCCAATTTTAAGATACCTGCAGCATGCCACTGATGGAGTTGCGCTGAGCACAGCCGTCCTGTGTGAGTGGGAAGGCTTAGCAAAGATAGTGCAGGAGCACAGGGTTTCTATCCGTCAGTGAGTTTACAGGTTCTAGCAAGGCAAGAGAAAGCTGTGCATGATAACCCCAGATGGTGATCCTTAGAATGGTCAGTAGGAAACAATGAGCAGTGCATTAAGCCTTCCTTAAAAGGCTTTACTAATAAACCCCATCTCATGCAGGGAGGAGGGCAGAAAGCCAGCGAGCTACCCATTGGACCTGTGCAGCTGAATGATAGAATTCTAAGTCCAGAAGACCCAATCTACCTGCAGTTGCAGGTAGCTTTAGAGTGGAAAGAGCTACCCGACGGTGCTGCAGCGACCAAATCAGATGTGTGGCATGTCTGAAGAAGGAATGAAGGAGGAGCAGGGGAAGGTTTGCAAAATAATACTATCATTGGGGTAGCACACCATCTTCACTAGTGCCACGTAGCCCACCACAGAAAGCAGAGGAGAAGACAAAAAAGCAAACTGGGCTTGGAGGGACCGTGACACTCTGCTGAGATTTCCATCCTGGAAATCAGTGGGCGAATGGTAAATATTAATCACTAGGTATCGAATGGTAACTGGTTCCTAGTTCAATCTGAGATCTAATTGTATATAAAGTGGAAAACAGTGCCATATGTTAAAGAAACACTAATTACATTTTACAATTTTTACAGTTTGTTTGTGCAAATTACATCCCAAATATGTTGAAGATTCTATGTGTACTTGACACTTAGGGATAACCCAGATCACTAGTTTGGCTTTTGCTCAATTTCAAAACCATTTAAAAACGTGGACAAAGCGGGCAATTGCCTTGCACAACCTTGCAAGGGGTCTAGCCCATGCTCATCCGTCACAAGCACTAACAGCGGATCATTGCACCAGAAGAGTTTGCCAAGGTGGATGGGTGTTGCTTGTTTAACCACTTGACAGTTCCTCTTCTTTTTCTCTCCTGTGTACAGAGACAACTCCCCAGGTACCCAATACCTTTGGATAGTCTTGGTGGACCCATCTTGTCTGATTTTAGGAATTGTCCCACCTTGTTCTTCTCTTCCTTATTTATCCAGTTCTGAGCAACAACCCTTTAAATCACTTGCCGTGGATCTCCCATTTGATCTCAATTTCATCCTCCTCTTTTATTATCTTTGATTGGTAGTCCGGGCTCCCATTTCTGAGATGAATGTAGAGTCCCAGAGATACACTCTAGTAATGTGAGACTACAGACAAGTTGTGGGTACCTCACATCCTGACATTAGGTATGAGACTGTCGCCCACACCATCTGCCCTGCCTCTTTAAAAATAATTTAGGTTGAGAGTCCATGGGCGGTTGGGGTAAGCAAGATGTTTTTGTTCAATTTGTTTAAAATAGCATAAGGTTAATTACCTCAATGTTTCCCAAACTGTTTGCCAGGGGTTTTAAAATGTTTAGAAGCATAATCAAAATGTTGCTGTTACTTTCTCTTCAAGAAAGATTGCGTAGATTTGGGAAGGGGTAACTGCCTTGGTGATTGGGCTACGCTACTGAACAAGGACGTAATGTGACACCTGAATGTAGCATACCAGGAGCCAATCACAAAAAGATCACAGTGAATAAACAGTGCTAAGTTAAAAAAGAGTAAATAAATGCACTGACAACATAGTAAGGCATGGCCTCTCTTATGTGTGTCTGTAAAACTGACGTTTGTTTTTGTATTTTTGTCCTGAATTTTGACCCTTTGTCTTGAATCTTTGTTCTGAATTTTTACTCTTTATCCTGAATTTTTTTATAGTCCTGTCCAGAATTTGCCTCAATGCCAAGTGGTCACTCTATGTACAGATCTTTCTATATTTCTGAATAAGAAATGAGTAAATCGTTAAGAGGTGGGGCCAGTAGCCTTAGGTAGAGGATGCTGTGTGTTGTGGACGGCCAGCAGTGGGGGTCCAGTCATCCGTGGTACTCTGCCATTGTGCCTCTTAATCCAGGTCTTCATTAGCGGGCTTATTTAACCATCCGTGTCCATTTAATTCATCACTATGCAAAAGGTAAATATCAAATACTGGGTACACAGAGGCCTTGCCAAGGACTGGCTGCAGCGGCTGGCATGTGATGCCCCTGTCATCATGCCTGTTAGTGCATTTATAACAAATGCCTGTTTATTTATATTTTTATGAGCACAAACCAGGCAAGAATGGCGTCAGCCCTTTGCACACAAGAAGTGCATAAGGCATTTGGGTGCACTTTTAGTTTTTAGGAATACATTATGTACACGGAGGACAGAATATTTAGAGTTACCATTTTAAGGTCCCAAATTACAACATTTACAAATGTTAATACAGTAAATGCAGTAAGAGTGTCGGTTAGAAAGGAGCAAGCCGCAGTTATAGGTAGCGTTAAGTATGTGCAAACCGTAGGAGTTGAGGAAAGGAACAAGAAAAGAGGGGGCTTTTGATACCTATCGAAAAACTAGGTAAAAGCTTATGAAGAATATGCAACGGTGACATCTCCCATAGAAAATAAGGGAGAACGAGGAGAAAGGACATATCAATATATAATGAGCGTAGATCAAGGGAGGGGAAATATGTTGGAAGATATGTGAGGTGATATGTCAGACACTCAATGGTGAATATATCTCCTAAAGACAAGCAGGGCAGTAGATGAACTACATTTGAGTGTGGAGAGGGAAAGAGTTATAGTAGCACCAATTCTTTTTTGTGGGGGAGTGGGGTGTTAAAGGAATCTAGAACAGAGCACGGAGGCCCAAATACAAATATAAAGAGAAACAGTGAGAAAGAGGCAGTGTGGCCATGCATGGGGAGAAAACAGTAGTGAGAAGCACAGAATGAGGCTAAGGCTTAGCTTTTAACTCAATGAAAGTATCAGGGGGGTGACTGTGTTGCATGAAGGGGGGATCAGAACATTTTGGAATATAAATGCAGCTTGTAGACATGGAGTATTCTTTTTGATACTAACAGGCAGCTATTTGTCCTCAGAATGAGGAGAATTGCTATCAGATTTTCGGTTCAAGATCCCGAGAATGATTCTGTAGATGTAGTTTTCCTTGAAGCTTGATATTTCTTAAAGGAGGATTTTGGATGTGACTGTGTGAATGATTCTGTGCACCAAGGTGGCAGTTTTGTAGCGCATCTCACACCTAAGGGTAGCCATCCCATAGAATTCACACGTTTGATGTGGTCATAGTTATGCATTCTCCAATGAAGCACACAACTGCGTGGGGTGCAGCTTTCAAGGCGCAAGGTGAATTTTCGGAATCCCAGTCAAAGTGAGTTGTCTTAAGCATGACTTGACAGAACAAATGATTGGACACAGTGGTTAATTTGTCCCTGGTGGGCACCACTGGCACTCCTTTTAGGGGACTAGGACACTTGGAGTTGCCCCAACAGGTATCGGCCCTGCAGGCACACAGGAAAGGTTCCTGGGCTGCAGTGCTGGATTCTGATTTTATCTTTTCTTCCTCATGAAAGAGCCCAGACACCTATCATGACGTGATCATGGTTTGGGGGGGGGGGCATGTGATGTATTGCTCCGGTGCGTTTGTGTAGCAGGGGCTGCCCATTGACCACTTGCAAGCAGGGGCTGTAAATGTGGTAATAACAGGGTTTCCTAGTGGAAACAATTAGAATCACATATTATATTACAAAAGCTACTTCTACTTTGGGCTAAAATATGCATCAGGTCCTGTGCTGGCTACTACCAACTGTGTAATTAACCCATCTGACTGATAAGTTATAAGTTCAACTCCTTTTGC
Organism: Pleurodeles waltl; assembly: GCF_031143425.1. Taxonomy (NCBI): domain Eukaryota; kingdom Metazoa; phylum Chordata; class Amphibia; order Caudata; family Salamandridae; genus Pleurodeles; species Pleurodeles waltl. The sequence goes on along the minus strand of NC_090437.1, from coordinate 681,886,050 downwards.
TAGTAGGGAGCCTAGCTCTCATTCACCTGAAATCCTTATTTATAGACCATTCCTTGTATTTTCATTTATATGTTATTTTTTGAAAAAATATCTTTAAAGTTTTTTTCTTTTAAAAAACGTGTATACTCATTCATAAAATCTTTTACATACATGAAAAAGACTATCATTCATAGATGGCTTTCTTGTACAGTCCATTCTGCTGGTATTCACAGTTGGCTGGTTCTAGAGTGGAAGTCTGTGAGAGTTGGCCGCACTCGTCCGTGATTCCATATGAGGGTGTGGCAATGAATTAGTGGGAAAAGGCTCATATTGGTGACAGTTGATTAAATTGGAATTCATTTTTATTAAAAATTGGGAAGATAACAGAAAGAAATGTTGTAAGGACAGTGAAAATTCCTAAGATCAGGTGCGACACCATGAAAATTGTTTTGCCAGCATATCTGATTGCTCTTAGTACGTCACCCTTGGATTACCCTACAAAGGAATCTTCAACATCTGAGCACTGACAAACAATTAGTTTTCAGCGAAATGTGTTGTCTGTGGCTGTATTGTACATAACGGATTTCTTTAAATATCTGGAGATTAGGGTTCCTGTGCATGTGAACATTAACAGAACGGACTGTACAAGAAAGCTATTCATGAATGATAAAAAGTGTTTTTCACGAATGTAAAAGATTTTATGAATGAGGTGTATACACAAAAGAAAAGAAAGAAAATACTTTGTAGGCATTTTTTTCAATGAAGAAAATATAAATTAAATGATAAGGAATGGTCTATAAATAATGATTTCAGGTGAATGAGAGGTTCGCTGCCCACTAGCAAAAGAAGCTGAACTTATATCACAAAATATATATATCAACCAGAGACACATAAAATGGACAATGATCAAAACATTGCATACTCATATGTTTAATGTGTCATTCATCGGAATTAGTCCTCAGTGCTCATGTAATGACAGAGGGAAATATGAAAAACATTAGATGAAACTGTGTATTAAATTGGCAATGAATCATATAACGTTACTATTAATTGTATTGATATCCAATCAGTATTCCAGTTTGAATGGAAGGACTAATAATATTGGATCAAGTGCCAAGGTCGTCAACAGTGTTTCACCCTGAAATGATTAGCAGGTCATCATTAGGAGCAAAATAATTTGGAGCACTCACTATCTGTGTGTATAGAATTAATCCACACAGAGGTAATGTTTCACCACATCATGTCAGAGAGAAAGAGATTTAAATATATGGTCGATCTAAGAGGATCCAGCTCTATCTGAAAAACAATATCAGTGAAGAACTAAGTGCATAATAAATCGGTACTAGGGAGTAATTTAAAGGCCTATCACCAGTAATACATAGAGATACTTACTGAGGTTATAAGGTTCGTCTGGGAAAAGGAATTAGTTAGGACTGGAGTATTGGAGCGCCTAGAGAAATTAATGCAGGAGAAGTCAAAAAGGGGTTGCAGGAAAAACATAAGGTTATTTGGAAAATACAAAGGGTACTTATCATCAGCTACCACAGTCATGGGGGCAGTCAGGGGACCAGTCTTCCATCTGGTGAAGTTTACACATTCATAATTACTGCAGCCAAAGCAGAGTGATGTTGTGCTAAGGGGCACTAAAGGTGTAGTAATGTTGGACCCTTGAGAATGGAAGGAGGTCACATTTATCCCTCCTGTGACCCAGAGTCTGTTGTTGAGGCATTGCCATGTCCCATGGCAAGCTTACGGGTCCTGAAGCGAGTGAACGCCAAGCCTCCACAGTGGAATTACTACATCATCAAACGATTGGAACTACCTCTGTTGAGAGATTTTGTAAATGTAAATTTTTTAAAGGAGGGTGACAATGTTGAAGCAGAGTAATACTTATAAAAATAGAATTACGAATATGGGCCCATGATACAGCCTGGCAGTGTTCTGCTGGCGGACACTGCTGCTGGCAGCAGCGCCACATCCCGTCTCCTGCCAGAGTACCCCCTCACAAAAGGTAAGTCGGGATTCTCCGACAGGGGAGGGTGGTGAGGGATGTTGTGTGTGTGGAGGGGGGGTGTGCATGTCTGTGCATGCGTGAATGCGGGTGTGTGTTGCATGTTGTATGTATGTTTGGAGGTGTGAGTGCGTGTATGTTGTGTTGTGTGAATGTGTGTGTGCTTGTATGGATGTAAGTGTGTGTGGATGTGTGTGATTGGATGTCTGCATGCCTGGTTGAATGTGGGAATGAGTGTGTGTATGCGTGTGTGAATAAATGTGCATGAGTGAAGGGGGTCTGGAGAGGGAGGTGGGGTGGGGGAGAAACCAGGGGAGGGGGCGGGGAAGACCCCTATCAGTGACAGGGAAGGTATTCCCTGTCACTGATAGTGCCTATCGCCATGGTTTTCGTGGCTGTAAGGAAGCCACAAAAACCATGGAGGTGGGCGGGGTCATAATCCTGCAGGTGGCCTAGTGACGGCCGCCGGGCTGGAGACTGAAGTCTCCAGCCTGGCGGTCGGTATGGTACATTGGCGGTTTGACTTGAGCCAAACCGCCAATGTCTTAATATGGGGTAAAGTACCGCCAGTCTTTTGGCATTACTTTTCTACGTTTTACCGCCAGCCGCCGGGGTCATAATGACCCCCATAGTACACAACTGGAAAACAAATATTGACTATAATCGGTATCAACTTTAGAAACAGACTGACTTTGGGACTAGACGAATGATTATTCACTGTAGAGAAACCGACAATGTTCCAATTTACAACAGGTGATAATCCATCGAATAAACATAGACATTATTTGTTGTTTCTTTGTTATTTGCTGCATGTGCATTAACTGTGCTTTAAATCATCACATTATTGTAAACAATTAAGTAATTTATATACATCATTTGCAGTGATTCATTTGCCAACCAATACTGGTGGTCGTTGGGTGTCATGCTGGGCAGCGGCTAGAGCTGATAACTCTTTCCTCAGACAGCAGCTTATTTAAAGCATGCACTTCAGGACACTCACACCTTCTTCTAGCCATCTCGCCTTCTATGGGAAAATGCCCATACTCTGATCCTGTTTAAAGTTTTGCCCCATGATCCCTTGGTAATAAAAAACATACATAACTTGGGTGAATTATGCCCCTTAGTCCTGCGAGCCTTGGTGAGGCTGCACCTTTTGCACCATTGATAGCTACGCTCCCATACTGATCTGTTCCTAATGTTGGCATACAATGTACAAAGCCCTTGCAGAGATTTGGTTTATCCTCTCTTTCAGCAGCTGTCAAACGAGGGCCCCTAACTTCTAGTCCACACGTGCTCGCTGTCTGATCTTGGAATTTTTTTTTATTTACCAGGGCCTGCCGTCATTTGCCAAAATTGGTAGCACTTATGTAAAGACCAACCCCTTCCACCAACCTCTACTTAAATTAACTGCTTAAAAACAACTACAGAATTGCCTGCTCAGGGCACAATGTGGTTGAACTTAAGATGTGCATGTTATCACTATAAATCAGATGTAAATCCGGAATATTTCTCCGCCTGCTGGTATTTTATTTTAGTTCAATACCCTCTGTAGTCGCTATGAAGGGAAGGAGGAAGGGGTGGACTACGGCTGATTGTCCTGTAGCAGATGTTGTTAACAGATGTCCTTTGCCCTTCGGCTCTCCTAGAGATCAACCTTAGTTTTAGCACCATAACGCTACCCCGAAGGCATTCTTGGCTTTGTAAAAAGCGTATAAACGCAATCGATGTGGGAAATACAAAGTTTTGTGAACAAAGGGTGATTGAATTGAAGGTGTATGAAAAATGAAGGGTTGGGGGTTAGCTGTAAGAATGCACTAGGTATGAAGAGAGCTCTACACTCTGTGGTATAGGAATTAAATGGGGATTGAAGATATGACAGTGTGGCATGGAGCGAAACTGGGGCGCTTAGAAGAGGCTGGGTACAGATAAATGAATCTAGGAGCACAGAGGAAACAGGAATAGGGGAAGCACAGATTAGATTGGGAAAACAGAAGCGTAGGATAGGGATTGGAAATGAGCCTATGGCAGTAGAAAGATGTGTAGACACAAGTCACAGAACCGAGTCTGCGAACAGAGAGAAATCATGGTAATTCTACAATGTAGGTTTGCTTATTTATAAACCGAGTCCTCGCTATTACATTTGACATTCAATTAGTATTATGCTTCATTGTTTACAAAATCATTACTTACTGTGTCCGTGTCTCATCTGAGGCCTGCAGTTCTTCTGCAGCACACCACTCGCAGTATCCTAGGGCGGTGAAAAGTGGGGACGACACACTCATCTCTATTGGTCCGACTCAGGACACTGGTGATTCAATGCGGCCAAGGAGGGATGGGCTTATGATCTATCTCTAAGCGCTCACACTGTCATTGGCCTTGCTACGTGATTGATGGACCTCATGCTGAGTCAGGGTCCCGGGCAGTTTCTGTTGCAGCGTGCCTCAGGATAGGTTTGGTGGCGGGCTTTGGATTTTAAGTTGCTATGCACTGGACCAAATAATTATCTAGCCCAATCAGTGACCCTCCAGTGGTGCTTTTTCCCGCACAAATGAGAAAAATGTCACCCATTTGTGCAGGAAATCGCCCAGTCTGAGAACTCTGAACCCAGGCATGGATTTACTGTGTGATATCGCCTCTTCATCGGGAGACCTTGTGAAGTGATCCGATATCGTTTTACACACAGTGCCACCGTGTGAGTTGGTAGGTATGAGAGTGAATAACTCAGCTACACTGCATCACCTCTGCATGTATCCCCGTTACCTTGATGTTTAGGTAAGCAGTGTGACACATTTTTGCTTCTGATTTGTGGGTTGATGTTTAGCAGGAATAATTAAGAAAACCTACATTTTAATAGCACTGGGTACTCCTGTTTTTGCTGGTTGTCAGCACTAAATAAATAGCAGAGGTTACGGTATGCATTGCTTTGTTACAAGGAGAGGGAGAAATCCTGTTGTTTTTATTACTGCATAGGTTTTCTTATATTGCGTAGACTAAAATCTTTATCTCCCAGGTCCTGGTTAAACCTAAGAAGTTTGTTTGTATTCATTTTAAAAGTGAAAGAAGGATAGCCATCGGGTGAAGTCTTGGGCAGGATGGAAGTTTTTCATGCTGTGAAAAGGGAATTCTGACTTAATTTTGGTGACTCTTTTGAGCCTTAAGTCTACTTTGGCTTTCATCAAAAGATCCTTGTAGTTGCTTTGGACTAATACAAATCAACATTGTTAATTTGTCCAAAGTAATATCTAAGTTTAACCTACGACATCGAGAAACTACCCACCTGTGTGAGCATGCTGCAGTGCCGTCCCCTCCCAAACAAGACCAGGCACAAGGTTTACTCACCTACAATACCACAATGTACTTCCCACGTCCACTCGTACTTCCCTTTACCTCTTAGAAAAATGTTACTCAGTTCATTGGTTTTAGTTCAGTGACAGTGAATGAAGGACAGACTTCACTCTTGCCATCAGCACAAGGGCCATTTTGGAAACATTGTTTGTGAAGTACCCCAGGCATCATTTTTTGTCATTTGACTGAGGCTCACAGCAGACTGTCAGTAGGGTGTCGTCTCTTAGTGCAGCACGACTGCAGGCTTTGCACACGATTTATGGACTCAAAGGTGGGCGCAGAGCTGGAATCCAAAGATAGCACTACATTAGACTGGCTTTAGAGCAGTGCCCAGAGTATCACCTGGTGCAGATACCAGATTCCAATAACAGCTGCTTGTTACAGTGAAAAAGCAAAGAAAGGAAGGCCTGAAGCTGGAGAGGGTAGTGCCATGTGGCCTAGTTTAGTAAGTAGTATGGTTTGTCATAGCTTGCCCCTTTTGCAAACCGAACCATGTAAGAGCTGGACTAGCTCATGAGTGCCTTTTCAAAGCCTATCACTTTTAGCCAATTTAAGTAAAAGTTTTTATTCCACAATTTGATCCCACTTTTAACAACTTTTCTCAAAACAGCTTTGTGCACTGCCCATGCAGATAGCAGACAGAACCAGCAGTGGAAGTGGGTGGCACCAACGATGAAAGGTCTGGTGATAGCAGTGGGAACAAAAATTTGGGGCATCTGCGTTTTTTTTTTTTTAATTAAGCAGCGATTTGACAACATTTTGAGATCTTCCACCGGGATGTATGATTTAAGCATTTTGGCCATGTTAATACAGGCTCGTGATATTTGTCCTTCATCTCTGCTTAAAGCTGCTCTTTTGCTGCGGTCAGAGATATGACGATGGCTGTCCAAGAGGGTGGGGGAGTCAAGCCACAACTGTACAGGAAGGTTACGGTATAGAGGTACAGTAGGCAGAAACTCATATGTGGATACATTTTCAAATCATGAACTGTGATCCAGGCTCAGATAGTCTCGAGAACGCAAGATTGTTTTTGATGTGATTTGGTGACATGCTTTCAAACAGAGTTGTCGGCATAAGATGAATACTAGTTACATATCGGTCCTTTAGGTGCTTTACTATGTTAAGTAGTATTTCACAGTTCACAGTCTTTAAAGCCTTTGTCAGTTATAGCAGAACCAGGGGGTAGAAGCTGCCATCATCAAAGACATGGACATCAGTTATCTGTAGCATAGGTGTCTCAGTGCAAAAGCCAGGTCTCAAACTAGGTTGTATGTCATTTTAGTTATCATCATCTATTATCGTTGTGCAGCTCTGCAGTCTTTTCTAGGTCTTTTGCTCAGAAATGTGTAGATTAATTATAAATTTGTTGTGGTGCTCTTGGTCAGCAAATGGATTTTTCAAAATGATGCAGCTGATGTCTACAGTGGGTTTAGTCACTTTACTCGTTCGCTGACTGTCCCCCCTTCCCCCGTCCAGGCTTAAGTGCGCCGTCATCCTACTGAAAAGAAATTGAGATGCCTTCTGTCTCTCCTGCCGCCGGTTTGTAAAAGATTGCACTTCGTGCAGCAGTATCAGCAGACTTGTTGTGTGCACAAGTGTATTAGCTGGATCGTGCCCAGCAGAGCCCCAATTGAACAAATGTATTGCTGTCCTTAAGAAAAGCTATTTAAATAACACAATAAGACTTGACTCAGTATCATAATATACACACATTTATTTTGCATTAATATAATTGTATTATCACAAGACCTTTTGCCAAAGACAACAACTGAAATGTGTCTATTTACGTCTCTAAAGGTTTGGTCACAACTTTAGATTATTTTTTCAATCTCAACTTCAATAGAAGCATCATTGCATTTTCCCTTTTTTCATTTTAATTTTTTATGAGTATGATTTTGTTATTTGCGTTTAAAGCAAAATATAGCGTCGACAGGTCAGTCTTAAATTACTCAAATCTTGTTCCCCTCTTAAAATTGTCAGTCTTTTATTTTAAAAAATAAAAATCGATGTTAGTTATAAATATTTTAGTTGTAAAATGACCACTTTAGGTGAAGGTATTTCAAGTCCAACATATACCTTTCCTGTGCCCCTCAGTAATAGAAAACAGTCTCAGTTCTAATTTAATGTTAACCAGACTGGCTGAATTAGCATATTCATGAAGCTTGTCTTTACCATTCTTTCATACTCAGAGGAAAAGGAGCACGCAGGTATTCTATACGTTTATGTTTAGATAGGATTCTGAAGTCTAGATAGAGTAAGACATCTATAAATACAATTTCCACATCTCCATTGAAAGTTTGACAAAATAAGTTTGTTGTTTCTCTCTTCTCTTAGGCAGGCAAGCATATATATGCAGATTTGCATTACTTTGTCATTATTCCTCATTTGATTGTAATAGTTGAGGCATGAACTCCTGACCCTGAGCATTTTCTACTTTTCCCCTCTGCTATTTTGTGTATTGGAAGAAGATTTAACTGGAAGCCTAGACATATACACTAAACAATAGTTGAGATATCCCATTTGACTAATAATCTCAGATAAGTAAGTGTGTTCTTACAAAATAATCTGTTGAATTCCATAAGGCCCCTGAAGCCTTAGATACTTTTCAGCTACAATCAATGGAACCCAGTCATGCAGGCATGTAAGAGTACATAAAAGAATGATCCTGTATGTAAGAGTACTACATGTGTAGTACTTTTATGCATTCGTACATGCCTTTGGGAATCAGCCCCAAAACCTCTAAAAATGTAAGAAAATTGTTACTCTTCAGGCCATATTCATATATAGTTAGTATAAATAGGAAGGATTGTGCTCTTCTTCACCTTTACTAGTAGGTAGTTTACATTTTGGGGCTAATTTAAAAAGGCTCATAAGAGTATGTTAAAGAGTAGTGCTATAGTATTACTTCCTGTACTTATCAATGCTTTTGTGAATAACCCTCAAGATATTTTCACTAATCAAAAAAAGTAGAAATGTTCATTTATGTGCTTACTTATACGTTGACCTCTTTCGGGCAGATGATTATAACCAATAAAATGGTGTTGAGTTTAACACAATATATATTTGTCCATGGGACAGGTTGCTACATAAATCTACTTGTCCTATAAAACAATCAACTTGTCCTTTTGGTGCCACGTAGTGTAGGGATAAATTATGACACATAAGAGCTCTGATAATAGCCTCTCTGACTACGCCAGGGTTCATACTTTGGTAGGGTTTGAATTCTAGTAATTCCTGTATTTTCCCAACTTTCCACAGATCTGAGACTGGAGGCAGCGTTAACCAATAGTTCCAGGTCTGGAATGTGCTTTGGAATCCCTGCAAACCTACTAACTTGCATGTTTTAGGGGTTTTTACCAATTCTTTTCTAATCTTTTTCCATACTTAGAAAGGTTGGAAATGTACTCCTCGCAAGGGCAGAAATCAAACTTCTTCCACATTTGGGAAAAATGTGGTTGGAGGGAATGTGAACTTGTAAACACTCAATAGATTTTCTCATGAGCAAAATCTACACTTGCATATTTTCTTGTGCTAAAATGCAGTACAGCAAAGGGTGCTCCTTACTAGAGCTGCTCTCCACCTAAACTTGGGAACTACCCAGATTTCTCTATTCTTTTTTGCATAATTTATGCGGCACTCTAACCCTGAAAGGGATTTGTTTTTACTTATACTGGGTGCTCCCTTGTAACTGGACAAAGCTAAACCTCTCTGATGAGCTCTAATGAGAGCAAAACACGTGTCAGGGGTTGCTTTTACTCTTTCCAGGTTGGCTTGGACGGTATTTTACCAGTCCAAAGCTGTTATACTGTGCCTGGAGTGGTAAATGGCTTTTGTCATTTTGCAGCTCGGCAAGGTTGACACAGTGTCAAACCTATGCTTAAAGACTTTGCTGTACAAATGGCAAAAGACTTTGTCACTATCTAGCTCGACATGGATAGCACTGTGCTGATCCAATGCTTAAAAACTTTGCTTGATAATCAGACATTTGGGGTGAGCAAATCTAGAGTGTCGCTGGTGTTGCAGGGTGCTCCTTACTAGAGCTGCTCTCCACCTAAACTTGGGAACTATTCTTTTTTGCATAATTTATGCGGCACTCTAACCCTGAAAGGGATTTGTTTTGATATATATATATATATATATATATATATATATATATATATATAGAGCTATCTGTAGTCTGGCTTCACTGTGAGTGGAAGCATTTTGCGCTTTCGCAAAGAACATATTGACATAAAGTATTTTTGTTCAGTGTCAGAGACTACTTTGGCAATGTGTGCTTTATGAGACCAAAAATTATTATTGCCTTTTGCTTGTTATAATGTTGAGGTCCTGGCACCTCCCAAACAATAAGGTTTTACAAAACAATGTCAAAAGAAGTCATACATTGACAAAACCAAAAGGCTGACCACTCATGTCTGACCTATTGGCATTGTTTATTTTCATGCTTCCCGTAATCTTGTTCAAACTGGTTGCACTGCTTTTCCATTAAGAATAGTTCATGGGAATCCTAGCATGCATCAACACGTTTTAGTAGATGATGCTTCAAAGAAATGCTACCAGTAGTTTAGCAAAAGCCTCATTTTTTGTGAACATTTAATTTGAAAGCAAAGACTTATCAATCTTGCTTTCAGGTTTCTGCAAATATTTGCATCTAATGAGGGAGTATTCTGGGAGCATTATACTTAGACTCATACTGTTAAACTTTGCAAACGTGTATATGTATTTTTATATGGGATCACTGTCAGCAATGCAGTCCAAGCTGACATTTCCTTAGCACTGCTGACCGTGCCCTTTCTTGATCCATTATGTGGTACTTTAAACTGCCAGTTAAAGGGTTTGTGTTGCAGGGGGTTGGGCTCACTTAACCCAAGGACAAAATAAACATGAGAACTTGTTCTCCTTGACCCCAAAAAATCTGTCCTGGAAGTCAGGCTATAATAATTCCCTGCAATATACATTCTGTCTTCTTCCATTCAGAAAGCAGAACGTTTGCCTTAATTTAATGTGTTGTGTTTAATGTATTATGTTTATTTTTTTAGATCTTTTTATCTGAAATGACAGTTATTTGTGTACTCCTGTATAGGTGTTTGTTCCCTTGCTACTTTTGAAACTATGAGTCACTGAACTTTCACACATAAATTGAAAAGAGTGTGGTGTTTTTTTATGTACTTACAAAACATTACCTCAGTCTAAAGGTCTACAGTTGAACAAAAAGTACATTACATTCATTAATGTTAAGCACTGACTGAGCTAATAGGCCTGGACTTAGCATGCTGAAGCAATGGTGTTAGGTAATTTGTTACCATTTTATAAGGCAAGTGTATGACACAGGAAGTAAAAGAGAAGAACACAGACTGCCACCTAAATATGGGTAACTTATACTTGCAATAAAAATGTTACATTCAAAATCAAATCATGAAGGTGGCTGTGTTACTAGTGATATTTGTTTCCAAAGGAAGCTTTTCAGTTGTGACATGAATATTACCTTTATATTTTGTGAAAGCAACAAGAAAAAGTCATCACCCAACTAAGCTCTAAAATTGCAGGCAGCTACAATGTCACAATGTCAGCTAAGCACTTTTTATCAGCAACTTTTAGAACAAGAAATGGAACTAAATCATCATTTAGCTGGGCACCTAAAGTATAAGCAAAAAAAATAGTAATTTTTTAATATTATATACAAAAATAAAATGTAAAAAGCAGACCTTGATAAAAGTTTTTTGGGCCATATTTATACTTTATGACGCACAACTGCGCCGACGCAGTTGTGCGTCAACATTTTTACCGCCGGCTAACACCATTCCTACGTGACATGCGGGCGCCTTATTTAAGGAACTACGTTAGCCAGCGCTGCGGACTGGTCTGAGTAAAAAAAAATGACACACACTAGGAAGTGCCGGCGTAGGGGAAAATGGGGGTTGTGCGTCAAAAAATGGTTCAAGTCAGGTCTGAGGCAAAAATCTGGCCTCAAACCGGACTTGCGCCATTTTATGACGCGCAACCCCCATTGAAATGACTCCTGTCTTGGCAAAGACAGGAGTCATGCCCCTTGCCCAATGGCCATGCCCAGGGGACGTCTATCCCCTGGGCATGGTCATTGGGACAGTGGCATGTAGGGGGGCCCAAATTAGGCCCCCCTATGCCACCTTAAATAAAAAAAAAAAAATACTTACCTCAACTTACCTGTACTCACCTGGGATGGGCCCCCCATCCATGGGTGTCCTCCAGGGGTAGGCGAGGGTGGCAGGGGGTGTCCCTAGGGGCAGAGAAGGACACCTCTGGACTCCTTCCGAGCCCACAGGTCCTTTAACGCCTGCCCTGACCCAGGCGTTAAAAAACAGTGCACATCAGGCTGTGGGCCGTTTTTTAAGGCCCACCCCCTCCTGTGCGTCAAAATGACGCTGGGGTATAAATAGGGCACACAGGCCTTAAAGTCATTTTTCGGACGAGAACGCATACCTTGCATATCATTAACGCAAGGCAGTTTCCCGCCGCCAAATAATTATGCACACGGTGGAACTTCGACGTCCGTGGGGTCGGGCGTCAGAGTTTAAATATGGGGCAAGGTTTGCACCGAATGTGCGTCAAAATGTTTGACGCACATTCGGCGCAGAGTATAAATATGCCCCTTTGTCTCTGAAAATGAAGGCACTATTTTGAAGCAGATGTGAACAATGTACACAAGGCTTGTGCAGTCACACAAAGTCAGGGATGCCACTGTGTAAAGTGGGCTGATTTGCTTCCCCATGCTGCATTCTGTGATGGGCGGAAGCAGAAGGTGGATGAGAATTCAACCAACCAGTGGATTAAGCCTGCTGTCCAAAAGCACCTTTATTTATGTATATTATGTGTGATTTGTTTTGGAAAACCATAAACTGATGAGACAGCTAAAGCTGTCTGAAAGGCTAGACCTAAAAGAACAACATAAGAGGCAGAGGTGCAAATCGAATTTAGGAATGTGGCAACAATTCAGCTCTGCTTTAACTTAATACACATTACTTTGATTCCCTTTGCTAGGCAACAAGATTATCATACAAAAAGGAAGGCATTACCACAATTACTGTTTATTTTAACTTCAATCACAATAGTGGCCTACCCATACCGTCAAATTTCACTTTGAAGTCAATACAGTCAATACAGTTACATCTAAAGATGTGCTTGATTCATGAACTGTATTTTGAAAGATGTAAAGTACTAGCCCAGTAGTACTACTTGCAGTACTACTTGCTTACTATAACCTGCAAATCACAAACCTAGGAGTGGAAATCTCCACCTCACTTATCTTTTCCATGAGGAGATCTCCACACATACAAGTTTACTACCTAAAAGTAAATGAGGTAAACAGAAGAAGTGGTGGAGGAAATAGGATATATCTACTGCAAAATGAGAGGAGAATACAAGTAAGCAGGGGTTTAGGGGAAGACAGGATACTATCAACACCAACCATCAGAAGAGTAAGCACATTGCTATTCACAAACTACACTTCTAAAGTTACTAAAGCACTAAATGTGACAAAATAGTAGTAAAATTACACCAGCCTTGCCTTGGAGTATGTCAGGTCCCACACATAGCCACTCACAGGTACTTCTACACACTATCATAGAAAATTATGGAGGCGGGGACTTAAAATAACACACCACAGGAAATAATGATAAAATAAATAAAAATAACGTGACTTTTAAAATGTATTTGTATATTTTGTTTAATGTTAAAAGTGACATGTATTTATTAACAGATATCTTTATTTTCCAAATGTATTAATGCACTTAATTAAAAAATATAATTAGAATAAAATTATATTACATGTTAAACTTTTTTAAACATGAACAGTCATTTAAATTAATTCAACACATAACATTTAATACAATATACTTCTAAAAAAATAAAGATGTTACTGTGGGTGAGATTTTGCTAAATTGTTTTTGAGGAGATAAATATGTTTTAATAACTTAATACACATTTAATTTAATAAGATAATGTCTGCAACATTTTATTTTATTACTTCTACGTTAATTATATTTTAAATTGTTTACATTTATATTTATTGTTAAATCATTTTTCAATATATGTTTTAAAGAAAAATAAGCTTTAAAAATGTTACCTATACTTTCCTACAGGGAGATGTCTACTACATGGTGAAGATCTCCACATATTAGTAAATGTATACTCTGGAGACATATGTAAACCTTCAATAAATTCACAGTCAGCAACTGTGAATAGTCAAAAATAGTACATTTTCTATGCAAGAGTAAATGTACACATGTTGATTTCCCATGTATAAATTTACCTTTGTGAAAAGGCCCTGTTTTTGTAATCAGTTTGTTCTTTTGTGTTCTACTTTTTTGTTGTTGTGTGGAACATGATGTCTCGGGATATGAGTGCCTCGTGTTTTTCTTGTGACTGCATGGTACAGGCAAAGACTGCCCTGTTCCATCTAAAAATTGTGGCCAGATTTATGCTAAAGAGGCACAGCGTGCTGCTGAGCCAAAAATGGCAGCGCCGTGCTGTGCCACTTTTGAAACGCAGGGGTGCGCCGTATTTAGAGGAATACGGCACACCCTTGCGTTTTCCCCTGCGCTGGCGCTAAATTAATCGGCCTAGTGTCAATGCAGGCATCCTCGCACCATAGTGCAAAGGTGTCTGCGTTGAGGGGATAGATTGTTTATGTGCAGCAAGGGAAATCTTCTTACACATAAACAATCGTTTTAGTTTATGTATGGGCTAAAGACACAAGAAACAAACTCCCAGACCACGTCTGGGTCATACAGCCAGAAAACAGAAATATGACACGGCATCAGAAATCAGTGATTTCTAAAAGGAAGTTGAGGATTTGAACATTGCATACTTACTGATATGAAGACGTTTGGTAACCTTCCATGGAGCCATCCAAAGTGCAACTTGAATTAGTCCAGGTGAAGAAAAGAGTCTTGTACCAGAACGCGGCAAGTTTTACTTCCTTTTATCTGTGTTTAACTCCTTCCATTCATCCACTAGCTAGGAGGCTTCCACCTGCCTGACAATACTCCTGGAGCCTAAGAGATCATATCTGTATCTGAATGTGAGCCAGTGTGAACCATGTTGGGTTCTTCAGTCAAATAAAGCAGGCGAAGCTCCCTCAGGAGGTGATTGAAGTGAACAAAAAAAGTTGTGTGCCATTGGTACTATGCATGGGAAGAAGGAAAAGCAAAACAGCAGTCGGAAAACTGCAGTGCCATCTCATGGACAAGGGTCTTATTACGAGTTTGGCGTTCCCACCACGGGACGCCAATCTCACAGGGAGTATACCACTGCCGTAGTGGTGACATTCCCACCCCCCAGTGTATTATAATGTTCCCGTAGGACTGACCAGTGGGAACATTGTAATACGTCTTCCCATCAGGCTGGTCGGCAGGCACATAGTTAAGATGTTGGCCTCAGCTCCATTAAGGGCCAATATCCTAACAGTCCAGCACCCTCGGAATGCGCACTGTCTGCTTTGTGCATTCTGAGGGTGCTGGGCAGGAGGGGCCCTGCACTGCCAACAACATGGTCGAGGGCAGTGCAGGTGCCCTCTGTGGCCCCAGGCTCTTCCTTACTGGCAAGCACTTCCTTTCTGACAGCCTTTTCAGTTGAGTTCAATGCTGCCATGGTTGGTTGCAAGCCCACCCACCATCATGCCGTTGAGAAGCATGTTCCGGACGGTGGACAGCAGTCCTTTGGTGGTCCGACCGCCAGAGTTGTAATTTGGTGGTTGGACTACCAAAGCTGCAGTGGTCTGACTGCCACTGTGAGTTTGTCAGTCCTCGGACTGCCAAACTTGTAATGAGGCCCTAAGTCTCAGAAGTATTTTATTTAGTTTAGTGATGCATTTATTTGTAAAACATCATCTTTCGGATTCCCTTATGGAGTGTTTAGTGTAAAATATTTTCTAGCCTTGTTACTCTCTTTCAGTTTTTTTCCCTCTTTTATGCATTTTCTTTCCTTTATTTCACTGTTGTTCCTTCTTCAGTTGCGCTGTTCATCAATTCAATTGTTTTCATGATTTTCGTCAAAACTATCAGGTGATACTTTTCACTCACAGTTGGTTGGGCTCAGGGCCTGACCGTATCTGGATCCATGGATCCAGCACCAACAAGTGAAGCTTGTACTGGTCCATGGCACCAAGGGTACGCCCTGCAGCCAATCATCACTTTGCACTGCCCAAGCTGGTGTTAGGCGAGTAGAGTAGGGATGGGAGCAGGGCTTGGCCAGCAAGATCACAACCTTGGCTAAACATTATTTTTTTATTTGGCCTGGGGTTTCCCGACAGTCAAGGTACACCTTCCTTGCCCCCTTATACTTAGTATTTTTTTCATTTTCTGGGCTCCCCATGTCCTTTAATGGCAGTCGTCATTTAACCATGGTCACTGTACAGGTGCCTTCACCACTAAAAACACGCCTAGTTGAGTTAACAGAAAATCTTAGTCTGATATCCTGCATGACTTTCAAATGTTGGGACTCATTTAGCTACATGGTCCGTGGGAGTCTCAGTCAGCTATCATCAGAGACAAAGATTTCCTCCAATTTTCACGTAGTCTTTTTCAGTTGAACACTACTTCTGCCTTAGTTATCTTTTATGCCTACCTAACAGGGGCCTATATTTACTCCATTATTTCAGTTCAGGGGCTGAATAGGAGGGCATTTCTCTTAGAGGGAGTTCATCTGGCCAACGTCACCTAGTGATTGCCAGATGCTACATTTATCTATATGTGTATATATATATTTTTTTTTTATTTTTTTGCTTAAATCAGCGGAAAATACAGTGAAATACAGATGGATTATGTAAACGAGGTAGCACACCCCCATTACGCAGATTCTGCCAGAACCAGAAAATGTGTGCTCTTTGCTTATAGTCCAGTATGTGCAGGAAAGTCTCAGTCCATGTCATACTTCCCTTTTACAATCATCCTTCAGTTATGTTCAGTATAGATGTTGTACACGCAGAACTATTTATATTGACTTCATTTTTGCTTGTTAGAGACACATTTCATATTGTGTATTATATTTATTTTAAAAAGTTTGTTTTGTCACATATTCCGTTTAAACTAAGTTATCAGTTTTAATGTTGGTAATTTCATGCCACTTCTATATTTTATTGACAAATATATTTTAAACATAATCATAATCTTTGCTAAGCACACATTTTCATATGATTAACCATCCTTATGTTTGATGAGTGCGCATGGTTTAGATGTGTCTTCAGAAACATGAAGGGAGTTTAAGAGGCCGCACACGTTCGCATTCTAGCATCATAGGACATAAAACCCTCTTTTGAACAACGATTGCTCCCAATAAATCCAACAGTGCACCAAATAATTTAAGGGCATGTAATGTTTCACACACACCTGTTTCCTTTTAGCACGAGGATGTCAAATACAATTCTAAAAGAGAAAAGGCGGTACTGTAGTTAATCCACAAATAATTGTTATATTGTAGGTCTTGACTGGTGGTGCACTATAACAATTTGATCTTTTTCATGGACATTGTGCATTTTAGTTCTGCTATTTTACAGAGCTACGTAGTGTAATACGAAACTGAAAGTGTGATGGCAAAAGTGCTCGAGTTAAACTAATAACTGTGGGCTGCATATTAAAAAACGTTATTGTTTGCTCACCACCATTGCATGTGGGCTTCTCCCCTGCTTCCACTCAAGTTCTTTTTTAAGTGAGTCGGTCTAAGTGGCGTAGGTATGCTCTGTTGTGGGTTTCTTTCGCTTCACCTCACAAGTGAGGCTCATCAAGGATGAAATATGTCCGGAATTGCCTATATCTTAGTTTATGAGGGGTGTAGACAAGATATTTGACTCAGTTTTCCCTACAAAAGGCATAATCGAAGACAGGTTGAAGAAGGCTAATCTCCAGTAGCACAGATGAACTAAAAGCTGTGGAATGACATTTTCCCAGTGTAATCACACGTGGCTGATATTGATTCAACTGTTTCCATTCCTCAGCTGTGTGTTGTCTACATACCATTCAAATGTTTTACTTTCCACTTTATTAAGGCTTCTTAATGCAATTTCAGACCTTCCCTTCTCAGTTTCCTCCCTACCTATAATGCCATTTATCTGTAGTAGAATGTTTCAATCGGGCATTAGTTAAGCCTTTAAAGTGACCCAGTTGCTAAGGTGTGATCATGCAAGATTTCAGTTTTTAATTTGTGTACTAAGTGGCGAGGAATGAAGCAAGTCCAACCCATCTTATGTGCTTAGGTGCTGTGAATGATTATGATGTAGATTTGGGCTTAGGGAACTACAACTGAGATCTGTGAACTGCTATCGTAGGAAACAATCACCAGTGCTGCTGATCAGTATTGCATTTCATGCCATTTGAATTGTACCTCATGTTTCAGCATAACCTATGGCTAAGACTACTTAAAGTTTGTATTAATGGAAAACAAGGTTCAAAGACTTTTGCAAGGTTTTTGATGCTTGGGGGATGGGGTTGTTTCAGTTAATATTATATAGATAGTTTGGACCAAAGTAGGAATGGGGGAAAATGTTGCGTTAAAAATATTTTCTAAAGAACCCGGTGTCATGGCTGTACGTAAACCAATCCAGACTTCAGCAGAAGAAGAAGTTATGGAGGATTAAGAGAGTTAATTAAAGGGATGTGTTGTATGCAGATTGGACTGAATTTTCCAACTTTTAGGTGCCAGAAATCCATAGGGAGGGAGCTATAATGGAAAAAAGTACAACCATCTGTTCAGCCTTTATAAAAATTGGAAATTTGTAGTAGTGATGGATTGAAAAAACATACAGTATAAGTGGAGATAAACCCAACTAGTCTTATGTGCAAATATTTAAGTATGGTTTAGATACATATATATTCTTAAATGGGGCTCGAGCATAAATGGGAAGCTAATGAATATGCCTCAGTATAGGTGTTGCTTTCCAGAAATAGGGAGCAGAAATAATGAGTCTAGTGACATGGCAGGAGTTGATCAGTATGTGCTGGAAAAAGATTTTAAAGCAGAACAATAAATGGATTCTGATGAAAACTTGCTTCAGTGTCTGTTAACTTTTATTGCGAGCAATGTGTCTGGTGTGCGGAGAGTTAAAGGGGATAACACAGTCACATAAATGGTGATCCAAAAAAAACCCAAAATGACCTAAAGAAAAGAGATGGCAGTTTCCAGAGCAAAGACACATTTATCAGAATGTTCCCCTTTATGATGCTAAAGCCGGTAACATATGCTACTTTTTATTGCTTATTCAAGACAAGTCTTCATTCAAAAGACCCTCAAGCACCCTCCACTCAAAAGTATTTTTCATTACAAATATTTCCACTCTTCTTGTTTACTCACCAGGCACGTGCTTTTTTTCTTCACTGTAAAAATATTTTTACAAAAATAGCATGGTATAGAATTTGGCACCTGGATTGATAGTGCTGATGATGCATTTAGCCGGTGCTGGACTTGTCCCTTTCTGCAGGGTCCTTCACACCTCTTTTTTTGATTAATATGTTTTTGTTGGCCTTATGATCTTGTGTGCTTTGCCACCATTAACCAGTGCCAAAGTGTGTGTGCTCTCCCCTAAAACGTGGTAGAATTGGTTTATACCCTATTTGCATATTTCATTTACTTGTAACTTCCTAGTAAAGTGGCACTACCTGTGCCCGGGGTCTGTAAATTAAATACTACTAGTGGGCCTGCAGCACTGATTGTGCCACACACTTAAGTAGCTCTCTAAACCTGTCTCAGGTCTGCCATTGCAGACTGTTTGTGCAGATTTTAAACCTCCATGTCGACCTGGCAAAATAAACCTTTCACTAGGCCCAAACCTTTCTTTTTAATACATATAAGTCACCCCGAGGGCAGGCCCTGGACAGCCCAGAAGCAATGCACTTAAAAAATGGGACATGTACATTTTAGTTTTACATGTCATGGTAGTGAAAAGCTCTTTCCCTATAAGGCCTACCTCTCCCATAGGATAACATTGGAGTTACCTCATTACATTTAATTAACTGTAATTTCTGTGTGGGAACAGGAAATTGGTTCATGTTGGGTGTCTTCGGAATTGTAATGAAAAATCCTAACACATGCTGAAGTTGGATTTTAAATTACGATTCTGAAAATGCCACTTTTGGAAACTTGGTATTTCCTGCGTTAGCCATTTAGTGCCTGCAGCCCTTCCTCTGGGTCACATGACTGAGTATAGTTGGGCTTTGTGTGTTCTTCCTAGACAATCACACAGAATAGAGAGCCTGAGTGTGCTTGGGTGGGCCATCACTGGCAAAATGGGAGGGAGGAGCTGGGCACAACCCCACTTACACTTGAGTAAGCTGTGTCTGGCCTCCACACAAAGGGCTGCATATCCCCTGTCGTTAGTCTGGAGTCAGGGAAGGCAGGATACGTGGGGACATCATAAGGATTTTTTGAAACATCTCGCAGTTTCCAGAGCAAGGGCAGCTAGTATAAATATTAGACCTCAGACACCAGCTCTTCAGTACACTTCTAGACCTGTGGCTATTCCGCCAGGAAGGACTGCTGTGCTGCTGAAAGGACTGTCACTCTGCTGGACTGCTGCCCTGCTGGACTATCCCCTTGCTGTGCTGACCTGCTGCCTTCTTGCCTGGGTGAGAAGGACTGGACCTGCAACTCTGAACCCAGAACACCAGAGTGACTCCAAGGGATAGTTGGCTGGCCTTCTGATCAGAAGCCTCAGAGACACAACATGCTTCCAGCAACCTTGAACCCAGCACCTTGACCATCTGTGGGACCTGCCTTCCCAGGTGGTGCCACGCCAGTCCTGGACCCATGGAAATTGGCCTGAAGGTGCTTCTGCTGAACCCAGCTGTGGTCCCCATTGGAACCTACGCGAAGCAATGCAAAGCATCGCCACACAGCTGCCAGCCTCATTGGAACTGATGCGAAGCCCAGCAAAGCCTTGTTGCACAGCTACCAGCCTCATCTGAACTGACACAGAGCGATGCAAAGCCTCGATGCACAGCTGCCAGCTTCATCAGAACTGGCGCAAAGCCCTGCAGAACAAAACCGCACACCTCACCAGAACTGATGCAAAGCAGTACAAAACCTCACCACACAGGTACATAGGAATCAACACCGGATGACGTGAAGTCTTGCAAAGCAGTGCCACGCAGACTGTGTGCCAGGACCTAAGTGAGTCCCTGTAGCTGGCCTGCACACCAACATGGTCAGCCTGAACTTGTGACTTTGGCCCAGTCTGGGGTGACCAGCTAACCACAGTTGGCGCTTTGTGCTTTTTTGGCTCTATAGTTACTGAAATCTTTAAAACCCGCATATCTCCTGTTCTAATATAGTTTTTGACCTTTGAGGCTAGTTTTATTTATTAAAAATTACTCTTTTTATAAACTGGTGTGTGACCCTTTTATTGTGTGTTGTCACTATGTTACTTTTTGAAGTGTTGAACAAATACTTTACACATTGCCTCTCAGTTAGGACTGACTGCTCCTTGCCACGGTACCCGAGGGTTGAGCACAGGTTAATTTAGGGATTGCTTGTGACCTCACCCTGAGAAGAATTGTGATTGCTGCTTGAAAAGGGTTTCACACCCTTCAACCAGTAACACAATTTCTTACAGCCAGCCACCTGCAAGAATGATTGATTCAACAATTGTTACACTCACAAGGGGAGGAGAAAAACTAGAGACTTTGGTTGTGAAAGCTAGTGCTGATAAGTATTAATAGGCTAGTGATATAGACCTCAGTTATTTTGTTGTGGTGTAACATGATTCATTTAAGCCCCATCATCCTCTTAGGTACAACGTAATTATTGGTCCCTTTATTGGGGCAAGGCCCCTTATATTTAGTATTAAGTTGCCCTATAAAGGTTAATACCAAGCTCCTGCCTTCTCTGTCCGTAATAATTATCAGCCATTAATTAGTTGGGCACGCTGGAAGCTTATGTCTGATTCCGTTCTTTGATGTTCTTTCGCTTCATTGTGTGCTTCAAAGTAGCCTTGACGACTTGTTTTCACCTTACAAATCAAATAAATAAAATGTCATCTTGTGTTCCCATTTACCCTTTCTTGGTATGCAGTACCTTTTGCTGCCACAATATAGCGCCTTTTGTAAGAACACCACTTAAGTGGCAGCTACAACAGGATACATGGGGTTAGCCTGCTATCTGCAGATGGTGACTGATTTGTGCTGAAGTATGACAGAGTTGCAAAATATCTGCAGGTGAATATCTCTCACTGCCCCTGGCAGACAATTCAAGCTTTTCGTGACTGCCTTATTGGGAGATTTTTGGCTCCAGCTTTCCTTGGTGATGCAACGTCTTCCCTATAACATATACACTTGCACAAGATTTTAATCTGCTGCTTGTCCCAATGATAGTCCACTGAGTAAAGGTACGTAAAAATATTTTTCACGTTAACAATTTAAGGCCATATTTATACTTTTTGACGCACAACTGCGCCAACGCAGTTGTGCGTCAAAAATTTTAACGCCGGCTAACGCCATTCCAAAGCACCATGCGGGCGCCTTATTTATGGAATGACGTTAGCCGGCGCAGCTGACTGGTGTGCGTCAAAAAAAATGACCCACACCAGGCTGCGCCGGCGTAGGGGAAAATGGAGCTTGGGCGTCAAAAAATGGGGCAAGTCAGGTCTGAGGCAAAATATTGGCCTCAACCCGATTTGCGCCATTTTGTTTGACTCCCAACCCCCATTGAAATGACTCCTGTCTTAGCACAGACAGGAGTCATGCCCCCTTGCCCAATGGCCATGCCCAGGGGACTTTTGTCCCCTGGGCATGGTCATTGGGCATAGTGGCATGTAGGGGGGCACAAATCAGGCCCCCCTATGCCACAAAAAAAATAATACTTACCTGAACTTACCTTAAGTTTCCTGGGATGGGTCCCTCCATCCTTGGGCGTCCTCCTGGGGTGGGCAAGGGTGGCAGGGGGTGTCCCTGGGGGCATGGGAGGGCACCTCTGGGCTCCTTCCGAGCCCACAGGTCCCTTAACGCCTGCCCTGACCAGGCGATAAAAAATTACGCAAAATCGGCTGGACGTCATTTTTTTTGACCCGCCCACTCCTGTGCGTCATTTTTGCACGGGAGTTTAAATAAGGCGCACATGCCTTGGAGTCATTTTTTAGATGGGAACGCCTACCTTGCATATCATTAACGCAAGGTAGGTGTCCACGCTAAAAAATGACGCAAACTCCAAGATCTTTGGCGCTAGACGGGTCTAACGCCAAAGTATAAATATGGAGTTAGCTTTGCGTCGGATTTGCGTAAAAAAAAAAATTACGCAATTCCGGCGCAAACAGAGTATAAATATGCCCCTCACTCCTTTAATTGTTAGTATAAAAAAAAAACTGTAAACTTCGCACTTGTATAGTGCACTACTCACCCGTTAGGGTCTCAAGATGCTGTACGCATACCGCTATGGAACCCCTCCTGGCTTTTCCCTGTGAGGCGCCCACTCCTGGACAGCCCCAGGGTGAAGCCAGGCATCCAAGTGCTGTGAGGGACGTTGCGGAGATTAAGCAAACTATTGCCCAGAGTTACAGAGTGGGACCCATTAATTAGATTAGGCACGGACGAAGAGAATTGAGCCAAAGACCCGCCAAGGTGGGGAATTGAACCCTGGTCCCAGGCCAGATCTCTGCATCACGGTCTGCCGCTCTAACCATTGTGCCACACTTCTCCACTTGTTCCCCAGTCCACCATCCACTCCTTGGCCCCTATATGTTGATTTCTGCTGTCTCGCCAGCTCTACTTCCTCTTATTGTCTGCATTTGTCATGACAGTCTCTTCCGGGCAGATAAATCAATTATTTACTGGCTCAAAACTCTGTAAAATTTTCATCTTCGTGTTTCTGCTAAATTCTTCTTTTCTTTAAGCTACCATATGTTTTCTTACACTTTTCTTTCTTTACCTCTTTGCTATTTTTAATGTCTTCCGATTTATGATCTGGCTTGACTGCACAGAGGTCGAGAGGCAATAATATATGAAAATCACCAAGAGTGGCTTTGGCTCCGTCCATATGTTGGGAGTCTTGTTTACACAAGTTGATTGGGCACACGTTGTATACTTCCTCGGAAAGGGTTCTTGTATTGCACTCCTACTGGCTGCTGGATGGTTTAACTTTTCCTAGTATGTCTGCCATGTTAAAACTTGATGATGAAGTAGCTTTTAAGAGAAACCCTCATTCATGTAAAAAATGGTGTGATCTGTTCTCAATATGCAATTAAAACATTACCCTAGATTATGTTTTCTCTCAACACAGAAAGAGTGCCTTAGTCATGGGTTATTCATTTGAACTAGAACAACGCCATTCCATTTTCATCACACTTCCACTCAGTAGAAAAAGCAATGGAACTTCATACAAATTGAGGCAGTCCTTCAGCAGTGAGGCAAGTACATTGTAGGGCTTATTATGACTTCGACGACAGAAAAGCCCATCTGCCGAAGTCCCGATGGATAGGTTGCCCCCAGAGTGGCAGTCTACCTGCCGGGCCCAATACGAGCTTCCCACTGGGTCAGCGGGCAGAAACACAGTTTACACCCACTGGCCCAGCGGGAAATGGCCTACAACATTGTCTCTGGCTCATAATAGAGCCGGCGACAATGCTGTAGTGCATAGGGTGCACCAGCACCTGTCGCAAAGTTCACTGTCTGCAAAGCAGACAGTGAACATTGTGACAGGGCTAGCCAGGGGGGCCCTGCACTGTCCATGCCATGTCTCTGCCAACCTTTTCATGGTAGGGTTACCGCCATGAGATCGCTGGCCGAGAAGGGGGTTGTAATCCCCAGGGCAGGGCTGCTTTCAGCGCTGCCCTGGCGGTTTAGGACTGCCAGACTGTCGTGTAGATTAAATCTGGCAGCGCTGGTGGTCCAACCGCGGCTCTACTTCATCATAATATGGTGTAATATGCCTCCAAGCGACTCTGGTAGTCATTAGACCCCCAGGGTCGTAATGAGACCGTGTGTCTGTGTGTGCGAGGAATGTATTTTGTTAAGATGACCATGCATTTACAAAGCTTGTGTGTGTGTGTGTGTAAGAGTGCAGTAGAAACTGGTACTGTCTGTCTGAGGAATGAGTGAAGTAAAGTAACTCGGTAAAGCGCAGTGATTCTGCACATTTAAATGCAAGGATAGGTGCCGTTTTATTATGTGGTTATGAGTGTGCATCAAACCCTTTGCATGTGGCGAGAGTGGAAGGCATGCGTTAAAAAAAAAAAAAAGGCAACCTGCACTATGTTTCTCTCTGCATCAATCTTCCTCTCGCCTTGTATTTCTCGCATCCACTCTCTGTGAAACTGTGACACTTGACACACACGCTAGTTATGTGTGGTTCATAAAACATTGAATGCCAATGAAAGGCTGCATCAAAGCGCTGCACAGTGAGCGAGCAGATGCAAAGGAGAATGGGAAAACAAGTGGAGTTAGCCGTATACGCGGAGTGACTTCAAAGGGTGGCCGTGCACACGTGTCTTTAGCATTTTGTAGGAATGAAGGTATGCCAGAGGCATAGCTCAGTGGACTAAGGCGCCAGTGGTAGAGGTCCGTTTCTGTCCCGCAGATCTCGGCAAAGTTGTAGGGGAAAGTTCACAACTCCAAAGCGTTCACAGAATAGTACGTTTTACTTGTTTGAGATTCATGACTTTGTGAAAATATATGCCGTATACTTATTAAATACAAAAGTGGTTGTGCATGAGATATCCTTCGCAGAAAACACATAGGCCGTGTGTACAAGTTGCGTCCTATGTTCGAACGGCGCAGTATCTGTGGTAACTCTCCTCGTCTGTAGATTGTGTGAAGGGTTACTGGTTTTGAGTACAGTCTCGGCTGTCTAGCAGTCTGCATTGTATCCATTCGTTGCCTGGACAGTCAGCGTCATTTTTATATACAGGAAGACCAGTTTCCCCCTCCCCCTCATCATATTCACAAAATATAACTGTAGAGGCTGCCTGCATCTTAGAAAATTGCGAAAAACTTCCGAAATATTTGTTGAAAAGTGATTTAAAATCTGCGGAAACGATTATGCAAATAAATATATATTCCTTAGACCGATGCTAAAATCATGAAAGTGTATCAAACGCTATGTTTTCCTAAATGCAATGCTTTAAAATAGATGAAAAGGGTGAAGGGACGGTCATTTCTAAAAGGGACGAGGCTTAAGAAGCATAACCAGGAATGTATAATTAAAGGAGTCGATTATGGAACGTTTCTAATCATGTGACCCGCGAATCGTGCCACATGGCAAGTATTTCAATCAATCAATCAATCAAAAAAATGTATAGAGCGCGCTACTCACCCGTGAGGGTCTCAAAGTATTTGTGTCTTTTATTGTATCCTGGCCTATCACGCAATATATTCTTTCTCTCATAGAAGCATTGTATACACAAGACATTTTTTTATTTTTTATTTTTTTGCTATGGCAAGATTTTTAAATGTTTTAGAGTGGGCTCAAAATGCAAGCCAAACCTATTGGCTTTGCCGGTGCTTGTTTCTAATTTACCAAAACTGCATCTGAATGACTGACAGTGTCAATGGTGTCTCTCCTATTTGAAATGTATTTTTTACACAGCAAATGCCGTTGTTATACTCGGATGAATCCGCAATCTGCATAGATTTGTCCTCAGCCTCAAAAGTTCATTACAGTCAGCAACTAGTAAAACCTGCTACCAAAATGCGTACAGTGGCAACTCCAAAGTCTGCCCAGTATAAATGTGAAGAAGTGATGGATTCTTGTATTATCCATTTGAAGATCTCTCTCTTTTTCATGAAAAAATGAGGGATGTGTGCATGGAAAAAAAGCTGGAATCATCGGGAAAATGCTTTGGGATGCCTAAAAAGTCTTCCAGGGTTCCAGTACAAACGTTTTGACGCTCCACATTCACTGATACATTTTCATATGGTGAGGACGGGACCCAACACTTATACTGCTGGATTATTCAAAGTAGAACTCTCACTCTGACTAATGGGGTCTTCGCGGTGGTCTCTATTATCTGCCTCCTCACTGGGACCTCTAAGATGTTTTAAAAGTTCCAGTCGCAACTCATTCCAAAAATGTCAATCAACCCCCGTATGTGCGTGTACAATATGGCGTGATTGCTACTAACCTACCTAAACCAGTGTATAACACAGGTAACAGTTGTATTTAAAGCAATATGGACATGGAAGTGCTGATATATTGTTAACACATAGCAAGTTAATAGGGTGAGATGAAGGATCATACATGCCTGCTTGCAGCAGTTAACACATAGCAAGTTAGTAAGGTGATATGTAGGATCATATATGCCTCCTCACAGCTGGTTTAGGTTTGTTAAAATTCCTTTGAGTTGTTTTATTGATTGAACTAGTTAGCCAAGTGTTGAAATGCTTACAAATTATATTGCTGTACATTGCTTTGCATTAAATGAGGAAAAACAGAAAACCTAAATTCTTAAAAACAGCACATTTAAGTGCTATGCAAGATGTATCCAAGGAAAATAACGTGTTATGTTATGTGGATTTGCCGAGCCTGGCTAATCACCTGTGAGGGTATCCAGCAGGCCTGATGGGGGAGAGGCAGATCATGCCTGTTTTGGCAGAAAGAGCCATGTCTTGAGGTTCCTTCGGAAGGCCATATGGGATGCTCTTAGGTGTTGTGAGAGGTCGTGCGAGGTCTTGGCTGCCAGGTATGAGAAGGAACGTCCTCCGCTTCTGGTCTTCTTTATACCAGGGAGGTGTACTCTTGCCTAAGAAACAGATTGAAGGTGTCTAATGCGTTAATAGAAGTTGAGGTGATGGTTGAGGTACGCTAGACTGGTGTTGTGTAGAGTTTTGCAGGTGTGGGTGAGTAGTTTGAACTTACATCTTTCCTGGACTGGGAGCCTGTGGAGATTGTTGAGGTGTGGAGAGGTGATTATTTCATGGGATGTTCAGAATGAGTGTGGCAGCGGCTTTCTGGGTGGGTTGGAGTCTGCGTAGAACATGGACTGAGATTCTGACGTAGAGGGCATTTCCATAGTCAAATCTACTTGTGATAAGAGCCTGGGTGACTATCCACTTGAAAACCTTGCGTAGCATTCGCAGGATATGAAAGCATGATGAGGCAACGTCGTTGATCTGTCTGCTCATGGAGAGGTTGGCGTCCAGGATGATTAGGTCCTTGGCATGGTCATTAGGGGTGGGGGATGGGAAAAGTTCGGAGGGCCTCCAAGAGACGTCCTAGGGGGAGTGGTTGTTCCCAAAAAGAAGGACTTCGGTTCTGTCTGTGTTGAACTGGAGGTAGCTGGTTTTCATCCAAGCAGCGACCTTGCTCATGCAGTTGGCGAAGTTTGCTTGGGTGGTGCTGGTTAAGTCTGTAAGGGAGAGGATGAGCTGTGAATCATCAGTGTAGGACACTATGTTGATGCCCAGGGCTCTGATGATGTCCGTAAGGAGCATCATGTGGATGTTGAAGAGTGTTGGGCCGAGCAACGATCCTTAAGGGACACTGCAGATGAATTTCATGGGTTCCGAGGTTTAGAGGGGAAGTCTTACTCATTGAGTTAGCAGGATATCCACTCGAGGGCCGGTCCACAGATATCCTAGTGCTGAAGCTTTCTGATGAGTGAGTTGTGGGACACCGTATCAAAAGCAGCAGAGTTCGAGGAGGATGAGTGCAGCTGTTTCTCCTCAGTCCTGGATTCTTCTGAAGTCATCAGAGGCTGCAATGAGAGCTGTTTCTGTGCTGTGGTTGGTGCAAAAGTCAAATTGAGAGCTGTTTACAAGCTGATGGAATTATAGCTGGCCAACGAGCTAGGTATTGATTGCTTTCTCCGTGACCATAGCTGGAAAAGGCAGTAGCAGGATGGGTCTGCAGCTACTGAGGGTATTGGGGTCTGCTGTTGGTTTCTTTCATAGGGCGTTGAGTTCTACATTTTTCCAGCAAGATGGTAAGGTGGCAGTGGGTGTAGAAGTGTTGATGATAGCAGTGAATGCAGGGTAGATGATGGTTCTTCCAATGTTGTGTGTGAAGTAGCAGCATGGGTCTGAGGGGTCTCTTGAGTGGATGGTATTCATCAGAGCAGTGGTGTCTTCATTCAAGAGGGGCTTCCAGTTGCTAGGCTGTTGTTTGGCAATGAGGGAGGTGTCCTGCTCTGCATTTGTATCGGTATGCTGTTGGTTGAATGTGTTGTAGATCTTGGCAACCTTCTGATCGAAGACGTTTGAGAGGTCGTTGTAGAGTGCTTGGTGGTGGGATGATGTAATTATTAGCAGCTGTGGGGTTGGAGAACTCCTTGACAATGATGAAGCGTTCTTTGGTGTTGTTAGGGCTGGCTTTGAGTCTGAGAGTTAGAGCCCTTTTCTTTGCTTCCCGTAGTTGTTGGTGGTACATGTTGATGGTGGCTTTGTATGTGGATCTTGCAATTGTGTTTCTGCCGAGTCTCCATTTTCTCTCTAATTGTTTGCAGTGGTGCTTGAACTCCCTGAGGTCATTCATGTATCAGTTGGGTCATGTTTGTTTTGGAATGTCTTGTTTCTTGTGAGAACGGTCATGTGGGTGGTGGTAATTGTGTTTTTGGAAGAGAAAATAGGGTCGAGGTTGTGGCCTGCCGTGTGGGTTGGTCCTTAGATGAGCTGGGTGAGTCTGAGGTTGCTAAGGCTATCGAAGAGTGCTGTAGAGTTGGGGTCTGTGGTGACTTCCAGGTGTAAATTGAGGTCCCCATGGAGGACGTAGTTGGTTTGATATAAAGGAGAACAATAAAGTCTGCAATATGGTTGCAGAATTCTGCTTGGTGGCTTGGGGATGGTAGGCAAGGGTTTCCTTCATAATGGCGTTGTAGTCAGTATGTGTTTTGAAGTGGCGGTGTTCTATGAGGTTGGTATCCGAGTCCATGGAGATGGTGCAGTCAATTGTGCTTTTGCAATTCACCATGAGTCCTCCACCTGGTTTGTGGGTTCGGTCCATGATTATGTAGGTGGGCAGGATGGCTGTGGCGATGTCTGGGTTGGAGGCTGGGCTGAGCAAGGCGAAACTTGTGTTAGGTACCTATTAAGTGCTTTCCGTACAATGCAATATTAAACTTTTAAGAAGCCGGATACGGAGGTCAGGAATGCAATGTGTGAATCAGATTAAAAAATAATAAAAAATTCTTGGAAAAAAAGTCACAAAGAAAGGAGAGTTGATGAGATTATTATTTATTTTTTCTTACGCAGCCACTTTTCTTTACGGACTCTAACTTTATTTTTATTTTTCATGGAGTCATCCTTACAAAGCATGGTGAATTTAGAGGTGAACCAAAAGATTTGGGACAATTGAATACCTGTATTTCAGAACATAATAAAATAAAACATGTGAAAGCATAGTTATCCCCTCAAAGTTGTTGTTCTTAATAGCCAATTTTCGCCCTTAAACCGTGATCGATTTTATCCTGCATTATTTTGTCTTTACTTGTGCCTCACTTGCATTCATATTGTGTTAAGTATTATCTCCTGCACTTACACCATAGCTGGAAATAAGCCCAACCACTCTAGTTTTGGTCTTGTATTGTTGCTCAATTTCTAAGGTATTCTGTTTTTTCTCTGAGCTGAAAATCTCTCTTAAACTTTCCAGCTGATTTACTTATTGCGCATTCTTCTTTCTCATAGCTCGGAAGTCCAAGAAGCTGGGGAAGTTAAAAGGTGTACATGAAGAACAGCAACAGCATCATCAACAGCAACAGCCACCCCCTCAGAGCCCTGAAGAAGGGACAGTATGCATTTCTTCTCCAAAAGAGCCCTCTGTACCTATGAACACAACTCTTGTTCCTCTTCTGCCCGGTGTTCCACCGGGACTTAATCCGGCTCCATCACTTATTCTTGGAAGCATTGAGCCAGATATTGTGTATGCAGGGTATGACAATTCAAAGCCAGACACCGCAGAGCACCTGCTTTCCAGTTTAAACCGGCTTGCTGGCAAGCAGATGATTCAGGTTGTTAAATGGGCAAAATTACTTCCAGGTAGGAGAGCATTTTAAGGATGTTTGTATCTTCATGTGGTGTTACCTGCTTTAAGATTAAAAAACATGTTGGAAAAATCACCCAGGTTTAGGATATGGTAAATCATTTGAAACCAAAACTTAACATTGATAGAAGTCTTTAGGGTTTTATAAATGCTTGTATTCCTACAGCGCCCTTGTGCCTTTTTTTAATCATGTTTATATATTAACATTGAAGATTTCTACTTTCCGTTTCCTCTGTGTTCTCTTTCAATTAATCAAATAAAACCCGGAATATTGTGACTCGTTATACTCTCCCAGTTGCCAAAAGTATTGTTTCGTGTTACATCAAAAATACATAGTTTTAAACCCTAGGAAATTGGTTGTCCTATTGTGCTGAGTCCAATGAATACAACACAATTTAAAGGACAGTAGTTCTTTATTCTCACATCTTACTTTCTTCATAATGCTAGTCAAGGTAACTAATATGACTCTAGAACATTGGTATTTAACCTGATTTGGACAAAGGTGTTGATAAAAATACCGTATCATTATCTAGCCACCTAGAGTTTCCCTAGCTTTCAGTTTCAGAGCAGCATAACTCATATGGTTGGGTTATTGGTAGGGATTCTTTAATCGAACACAGATAGCTACTCAGTGAAGCTTAGTTCATTCCGGATGGTAGACAATTTACACATTTACTATAATGAGGAATAAAAAAAATAAGACTTATTTTTAGAGCTCATCCTGTAATTTAGAACTACTAGTAATTTATTTGAATGCATTCACTTGTCAAGGAAATATGTGTACCGTAATCTTGGAAACTACCAATACTCAATGTCTTTCTTGTGCTTTCACTGTATCATCCATAACGGGGACATCAGTATAAGAAAAGTGTAAACTAGATCTCTAGCAGCTGTCTTCTACACCATTCAATGAAACAATTCTCTGTCATTCACCACAGTACTCCTGTCTTCCAGTTTTCGTCTTCCTTGTAATTGTATACAAGTTAATTGGAAAATTGGGTGAATTAGAGCATAAGTAAGTAACCACCTTACTAATTGTCCAACGACTAAGGGAAGGCTGGTCACATAGACTTAAATGAAAAACTCCTTCATATTTCTAGTGCACTTAAACGAATCTGGGTATCATTAATTACCTGGGCATTTGTGACTAGCCAGCTAATTCTAGTTGACATTTAGAAGGAAGGACAAACCAGAGTTAACTAAGAGTAGTAACCTCCAAGACCAGATAAAAATAGGCATTCAGCCACATCAGTAATTACATAGTATTTGCGTTAAAGTAATCCTTTGATTCCTCCCCTCTACGATAGCCTAGAAATCTTGTCAGCTGAGCAAGTTAGTGGCACAAAAGGATATTTATGATATTAAACATATCTAGTTCTGTCAAGGTGGAACCCGCTAAATAGTGTGAATTTTAGAATATAAATTCAGAAATGTTCGTATGTTGATTCTGAATGCACTGACGAGGACAGCAGCAGTCTATAAGTGTTCATCCTCCATTCTAATGATGAGATTGAATGTCATCAGAAATGTTTACATTTCAAATATTTGGTTTTAGAGGTTATAATTGACATTGCTTTGAGAGCCGTATTTCTGTATTCACGAAAAAAGGTACTGTTTTAGGAAGTGTTGGGAGAGTATGGTCAGTTAATGACGTTGATCATTATTTTGATAGATCCATGTAAACATGAAGCTGAGTGTGATTGATAATAGTAATTTTATTCTCCAGGATTTCGAAATTTGCCACTTGAGGACCAAATCACTCTAATCCAGTACTCTTGGATGTGTCTGTCATCATTTTCTTTGAGTTGGAGGTCGTACAAGCAGACGAACAGCCAATTCCTGTACTTTGCTCCAGATCTGGTTTTCAATGAGTAAGTATCCAGTAATTAACCTCACAGAGCAGATTCAGTATAGCAATCGAATCGAGGCATTGGGAGCAGTTTAGTGGACAAGTAGGTATGAAAAATGTTAGTGGACATGTCAGCTTTGGTTTCAGATCTAGAAATACTTTGCAGAAAAAATGTGTGAGCTACACTTAAGAGTCTCGTGAGTGACCAAAGGTGTGTGGTGTAGAAGTCATTTTTCTTTTTAGGTTGAGTGCGCAAGTGCTTTGACCTGTTGTAAGAATTGTGGGCTTTTCACCATGAACACCTCACGTCAAGCACTTCCACTCGTTTGTGGGCTGGCCTTTCAAAAATCACCTGTTATCATTTGTAAATGCTTTACATTCGTCCAGACTTGGGGCGGTTTAGTTATCGCCTTGCAGACTGACCCTGTTACGTGGATAATTGCACAACTGCCAATCCTTTTGACTGTGAGCAAACTTCTTTTTCCTTTTGTGTCTCTCCTTCATGCTCATGCTCATGGTCATGGTGGCCATAGCACTTTGAATCGGCTCGCTAATGTCAACTAATGTTTTACACTTCATTTTCAATTTATGTGGCAAGAAAAGTCCAGTTAGGAATTTACAGTGCCAATAGCTCTAACTCGAGCAAATGCAAGACCCATTGCACTGCAAATGCATGTTTTCTGTTTGGGCCTGCAAGGCTTCCTGCGGTGGTCCCGAATAGAAAGAAAGTACATCAGACCATCCATTCTTAATAGGATGGATGGTCTGATGTACCTACACCAATGTCTTCGAGTCCATTAGGCAGTTTTGTAGAGTTTCCACGGCAGAGCCAGTGAGGGTACTGCCACCAAAAATATAATGGTGTGCTAGACTCCATTTAGAGCAGATGGGTGGTATTTTTGGCAGACAATGTACTCCTCTACATTTGCAGCAGTGTACCCAGTCCACTGACACTGAATAAAGCCCGTTGTCTTCTACATTTTTGTCTGTTTCTGCGTTTTGGAAGTGCACATAATGACTGACTAAATGCGTCTGTATAACACACTCGACTACATATGTCTTTTGGATATGGTGCCCTAAAGGGATCGTCCAATGTGTTGTTCCTTGAGGACTCATCTAATGTGGTTACAGCATCTGAGGAAATCTAGATGTTAAAGAGCAGAACTTTCCAGAAAGGAGCAGCATGCACTGAAAGCGGTTGTTTCCCTGCAGATGACAATTTAAGGGGAATAACTTCAAGATGGAATCTATCACAGTGTGCATGTGGGGGTATAGCAGTGTCAAGAAGGCATATGAATGTTAGATAACCTTGAAAATAATCCTGTTCTTCAGTGGAAGGCATTGGAGACTTCTGCTTGCATTTGGCACGTGGTCTCTGTTCCTCAGTCAATGATCTACATGGACAGGCGCATTTTGGGGTAAATGCCAACAAAATAGAAGGCCAAAATATGGGGATTTCACGTTGTCAGGGTTCTACTTCAATGGTATAAAAGGTTTGTATCCAAATGGGAGCAATGATAAAGTATTTTTGATTACATAGTTCAAAGGAATATCTATTCAGCAGTGGGGCATGCTACAATTAAAGACCACTCCAAGATTATTGTCTTTTTTTTTGCATGTTTCATTTTCACACCAAAAAGAGTTAAGACGGTATTAGAGTGAAATCCATTTTAAAACCCTTGCTTGGGTTGTTTCCCTTGCAGTCTACTTTGCGGTTTCTTCAAGCTAAATGTAATGGTTAATATGTTTGATGGAGACTTAAAATTGTAATGGAGAGCTACATATCGTCATAATAGGGCTAATATGCAACCAGAAGCCTAAGCCCTCTAACAGTATTAAAAAGGGGAGCTAGATAGTCACTCGACATTATGGGTGAGATGACTTATGTATCAGATCACATAGTTAAAGAATCCAAGTATAACTAGCTATGTCCTGCCCCTAAGAAAGAATCAAACCACTTGAGTGTAAAATTCTGAAATTCAACACCACAGGCAGAGGGTCAATTAAACATGGTATGCAGTGTTGAATGCTACCAGTAGTTTCAGCAACACCAACTTATACATTTCTCAATATCTACAAATATAAGGACATATTCCCACAATCTTGCAAGACCTATTTCAACCTCATGCCTAGGTAGGAACCTCAACTAATTCAAGAATTAGTCAAAGCTGTTCTACTACCACTCCTGTAGTAGCCTAGCTACTGTAGATAGGCTGGTAATTTGACAAACAAATATATGACTCTATGTTGACTTTTTTTAACCAAGTGAAATTTAGATAATCTTTTAAAGGTGACTGGACCCACGGGCACGATACAGCTTAACAGCATAGCTGGCTAGTCACCCAGACTAGATACGGGTCCTGTGGCAAGTCGGTCATATTCTGCTTGTTAAGCTTGTCCTGATTAACTTTCAGTGATATGGAGCAAAGGCAGAAGACAGGCTTGAATTTATGGGTATTTTTGAAGATCTGTGTATTAGGCATGCCTGGGTGTCTCACGGTTGTGCCCAAACTGGCCACCTACAACCTTGGATACTGCTGTCAAATTTGATTAAAAGGCTGGTGGCCTAAATACTCTATGATGTAATGGATGATAATGTTTTTATCACTAACAATAGACATTAACGTTTGTAGTTTGTATTCACACCAATTATTTGCTTATTTTATGGCTTCTGTTATTGTGAACCTCAGGAAAACCTGTTGAAAAGACTGATGAAATTCCATTGCACATATGTAACAGAGTGCACTGATTCATTCAATTCCTATAAATACTGTAAAGATGGACTACTGAACCAAGTTGTAAATGTTGATGCATAGTCCTACTGTTTTGCATGACATTTTTCCAAATTATCAGAGCCCTACGCAGTCAGCAGTGACCTACCATGTTCCTATATTTTGAGGCAGGTGACTGTTTCCTGTAGCCCTACTCCTGCAAGTTGCTCATTAAGCAGGACTTGTTAGGGAAACTTTGAAGTGGCACAATTTGTTTTATTTTTCCTGAATGTAAATATGTGCAAGTATTTAATTCCTGTATAACATTTTGGTGTAAGGGCACGTTCCTCTACTTGTTACACCACTTAATCCTACTCTATTTAGGCATCTGTTTAGAAATGCAGTAAGTGCAGATGTTTCTGGTCCTAAATTTGAAAGAGTTCATCGTAGCCTTACACATTGCTTAAATGCTGCCAATGCAAACACCCGTTTTCACTTCCTGTTAACATTTATGACTAAAATGTGTCCATACATGATGGTGATAGTTGTCTCCCAAACTGACTTTACTAGGTATTGCAAGAAATCAGCTGCAAAAAACTTCAAAGATTACTGAATACTGATATGAGAATGTTGAATCCTGTTAACATCTTAACATATTGTCAAACAATTGCCATACACCATACTTGTAATTGTGCCTCACAGGTTGAAAGACAAGTACACAATAACATTTTAGACAGTATTGTCTTCTGTTCCATAATACTTAAATCTCAGTCCTACACTTTAAAGAAGGTTAGCCTAGTAAGTAGAAAAGAATACAGGAGGCAATCATGCAAGCCCCATAGGACAGGGTTCTTGCAGCACAAACAACTGCATCAGTACAAACTTTATTGCGTGAGACAACAAGAGTAGAGAAAGGCACCCAACCATCAGCAGATCCTGGCTAGCTCTCTTCAAACACAGACCCTTGTTCTCTGCTCTCACTGTTGGAGGAAGCAGTTCGTAATAATTTGGAGAATGGACATAATAGAAAAAAGGTAAACTATCGGATTCTGATACACTCGTATAGATAGCCCTCCAACAGACACTTCCCTCAGCACTTTGATCGGCTTGTACAAGGTGTGGAGATCATTTTGAAAAAAACACTAGATGATGCCATAAAACAGCTATAAATCCAGAAGATTTACTTCTGGTATTTCCTTACAAAAAAGGTAGTAAAGGAGATGAATAAGTGGATTCTTAACCTAAGCACATCAAAAGGAGGGGACAAAAATGAAACAATTCTTAATATTGGGGTACACCACTTTTTCTTAAGTTATGTAAAGGGGACTTGATGTGCCTGCAAGACTCATATTTCACCATCAACATAGTGGACAAATGCAATATGTTTTATATAATCATACTTAGGAGTCATTTCTACCTCTGCAAAGTTCTACCATTCAGTGAGAACCCACAATAATTTACCAAATGCACGAGGGTGTAACTTCTTTCCTCAAATGGAAATTATTCTGTATCTCCACTTTTCTAGCTAACTGGCACCTCAAAGCCGGAGTTCTGGAGGAGCTAATGCAGGACTTTAAGATCACTTTGAGAAAGCTTTGACTTC
Source organism: Pleurodeles waltl (assembly GCF_031143425.1). Classification (NCBI taxonomy): domain Eukaryota; kingdom Metazoa; phylum Chordata; class Amphibia; order Caudata; family Salamandridae; genus Pleurodeles; species Pleurodeles waltl. The sequence continues at coordinate 681,849,628 of NC_090437.1, read as the reverse complement.
AGACGAATCATGAGAGTTCCTAATTGAGTCTAACAAGTCCAGAGCCTTTTTACTCACAAGTGGTATAATAGTGTATTTTTCATTGTGCAGGCAGCTACCTTTTGACCAACAATGTTGCTCCTTTCAAACAAATACTTAGCCTACAGCCAGCAAGTACCTACTAGACTTGGTAGTTCCAAGCATCTTCCTTTGTGCGACTTTCCAGGGTTAAACTCCAGAGGGATTCTAGGGACAGACACCTCTTTGATGGTATGGGACACTAGTATAAATCATTCATCTGTGGAGGAAAGTGGTGGACAAAAGAAAAGTAATGCTACATTTTCATATTAGTACAGAACGTTGTTCTCCACATGAATACTTCACCCTCTGTTTAACACCATAACAATACATTGACTGTACAATCCTGGGTGACTAGGCTCCCGAATCTTTCTTGAAGCTTAGTGAAACTGACACTTTCAGAAAACATAATGTATTAAGAAAAAAGCAACCTATCTTAGAGGTGCCAACAATTCCAAGGAAGACAAGAGAAGTTGAAGTCAGCTGAAAATAATCAAGTGGACTTAAAGGCCACGTTGGCAGTATTTAGACCATGGGAAAAGGCTAAACAGGGACTGGTCATCACAGGAGAAAATACAGAGTATTCATAATTGTTTCCAGAATCAAATCATAAGGAGAATTTCATTTGAATCAGTTATGTTTCTCTCCATTCATTTAATTCCAAGATGAAGCATTCAAATATGATAGCTGATAAATGGAGTGAGATCACCAGTGGTATCCATATCTGTGTCTACTATCAAAGAGTCCAGCCAGGAAACTGCAGTTCAAGCCATAGATCCACTCTCGAATGTCAAGCAAGATACCCAGCTTGACATTTCCAAACATGACAATCTGTACTTGAAATAAGCCTTTTGAGCCTTTCTGTAGCCTGCATGACCATTAAGAAGGGAGCAAGACTAAAAGCAACAAGATTTTACTGCGGCTTCAAATAGATGAGGTTTTCTATCAGGAACCTTTTCCACTCTCACCCAATTCTGTATTGCCCTTGTGTTAATGTCCTTTAATGTGCAAGTATTTTCCTATTTGTGCTAATCTCGGGCTCTCTGATTACTTCCCTCCTGACCTTAGTCTGACATAAATATCATGACCTAAAAATAGTTTGCAAAAATATTACCTCAGTAAATTTAGATTTTCAGATAATCCAGTGCTACGATAATTTTGTAAACGATCTTTGGACACAGTAGTTTTGTTAGATTATATTTACCCCCAAAAAAGTGTGGTATCACACCACCGTGGGTGTTGTAGAGTTAAGAAACTGTTCTCCTTCCTCCCTAAGAGATCAGAATAATAGTTGTGATGTCACTGAAATCTTTTTTTTATGTTCCCCTCAGAGTGAAGTAACTTAATAACACTCTCTAGGACACTGAGGCACTTGGCATACTTAATGTGAGAGTGCCATAATTGCTTACTGATGAGTATTATATCTGTCTGTCACTGTTTTTTCCTTTTCTTTAAATTTTTGGAAAGAGCTGAAAAGGGGGGTTTTATCCCTTTGTTTCACCATATTTGCATTAACATGGATTTAACTTGTCAAATGGAAACTATCCTTCAAAAAAGTGTTCTCGGGTCCTCGATGTAGATTAGTGTATATTTATGAGCTCAAAATAGATAACCAAATGGGGTAGCTGCAGTTAAATGTATACAATACTTGTATTTATTCTCATCACACTCTTTTGTGAATTTGTCAACCTCGGTATTCAGAATGATGAGATAAAATGAACGGTGGTCTAAAGTGATTGTAATGTGATAAACTATATGGGATCAAGGGGGGTTGTTCATAGCTGTTGAAATTTGGTGTAGAATATGCGCACTAACGAGACCGCCTCACTGATGTGAGAGTTCAAGTTGGGATTATGCTTAAGGCTCCCACATGACCATTCACAATTGCTGGTAGGTATTTTTTCATAACAGTTAAATTAAGTATAGGTTTATGTTAATGTTCAAGTTTCAAAGTTTGTGAATGTTAATGTTAAATTGATAAGGGACTTCAACAAACTGTCCTTTACTAATGACACTTTATTAAATATCAGTGGTAGTATGAGTTCTGCAAGGGATTTGCCTGAAAGAGTGTGAGTAGAAATTACAACTGTGACTTCACCTACAGTCTTCGTTCTACAGCAAACTGTTATACGATTGATGACATGTACACACTTTATCACTTTAAGAGTACATCCCTCACTTTCTTGCTGTACACTGATGTTTTGATCTCACACAACAGTGGGACAATTGTGGTGTTACATCACCCACTAATTTCTATTTGACTATATAGTACATATTACGTGCAAGCATCATCAAGCATTACTTTGTACCACCCTCTTCAGTCTATATTTCAGAGCATTATTGCATACATTAAAAGGCATTGTCACTAATCATAATCCCACCATACACTGTCTTTTCGAAGTTGTTTATCTTTAACCTTAAGGGAATCTTTTCTAATGACGGTCAGCCATAAGTTCCAAGATACCATAGCACTGTGCTATAGAGAAGAAACCTGAAGTATCACGCTTGAGGGATGGAAAACCTCTTGCGTAGCTCCATTAGTCTCCAAAGTCTAGTTCAGGTAATACAATTTCCCTAAATTCTACCTCAAAAGCCCTAGTGCCTTGGACCAGGTATGACCATGTCTTCTTTGCTGCCCATTGCAGGCACTCAATGCTCAGATGAGGGTGCAACTCAAAACTTTGGCATGTAATATCTCCCCTTAGTGCTGCTAGGCCATTTACATTGTACTTAATGCTTATTGGGAATGGCAGAATTGTAAGGTTCTTGTAGCGGGAATCCACTAGCTCTGTAAAATAGATGTTTTCAATTTGTTAGTTTCAAGCTTAATTAATTCATTAGCTGTTGGTGGTCTATTGTCAGATAATGCCGCCACTTGTTGCCTGGCTATTGGTCGTTAGTTAATTTTCTACAGTTTATGACAGTATTCTACCTTTTTAGCCAGAATAGTAGAATCTTTGGGCTTGTGTTTCTTGTTTGTTTTGTTTTTGAAGATTGTGCTGTTGTGATGATTTCCTGATAACGGAAAATGCTTACTAATGTATGAAAGCAAGATGTGTCTCACATGTGTTTAACACATAGATTTTCTTACTTTTGAGATTGAGTAGGCATTTGTTTCGAACTTTAATGTAGTGTTGACTTTTGTTAGACATAAATTTTTTGTTTGTATTTTATTGTGTGGTTGGATTTTGCCAGTGAGTTGTGTTGAATTGGCATCTTTTGTAAACATCATTCCCTGCTCTGATCTTTTCTTTGGATTTATGTTATTCTCTGGAGCTGCAGACGCCGTCCTGGTTTCTTGCTGTAATTAAGCACTCTTTGTCTTCACTGTTTTCACATTTTTGAAACCAGATTAAATGCATGTTTGCCCCTGAGGCGGGTATCTTAACCACCCAGCTTTCAAAATCATGTGCTACAAGCCTGAAGGCTGTCTCCGCGGCATGTATGTATTTGGTGAGCGCTTTGAATGAGCAATATAGACAAGTTTCACTTTTATAGAAAGAGTGCCTAACATTATTTTATTACGTTCAGTTTAATGGTTTTATTTATATTTATTTTGGCATTGTTATTATGTATAATTCATTTCATATACTGCTGATGCATATCTTTTGACTATCGTTCCAAGTACTAGATTTCATTAAACCTGTGCCTTTAGTTAATAAGTGACACATTATGTACTATGCGCCTCTAGTAAAAAAAAATACATATTAGGGAAATCGTTTTGCCACGTCTGTTGTTTTTCGAATTTCACTTTGCACACGGGTTAATATTAGTGTATAGCTTTAAAAAGTTGACATACTTTTTTTTTTTTTTAAAGCCGGTCATGCATATTAAAGGGAGAGCGTTCAGGTACAGTGGGAAACACTGCTTGGAAACACATGCTTTTAGGATTAGTGTTGCATAATGCACTGTAATACAGTTTACCTCTGCGTGATCTTTAGGTAATAAAAGCTGTAATTCTTCTTGGTATTCAGATTTCTATAGTAACAGTAAGACGGATAAAGGCAGCATAATAAGGTGCGCGTTTAGGTGCAGCCTTGATTACTCACTCTCTATGCGGTGTAATACAGATCATGTCATGCTGGTATATATCATTCCAGTAGCACAGCACGTCCACGCTTGATTGCTTGTGCACAGTGATATTGTTGCTGGTATACTCTACAATCATAAAATGTTAAGTAGGCTACCAGGCAGTGTTGCTTTGCCCTAGTTATGAGTAATCTTCTGGAAGATTTATTTTCCATACACATTCTCTGGAATGGCTTATCTTCCAGTACAGCCCCACACTTGAATCTTTTCCATAATAATGCTGGGGGGTATGAAAACCACGTGAGTGTCTTTGGAGCATGGAAAAGCTTCCTACATGGCCCCAAAGCAACACAGTCAATGGCGTGACCTGTATTGGGCACCTTTTCATTGCATTTAAATCAGTGCAGCCAGGGATTCTAAATTAGCATGGGCAGAAGCCTCTCAGACTTAGGTGAGCCCAGTGCAGTGGAGTACTTCCTTTTGTGCCGAATTCTAGCGCTGTCTGAGAGACATCAGTAGAGTTTCTGACAAAAACCTGTAACTTCAAAGGCAGGTTGTAGCTTCCAGTACATTTGTGGGGCCTGCATCCATGATCAGAGAAGGGCATTGTTTGTGCCCTTAACATTGGAGTACAGCACCTTATGAGGTCTAGGTCTGCTGCCAGTGCTTAAGATTCCATTTTTCTAGTGTGAAATTTTGCACACCCACATTATTTGTAATTTCCTTATTTTAATGTAGCTATAGAGCAGTGTAGTAGTTGATGCCAATTCCAGGTATTTTACAGAGTGATGACCATGATGGGAAAGCTGGCAAAGAGAGAAGCCTATGTAAAGTGTGCTGGAGGCAGTCACAGTGACTGCAATCAATAGGTGGATTGCAACAGGGGACTCATCAGAGCTTGCCCTCACGTCACAAGGTTGGTTTCCATGCTGAGGTAGAGTGGCAGAAGGATGTAGAGTAAATGTGCCATTACAGAATAGTCCTTCGTCAAGGAATAGTGTAAAATACCAGCTATAGACAAACACCCATATCTCTGTTACTAAATAAATTAAACTATAGCGGCTCAGTATTCTGGCAAGTAGGAACAGACCAAAAATCTACACAATTGTTTTTGTGGAAGCAGGGATCCCACTGATTGACAGCTTCTGGGTACTTTTTTTTAACCAGATCTGAGTTATGTCCCTATATTCTATGCTATACGATTGGTTTCTAGATGTAGTGGCCAGTGGTCTAGACCTCCCCGTTTCAGAGGAGAATGTGCCATTCCTAAACTGAAAACAAAAGCAAGGGACTTAAGACAATTCTGTCATCTCCTATTTTATACTTTGTAAGTCGACGTCTGTGGTCAGCTTTCATTTCAGGGGTGACATAAAGTTTAGAGGTTCTGAGATACAAATACATCACCGGCGTGTATACTTGCTATGCATTATGGTAATTGTCAGAAACGAAACCTACTCTTGCATACTAAGGTCATGATACGGAGGCAATTCAGTAGGTGATAGGGCTGTTGTAGTAACTTCCCAAATCAAGCCCTCATTTTTCAACGAACAAAGCTTCAATTTTATTACAGCCTCATGTATTTCAACAATGTGGTGAACTGATCAGTTCATGTACGATGGTTACTTGTAAGTAAGTGGTGTGTTTGAGTAAACAGATTATGAGTAAAGGGAACTTTATCATTAGATGACTTAAGTACAGCACCACTGTTACAGAGCGAATCAACGTCATAGTTTGTGCTCAGTACTGTTCTGCAGAAGATGTACAAGGGTGTTATGTGGTCGTAATTTACCTCAGATTTCTTGAGTGGGAACAGGAACTAAAGCCAGTTCTAGGCCACAGTACACTAGCTACTACTGGAGTCATATTGCTAGGTTCTTACTGTTGTAAAGTAGATCGAATGAAACTACTGTTTTGGGGGTTAACCTCTAGCATATGAGGAGTTAACCTCTAGCATATGAGGAGTGTCCTGAGTCACAAGAGCCCTCTCACCCTACAGGAGGATTCAAAAGTCTTTTTCCGATTAGATATATATATATATTTTTTTTTAGGTGTCCTCATTTACCTTATGTGCTTCCATTGTGAGCTCCAAGATCTTTACTTTGTTCGAGCGCCCCCAGAAAAGATCCCAGTACTCAACGTCGGAAGTATGGGAGGTGAAGACCACACTTAAGGGTGTGCCCACCCACTGCTGGGTCTTGATCCCCATATGGCTTTAATCATCGGACGGTTACAGACAGGTTGTTTTGACGTACCATCGCCCCCGCTCCAGCAGCCTTATCCAGGGTCTCCACAACTTTACTGCTTCCTTCGCACCAGATCGATTTGAATCCATCCTATATATTTTAACTGCAGCACTCGCCATTCAGATTTGATGGGGGCTTTCACACATGTCCATTGCTTGCAGATCTCCCTTCTACCCAACAGTATCAAGAAAAACACCAAGCTTCTTCTATACCCATACAGATTTCCTATCCTGGGTGACCACCCAAAGAGAACCAACTCTGGAGTCATATCAAACTGAAGGTGTAACACCTCGCTTAGTACCTCCTGAACCTCTGCCCAGAAGTTCTGAATGTAAGGGCAAGAAACAAACATATGGAGGTCATCTGCCATGGAAAAAACACATTTTCTACAATCCGTATTACCTTCACCTGTAAGTTTAGCCATCTTTCTAGGGATATAATACGACCTATGAAGAACAAAAAGATGATTTCTCCATAGATATGCTGGTTTTACCACTTGGTAAAATAGTCGCCATAAAACTAGCCATAAACGAGTAACATCTTCATTCAGAAAGGAATTACCCCATAGGGAGGCTGGGAGGTCCGATTAGATCTTTTGATAGAAGAGTTTATGTACTCTTCAGGTGGCACTTCTGTTTTGAGTTTTTGGGGATAACTGCTGTTTCGGCAGGTTAGTAAATTTGCCTGTGGGAGTTGATGGCTGTTATGAAGCTCTCAGGCATCCTGGTTTCCAGAATATTTCAGATATCCATACACAAGACAACTGAAAAATGTATACTCATGATTTAATTTCTCAAAGTTTCTAATTCGATTTATTTATGGGAATGTTTGCAGAGTATGATTTGTTTTTCTTGGTAGATGTTCCTGAGCTAAACTACTTATATCATACAGCTCTTTGTTTCTATGTGTTTATCGTAGATGCTTCTTTTGTTGTATATATGTATAATACATCAAATTGCTTCTCTACTTGATTCGCCCCACTGATAAAGTAATCAGACTTGCACTTTTTTGTATCATTCTATAGACAAACTGTTAGACCTTGCATCCTTGGTGTACTTTCCCCTGTATTTTTGCATCTGGTCTCTGTGTTTTTGACTGTGAGCTGGACTTTATTTTGCTGGTTTTTGGTACTTAGAGTACTTTACCACTGCTGACCAGTACTTCCTTTTTAAATTGTGCTTGACTGGTGATCCCTGATTGGCATATTTGATTTACTATTAACTCCCTAGTAAAGTGCACTAGAGGTGCCTAGAGCCTGTAAATCAAATAAAACTAGTGGGCCTGCAGCACTGATTGTGCCACCCACATGAGTAGCCCTGTAAACATGCTCCAACCTGCCACTGCAGTGTCTGTGTGTGCAGTTTTGCATTGCCAATTCGACCTGGTAAGTGTACCAACTTGCCAAGCCCAAACCTTCCCTTTTACTACATGTAAGTCACCCCTATGGTAGGCCCTAGGTAGCCCCATGGGCAGGGTGCAGTGTATTTAAAAGGTAGGACATGCACTGGTGTGTTTTACATATCCCGATAGTGAAATACTGCCAAATCCGTTTTTCACTGTTGCAAGGCCTATCTCTCTAATAGGTGAACAAGGGGACTGCCTTTAAATATCTTTTAAGTGCCGTTTCCCACTCGAAGCAGATAGAGATATAAAGTTTTGTTTTTTAGATTGTCAGTTTGAAAATGCCACTTTTAGAAAGTGGGCATTTTCTTGCTTAGCAGTTCCGTGCCTCTGCCTGCTTGTAGAATCCACGTTTGTTTCAGACTGACAGTTGGGCTGTTTGTGAATTCCCTCTAGACAGTGACACAAAGGGAGTTGAGGAGTGTCCTGCATATCCTGAGGAGTCTCCTGGGCTAGAGTGGGGACGGAGGAGCTGCCACACATAAAAGGGCTGTGCCTGTCATCACACAGTGTAGTCTCCAACCCCCTGATGTGTGTCTGGGGCCAGGCCTGAGCAAGGCAGAATCTTGTCAACAACAGAGACTTTCCTTTGAAGTTTGCCTAATTCAAAGGCAGAAATGGGTATAAGTAGTGGACCCAAAACCCCAGACTTTCAGATTACTTCTGGATCAAGAGGAACCTCTGCCAAGGAGAAGAGCTTAAGAGGTGGAGGAGAGACACTTTGCCTCTGAGTGTGCTTTGCTGGGTTGGCCTGTAGTTGCTACTTCTGCCTGAGGAAGGACAAACACTGGACTTTGCTGTGTTTTCCTGCTTGTGAAGTGTCTCCAAGGGCTTGGACTGAGCTTGCCCCCTGTTCTGAAGTCTCAGGGACAATCAAAGACTTCCTCTGCCAGCACCTGGACTCTCTTGCTGATACTCCTGACCTACCAAGTGGTGCCCAATCCAGACCCTGGGCCCTTGAAATGAGAAGCTGGTGGAACCAAGACTGACATCCACGCACAGGAGCCGAGCAGGAGAAAAATGTATGCAGCACCTGCCTTTCGACTGAACAGTCGGCACACCACCTGCATCACAGCTGGAAAATCAATGCAGCACCTGCTTGCGGCTCCCGAAATTAAGGCATCACCCATGCAGTGCGGCTCTTCACCAGCGTGCACCAGGATTTTGCATGCATCAACCCTGGGCATCAAAACCACAGTGAACCTACGTGGACCTGAGGTTTCCAGTCCGGAAAACAATGCATCGCTCTTCTGCAGGAGAGAAAAATGCTGCATTGCCTACCCGACCGGAGAAGAAACGATGCACAGCCTCACTTGCGAGTCAGGAATCAACGCATCTCGGACTTTTCTGATGCACGCTCACCTGTGCGGCTTTATTTTTGGTGCAAACCAGGTACTTTGTGTAAAAACAACGCATTCATTGATTTCTAAGGATTAAGAATCTTTTTTACTTTAACAATTCATAACTTTGCTTGTGTATGTTGGATTTTTGTTGTTTTGGTCTTGATTCAGATAAATATTGTCTATTTTTCTAAACTGGTGTGTGTCCCTTTTGTAGTGTTTTCACTGAATTACTGTGTGTATTACTGTGTGTTTTGGTACAAATTATTTGCACATTGCCTTTGAGATAAGCCTGACTGCTTGTGCCAAGCTACCAAGGGGGTGAGCAGGGATTGTGTTAGGGGTGTAACTCCCTTACCCTGATTAGAATAAGAGTCCCTCCTTGGACAGAGTGCAAACTGACTGCTAACCAGAGACCCCATTTGTAACACAAACCTTTCAAATTTTGAATTTATTAAGAAGCGCAAATAAGTACTATTATAAAGTGTTCATCTGAAAAATTGTTGATTAGGGCCTGATTTAGATTTTGGAGGAGGGGAATACTCTGTCACAAACGTGACAGAAATCCTGCCCGCCATATTATTATTCTGTATATTCTGTGGAAATTGTAATATGTCACATTTGTGACTGAGCATTCCATCCTTTGAGCTCTAAATCAGGCCCTTAGTCTGCATATACCCTGTTAATTTTCGGTGTGGTGTCTCATAGTGTTGTCATCCTACCTCCTCATCCATCATGTCCTGTTTAGGTTACTCTGCTTTCAATTAAACCAAGCACATATTTGTGTTCTATTTGAAGTAGGATATATATCACCTTTCATACTATGGCCCTCATTCTGACCTTGGCGGGCGGCGGAGGCCGCCCGCCAAAGTCCCGCCGTCAGGTTACCGTTCCGCGGTCGAAAGACCGCGGCGGTAATTCTGACTTTCCCGCTGGGCTGGCGGGCGGTCGCCTTCAGACCGCCAGCCAGCCCAGCGGGAAAGAGGCTTCCACGATGAAGCCGGCTCGGAATCGAGCCGGCGGAGTGGAAGCTGTGCGACGGGTGCAGTTGCACCCGTCGCGTATTTCACTGTCTGCGCAGCAGACAGTGAAATACATGTAGGGGCCCTCTTACGGGGGCCCCTGCAATGCCCATGCCAGTGGCATGGGCACTGCAGGGGCCCCCAGGGGCCCCGCGACCCCCCCTACCGCCATCCGGATCTCGGCGGTCCGACCGCCGGGATCTGGATGGCGGTAGGGGGGGTCGGAATCCCCGCGGCGGTGCAGCAAGCTGCGCCGCCGCGGAGGATTCAATGGGGCCGCGGTACACTGGTGGGACCCCGCCAGTGGTGCCGGTCCGACCGCGGCTTTACCGCCGCGGTCGGAATCCCCATTGGAGCACCGCCGGCCTGTCGGCGGTGCTCCCGCGGTCCTCCGCCCTGGCGGTCAAAGACCGCCAGGGTCAGAATGACCACCTATATCTAATAAATCGAGCAGTTAGAAGAAAAGGTCTATGCATTCAGTGGGCACATGCAAATAACATGTAACATGTTCAGTTTCTATTTCTCGATTATTCTGCTTACGAGAAACTTCATGACACACTTATTTAAAAAACTTAATTAAAACATATTGTAAACTAATATTGGGCCTTGTTTCTTAACACTAAACTATGTGACAGTTTTCCAAAACTTTATTTAGCAACTATTCTAGCATAATTCTAACACAAACAGGAAAAACACAATCCATGCTTAAAGAAGAATTACTGCCAGACCTTAAAAATCACTGTCTAATTAGAAAATTGCCATAAAACAAACATTAAATCGTGTTTGCTCTATTAATCTAAAAGTAAAACGTTAGCAAAATCAAAGTGAACACAGCAATGTAACTAAAATCCTAAGATTTATTTATATAGTAGGCCCTCTTCCCACCCAGTGTAAAGCCAACCTTAGGGTGCGTTTTGTGGCTATATGTGTGGAATGGTGTATCAGGGCCACCTGGAGGTTACATTCTCTTAAGAATTTAGCCATGCGTTTCGTGTTTTTATTGGTTGATGACGTTTTTATTTTCTGTCCATGTTTTTTGAGTATGTATCAGTTGTCATATTTTCTGTGTTTATTTTAATTTACTGTTGTGGATAAACATCATGACCTGTTTTTTATGGGTTTCCAGTGTTACATGTAGTTTCGTTGTCTCATTATGCCAGATATTCACAGATTCACAAAAAAGACTGACCCACGCTCTAGCATTTCTACCTGGAATGTGTTCTGTGTTTTACTTAATTTCAAGCCCAGCTGACCTGCAACTGAGAACAACGTTATCCCTTTAAGATTAAACCTGTTCCTGTTATTTAAACTACAGGATATGTCCCGGGTATTTGTTTTGCGTATGACTTCATCTGGTTGATCTTTAATAGTGTTGCGTTATATAGGGCATTAGAAGAAGTTTTTATTCATGGTTAGAAGGTGACTTTGTTGAGTGTGTTATACATGCGAGAAGTTGTGTGTGAGGTCCGTAGATCATATTGTGGCAGTTAGACCGTGTAACTAGGTGTACATGTGTGACACAGAAAGATGAATTAGATAGCATAGGCACTACAAATTTCACATATGTTTGGAACGTGGATGAGCGGGGCTTGTCCTATATTGGTAGAGTTTGTAGTTCTTCATGAAGACCAGAACTGTGCTGTAAAGTGGAATCAGCTAAATGTGCCTCTGTTCCGGCATAGTCATGCTGATGCTACAGAAAGGTGTATTATAAAGTATGGATTTGTTTTCATGACTGACCCCTAAGAATCTGGTGCAGGTAAGTAGCTATGGTTGGAAGGTTCTAGTCGGATTAACCCCTTCGCTGCCAGGCCTTTTCCCCTCCTGTGCCAAGCCTTTTTTTGGCTATTTGGGGCAGTTCTCGCTTAGGCCCTCATAACTTTTTGTTCACATAAGCTACCCACGCCAAATTTGTGTCCTTTTTTTCCCAACATCCTAGGGATTCTAGAGGTACCCAGACTTTGTGGGTTCCCCTGAAGGAGACCAAGAAATTAGCCAAAATATAGCAAAAATTTCGTTTTTTAAAAAGTAATGGGGAAAAAGGCCTGCAGAAAGCGGCTCGTGGTTTTTCCACTGAAAATAGCATCAACAAAGGGTTTGCGGTGGTAAGATCACCATCTTCCAAGCTTTCAGGAACAGGCAGACTTGAATTCGAAAACCCAATTTTTCAACACAATTTGACATTTTACTGGGACATAACCCATTTTTACTATTTTTTGTGCTTTCAGCCTCCTTCCAGTTAGTGGCCGAAATGGGTGAGAAACCAATGCTGGATCCCAGAAAGCTAAACATTTCTGAAAAGTAGACAAAATTTTGAATTCAGCAATGGGTCATTTGTGTAGATCCTACAAGTGTTTCCTACAGAAAATAACAGCTGAAATAAACAAATATTAAAATTGAGGTGAAAAAAACAGCAATTTTTCTCCACGTTTTACTCTGTATCTTTTTCCTGTGATATCAGTTTTGGAAAGCAATATACTGTTACGTCTGCTGGACTCTTCTGTTTGCAGGGATATATAGGGCTTGTAGGTTCATCAAGAGCCCTAGGTACCCAGAGCCAATAAATGAGCTGCACCTTGCAATGGGTTTTCATTCTATACCGGGTATACAGCAATTCATTTGCTGAAATATAACAAGTGAAAAATAGTTATAAAGAACACCTTTGTATTTCCAAAATAGCCACAAGATAAGGTGTTGAGAAGCAGTGGTTATTTGCACGTCTCTAAATTTCAGGGTGCCCATACAAGCATATGAATTACAGGGCATTTCTCAAATACACGTCTTTTTAACACACTATCTTACATTTGGAAGGAAAAAATGTGGAGAAAGATAAGGGGCAATAACACTTGTTTTGCTATTCTGTGTTCCCCTATATCTCCCGATAAAAATGGTACCTCACTTGTGTGGGTAGGCCTAGCGCTCGCAAAAGGAAATGCCCCAAAACACAACGTGAACACATCACATTTTCATAAAGAAAACAGAGCTGTTTTTTACAAAGTGCCTAGCTGTGGATTTTGGCCTGTAGCTCAGCCGGCACCTAGGGAAACGTAGCAAACCTGCACAGTTTTGAAAACTAGACACCTAGGGGAAACCAAGGTGGGGTGACTTGTGGGGCTCTGACCAGGTTCTGTTACACAGAATCCTTTGCAAACCTTAAAATTTGGCCCAAAAAACACTTTTTCCTCACATTTTGGTGACAGAAAGTTCTAGAATCTGAGAGGAGCCACAAATTTCCTTCCACCCAGCGTTCCCTCAAGGCTCCCAATAAAAATGGCACCTCACTTGTGTGAGTAGGCCTAGCGCTCGCAAAAGGAAATGCCCCAAAACACAACGTGGACACATCACATTTTCACAAAGAAAACAGAGCAGTTTTTTACAAAGTGCCTAGCTGTGGATTTTGGCCTGTAGCTCACCTCACCTAGGGAAACCTAGCAAACCTGCGCAGTGTTGAAAACTAGACACCTATGGGGCTCTGACCAGGTTCTGTTACACAGAATCCTTTGCAAACCTCAAAATATTTGCCCAAAAAACACTTTTTCCTCTCGGTGACAGAAAGTTCTGGAATCTGAGAGGAGCCACAAATTTTCTTCCACCCAGCGTTCCCTCAAGTCTCCTGATAAAAATGGTACCTCACTTGTGTGAGTAGGCCTAGCGCTCGCGAAAGGAAATGGCCCAAAACACAACGTGGACACATCACATTTTCACAAAGAAAATAGAGCAGTTTTTTACAAAGTGCCTAGCTGTGGATTTTGGCCTGTAGCTCACCTCACCTAGGGAAACCTAGCAAACCTGCGCAGTGTTGAAAACTAGACACCTAGGGGAATCCAAGATGGGGTGACTTGTGGGGCTCTGACCAGGTTCTGTTACACAGAATCCTTTGCAAACCTTAAAATTTGGCCCAAAAAACACTTTTTCCTCACATTTTGGTGACAGAAAGTTCTAGAATCTGAGAGGAGCCACAAATTTCCTTCCACCCAGCGTTCCCTCAAGGCTCCCAATAAAAATGGCACCTCACTTGTGTGAGTAGGCCTAGCGCTCGCAAAAGGAAATGCCCCAAAACACAACGTGGACACATCACATTTTCACAAAGAAAACAGAGCAGTTTTTTACAAAGTGCCTAGCTGTGGATTTTGGCCTGTAGCTCACCTCACCTAGGGAAACCTAGCAAACCTGCGCAGTGTTGAAAACTAGACACCTAGGGGAATCCAAGATGGGGTGACTTATGGGGCTCTGACCAGGTTCTTTTCCCCAGAATCCTTTGTAAACCTCAAAATTTGCCCCCAAAACACCTTTTCCTCTCATTTCGGTGACCAAAAGTTCTAGAATCTGAGAGGAGCCACAAATTTCCTTCCACCCAGCGTTCCCTCAAGGCTCCCGATAAAAATGGCACCTCACTTGTGTGGGTAGGCCTAGCGCCCGCGAATGGAAATACCCCAAAACACAACTTGGACACATCACATTTTCACAAAGAAAACAGAGCTGTTTTTTACAAAGTGCCTAGCTGTGGATTTTGTCCTGTAGCTCACCTCACCTAGGGAAAGCTAGCAAACCTGCGCAGTTTTGAAAACTAGACACCTAGGGGAATCCAAGATGGGGTGACTTGTGGGGCTCTGACCAGGTTCTGTTACCCAGAATCCTTTGCAAACCTTAAAATTTGGCCAAAAAAACACTTTTTCCTCTCATTTCGGTGACAGAAAGTTCTGGAATCTGAGAGGAGCCACAAATTTCCTTCCACCCAGCGTTCCCTCAAGTCTCCCGATAAAAATGGTACCTCACTTGTGTGGGTAGGCCTAGTGCTCGCAAAAGGAAATGCCCCAAAACACAACGTGGACACATCTCATTTTCATAAAGAAAACAGAGCTGTTTTTTTACAAAGTGCCTAGCTGTGGATTTTGGCCTGTAGCTCAGCCGGCGCCTAGGGAAACGTAGCAAACCTGCACAGTTTTGAAAACTAGACACCTAGGGGAATCCAAGATGGGGTGACTTGTGGGGCTCTGACCAGGGTCTGTTACCTAGAATCCTTTCCAAACCTCAAAATATGGCCAGAAAAACACTTTTTCCTCTCATTTCGTTGCCAGAAAGTTCTGGAATCTGTGAGGAGCCACAAATTTCCTTCCACCCAGCGTTCCCCCAAGTCTCCAGATAAAAATGGTACCTCACTTGTATGGGTAGGCCTAGCGCCCGCGAATGGTAATGCCCCAAAACACAACGTGGACACATCACATTTTCACAAAGAAAACAGAGCTGTTTTTTACAAAGTGCTCAGCTGTGGATTTTGGCCTGTAGCTCAGCCGGCACCTAGGGAAACATAGCAAACCTGCCCAGTTTTGAAAACTAGACACCTAGGGGAATCCAAGATGGGGTGACTTGTGGGGCTCTGACCAGGTTCTGTTACCCAGAATCTTTTCCAAACCTCAAAATATGGCCCAAAAACACTTTTTCCTCACATTTCGGTGACAGAAAGATCTGGAATCTGAGAGGAGCCACAAATTTCCTTCCACCCAGCGTTCCCCCAAGTCTCCCGATAAAAATGGTACCTCACTTGTGTGGGTAGGCCTAGCGCCCGTGAAAGGAAATGGCCCAAAACACTATCTGGACACATCAAAATTATCAAAAACAAAACTACCTGTTTTTGCGGGGGGGGGCACCTGCGTTTTTGGTCCTGGGCTCAGCAGCCCCGGGGGGGCAGAAATGGCCTAAAATAAATTTGGCTTTTCCCCCTGAGGAGCGACCCTTGCCTAAGGGGTTGCTCCCCAGCTCTAAAAAATAAAAAAAATTATCCCTGGTGCCTAGAGGTTTCTGCTCCACTTGGGGGCAAATTGACCTAACAAAAATCGGCCAATCTGCCCCCAAGGGGGGCAGAAATGGTCTAAATACAATTTGCCTCCCAGGGGAGTGACCCTTGCTCAGGCGCAAGACTCCTGTTAGTTCCAATCCCAATGAGTTGCCCAGACAAGAAGTCTCATGGACTAGGACAATCTAAGAGAGAGAAAGAGAGAGAGGCATCTGAAAATTAATTAGTCCACGGATTCTTTCCTTGAAACATGCAACTAAATACGAATCTTGGTTACTCTATCCAAATAGTATTTTAGATTGTGCCCCCTGATGAGAGCTGCAGAGGTAACTAAGATGTACTCAGCCCACAATGCCATTGTTAAGTTCACCCAGATGTGAAATATAACTACCAGTTAGAATTATTCTGACCACAAGCCTTGGTCAGGTCCGCCTGGTTGACAATTACCTAGGTGAGAAATTAGTTTATAGGGTCCAGATATTAACGCAACCACGGTTAAAAGAAGTAGACAAAGCCAGGCCACAGATCCACTGACCGGTCCAGGCCAGACTGTAATGCTCTGTGTAGATGAAAGATATAAGGTAGCCAAAAGGAGTCAGACTGGCCATGGATGGATTACTTATATTACAGATCACAATATGGTCCACATAGAGGCATGGTTGTTGGGAGCATGCAGGCCTCCAATGCCCGTAGATGTGCCAGGTAAGAAGAGTAACAGTTTTTTGGTTTTTTTGGAAAGAAGCAGTTCCTCAGGAATACTGAAACCTTACTAAACTAGGATTATTACCTCTTAGCAAAAAACGTACAACTTACAGCTAAAGCAATATGGAAGAACTAATTAGATAGCCTATATGCAATACAATAATGCCTGTACAGGAAATGTGAGACATAACATTACAGAGAAACCTACAGCATCGTATAGCCCTAGGCTGCCTGCCATCAAGTCTCTAGTTGCAGTGGATGCATCACCTGTGTTGGCCCTGAGGCAGTCAGTTTAGATTTCCCACCATATCAGCCCCACAAACATTTTCTGTGAAAATGTAGTGTAGGATGACACATTGTGTCTTCATGGCCCAGTCATCATTTTTCTCCTTTACAGAATCAAAACAGCAATGTCCCTGCCATGCTGGGAGTTTTCTCTCAGCACACTGGGTACATTTTGTCATGTTGCTGTTCACAACCTCTGTGCCTTTCGTGTCAGGTTGAACAGGAAAAAACTGTGTCAGAGGGCCTGCTGCAAAGAGGTGTTTCTGCGCTGTTGTTATGGCAGCTATTGCTCAAGTGATCATCCAGCTATCTCTCATTACCACCCATCCCTAAATGACTAAAGTGTTTGTTAGGAAGGGAGGGAACACTGGCAGAAAAACAGGTAACACATCAAATAGCTTCTTCAGGTTGCTCTTGTCCTATGACATTGTCATAGGCCACCTTACCTTGTAGTATTATTCTTAGGATTAGTTGGCAGGCCAAAGGACAGGGTTCCTGGATATAAGTCCTCTGGCTCGACAGGATATAGGTCCTCTGGCTCGACAGGACTAAAAGTGGAAACTGTTGCTACAGTCACCCTTCACTTGAGATTGGCAAATGTTCTGACAAAGATGTCCTTGTGAACATCGAGATGGAAGTCAAACCCACTTTCCTACTAGCAATGTGTTTTTCATACTGAGCAATACATTTTATGTTAAATATATAGTCCATCTACCTCATTATGTGGACTCCAGACTCTAGCTCATGGTTTGCATATGATCTGAACTCACACTGTAAGTTTCAACTGTGTGTTGTTGATGAGAACTTACTTGAGTGCTGTAGTCGCCGCTGAGGATTTTTACTTGGTGAGTATTGTGTGCTGTTAAAATCATTAAAATTGTAGGAAAGGCAGGACAGTACTTATTGTGTAATTTTATGCTAAGATTGTAATACTGTGAACTGGCAGAAGTGCTGCCCCTAGCTGCTCTCTCTATAACGTCCCCTTCCAAGTCCCGTATTCCACCTGACGCTCTTCCCTCGCGTCACAGAATTCTTTCAAATAGTCATTTAAAATACCAACACATCTTCCTCCATAAATATGTCAGTGACAACAAAAATTTCAACACATTCCCAATACGCTAAATATTACATGCATTGCACCTATTTCTTGTCAATAGCTATATACATAAGGTATAAAACATATATACATTTTAAAATTTTAATTTACCCTTGGAATCTCTTAGGTATTTCTTTTATTCTATTGGATCTTCTGATGATTACATTCTGTTTCATTTCTTGTACTATCGAAATCCTGTTTTTGTTCCAACACTTTCCATCTTCTACAATGACAACATGTTCTTTCACCTTCATTACTCTTACAGGATTTGAAAAACAACTTTTTTTTCTATTTGTATCTTTTTGATCCTTACCAAATCCCCGTCTTTAACATCCAATTTGCGTGGCTACACAGCCTGCTTCTAGTCGCAGTGATGCACCAAGGCAACGACCCTTAATCTTCACCGCTATCCTCACCTGGCATATTGTGGGTGGTGAATGGCACAGCAGACTGAAAACCCTTCCATTTCACAACATTGTACACATGATAGCCCTCTTCTTGTCGCAGTGATCCATCAGGGTCACAGCCCTTAATTTTCACTGTGGCCCCCACCTGGCATACTGAGGTCGCGGACAGTAGCGCTCAAGCAGACAGCCTAATTGGTGCAACAGTCCTCAATGTGGATCCAAATATCGTACTCTGCTTCAAGGATCCACTCACTAGGGCTCTCACTGGATCTGGCTCCCTCCAAGCACTATCTTCCTCCTCCTAGGGTCCTTTGGTCTGGTCTTAGCAGGCAGACAGATACTGATGCACCAGGTTTCATTGTGAGTGGTTTTGATTCTACTGGGAGATATTCCTTCACCGGCAGGGAGACTACCAGACCTTATTCCCCAGTCCTGGTAACAACAACTAGAGGTTGTGCTAAGCTTCTCCACACTGACGTACACCTCCAGTTCGATCATTTTTGGGAGGCTCAACTCCCCTTTTTATAATCTGCTCCCAGACAGATGTGATTTAGGATCTTAGGGCCCCATTTAAAAGCCCTTTGCACCACTGCTGCATCTTTTTATTTTGGAGATGCAGCGAAGGTACTAGCAGGTCACTGCACTGCTCCAGAATTAAAAACGGACCCATTGGGCCCATTGCGCCACTTTGTAAAGTCCTGCGTCAGATTATACCTGTGCCAGCTATAATGTATTGCAGAATAGGCATTCCCAGGCAAAATGCCATGCAGACCTGACACACTAAAATTTACAAAATGTCACTTCAAATTCACTGCGTCAGAATGTTACTGCCTACTCAGAACAGGCGTAAAATTGACACCTGACTTTTTCCAGTGGGGGCCTCTTTGCATTACTGGAGTAGTGTCATTTTTATGACACTACTCCAACTATGCGTGAGGTTAGCGCCAACAGATGCGCCAGAATTTCTGATGCATGTGTGAAAATGTGCCCCATGGAGTTATGTATTGTAAATACAGCGCATCCAGGGCGTTGTTAGGGGATCTTTGGTAAGCACAAGAAATCTGACGCATCGATGACAATGCGTCAGATGCTTGTACATGAGGCCCATAGTCTAAAAAGATCATGTTGTGGGGGGATTGCACACTTTGATGTGCCCACTCCTCTTTTCTTTCCTTTGTTCAGGACACAATCTGTCACAGCAGGAGCAATTCCACTCTTGAAACCCCCACAACACACGCCATGGGAGTGACTACAGGATCACTCCTGGATGTCAGCCTCAGTGATATATGCCTTTCAAAAGTTTACAAAGGCCCTCAGCCCTATTCTTGATGGATTTCCCTATCAGACCCATCACCTTCCTGAGGTGTGCCTAGGTCCCATTGATCAGTCACCTTTTCGGAATCAAAGAACCCTTTTGAAGTGCATAAGAGAGTCAGGCTCTTGCACCAGTGTGTGTGTGTCCAACCCGGCTCTCAAGAATGCAGGCAATCTACAAATCTTTCAGGGATGGCTCCTCCACCATCATATGCTTCCCTCAGGAGCATGGGCTTCCAGCATGAAACCCACATACTGCTATGTACTGTACTACTCACAGGCACACATACAGGACATCACTCACACATACCCACATGCCCTGTACAGTGGTGAATCCAAACACAATGTAGGCCAAGTGTGAGTTAAGCAAAAAGCAGCAGAACTTTTTACAAGAGTGAGACAGTAGGCCCCACTTCAATGACACTGGTGAAGGGCCTTTTCACACTACTGCATATCTTCACTAAAACACATTATGCTGCCATCCTACATAACTGAATGATAAGGGCAGCAGACCTTTACCGCTTATGAGGGTAGCACTTTGGGCATCTGTCCTGGTCTAATACGACTGTGATCTGTGAGGCAGGCCTAGGCCATGGCACACACATTCTCACTGCAGCTTTGTTGGCTGATTGACCCCCAACAATACTATTAAGTAGTGTGTCACACATAAATGTACAAACCATTGATGTAGATTCCATGGTAGGCAGTACAGTGCTTGATACTCTGTTTTATGACAGTGAGCTTCTTCACCTCTTACCATTGTTTGTTTGTTAGCATACATTCTACTTCATATAATTTCGGTATTTGAAGTCAGTGCTTGTGAAGTAGAGAATTATTGACGTGAAACAACTAAATCTCTCACCTAAGCTTTGATATGCCTAAATTTACATTCGAATAATTCGAATACATCCTTGTGATTTATAATGTGGTGTTATAGCTGCCGAACAGAGTTGTGTTCAGAACACAATCACTGTGTTGGCTTAAGCTTAGGCCTGCAAGATGAGATGGTGGGATGTGTGTACATATGCAATGGTTTACTTTGCATGAACGCTACCTGTTGTTATGAAAGTATAGTGAATGACAAACCTGATAGTGGGGAATGATTCATTCTATGAAATCTATTTATGAAAGATATCAACACTGGAGAGCTGTAATTTTGAGCTAGTAACGTTTGTGATTTATCCCAATTCCTTTTTCAGACTATTCTGCAATGCTTTTCAGACCACACATGCAACTTAATTTCATTGCTTGTATTCGAGGCTGCAATTTTATGAGTGAAAGCTGAATAGTCAACTGAAAACATTCTTTGTAACAGTCTTTCATGCTCTCAAACAAAGTCTTACATTATCATCTCCACAGTGTGCAGTTTGCTAGCACAAGGCGTAGTGTCAACGATACTGCTTTTCAGGTGTCCAGCAAAGTAATCTGAAAGGCTGCTGAAGACCATATTAATGTTGGCCAAAAAACAACTTGAATATGAGTTAAACCCTCAAAAGCCTTTTGCATGATTTACTGTCTTGCATGGGCTGAGAGAAGAATATATATATGGTGCCAGATCAGGGACAGTAATAGGAAGCAAAATATTAATAAGACCAAAGGCTGGATGTCTGACAGTATTCTTGAAAATGTATATTGACAAGATAGCTGTCTCAGGTTTGCGGTACTTTATACAAAGATTTGTTATACACACAACTTTAGTTAAATTTAAAGAACTGGTGAAAGCGACACCGCAACAAACTACTTTAATATTGAATATAATGCAGTTGTTACGTGTGTTTCATGTTCTGCAAACTCAGAGGGCGAATGGTGTAGAACCGGGACATTTTAAATGTATTTTCCTCCTATAGTTGGCAATGCTTGCGGATTCCTAAACTGTTCTTCACTTTCTTACCTCTAAAACACCTTTCAATCTAAGCAACCCAAATGCAACCAAGATGGCATACTAACACATCACAAATCTTTTCACTCAGTCACTTCTGGAGAAATCTCTAATGTTCCTTGTGACAAACTCGCTTATCAATGATTGTGATAATAAAGGGGTTTGGTATGTGAAATAAATACTCAGTTTGACAAGATTGTGAGATGGGAAGCAAAACTATGGGGGTGATTCTAAGTCTGGCGGGCGGCAGAGGCCGCCCGCCAGACTTCCCCCTCCAAAATACCGCTCCGCGGTCGGAAGACCACTGAGGGTATTCTGGGTTTTGCACTGGGCTGGCGGGCGACCGCCAAAAGGCCGTCCGCCAGCCCAGTGCAAAACTACCTTCCCACGAGGAAGCCGGCTCCGAATGGAGCTGGCGGAGTGGGAAGGTGCGACGGGTGCAGTGGCACCCGTCGCGAATTTCACTGTCTGCAATGCAGACAGTGAAATTCTTTGTGGGGCCCTCTTACGGGGGCCCCTGCAGTGCCCATGCCATTGGCATGGGCACTGCAGGGGCCCCCAGGGGCCCCACGACAACCCATACCGCCATCCTGTTCCTGGCGGGCGAACCGCCAGGAACAGGATGGCGGTATGGGCTGTCAGAATCCCCATGGCGGCGCAGCGAGCTGCGCCGCCATGGAGGATTCAAATGGGCAGCGGAAAACCGGCGGGAGACCGCCGGTTTTCCACTTCTGACCGCGGTCAAACCGCCACGGTCAGAATGCCCAGCGGGGCACCGCCAGCCTGTTGGCGGTGCCCCCGTCATTTTAGCCCTGGCGGTCTTGGACCGCCAGGGTTAGAATGACCCCCTATGTGTCAGTT
The DNA here is from genome assembly GCF_031143425.1 of Pleurodeles waltl. Taxonomy (NCBI): domain Eukaryota; kingdom Metazoa; phylum Chordata; class Amphibia; order Caudata; family Salamandridae; genus Pleurodeles; species Pleurodeles waltl. The sequence continues at coordinate 681,827,198 of NC_090437.1, read as the reverse complement.
GAGTCCAAATGTTTTACTCTCCTCATGAGAAGGAATTGCTAATTTTGAGTAATTGGCCGACTAAATTGGGTGGTGGGTAGCTCTACCAATTAATAAGCATAGTTGGTTATGTCACTGCGCAGTTCATTAGGAAACCCCTCTTAAACCTTGGTAGCTGTAACACAAGCAGCAGGCAATCCCTCAGAGACATTTGTGTTAGGTTCAAGCAGAATCAAACAAAATAAAATTATGAATACAACCTAATAAAATTCCCAAGAAAAATTTGAAAAATTCAATGGACAGATTTAGAGAAAAATGAAGACAGGTTGATGAGGGCGACCAGAGATATGGATTTTTAAAGTTTTATGACAAAAATCTGAAGAAGTAATGGGATGCAGGTCTCTTACCGCCATAGACTGCAGTAGTTGGAGGGATGCCTGGTTTCTTACTGGTTCTGGACTTGCCAAGACAAGGGTGACCCCTTCTAGTAGCCACAGTGCTGCCGACTGGAAAAAACACCAAGGCAGACCGTACCCTCCAGAATGAGTCCAGAAGAAAAACCCAAGTAATGGAAAAAAACCTCTATCACTGGAACTGCTGAAAAAACTATAAAAAAAAGCAACAAAATTGAAGTCAATTCTGCAGGGAAGAAGCAGGAGCGAGTAGAAAACGGGAAACAGGAGCTAGGGTCACCACCAAGATGGAAGTGTCTGCAACGCAAGGAAGGAGGGAACTGCAGTGCTTATATACCATGAAAAAGGAAGTGACAAAACAGGAAGAACGTACAACACCATCTTGGATTGGGAAAGACCACATAGAAATGAATAAGAAAAAAGACCAAGTAGAAAAGGAAAAAGGCATGCTGGGAAGACAAACATCAAGGAAGCAGACAATATGGAAGACCAAGAAGAAAGAAGACATAAAGACAGAAGAAAAAAAAGAAAAAAGAGAAGGAACCCAAGTAGGTAAGTAAGAAGGGAAAGTCAGGGAGCCTGCCAGGGGCGGCGGCGCGACCCGGAGCATGAAATATGCCTCCTGGGCTGCACCGCAACAAAAAACGCCAAATGAGCACAAAAAACGGGCAGCAGAGGTTCCGGAGTCCCAAAATGCAGACTGCCGGCCCGACCGTGGTCCGAAAAAGGGATGCCATGGTAGTCCGCGGCATCACAGAAGTAAACAGCAAAGTGCCAATGAACATCACTGTTTGCAGTAAACCAGGACGTGGTGAGTGAACTTCAGAGTCAGATATGTTAATGTTTGTTGCCGAAAGCTGTGAGCAGGACAAAGGTAGATTTTAGAGACACTAAGGTTTCTTCAACACTGGGATGAATTATTTGCTTTGCCATATTTTTTTGTTTGGTTCTAGTTTTCTGGCAGCAGGGCATGGCAGGAGGCTGTAGCCAACAAGGCCTACTAGTCCTCCAGTACCCTCATATGTTGGCTGATAGAGCTCCAATCAGGACATATTTCATGGTCATCTTTGGTATCTTGTCCAAGTCCTCCATATTTCAGACTAGTGCCAATATTTCTTGATCCTAGGAAAATCACTTCTGGTCTTTCCTATGGCCACCTGATCACCCCACAACCCTGACACCGTCCAGTGCAGGTCACACGCAACTTGCAGCTGGATTTTCCTAACACTCAATTTCTGCCTTTTAAGTCCCAGTGCAATGAGCAAGAGGCAAGCCAGATAGCACTTGGTGTACAGTTCCAGTCTAAGGGTGCCAGTGAATACCAGGGGTCCTTCAGGCCTCTTTTCCCAGCCGTCATGCAGTGTTCTTTCTTCCTTCAGATGTTCATACATGTTCAGAAATGTTATGAGCAGTTGATGATGAAGTGCCATTTTTATCCTGTGCGCTAGCCAGTGGTTAGGGAATTTCTGGCGTCCAACCTGGCAGAAATCTCACTAAAACTCAAACCCCATTTACAGCATTTTCTCTTTCACCTTATAGTAAACCGTCCCTGAGTCTGTCATCAAAGATGGCTCAAAACTGCCTCACCTCAGCAGCTACTAGTCCCTTACCTTATGTGGGAACAGCATCCCTTCCTGAAGTGGACCTATAGAAGTGTCTGAGAAATCTATTTGTGTGAAAAGTTAAATAAGCCAATTGAGTGTAGCCAATTTTACAGTAAATGTTTAGAGGGGAAAGCATGCACATTTTGTCTCAGACTGCAGTGCCATAGTGCGCACGGTCCTAAAAACTGCACAGAATCCAATGCCAGAACAATACGGGCAAAAATAAGTAGAATCTGGGGAGAACATTCATAAAAAACATGATTTGCTGCGCTAAGATGTCATTCACCTATTTTATACATTTGCCTTACAATATTGCTTTCTTTTCCATGGGCACTGAACATGAATCCAAGTGAAAGATATGAAACTCCATGTATACAACATATGACTGCAAGTGACAAACACTTGGACAGAAAACAAATATGTTGATTCAGTTCCATAAATAGGGGCCTATTATCAAAGGTATTTTTGGGAATGTAAAGTAGTACTCTGTTAGTATTCTTTTACCTACTCTTATATACCTTTGTGACTGTGCCCTAAAGTATCGAAAATGGGAATTTATAGGGACTGTACATATACAATGAGCAAGTGGAACGGTCTATGTCCTCCTTACAATTTTATTTCTAGGGATGTGGAAATCACAAGTGTCAATTCACAAAGGCATTTAAGCGAACATAAAGGAGTACTCCTGTAGTACTACTTTCTGTACTTTTTAAGTGATTGGTGAATCTGCCCCGTTAGGTGCAGCAAGCTGCTGAAACATTAACTCTTCTGATGGACACTGCCAACCAAAGATTCCTCACTTTGTGCATACCACTAGGTCCTAAACCGGATCTAGAGATTTTCTATTAGCATTGTTCAGGCTCTCCAGTAGTTGCGTGGCCCCGCATCTGATTAATTCTGTCCCAAAACTGACACAAGAACCACATACATGAGCCACCCTAGCGCACTGAGATCAGTTTCCTGCTTGACTTTGCACTGTTGCACACTGCTTATTGACTTGTTTGATATAACTGTGTGTGGATCTCTTATCTGGAATCTTTTTATGGATGGTGAAAGGAGTCAGTTGAACAAAATGAGAAGATGGGGGCAGTGAGCAATTTGTGATTAGATGGCACATCCACCTGAAGGGCCTTACTGAAGGTAACTAAATTGGGTTTCTGATGAATTCTTCTACCTGAAGTTTGGGCACCTTGTGACTAGATACCAATGCAATACCTCCTCAAGTAGTGTCTGTTTAATAGCTCAGATCAGAAATGTTCCATATTAGAGATTTTTGCGTACTGTCACATTTCAGGCATAACTTCTAGGGCTGGGCAAAATTGACGTAGAACTGCAAGATGCCACCCACCAGCACATGGTAGCAAAGTTAAGAAAAGTCTGTGAATCCAGTCTGGCAGCTGGGGATATTTACAAGGTGAAGTATCTGTGGTTAAATAGAGTACCCACCAGAAAGAGCATTACCGAAGGTAAGTAACTTGTTACTCGAGCCATCACTTTGAATATCATATAATGTATTCTCTGATGCGTTCACTTATGTTGTGTTTTCTTGTATTTCTTGTGCGCTAGATATGTCTCCCAAATATTAAGCAGAACCAAAGAGAGAACCAGAATATGTGTAGTAAGTTTATATAGGTCATTGACAGTTTAATTCAGCAATGTGTATGGATATATAAGTATGTGTTGACTACTTTGCGGTAGTGAACTTATCCCTTTTAAAGTTTTGTCTTACAGACTTATTTATTATATCTATTAAAGAGTGTGGTGCATGTTGTTAAAGGCAGGCGGCATGTTTAAAAGGGTTTTTCCAGCTACCTCTCCTATATTCACCATTTGAAATTTGCTACAGTGATAAAGACAGATTCCACTGAGAAGTTTTATGTTTCAGTGGTATAGTATAGGGACTAGGGGCCAGATGTAGCAAAGGTTTTTACCCATTCTGTGTATATGGGAAAAAGTGTTTGTACATATGGCCCTAGATTGTTTACTGGGGTTTTCAGGAGACTTTTTGCTGAATGGATTTCTAATCTATTTGGTAGAAATGTAAGCTTTGACTTTGATACTTAATTTAGGCTTTGTGGTGCTATCATCTTCTGAACTCATACATGATTTCTAGTCTCTGTTTTTTTCTAAAGAAGTGTTAAAAATGTGCATATTGGGCCAGCAATTACTATTATCCTGTTTATACGGGCCAAATTCTTTATTGGTATATGTCAGTTTTCAGAACCCCGGTCAGAAGGCCATGGGGCAAGCAGGAGCTACTGGGCCCAACCATGGGGGTTGAGGCCTTTTACTCCTGATGTCCCGGGGGCCCAACCTACTATGGCTCCTGTACAGTTGGGCCTAGTACCCCTTCACCGCTTGACTCTCAGTAGTACCAGAGGTTGAGCAGTCCAAGGGTGAGTGAACACAGGCTCAAAACTCAAAATGCAGCAACAGCAGTAAATGAATGTCCAGCCAAATGCTTGCTTGTGTGATAAAAGTATTCATCTACAACTACACACTGCCTCGTGATGACAGGTCTTTAGAGTTTCGTAGACGGATCCCTGAGTCTCACTTCCCTCAAGCTAGCAATAGTGGTCATTCCGCATTTTCTATAGTCAACAATCATATTTAGCCTTACTAATACTTCAAATTTCACGAGTCCCACTCTGGCTTTGCATTAAAGTCAAATGTGTTCTAGTGCCGAGATGCTATCTGGCAAGCAAGCCCCCCCGGGGCATACTATCAGAAATCAGTCCCTTACCCGTGCTAGCAGGATCAGAGCAACCAGAGTCTCTGAGCACTTTCCCTTCACGAGCGCGGGAGCAGTCGGCTGTCCTTGAGTTCCTTGCACAGTCCTGCAGCAGCAGTGGCCTGGAGGTTTTCAATGCTCCTTTAAGCTTGGTGAGTACTTCGGCTCTTTCCACTGGTAGTGCTGGGGGCTGTGAAAAACCTGCACTGGTCATGGCTCAGGAACACTAGAGTCATCACAGCGACCTCTCTTCTCCAGTTATGATCTCGATCAGGTCACACTTTTTATTTGGTCCCAGTGGGGTCCTCTAGCATATGGGATCACCATCCTTCCACTGCACAAGCAAGGGTTCTGACTCAATCAGCACAGTGGCTCTCTCCACAACAGCCCCATATGGCAGACAGGGTCATCTCTGGCTTATGAGGGTTGCCGACTTCCCCTGCACACAGGCAGTGACCACATCGGTGCAGCAAACATCTCCTCACACCTCACTACGGGAATCCACTCACCAGGATTCCCTACTGGGCCTTACTTCTTCCAGCACTCTCCTCCTTCTCACAGGGCACACTCATCTTTGCAAGCAGGCAGGCGCTAATGCTCCAGGCTCCAGGGTAGGTGGTCTTTGACCCCCTGGGTGATGTTTCGATACCCAATTGGGAAACTAGTATGGTTTGGCCCCCAGTCCTGGTCATAGGCATAAGTCATGCAGAGTTTCTTCCCCTTGCACAGCCCGATTGGCTGCTTGACAGTTGACACATTTTGGGGTCTCAAGATCCCCTTATAGTCTGTTTCCAGGCACCAAATGTGAATTAGAGTCTAAGGCCGTGATTTAGATATTGCCGGATGGGTTACTCTGTCACAATGGTGAAGGATATCCTGTGCTCTGAAATCTAAGTCCCATAGGAAATAATGGCATTTAGATTTCGACAGATGGGATTTCCATCACCGTTGTGACAGAGTAAACAATCTGCCAATATCTAAATCAGGCCCTTAGTCTCTCTTTGAAGTTTATGTTGGGGATTTGCTTCCTTTTGAAGTGCCCACTCCTCCTGAAAGCAGTCTGCCACAGCAGGAACAACTCCAAAGCTGACAGCTCCACAATACAGGCATTTGGAGTGATTAGAGGTTCACACCTGGATGTCAGCCATAGTGATCTCTGTATCAAAAAGGTACCCCAAGGTCTCGCCTTAGTCTTTATGATTCTCTTATCAGCTCAATCTCCTTCCTGAGATGTGCCCAGACCTCTTGCTTGTGACCTCTCTCAGAATCAAAGAGCACCCTTTGAAGTGTACTGGAGAGCCTGGCTGTCCCTTCCTACAGTATTGGAATGCAGCAATACACAAATTTGTCTGGGGGGAGGGAGGTTGTGGATTCCTCTGCGTCCTCTCCTCAGGTTTTACCATGCAGCCCTGGGGCTTCCAAAATGGAACCCAGAGCCTTCCAGGTATTCTACCATTCCCACTAACACATACGCCCAGCACATGCATATAACATAAACGTATTATGCAGTACTGCATCCTTTATGCATTGTACGTGTCACATGCACATATACACCCAGTACATGCATATAACATACACATACCGCACAGCACTACGGTGGCGTAACGAAACTGGAGGAGGCCCTCCTGCAAGGAGCATGGATGGTCCCCCTCCAGAATCGCTCAGGCCAGGTGCTGTGCTGAGGGGCCCACCTGGAGCCAGCCCCCTCTAGCTCCCCCCCTCCCCAAATCACCTCCCCCCACTGCGGGGGCTGTTGGGACATTTATTGCACCACAGCAGCACTACATTATTTATGCATTATACACAGGCAGGCACACATAAACCCAGCACATGCATTTAACATATACGCATTGCCAAGTACTGCCTTATTCCTGTATTCTGCTGTTCACAGGCACACATAAATCCAGCACATGTAAATCACACATGCACTGCAAAGAATTACACACCAAACAGATGTAGTCCAAGGGTGGGTTAAGCACATAGCAGCAGAATTTTAAATAAGTAAGCCTGTAGGCCTCACCTCAGTGGCACAGGTAAAAAGTATCTGTCCACTATTACTGCTTACTACACGGTATGCTGCACCACCGTTTCCGTGCTGCTTAACTCCTGGTAACTGCAGCAGCATTTCACCAATATGGCGTCCCTCACAGTGGGACAAGACTGCAATCTATGAGATAGGCCTATGTTGTGGGACATACACATGATTCCTGTTTACCCATGACAACAAAAATATCAGGATTAGCAATCCAGATTCCAGTATAGTTGGTGCACGTCCATCACCATGCAAGGGACTTTCTGTCCCACCAGAGTTTTTACTAGCTTTATTTTTCTGTACTATCAACTTAGAAATACGTTACTTCTGTTAAATGCAATAAGTAACAGTTTGCTTAGATTTTCTGCACTTCAAAAGCCCTTTATCAATGGCCAATTGTGAAATTTCTTTGGGTTCCTTATTGAAACTCAGTGTTTCTAATTAATGGTCAACAGGTGAACAGGAGATCGCATTTTGACTTGTTTTATGGAGCATTCATTCTACAACAATAATGGGTTATTCTTTGTTACTGAAAATATGGACCAAAACATCACTTGCATACTCTGTCAACTGAAGCAACTTACTGTTTGCTTACTTCTTCTACATGTAACAAACACCAAAATGCTTTTGTTCAACTGAGCTTTGTTGTTTTATAAAGAGATTATTTGCAGGTGCTTTATTGAGGAGGTCAGCTGGAGTTCTGCTGTGGTTTTATGATGAACATTTTATAACCTTAGGGTTTCTCTGTTTTCCCTTGTAGGATTTATTTCTAAAGTGGCAACAATTGCACCATGCCCAGTGACTTCTTTGGTCCTGTACCAGCTCTTTCCCTACAGAAATAAATGGCATTGGTGTTAAAATATTATTAAAATGTCTCTGTTATTGATATGCCCAATTTTTCACCAACAGAAATGTTTAGTCATGGCATCTGCATTTTCAGTCGAACTAATACATCTTTTGATGCTACAAAAAAAGGACGTTTGCCAAGGTGGTGATCCATTGGAGCATTGTGCAATGCGTTTACCATCATTTCTTTCAGTATATCCTTCGAGCAAGGATTTCTATTTTGGGCATCCCCACCAAATTAGCAAAAAGTCATCACTATGGCTACAAATCTGCTGGCACAAGGAGGAAGTGTCTTTGTGTATAGCTCCTAGTGTAGAATATGTTATATAACACATCAGTATTCTACTGGGATGTTTCCACACAAGGTCCAAGTTACTATCTTTCTTGTACTGTTTAAACTTGATTACACCAATGGCCTCTGCCATGGATCATCATTATTAACAATGAAAAGACTACAACGGATTCAGAACTCTGCTGCCAGACTACTCCTACATGTAAAGTCACAAGCCCACATCTCTCCTACCTTGAGGACCCTACATTGGTTACCGGTTGCCAGAAGATTCACCTTCAAGCTGCTTTGTATCACTCACAATACATAGAACCGGACCACTTTTCATTAGGAATAAAATCACCAAATACATTCAGTAAAGGAACCTCTGCTCCAGTTTGGCATCCACCGCATAACTCCACCATACAAGAAAACAAACATAGATAGTACATCTTTCTCTGTTCAAGCAGCTAAAATTGGAATTCATTTCTCCCAAACATAAGATCCACAGATAACTGGTTTTCTTTAGAAGACTGATGTGTCATAGGACTCTCACCATGAAGGTAAGAATGATGGTTTTGGGCGGCAGCACCACCACTTGTGGGGGACTGGGTCGACCCCATACCATCTGGCAGCTGTCGAACTAACGGTTACATAGCAGCACCTCACCCAAACCTAAACAGTAAAGTTGATTTGTGGCAGCCTGACGCATGACACTCTGGCTCCTCAGGGAAGTCGTGGTAGAACGATTTTACCTTTTCCTCTCAGTTACAGATGAGGGCGTGGTTCAATATATTTTATTGAAGCAACTGAATTCTGTGTAAAAAAGCATGAGCTGTGATTATTAGTAAAAATGAAACACTATACAGTTATCATTGTGACCATGAGCATGAAGCAAATAAAAAGTCCCAGCATCTTATCACATTAGTGAATCTAAAATCCCTGCCTGAACTTCTAGGATCTACACGAGAGCATAACAGTGATAGCCATTCTATGCCCGTACTTAGTCTCTGAAAGGAAGCCCCTGCCCCATACCTATATAATAATAAGGGGTTTGCCTGTGATCCACTGGCAGTCCTCCCAAGTGGCTGGAGCAACAAGGCCAGGTTCAGAAGAGCTGCAATGACATAATACAGCGTAAGATGGATGGCTGGAATGTCCCCTCTAACCTTTTTTTGCCAGTGTGATATTTGTATAACAAAACTTGTTGTTGTTCTGAGAACTGGCCTGACATGATAATGTGTATTTTCTGTGTAAGTTGGACTTTGTACTTTTGGATGGGCAACATTTGATAGATTATCAAATACAGCCTTGAGCAGAGCACAAGATGAGAATGTCACGCAACAGAACTAATCACAATTCTTGCGTGGAAGGCAGCTGATAAAAAACAATAAAACATGCCTGCTAAAATTAAGCCATGCGGGAATATCAAAAAGGAATAAATGAAATTAACTAGGTAAGAGGGCACAGGGCCCAGGCCACAGGCCCAAAGCAAAAATAAGTGTGCCCAAGCAAACTGCTCTTTCCTACATAACCACCATCATCAAATACTAATGTAGCACATATCCCTGTGAATCTAAACATTTATAATTTGATTATATGATTGTATCTAGATATGTGTATTTCTTTGTACAAATATATATAACTATGTTTTTTTTAATATATAGATATCCTTTGGGTATAGTTAACAAATGTATACATTACTTATGTATATATATATATATATGTGGGAGTGGGTGGGTGCGTGTGAGTGTGTGTGTATATTACCTACTGGCGGTTGCCAGTAAGTAGTCATAGTTAGGACCTAGTTAAACATTTTTGACTTGCCTATATCTTTGGCACAGCTTGACAAAACTTCAAGATTTCTTTTTTTTAAAGTGTCAAGTTGGGTCATGTTGTGCATGGAACGTTTCAGGATGATCTGTCAAGCGGGGTCCGAGAAAAAGGGGGGTTAAAAACAAAGTCTGTTTCCCATGTTAATACCCATAAACTGTTTAGACACTCCTGCATCCTGAACCGCTGGACGGAATTATGCCAAATTCGGCAAAAAGGTAACTTCTGGTTCGCAGAGCACCCTTTTTAGGGGCGAGCGCAAAGCGCTCCCTCCGTGTTGTAATCTCTCTTTGGGCTTCAAACCACACCCATGTCACGTCACTTTCTTTCACTGGTTCGTGGGCTTGCCTTTTAAAATCTGCTTGCTTTCATTAGTGAAAGGCATGCATAAGTCATGCCTTTTCTGGTGTTTAGCCCTCCTCGAGCGCAGCGACCAAGTACTGAAAACATACGAGGCTCTAAGTATGGACTGGACTACTTCTGGACTACTTTTTCTCTTTTTTTGCAGCACGATCTCGCTGGGCTGAAGTCGAGGGCTTTGCATGACATCGACCCTATTACTTAGTTAATTGCACTGTTGCCGGTTACGTAGATAATTGCACTTTTGCCGATAGGTTTCACTACGAGTGAACTTTTATTTCCCTTTGTGTGTCTGCCTTGCACTGATGGTGGGCGTCAGCTCGCTTATGTGAAACCTTTACTTTTCAATTTTATGGGAAGAAAAGCCCAGTTAGTTATGTGAAACTGTTTTATTTTCATTTTCAATTTATGTGGCAAGAAAAGTCCGGTTAGGAGTTTACAATGCTAATTGCTCTAGCTAAAGCAAACGCGAGACACGTTCATTGCAAATGCTTGTTTTATTTGGTTTAGATCCGTTCAGTATTTTTTGAGATATTAAAAGGAAAATAAATTTGTATATATAGGGCTACAGATCTAGAAAGCTCTACTGCTGAGACCTGATTATTTATCCATTACAATATGTAAGTGCTTCAGTATTGAAATATTGAGAAAAATATAAAATAAAAAAAATAGTTATAGCAATTCACAAATAAATTAGCTTCAAGTACAGCAACACTTGAAAGTCTGAGTTTGGACGATACAACTTTAAATCTCAATGTATTATCGTCCTTATACATGTATGCCCTTTCCATGTACTTATGTATCTATATATTTATTACTTTACTCCTACTGGTGAAGAAAAAACCTTTGACTCTCTCCAGTGCTCTACTCTATACCTCTCTCAAAATACACTCTACTACTCTCTGACTCATTCCAAACTTCATTCTACTACTATTTTCTCTAAAACAACCCTTTCTGAACTCCTCCCTCTTCTATCCCTCCATTATCCAATTCAGTCTAACTAACAGACTTGCATGTCCACCACTCAAATTAACTTTCTCATCTAAGATACAAAGATCGTAATTTTTCTTTGATATATATATATATATATATATATATATATATATATATATATATATATATATATATATATATATATATATATTTTTGGAGTTTTCAGTACATGATCTAAATCTTTAGACCTCTGCACACTTACTTTGTTATCATGTTACCTGTTCGTTCTTTCTAGATTGAGGAATATGCCGCAGTCATAAAAAGATGCACTTGCAAAGGGCTTGCAAACTATTTCCATTCTAATAACCCCCTCTGGTGTGTTTTTTAAATACTGAGGGGCATATTTATACTCCGTTTGCGCCAAATTTGCGTCGTTTTTTTCTACGCAAATTCGGCGCAAAACTAACGCCATATTTATACTTTGGCGTTAGACGCGTCTAGCGCCAAAGTATGAGTAAAGAGCGTCATTTTTTTGCGTGAACGCCTTCCTTGCGTTAATGAGATGCAAGGTAGGCGTTCCCGTCCAAAAAAATGACTGCGACGCAAATGCGTCGTATTTATACTCCCGGGCAAAAATCACGCCCGGGAGTGGTCGGGTCAAAAAACCCCGCATTTGCGCCTCTTTTTAACGCCTGGGTCAGGGCAGGCGTTAAGGGACCTGTGGGCTCAAAATGAGCCCACAGCTGCCCTCCCATGCCCCCAGGGACCCCCCCTGCCACCCTTGCCCACCCCTGGAGGACACCCAAGGATGGAGGGACCCACCCCAGGGACATTCAGGTAAGTTCAGGTAAGTATAAATTTGTTTTTTTTTATATATTTGTTTTGGCATAGGGGGGCCTGATTTGTGCCCCCCTACATGCCACAATGCCCAATGGCCATGCCCAGGGGACATAAGTCCCCTGGGCATGGCCATTGGGCAAGGGGGCATGACTCCTGTCTTTACTAAGACAGGAGTCATGTAAATGGCGTCTGGGCGTCGTTAAAAATGGCGCAAATCGGGTGGAGGCGATTTTTTAGCGTCAACCTGACTTGCACCATTTTTAAGACGCCCTAACGCCATTTTTCCCTACGCCGGCGCTGCCTGGTGTACGTGTTTTTTTTCCACGCACACCAGGCAGTGCCGGTCTGCTTGCGCCCGCTAACGCCATTCAATAAATACAGCGCCCGCATGGCGCTTCAGAATGGCGTTAGCCGGCGCAAACATTTTTGACGCTAAACTGCGTTAGCGCAGTTTAGCGTCAAAAAGTATAAATACGGGCCTGAGTGAATTGTATACAGTTAACGTCAAACTTTAGATCTTCAGAAAGAAATCTATGTTCCTAATAATTCCGAATAGAAAAACCTCTGCCACCTTTACAGGTGAAATAACATTTTCTGGAAAAAAACGCCATTTTCTTCCTTTCCTCGGTGTGTTCTCCCATTAATACATAACCACTAATTTTTATTCAAAAGTTTCTGTAGCAAGAGCGAATATCGGCGCAGAAGTGCCAGAGCCATGTCTAGTCCCCTTAAGTATCTTTAGTGAGTAGGCATTTTTTTATAAAACAGTGTTGGAATGTTTAAATCCAAATACATTGAGTTAGAGAAGTTTCCACTGCCATATTTTCACGGTAATGGTCACATAAAGGTCCGGTCTATTCTACAGAAGGGCTTCCAGGTGGCTAATGACCGACTAGGCTCCACTGAGTTTGCTTTTGCATGGAATTTTGTTACACACCCTTGTGATATCAGGGGCCCAGAACATTTAAATAATTGGAATTGTATTTGGCCAAGTAGAGAGCTTCAGTTAACATTTTTGCCCTAGGACGTTATGAAAATTCATGCCTTGAAACGGCTGGATCATGTGTGTGTTTTTTGCTTAGTAATCTTGCATGTGTTTCCAAAAAGTTTCCAGCCTTTGAAAAACCGTGCTTGATGGATTAAAATAGCCATTGTGTCTTCAGGTCACGTGACAAAGTTCTTGATGTAGATCATGGGAACTGTATGAAATTCACGTATTTTAATTAGCACTGATGACATGATGAGGGTTTTTCATATGTGATTTCTTTGATCATTTTGCCATGGGCAGTAGCAATAATTTGCCTCTGGCCATTTTCATTGTTAAGTTTTTGGTTTGGCATTGCTTTATTATTTTATGGTGTGTGGTGTTTTATTTTTGCTTGGGGCTGTGTAGACTACTGCTTTCACTGTTTTTATTTTTTTCATATTTGTTTCTCTGTTGTGTATGAGATCGTGTGTAGCATTTTTTATATTTGTTTATTGCATTTACAAATGAACATATTTTTAACACTCATAGAAAAGTAAAAAGTGACACGACTGGGGGACTAGAGCTTTACTACACGTTTGTGAATTAGTAAGCGATGCACTGAACATAAAGTCCACATGAATGCTACACATCGTATGACGGAAACAAACATACTAGTTTTACGGCATTCTAAGGAGGATTGCATTAATATTAAAATATGACATCAAGGGGCCTGATTTCATCTCAGTCCCTGGCACAATAGTTACGGGCCTCAATTTATCATTCACCTATCCATGCCGTGGAGCATCATCCTAACTTATGATACCTCTTTATTATGGGCCATAGACAAACTCCCTTTTTTAAACCCACAATAAGCAGACATGTCATTTGGGGTGGAATTAAAAAAGAAAGTGAAATTCTGACCGAGACTTCTAGCAGCGGATTCCTCACCTTTTGAACATTTCTCAGGCATCAGACTGGATCCAAAAACTTTTCAGTAGTACCTCTGTGTGTCAGAAAGTGGCACATTGCAGCTCCGCACTCACACCTATCTGCTCTGGCAGTGACATGCAGGCCCTATGTAGGTGCCACACTGTCAGGCTGACGTCAGTTCTTCCTTTCATTCTGCACCTCTAGACACGGATCCAGTCTCAGAGGCCTCTTTTTGAGCTATTTTCTTACAAATTTTCAACAGTCTGCAAGGGATGTCACTCCCTATGATCACAAGTTTTAAGCCCTCTGAGGACTAACGCTAAAACATGTCTGTGACAGATCTCCTCTAGATTTACCTGTGGTGTCTGGGGTTAAGAAACAACTCCAAGACCTGCAAAGACTTTTCATCAGTGAACCCATATGCACTTGCCTTACCTCAAGACAAGCAACATTAGTTTCATTTTCTTTTTGAAACAGACTCTTAAAACAATTAGGACTAGGGTGATGAGTTCACTCAGTCGTATGCCGAAGACATTTGATATGAAGATTTACAAGATGTTAATTGGCTGGACACTTTCCCAGAGTCAGCCCTTTTCCACAGAATAATGTGCATCCTAGCCCATCAGTGCAACTGGCGGCTGAGCTTTGAGAAGAGCATTTTCAGGTCACAGTGTTCCCTTTTGGTCCCACTAGTGCCCCTTAAGTGTTGAGAAATGGGGTGGCGGTGGTGGCAGCACACCTTTGGAGTGCTGAGGTGCCAGTCTTCTACTACATTTACAGCTAACTTCTGAAGGCGTGCTCGCCCCAAGCAGGCATCAGCCATCTCCAGACTATGGCGGATCTCCTGTCATCTTTGGGGTCCACTATCTTAATGCTAGATATGCATCAGTATAAGTCGAACACCAAGGTGGCTACAAGATTTATGGATTTCTGTTCCTCGCAAAAAGGAACATTATGAGAAAATGGAAATTGCAGACCTCCCCTATGGCGTAGGCTTGGAGAAAAGAGGTCCTCCACTGGTCTGAGATGGATGGTAGAGCACCATTTAGGGAAGAGCGAGGAGGCTTGCACAAAGATCCAGTCCCAGACAGATATGAGGCATTGACCCATAGATATCAAGCAGCACAGAGTGATGCCCCCCTAAATACATATAGGGAAGGCCCTCTCAGAGAGACATTCAAACATGCTCTTGCACCCAAAACCAGATCACCCACCACTTCACACCAAATCAAATACTTAATTGGTATAAGACAGTCCTTCCCACCAAAAAAATGAAAAGCATGAATGAACGATAGCCCGTACCAGGGATAAATCGCCACAGGCAAAAACGTCCTCCACAGAATGGTTTGTTACCCGACAATCTCTGCTGAAACAGCTAGCAGATGTTCCAACTAATGAGTGCCTCATATTTCTTTCCAGTGTATATCAAGGAGGGAGGGATGACAGTGAGGAATTGGAGAAGGGAGTTATGTACGGTTAATTAATCATATGTGGCATGTACCATGGGTTGATGTATAAAGTTGTTGTACACCGAACAGGCAGAACTGTAGTAGGGGCAGATTATTGCTGTACTGTTATGTACAAATAAACCAATAAAATTGCGTTAAAAAGCTTACGCCCAGATTTCAGAGGAGACTGTGAAAGATCTTCAGTGGTGGATAATGGATCCCGATTGGGTCAGCGTCAGTCCCCTCAACCTTCCCCATACAGCGTTGGCAGTGCTAACTGATGCTTCTGTTCTGGATTGAGGGAGCCACTTGGGAGAGGTGGAGGTCAGAGACCTCTAGTTTCTGGCAGAGTACTGGCAACCTTCTGGAGCTCCGGGCCATCTGCTTGATGCTGAATGCCTTCCCACCATCCATCAAGGGAATGTTGGTACAGGTTCTCACAGAAAACACCACCGCCATGTGGTACTGCAGCACACAGGGCAGGGTGGAGTCACAGACCATGTGCCAGGAAGATTTGCGCCTCTGGAAGTGGCTGGACTGCCAAAGGACTTTCCTGCTGGTGAACCACCTGGCTTGATCCTTGAATGCCAGGATGAACAAGCTCACTCGTCAGAGTCTAGCTGGTCACAAGTGGCAGTTACACCCGGAGGTGGCATGAGGTCTGTTCCGCGAATGGGGAGAATCTTAGCTGTATCTGTCCGCCACTGGTGAGAATGCGCAAAGTTGGCACTTCTGCACGTTGGAGTTTCCAAGGCGTCTCTCACTCAGAGACTCTTTCTGACTCCAGTGGAACTCAGGACTCCTGTATGCCTTTTTGTCAATAACAGTTCTGCTTAGAGTTCTCAAGAAGATCAGGACTGACCAGGGTCAAGTCATCCTAGTTTCCGACTGGGCACGGAGAGTTTGGTATTCAGAAAACTTGGGCATGACCATATGTCCTCTGATCAGGCTACCGGTCTGGGGAGACTTGCTGTCATAACAACAGGGCTGGGTTCTGCACCCAGGCCATCACAACCTCCACCAGCTAAACACTTTTAACCTTCCTCCAGATGGGGTTGATGTCTTCTTGGCTCCCAGACATCCCTCAACAAAAACTATAAGTGCCTGTTATTGGGACGAACTTGTGCTTTGGTGCAGCACTCACCATGTTGATCCCCTCCAAGCCAAACTGTCTGATGTTTTATTATTTGTTTTGTCTCGCGCCCTGCAAGCCCCTGCTCTGAGCATGGTTAAAAGATATCTTTTAGTCCTCTCAGCTTTCCTGTGGTTGCTTTCCTATCGTTGCCACTACTGGCAATACAATTTTTGAAAGGGTTACAACACGATTCCCCCTCTACATTTGTGATGCCCCAATGGGACCTCCGTCTTCACCTTATTTATTTGATGTGTTTACTACATTCGAGCACTTAACAGCTGTCCTCTGCAGCTTCTCACCACCAAGGCTGTGTTCCTGATTGCCATCACCTCTGCACAGTGTAAGAGTGAGCTTCAGGCTTTGTGTATTCATCCAATATACATCACCTTCTTCCCAAATAAGTTGATTCTGTGAACTAGAGCCTCCTTTCTACTGAACGTTGTGGTGACATTCCACGTTGGTCAAACCATCACCCTGCTGGTGTTCTATGCTCCAACTCAGCCCTCTAATGGAAGGATAGGCACCTGTGCTTGAACCCCAAAAGTGTGCTCAGTTTCTGCATTGATTACACAAAAAGCCACTGAGTGGACAATCACATCTTTGTGGGATTTGCTGGGGTGAAAAAAGGAAAGGCTATGCATACACATATTGCACTGGATCATTTCCTGCATTAAGAGCTGCTACACATTGGCATAGAACCAACATGTGGAAGGCATGCGTGCCCACTCCACTAGTGCCAAAGCTGCATACAGAGTCCCTGTCCTCGCCATCTGCCAAGCAGCTACGTGGCTGTCCCTCCATTCATTCACAAAGCACTGTTGTTTGGGCAGCTAAAGTTTGACGAGAAAAGCAATTTGTCTACTCAGCTCTGCAGGACTTTATGGTTTGAGTCCATTTAAAACCCACCTCCCATAGTTATTGCTTTGGTATCTATTCAAAAGGTGAAAAAACTGTGACTAAAAATCTGTACCGGAAGAAAAACCTACTTGTCTTCGGTAGCAGTCTTTCTGGGGAAGACTCTATCTAGTTGCAGATTCCTCACTGACTTTCCAATCCTCCCTGTTCTGTGATTGGACTCTACACATTAAAAAGATCCCAAGTCTAGGAAGCTTGTCTGTCCATCTTCTTTCTAGGCTCTGCATCTGGCGACATGGTCAGTCTCAAAAGCAACTGATGTCAGCGATTATGAGTGGCACCTTATAGGCCTTGCACGTCACTTCTGTAGCCAAACGTTTTAGTGCAGAGCTGCAAGGCACCACCTACTCACATACAAAGGTACTATGAAAAGTTTCTGGATCCATGCTTACACCTAGGAAATATTCAAAAGGTGAGGAACCTGAGGTTAGATAGAGCCTCTACTAGGAAGAGCATTACCTAAGGTAGGTAACTTGTTGTTTGAGCAGAATGCTCTGCATCACAAGAATTCTTCTTCCATTCATTGCGGAATGCTAAAACAAGGAATACATTTCATCCTGCGCTATCATAGGGAGAACAATGTTATTACTTCAAGCTAATTGCATAACATTATTTACATTGTCCTTCCCCTGACCGTGCATCAAAGCAAGTGCTGCATCATGTAAGACAAAGTATGGCTCCTACCTCGTAGAGCTCTGTGAGAACTGTACTGGCTGGAACTGGTTACAGACTTTCCTGCTGAGGAAGGTGCTTAGCGAATCACAGTCAGTGCTCCATGTAATGTATTTGCCTTAATGTAGTTACCAGTGCTTAACGTGTAAAAAAATAAGTGCAGGGGCCCCAAGTCGTGTTCAGAAGCATGCAGGCATTCCTATTAAAGGTCATGCTGGTAAATACTAAGGCTACATAATCTTGATTCCAACTTATAACACTTAAATCCTACACCAGACACTGCTTGCTCCTTTTCTTGTGGGCTCTTTTTCATCCCAACTTCCATCCTTGGTCATTGATTTTCTCTCCTTCCCTTCCTTTTTTGCCCCTTGTGTGTGTTTCTCTCTTCCTCTGGCTCAAAGTCTGTTGAATCAAAATAAGTGCTGGTCCCTTATAATGAGTGCCAGTAGCCCCACCTGCAGCCACCAGCTCAAATGAAGCAATGGCAATTGCCATTGCAGTAAATACATTGCCAAGCCCGGGCAGTGTGTTTGCCTTAATGCAATTATCATTAAGGCAAATACTTAGGCCAGATTCACAGTGCTCCTAAAAGCAACTATGTGGTCTTTCTGTTCTTAATGCCTGAGGATCAGCATTGCAAAAATGTGCCCAAATATTTTTCCATCTCTACTCATCATGTCTCCATTTTTTTGTACCTTGCTTTGTGATAAGTAGTACACTACCATATTCTGAATACCTCAGTCTTCTTCCGGTGACCCGAGTAGTGCAATTTTCAGGGTAAATGTTAACTGCCTTCTATCTACTGCCAATAAGAGTTGGCACACCTTAACCTAGAAAGATTAAAAGGCCCTACGTTTCAACACGATATGCAAAACAAATCACCCCTATTAGAAAGGCACCTTAGGCGCTTGGGTGGTTGACCCGCTTCTATTACATATCTACTTCACTGTGACACAATTGGTGCAAGTAGTTAAATTGATTAAGGCAATGTCTGGCTGCTGCAGATACGTCTCTGGAATCACCTTTGTATCCCTCCCTCCTCGATTAAGATCCTCAGATGCCCCCTCCATTATCCTGCAGTTTCACAGTCAGTTCAGGATTATTGTTTAGCAGTGTCTTGTAAAAGTGGGAACTTTTTTTACTGTCCAGGTTCTCTGCTCTTAGGCTTTACTCTAATGAACTGGTCTGCAGTTCAAATTCAGGATCTGATTCATTACCGTAAATGTAAGTTTACCCTTTGTTTGCTATTCACAAAGGGATTTATGAGTTATACCTCTACGAGCGCGGAGTCTGCGCACATAAAATTGTCCATCTTTTTATGCGTGAAGACTCCTCACTCTTAAAGATACTACTCAAAAAATCCCTTTGTGAAAGCAAACCATCATAGGCTTACACAAACTGCAAGTTTACTTTGTTCATCAGCCTCTGAGTTGGCAATTCAGCAAGTAATTTAAAGTGGTCATGGCACAGCATTTTCCTTAATTATGTGTACCTAATTCAATCTTATCTAATAAAATCCTTAAAAAACAGTCACCGAACCAAGCACTGTCCTCACCTACAAGAGTGTCTCTTTTGTTAGTCACGTGGACTGGCCTCTAATTTTCAGTGCTATGTATGAACAGAATGTTTGTGTTGCTAAAGGTGGCCTTATCGGAGGTTGTCCCCTGTATAGGTCTTGTAGGGGTGAGTGCTGGTGAGGGCACATTGCTCCACTTGGGTGACCAGGTCATCTCATTCATCAAATAGCCAGTCTTTCAGCATACTCAGATGCTTTACCAGTAATCAATCAGTACATTGGCCATTCCCAGTTCTCTATCATGAGCTGACTAGATATTTCTCAATGAAGATGCATGGTCATTTATTCTTCTTCACTATAGAAATGAGTGACGCTGTTCAGTGCTGTGCCAGGGGGTCAGCACTACGAAGATAGCCACTCTACCTGGACGGAAATTGAAAGAGCATTCCTCATTTATTTTATTTGTGATGTGTGGCCATTGTGAGGCACAATATGGAAGGTGCTGTTGATACAAATACTGGGTGTTGGATAGATCGTGAGGCAATTTGGCAAGTAGTTTAGTGTGGGGTTACTGTTTCACTCAATGTATAAGAAAATGTGTGCATCTTGCACTGTACTTGTTCCTCCGCTGTCTTTACATTGAATAGTGATGTTTTATAGTATGCCTGGGCCTTTTGTGACATCTTGATTATTGTCCACGTATGTATTGTACATGAAAATTATAATTTTTTTCGAGAGTTTGTGTCACAAAAGATAATTATATTTAGAAAAATACTGCGTATGTTTGCCACTGTACTCATACATTTTCCACTGTGCATAGAAAAAGCTCTGCAAAATGGAAACTTGCAGATAAATCTTCTTCACACTTTTTCCATCTTTGCTGGGTGGGTTACAGTGAAAATTGTCTCGTTATGTGGTGAAAATAATCTTAAAATGTGAGAAGAACACTGTATGTCTGTAGATGAACTTCACTTGCCAGATTTTATGAATAACGAAAATAGGAAAGGTTGTGTGAAAGCAAATGTGATGTCTGCTGCTGGATACTGCCTGGGAGCAGCTACAAGACACCATTGTCCTCCAACGATTCATTAGAGTACACATGTAGCGTAGCCGGCAACATTTGTACCAAATTCACACAAAGCAAATTAAACTCTAGAACTCATGAGGAGGTGATTTGGTAGTTGAATTTATACTGTAAAGTGGATTTTTATTTTTGCTGAGAGGGGAATTTAATGTGAATCTGATTTGATTGGACACTGTTGAAATGGTAAAATGTGCTCTTTTTAAAATAATTTATTTTATTTTTAATTTTGTCCCCCATTCCCGCATGATGCTTCCTTTCTCTGGCTTTTTTAGCCTTTTTAAGTCCTTAAGCCTTTATGCACTTTAGTCTTTTCTTCTTCCTGGTTTCTGCTTAGACAGGGGCGGAGGAGCGTTGCCCACCTGCCAGCAGCAACAGCTGCAAATCCTTTCACAAGGAAAGGATAATAAACTGTGTTTATTATCCTTTCCTTGTGAAAGAGGCGGGCATTGGGGATGACGAGCAGTGGGGAGTGCACTGTGCACTCCCCTCATAATGCATGTGTGTTTAGCCGGCCGTCTCGGGCCAGCCAAACACACATGCGCACAGGGCTCTTTCCAGCCAGCGGCCTGCACAGGCTCCCAGTCTGCCTGTGAGCGCGCTGGCTGGGCGCTCCCAGCCAATCCTGACGCTGCTTTGAGCAGCATCAGGATTGGCCGCAGGGTAGGCTTGGAGCCTGTACCTGTGTGCAGCAGAGGAGCAGTGCGGGAGCGGAAGAAAGTTTTTTTTATTTTTATTTTTATTTTTATTTTTAAAGTCTTATTAATTCCCATGCCCCGCCCCCGGGAATCCCGCAACTGTGCTTAGAGTCGCCATTTCATGAGAGTTGCGTTCCACCAGGAAGCAGGTGTAGATGGTCAGGCCAATGAGCTCTGCATTAAATACATGGCTGTGGCAAGCCCATCTGCGCCCGTGCCTGCCAGGACTGCGCCAAGGTTTCTGCCAGTTTCCAGCCAGAAAAACCTGGTTGTGGCAGAATTACTTACTCCAAAACCCAACTAGTCAAGTTATGCCCTGTAGGTAGGCTTACTTAATGTTCCATGGCCTCCTGTGGGAGTATGTTCAACCCTGTCTGCTCTGACTGCAATACCTTTCATTTGAATGATGATCCCTTGAAAGCATTTTGTCAAAGGGGAGCAACGACCTTGGACATAGTGGGCGCACTTATAAATGCCTGCTCACTGATTAAACATAAATATGAAATCATGGACCTTATCCAAAACCTATCTTCAGATTGCCTCTTTGTTACGGAAACCTGGGCTAAAGACGACTCGGGCCCAGACCTAGTGGAAGCAGTACCAATAGGGTACACGATTTCCCATTGAGACCTACACAACCGGATTGGTGGAGGCTTAGCCATAATCAGTAAGGAATCTCTAAGCTATTTGCTTGAACAATATCTAATCTTCTGTGTGAGGTTTGTGAAGCTGCTCTTTTTAGATTTAAACCGTTTGCTAAGGCCACCCTCTCTGGGCTCCTGATTTACTGCCCTACAGCTCCACGGACACAATTTTTTAATATGTGGGGACAGGCTCTGGAGCCGTTTATCACTTATCCTAATTTTACTATCATGGGTGATTTCAATTTCCCTTTGGAGGATTCCACTAATAAAGACTCAAACCCATTGTTGGAACTTATGACCAGTTTTGGCTATAAGCAGCTAGTTCCCACCACCATCCATTGAGCAGGACTCACCTTGGGCGGCATTTTTACCAGCACTAGTGACAATCAAGTTAAAGACACTCTCCCCCTTAGCTGGTCAGACCACCAGGTGGTACTTATTACGTTTTCTCTCTCCTCCCAAGTAAGCAATTTGAAACAACCACATAATGGGCCTCAAGTAACAAAAATTGGGACAAGATTACTACTGAAGATCTCAAATCTGCTCTTATCACCTTAACAGCTGATATAGATGTTTACCCTGACCGTCCAGTGGAAACAGTTGCCGGCTGGCTTAAGGCAGCCTTAGGCAAGGTAACCCCAATGAGGGTTAAAAAACACGACTAGGAGTAATATGTCTACGCTTTGGTACTCTGAAAAACTCAGAGAGCTGAGGCAGCAGTGTTGTAGGCAGTAGCAGAAGAGGTGTGCTAGCTTAGATCCTAATGAGAAGGTCAAGCACAAAGCCTTATTAGCTACATAATAAGTTTGCGGTCATCGAAGCTAAGTCCTTTTACGGTACAGTGAAAATTAGGTCAACCAGCAATTCCACTAACAAACTCTTTAGAGTTGTCAAAAGCTTTTCCACCCCCCCCCCAGCAAACAGCAGACTAATGTTGCCCAAAGTTTTGTGATAACCTGGCAACCTTATTTATGGTCAAAATCATGAACATATATTCTGAATTCAATACTGTTGAGACCCTTGAGGAGCTGAATAACACTCCAGAGGCACCTTACTCAGCCCCCATGTTGCAGACATTTGCACCAGTTTCAGCACCTCTGTTCAAGTAGATGCTGCTGAGTTTTAAATCTGGCTATCCCTCTGACCCATGTCCTCCCACAGTCCTGCAGTTGGCCCTTGATCCAGTAGCAGAGTTTTTGTAAAATTTGGCTTCTATAGTTTTCCCCAGGAGCTGGAAGGAATCTATTATTATTCTGCTGCACAAAACGTCCAAAATAGATCCTGAAGTGTTGGAAAACTACTGTCAGATTTTGTTGCTCCCTACCTTGGTAAGAATTCTTGAAAAACACCTGAATAAAGAGCTTGTAACATTGATTACTAAACATGATCTTTTGGACCAATCTCAAAATGGCTTCATGAGCTGCCGTAGCACAGAGTCCGCACCTATTGCAGCAACTGACTCTATCAGAATGCAGGTCAATCAGGGTGGGACAGCTGTCTTGGTCCTGTTGGACCTATCAGCGGACTTTGACACCGTCTCACCCGTACGTATGGTTAAACAACTACAACGAATAAGGTTTGGGGCCAGTGCACTAAAACTGCTTCACTCTTTTCTTATTGAGAGGCAGCAGATAGCTGTTGTCAGTTTAGGGTTAAGGCATTCAGCTTCCCCTGTGGGGTGCTACAGGGCTCCTCAATCAGTCCTACTCTTTTTAATTTGTATGTCTCCCCATTAGCAACCTTAGCAAGATCCTTTGGAATCCAGTTTTTGTCATATGCCGATAACACACTCATTATTGTGTCGCTCGCCAACAATCTATCTGAGTCGGCATCAAACTTAAATTATGCGTTGCTGGTGTGTGTAGATGGATGAAGGATAACTTCCTTAAACTTAATGCTGAAAAGACTGAAGTTATGGTTTTTGGAGCCCACTACTCTATTTGGTCAGAGTTGTGGTGGCTAGAATCCTGTGGGCCTCTCCCCAAACCTGTGGAGTCTGTAAATGTCCCTGGTGATAGTGTTCAATACTTCCCTTAACTTCAACCTGCAGGCAAACCATACTACAAGTCCCTAAAGAAAAAATTTCAGTTTATTCCAGAGGAACTTCGCCAGTCAGTATCTGTTGCACTAATCACCTCGCAAATAGATTACTGTCATGCATTATACCTCAATATAAACAGTATCTCCTTGACCAAGCTCCAGGTGGTTCAAAGTGCGGCGGCACAATCTAATATAGATGTCCCAAAATTTCTGTCAGTGAAGGAAGGCCTGGATAGTTTGCATTGGCTTCCTGTCAAGAAACCAGTGATCTTCAAAGCATTGAGTACAGTCCATTTAGCGTTGCTCCAAAAGGGCTCTTTATCGATTAGGTCATCCTTTCATTAGTACAGACAGACTAGGGCCCTCATTTTGAACATGGCGGGTTGGCCCGCCATGCCGGCATTGGTGGCTGACTCCGCCAGCCGGCATGGCGGGCCAACCCGCCGCATTACAAACAAGGTGAGGGCTGCCATTGGCAGCCCTCACTCACCGCCAGGCTTCCGCCGTCAGGCAGCCTGGCGGTGAGTGGGAACACTATCCGACAGGGTAGCTTTGCTACCCTTCGGATAATGTTTCCATTGCCACCAGCCTTCCATGGCGGAAAGGTTGGCGGAGGGGGTACCCCTGCACTGCCCATGCACTTTGCATGGACAGTGCAGGGGCCCCGGTGCAGTGCCCCGTCGCGCAGGTCACTGCCCGATTTTCGGGCAGTGATCTGCGCAACGGGTGCAGCTGCACCTGCCTCACAGAGGCATTGTTACCGCCGTGTTCATAATGACCACCTAGATCTTTAAAAATCAGCCTCAAGTAGTTTCAAGTTTATTTATGATACTGAATTCCCCTGGAGGTTCACTTAAAACATACATATAAAAAAAAACATGGAATAGGAACCCAAAACCTTCATGTAAAAGTTACATTCACCATTTCTACAAAGTAATTTGATAATTAAATTAATACAAACTTAAAGAGCATTAAAAATTTTATAGCAGAATATTTCATTTGGGGGAGCAGAGAAGGCCTGCAGAACTTCTGATGCAGTACTTAGGGAAAGTTGAAGACAGAGAGGGCGTAACCACCTACATCGAAATAACAGCAAGGACGGCCAAATGAAAACAACATGATTCAGGTCTTGATCACCATTTTTACAGAAATTACAAATAGCCGAAGATCCATACGATTTAGCCTGGTATGTATTAAAAGGTAGCAGCCCCGGTCGCAATAGGAGCCAGAATCGTCTTACCCCGTGAGGCAGTGTCCAGCTAAGAAAGGGGTGCATTTTCGTCAGTAGTATAGTATTAGTTAGAGATTGGAAACCCAGCCTGTGTGTGCAGGCCTTCTTATCCAGGCTTGCAGACCATGTTGCTTGCTTAATAATTAATTTTAGCTGTAGTGGAGGAAGCGTGAAAATAGAGGCAGGATCTAACTCTAATAGATCTTTAGCATGTGTAAAATTCCAGCCAATGGTGTATTTCGTCCTGCTGCCAGCTAAAATTTCTTTTTAACTTTGACCTCAGAGAATCATCACTACAACTCATCAAATTAACCACCCAGCGTACAACCCCGGCTAGTCCTTGCACAAATGCACTTCGCAAGCTCATCTCAAGTCTTAGGGTAGCTGCTGAGAGGGCTGAGTTTACGGATGTTTGGTTCCTCAGGACGGCCCTCTAGTTTATCTAGAAAAAACCCAGATGGAAACTCCAACATGCCCTAGGCCATAAAGTAAGGAGGGAGGTGTCTTTGCTCGATAAACCTCCAAGAGATGTTTAAAATGTCTCCTACCAGTTGCCCTGTAGAGGGCGTTCGAGCCGTTAGCTTAAGATAGAGACTTGCGTTGGTTATGTTCTATGTGCGCCCTGTCACTGAGTTTTTGAGCTCCCAACGACCAGCAGAAATTACCATATACCATATTTAAGCCTTTTTTTAACTGTGAAAACACAGAATTTTGCTTTTGGAGCAGTTTATTTTTTTTAAATGGGCTTCTGTGAATTGCCATAAAGCTTGGACTCAATTGTTTAGCCCCTTAGGTGTACGATCCAGAATGATTATATCATCAGCATAGAGCAAACAGGATACTGGTCTTCCTCCCAATATGGGGGCAGAACCCTTGCCCCGAGTTAAGTGACAGGGTAAATCAGAAATGTACAAGTAAAACAGCAGCGGGGCCAACATGCACCCTTGTTTTAAACCATTCTGAGTTGGGATTTTATGGCACAACCCTCTATCTCCCCCTAACAGAGGAATGGAGGGCAATTGCCAGATCTAAAAGGATACCTGCCATGCCTAAACTTGAGAGCTTTCTTCACAGCATGGCCTGGTCTATATTATCAAATGCCATAGACAAATTGATAAAGGCTGCATAAATTAACCCCCCTCTCAAAGAGATATATTTCTCGTTTATTACCTGGAGGGCCGAGATGTTATCAATTGTACCATGCTTTTCTCTGAAGCCACATTGTTCCAGAGGGATGATTTTGTTCCTCTCTGCCCAGTCACTAGTCTGAGAAAGCAAATATTTAGCAAATATTTTGCCTACTGCATCCATCAGTGCGATCTGGCGGTAGTTCCCGGGACAGCTGCGGTCCCCCTTCTTATATAGAGGGACAATAATACTCCCCTTTCAGGACGGGGGAATTTTTCTAGTTTCATAGCAGCACTGGAAGAACTGGTACAAGATTTTACTCCAGGTAAGAATATCATATTTTATTACCAGTACGGGGATTTCATCAGGACCCATTGCTGCCAAACTGCGCATGCCTCTAATAGCATCCTCAATTTCTTTCTTGGAGGGGTAAGTAATCCTGTTGGATGCGTAGAGGCCAGATATAAAAGTGGACCAACTTGCTTCGTTGATGACCGTTGGAAGTGATCTAGCTCTCGAACCACACCCATCTGCTACCACTAACCAGAAATGCCTTGAATTGCCATTAAAAGCTGCTTCCCTTACAATAATCCAGAATCTGTCAATTGCATCTTTTTTTAGACACGCTCTTAAATGCCTCCTTCTTCTTTTTATTAGGCCCAGCTGAGTATGCCTTTCTAAATTGTATTCCCTGTATTGCTTGTGAGTAAGTGTATTGATTTCCCTGTTCAGGGAAAGGAGGGGAGTGGGGTTTTACCGTATGCTTGTTCTGGGCCTTCTGGCGGGTGATTATAGGTAGCTGCTGCATAAACTCTGAGAATTTCTCCAAATCATTACCTGCCCAGTTTTCGAGGTTACCAGAGATGATCTCTAGAATACCTTCCAGACCCTTAATCCTTTCATAAAACCACTGCGTTTCACCATTTTTAATATTAAATTTAGATTTCGACCCATCTAGGCTGCAGGTATCAGCGGGGAGAACTTTCAGGTTAATAGATGCTACCAGAGTATTATGGTCACTGAGTACTGCCTCTCTCACTTTTCTGTCATGTACCAAGGAGAATGTCTGATAGCTGGTTACCACATAATCTAGAATAGCTGTGCCCCCCTGTGATTTGTGCGTATAATGGGCTGGCTAATCTAAGGGAAGTCTACCATTTTCTATGATATAGTCGATCGTTTTTAAGTGTTCAAGGAGAAGCTTCCCACGATTATCAGTTCTTATTTTATGGGTAAAGATACAAGTGGGAATTCCAAATGCTTCCTTTGTCCTCATCCCAGAACTGTAAAAGGGCGGTATTAGAAATTTTACAACTTAAGTCTCCAACCATGACAATTCGGATTGCAGGCTCCCTGTCGCAAAACCCATTAATAAAAAGAAATATCTTGGCCAGGAGGCTATCATGTGAGGCACCAGGGGGGATATAGGAGTTTATCAATGCTAGGGGAGCTCCATCAGAACCCTCTCCAACGCCATATAAGATTATAACCCGAAACAGATTGCTAGGATATCTAAGACATTCGTAACGCCAATTAAGCCTCTCGGACAGCAAGCAGGCTGCCCCTCACTTAGCGCAGCCTCTCTTTGAAGGGATAGCGTTACAGCAAAGAGAGTAATATTTGTCACACAAGAGCTCCCCGGTATACCAAGTCTCTTGTAGGCAAATTATGCCAGCATTTACAGAATTCAAAAACTCAATTTGTTCCACCTTATTATTTATACCAGCAACATTACAGGATACGATGGTGAGCTCATTGCTAATATAATGGTACTGTTGGATGAGACATTATGGAAGAGCTGCTTAAAGCAGCGGGTAAAAAGTTAGGAATAGGTGTTGGCACTTGACTCTAGGGGTAAACTCTTTGGGGGTCCTTAAGTGACACTTGCCTGCCGTGTTTCCCTAGAGAGATTATTAAACCCTGATGTGTAAGAGGGTAGATGTCGGGGTTACTTAGGTGTGCGGGAATAGACCCTTCGTAGGAACACTGTGAATCCTTATCAGTGGGCATGCTCCCCGCCTCCCTCACAACAGGAACAACATCAATACCTTTAGCAGTTTTGAGTAAAAAAACACTCTTGTTATTGGGCCAAAACCCGAGTCCTCCATAGATACCACGTGCATGTCATTACTTTCAATTAGTCTAAGCGATTCTATCTCCGAAAAATATTTTAAAGGTAGAGATCTATTTAAATATAGGTCTGTGTCAAAAACAAAAGCATAAAATCTAAGACCATAGTGTCCACAGAATTGAGTCTCTCCTTCCTTCTTGTGAGTGGTGACTGCTCCGGCCAGGGCTTAAGCCACGCTGGGGCCCCAAATGGTTGCACCAGGGGATTCAAGGGTGGCATACTTGATTGTGACGGTGGCGTTTTTTGACTCACAGTTGGGCCATTCTTGCTTGTCCTTGAAGGGAACAAAGAAGAGCATTCAGTACTCGAGGTTCAGAGATTGAAGTATGGCGATGTTAAACAGGATCCTCCTGAGACAGAGGTTCTTGTGGTGGGGGGAGTGCCTCAATGAAACACACCTTTTTTTTTAAAATTCCTAGAGTCCGTTTTTTAACCCTCTTGCAGTTCTTCTTTAAACACATAGGCTTTTGCATTGAAGAACAGGTTTCTCCGGTTACTGTATTAGCTTTTGGGCAGGCTTTAAAAATCGGGTATACTTCCTGCACTATGCTTTGGGGTTTATTTAGAGAAAAGTCACTCAATACAAATCTGATAGAGTCTACCGGGCTCTCCGTAGAGGCTGCGTTTGTTGGTAGTACCTTAAGCTGGGGCTTACCGGCCTGGGAGCAGAAGTCAATCCCAGTATGGGTATCCTTAGTCTTTGCGATACAAGGCCGTGCTGAAACTCCTTCTTTATGTAATGTGATTGGTTCATGGATACCTCCTTTGTTAGCGATTAGTTCTTTTAGTATAGCTGTAACAATGTCAAAGATACAGTCGTATCCCACAACACATTTTTCTAATATGTTTAAAATAGATGACAGGAGTCTCTCCAGGCTAAGGAGAGAGGAGGAAACCTGAGTATTTTGATCCGAGGGGTTGCTTGGGAGATTAACATTTATGCTGAAATCAGGAGTCACTGAGAGATGTGAGCACAATGAAGGATGGTTAGTGGGTGTACTGCTAAAGAGCTGCAGGCCCATGAACAACAGTAGGGGAGAAGTTTGAAAACTGTTCACCCCCTGTTGAGGACCATATCTTTTATATAGTTCTAAGTCCAGGTCTGGAAGCGTGAAGTCATCCAACCGATGTACCAAGTCAACACTTTGGGGGGGGGGGGGGAATCCTCTACAGCACCCACGGGCAAACCCTCCCATTTATGGTCAAAACAGTCAGAGTTGCAAGCAGAAGGGTGGAGAAGCCAGTGGGGTGGCAAAACTGCTTTACGTGAACCATGGGCCTCAGTGTGGGAGAGAACTACTAGGGAAGTGATGGAATCCTGAATGGCCTTTTCAGAGATCTCAGTGCATGCTGACCCCTTGAGACTAGGGTGCAGTGGTTCACTCAGTGCCAAAACATTAGGAGTGACTCTTTTGCCAGAGGGCCTCGTCTTTGGGGGTTCCAATGGAGCCTTCTCCTTTTCTCAGAAGAAAATAACTTGTTTTCTACATTTCAGCCCAGGGGCTACTGCTACCTTGTTTCAGAGAGGGTTGGATTTGTGTTTTTTGACCTCCCGGGGAGTAAATGACCTGATCTCAATTTTTTGCCAGTCATTGTGCCTTTGCCAATGTCTGTCAGTCGCAGATGTTGCTTCCCACTTTCCCTACGCACCCATGTATTATTCCAGGGGTCAAATGAATCTGCTAAAGAGGTTTAGGGCGTGGGCAACAGTTCGGTCAAAAGTAAGATGCACCGCTTTGAAGGATTTCAATCAAGTGTGTATTTACAGTCCAGGTAGCAGCACCCTTTTCCCAAGTTGGAGCAGGCAAGGATCTGGGCGAAGCGGGGGTGGCCGGAGGACGTGGAGGGAAGGGAAGAAAGGTAAGCCGCGCCTCGAGAAACCTGTGGCCGCTTCCGTTACCCAGACACTGCTGTCCTCTTCTGTATGTTATCACCCCTGTGTCACTAGGAGCTGCGTTGGCTACCCAAGGCTCCCAGCAGTATTTTACCATTTTTTCCAGATGTGCAGCTCCTGCTGCTGTAATAAGTGTTGAACGTGTTGCACGCGTCTTCTCTGACGGCAGGTTGCACTGGGTAGGGCTCCAGGATCACGGTTCAATTGGTCCCTTCAGAGGCAGTCTGTAGGAACCGCCCGATTCACAGGCTTGAGTGCGGCAGTCCTCCACAGTCTCAGATTCTCTGCTGCTCTGGGGTTTATGGCTTGAAGCTTGTGGGCTGGGGCCTCCCAGCCAATGACCGGAGTTGCTGCTCCTTTGAAATGTGGGCCGCACTGGCAGCAGGCCAGCTGCACAGCCTGTGTAGCCTGCTCAGCCCCCTCAGTAGAGGCCCACGCTGGAATGGGGCCTGCCGCTTGAATGCCTGACCTGAGTGGATGTGTCCTTCAGTCGTCCCACTGAAGGGAGTTCGTCAAGGCCTCGCGGCCACGACTCTGTGTCTCCTCTGTGTGGGCCAGTGCTGGCCTGTGCTGGGAGAGTGCTGGGGGGTGCCGTGGGGCAAGAGAGCACCCGTATGGCACCCACTCATTCAAACCTCCGCTTGATGCTGCCGATTGGGGGGCGGTCTGTGAGCAGCCTCCTGGCCTCCCGGCTCATTGATCCATGGATCCGCGACTTGCATGACACAGGTACGGCACAATGGCGGTTGTGGTGCAAAGGAGTCCGGGGACGGGTGGGACTGACGGGCGGCAGGTGAGCAGCCTCCACAGCACAGAAGCAGCACAGTGGGGCAGACGGGCAGGCCGACAACCAGCCTCCCAGCTGCTCAGATTCCGGCACCTGGCAGCTCTGCTCCAAGCACCCGGGGAACAGCCACCCGACACTAAGCCACCGTCACCTGCCTCGCAGCTCTCGGCTCACAGCGTTGCAGCTCACAGTCGCAGCGTCACAACGTCTTAATTACATCTCAATTAGAACCTTTTCCAGACAGACAGCTGGTAATTTAGATAGCCGGTTGTTCATGCATGTGAAGTTGTCACAGCCTCAAGTAAGAAAGTCACTGTTCTGAAATTTCGAAAATCTAGATGGGGAGCACGCTCCTTCTCCGTTGCCACCACCAGACTGTGGAATACAATGCCAACCCACATTGCAGAGACCAACACCTTGGCTTCTTTTAGAAAAAAAATAAAAACCTGGCTTTTTACCTTGCAGGTCAGTTTCTCTTCCCTGGTCTGTCTGATTAGGTTTCTTCTGTATTCCCCTCTCCTAGCAGTTATTCAGCCCTTAGTCTCTATTGTTCTTGGGGTGAGCTTTCCCACCAATGGGGTTCTGGAGTTTGTCTGACTCAGTGCCTTGATACCTTTTGGTTTGCAGCCCTGTATAGGTATTTTTTCATTTCATTTCATTTAAATTAATAGCCTTTTGTCCCATAAACCTCTTAAATGTGTGCTTCTCCCAAGGATCAATTTAGAGAATCAGATTTGCCCCTGCTCTTTGCCATGTCCTTAGGTCTATATTTGCTAATGATTTGAATTCTGCCAACTCCAACTAGAATTTAACTCGCAGAGGTGCATTAATTATGAAGTGGGTGGCCATATCTTTCATTTACATTGGCTGTTCACCACCCAAGCCAGTGCAAAACGTATTTTTGACTAAACACAAATCAGACGCCAGGGATTGCAGTTTACAAGAGTGTTTGGTTTGGCAAACTGGTGTGGCAACTTCATCTATTGTTCAGATGTTCTCCTAGCTAGATGTTGTGGTTTTTGGAGGTTAAAACACTATAAACTCTTTAGAACTTACTTTTGGAACTGATAACACGCCTCTAACATACATACAGCCTTTATGGGGCCTGAATAGAGCCTGACTTAATTGCATTGCAGGTCTCTCTCATTAGTAAGTGTTTACCCAGAAATAGTTATTTGTTCTTCATAGGACTACAAAGGAGGAGGAAAAAGGTTGATCTAATATGCTGATTGTAGTTATTCGGATGTCTGCTCGCTGGGACAGTGCAATGGACGTCATACTTCCTTTGATTATTGATGACATCACCTGCCATTAACCATCAGCATCCTCTAATTTTCTTTGGAGGGGCCAGGCCTAGACACAGGGTACAAATGTAGTAAGTTAGAAAGTTTTGTAGAGGCGTTTATTGATCTTGGCCTTGCTGCTGCCTTTATGGGCCCCTGAGACCATGGGGAGCAAGGTCAGTGTCATAGGTACCACCGGGCAAGCAGGGGGCACAGCTTTGGTTTCTCCAGGGGGGACATGGTTACGCGAGCAGCTAAGATGGTGGCTTAGAACAGAGCTCTGATGACCACAGATACCAACGGCAGCCACCTAGCCTCCCACTATGCCTGTAGCCTGCTGAGCTGGTACTGATAGGGCAGCAGTTCAGATCTAGGCCAGGCCGACCCTCGTAGGCTGCACGGCTGCTTCTACGTCCTAGTGGGGGTTAGACGGCCCTGGAGGCCCACTGGTGGGCCTGAGGCCGTCCTCCTCACCTGCAGTGTTGGCTGGGCAATCACCTCAGCTCCCTGGCGGCACTGAGCCGATCGAGTGGCCAACTCTTCTGCCTAGATAGGCCCAACTGGACCAGCTGATTCTTGCTCTGACCTGAGATGATGACTGGCTGGCAGATGGCCAGGCTGCATCCTCCTCGCCAGGATAGATTGAGGAACTCCGGTGAAGGGGGGGTGGGTGAGTTGAGCAGTGCTGAGGTCTAGGGGTTCGGTGTGCCATCCCCTTTGCCAACCTACTTGTGATTGAGGGTACCTATATAACTTCGGAACCTCCCCTCACTAGAGCGCCACCATGAAGAAATTGATGCCTGGCACAGCAAGATCTCCTTCGACACAAGAAAAACTCTGTCCCCCACAGATACTGCCAAATCAGGGCGATGCAGGCAGATCCACAACGGCCCTTCTCTTGGACCTCAAAACCAGCCTACAAACTATAGATGCAAAGATTGCAAGTATGGCTGCACGGCTAGACTGCCTAAAGGAGTGGATGGCAACATTTGGATAACTGGCATTGCAGAATCCACAAATGCTGGTAGCGTGGCTGTGTTTGTTGGGATCCTCATGGCTGACCTGTTTGACTGAGACAGCTTATACAACATATTCCTGGTGTTACAGGCACATCGGTCTCTAGGCCACAGACCTCTACAAGGAGGTCCTGCATGACCTACAAAGGTGCAAATTTTGAACTTTCACAACCCAGACACCATCTTGTGGCTCATGAGGGAATGGAGTCCACTACACCACCAGGGCTCAGTGATCTCCATTTTTCTGGACTTCACTATTGCGGTGCAGGAGGCTTACCAGAAATTTGCAGAAGTTAAGAGTACACTTCATAAATGTAATGTAAAATATGCAGTGTTACACCCTACCTGGCTGCGGATTAATTTGGACAGGAAAGCCCATTTTCCCACGGCTGCGGATGAGGCCACCAAATTCTGCAAGTCATTTGGATCCCGCAGGAACACTCTGCACTCGGGGTCCTACTCCCCTACACATTGTACACATGGCAGATCCAGACGGTATGGAGATGAAGCGGGGGACACTAATGATGCTGGATGACCCTAGCTGAGTGGATCCGGACTACTACACAGCGCACCTTGACACTGTGTGTGTTGGGGGGAGGGGTGTTCTGGTACAGTTTGACTAAGCAGCCCTGGTGGATGGGCAGCCGTTGTCAGTCCTGGTGAGGGCCTTATGAATAGCTGCACATACTGATGACTATTCATTTTTGTTCAATTGTGAGTCAACAAGCGTCACTATGCTCTATGATGTGTATCACCTAATTTGTTTGATTTGTTCTTGGCTCTGCCGGGCCAACTTACAAGCATACCCTTTTTGAGGGTCAGTATGTTTAATTGTTCAGAGAAATTTACTGCTGATGGTTGAGGTGGTCAGTGTGGGCAGGAGGTGGGGGGACTTAAGTTGGGAGGCATTTGTGTGTTTTTCTACACCACTTGCTATCCATCCATATACTCCGACTTTCTAGATCAATTTCCTTTGGGAGTGCTACTTTTCATCACTTACACATATCGATATGCCACCACATATGAAACACCTTATTCTACTATCCTGGAATATCAGGGACTTTAACAATCACCACAAAGCACGGATAGTAATCACATATCTGGACATTCTGTAGATATTGCGTTTCCACAGGAATTGCATCTACCCCCTTGCCAGATACAAAACTTTTCTCAGAAATGGGGCCCTCATAGGTTCTTCTCATCCTACAACACCTACTCACAAGGGACACGCACCACTCCACACTTCACAATTCCTCCTCTCCTCTAGATTGGACTACTGGTTGTCCACTCGAGATATAGGGGCCTGGGTCACAGACATCATCCATCTGCCCCGAACCCTCTCAGACCACTATCCCTTTAAACTGACGCTATCATTCCTGGGCTCCCATTTGGCGTTTCCCTTTTGAGTCCCTTTTAGATCAAGCCTTCTGTTATGAATTATGAACAGCCATAGCAGACTATTTCCAGCTAAACAAGCTCACCGTGGACAAATATGCAACACTATGGGAGGCTTTTAAGGCTTACATTGGGTGTTGATTGCGAAACAAGCTGGGATTCTTAGAGACATATGAAGACAGCTCACACGATTAGAGCAGAGACTTAGGGACCTTGAGAATTAGGCACCGTCCAACCCCATACACTCAACATTAAAGGAGCTGCACCACCTCCTTCATGCGTTGTGAGACCTGGCAGACAGGGAGGTATATTATATGGGATAAATGCATTAGCCCCACATTATGGAGAGGGGGAGAGACCAGGCGAAACCCTGTCCTGGTTTCCGCATTGTGAATGGCGACAGGGTAACATACAGGGAGTGCAGAATTATTAGGCAAATGAGTATTTTGACCACATCATCCTCTTTATGCATGTTGTCTTACTCCAAGCTGTATAGGCTCGAAAGCCTACTACCAATTAAGCATATTAGGTGATGTGCATCTCTGTAATGAGAAGGGGTGTGGTCTAATGACATCAACACCCTATATCAGGTGTGCATAATTATTAGGCAACTTCCTTTCCTTTGGCAAAATGTGTCAAAAGAAGGACTTGACAGGCTCCGAAAAGTCAAAAATAGTGAGATATCTTGCAGAGGGATGCAGCACTCTTAAAATTGCAAAGCTTCTGAAGCGTGATCATCGAACAATCAAGCGTTTCATTCAAAATAGTCAACAGGGTCGCAAGAAGCGTGTGGAAAAACCAAGGCGCAAAATAACTGCCCATGAACTGAGAAAAGTCAAGCGTGCAGCTGCCACGATGCCACTTGCCACCAGTTTGGCCATATTTCAGAGCTGCAACATCACTGGAGTGCCCAAAAGCACAAGGTGTGCAATACTCAGAGACTGATGAAATGAGAGTGAGTCTTGATGGGCCAGATGGATGGGCCCGTGGCTGGATTGGTAAAGGGCAGAGAGCTCCAGTCCGACTCAGACGCCAGCAAGGTGGAGGTGGAGTACTGGTTTGGGCTGGTATCATCAAAGATGAGCTTGTGGGGCCTTTTCGGGTTGAGGATGGAGTCAAGCTCAACTCCCGGTCCTACTGCCAGTTCCTGGAAGACACCTTCTTCAAGCAGTGGTACAGGAAGAAGTCTGCATCCTTCAAGAAAAACATGATTTTCATGCAGGACAATGCTCCATCACACGCGTCCAAGTACTCCACGGCGTGGCTGTCAAGAAAGGGTATAAAAGAAGGAAATCTAATGACATGGCCTCCTTGTTCACCTGATCTGAACCCCATTGAGAACCTGTGGTCCATCATCAAATGTGAGATTTACAAGGAGGGAAAACAGTACACCTCTCTGAACAGTGTCTGGGAGGCTGTGGTTGCTGCTGCACGCAATGTTGATGGTGAACAGATCAAAACACTGACAGAATCCATGGATGGCAGGCTTTTGAGTGTCCTTGCAAAGAAAGGTGGCTATATTGGTCACTGATTTGTTTTTGTTTATTTTTTGAATGTCAGAAATGTATATTTGTGAATGTTGAGATGTTATATTGGTTTCACTGGTAATAATAAATAATTGAAATGGGTATATATATTTTTTTTGTTAAGTTGCCTAATAATTATGCACAGTAATAGTCACCTGCACACACAGATATCCCCCTAACATAGCTAAAACTAAAAACAAACTAAAAACTACTTCCAAAAATATTCAGCTTTGATATTAATGAGTTTTTTGGGTTCATTGAGAACATGGTTGTTGTTCAATAATAAAATTAATCCTCAAAAATACAACTTGCCTAATAATTCTGCACTCCCTGTATATGTAATCATGTCCCCTTCAGGTGCCCCCTTGCTGGATAATGACTAGCATACTTATTATACACGCATATATGAAACTCGAACTGCAAGTTCCTAAATCACCTGATCTCAATGGAAGAGATAGCAGGGTCTATCGACTCCTTGGTTGGAGGGAAAGCGCCAGGGTCAGACATAGATTTCTACAAGGATAACAAACACATAATGACCCAACACCTGTTAGAGGTATATGGTGAGGCATTTGCAGATGGAGTGCTTCTCTAGACGTTGTGTGAGGCAGTGATTTTAGTGGTCCCCAATCCTGGGAGACGCCATACAGTGTGCTTCATACAGGCCATTGTCGTTACTCAATTGCGATAACAAAATCATAGCCAAGGTGACTGTGAATTGGCTGTCTCTACTGTTCGAGAAGAAGGTCTCCCCATTGCAGACTGATTTTATACCCCCGCAGATCAATTTCCAAAGCTTTTTCTTAGTTCCCCATCAACTAAAGACAGAACTGGAAACAGCGGTGGTGCTTTTAGATTCCGAAAAGTCCTTCGACTTCTTAGAGAGGCCATTTCTAATGGAAACACTTAGCCAGTTTGGCATCCCAGAGGGTTTCATGGCACTCATCCGACGGCTTTACACCCACCCCCACTGCCAGTCACTATGAATGGTCTAATATCCAGGCCCTTCCCAATAAGAGGGGGGCGACAGTTGTGCCCCTTATCTCCTTTTCTTTTTATCCTGGCCATAGACCCCCTAGTCTGGCAGCTCCAGGAATGCTATCTCCATAGGGGTTCTCTTTTCAAACTGGCAGAATATTACTATTGAAATATGCAAACAACATCCTGCTCTTTGTGAAGCATCCTTGTGATAAGGCCCCTATCTCCCAATTATTCCAGCATCACCATAAATTCCCACTTACTGCTGCCTCAGACCCATGTACTTTGGAATTCCTGGTTCATTGGGTCTCTGACTCAGTCAAATATTGAGGCATTCTTCAATTAAACTATGACCCAGCCAGAGATGTGTTACTGCGCCAAATAGATTTCTGGGTGCAACTCCCACTGTCACTGGCAGGCAGGGTGGCCTTGCTAAAAATGATTGTCTTGCCTAAATTTATTTACCAATTCTAAAGCATCCCTTTCCCCCTCTGCAAGAATTTTTTTCATACACTTAAATCCTTATCGATCAGACTTCTCTGGGCTAATGAAAATGCACGGATATGATGGGACACAATGGCCGCCCCATACGAGCGTGGGGGTTTGAAGTCCCTTACTTTGAACTCTACTATTATGTGGCACATCCTCATTTTGCGATCCAGTGATTCCACCCCACCGTTCGGCTGTCCCACTTGGTACTTAAACACGACCAGGCAGGGAACACCCCTTTGACATCCATGCTGCCCGTGGGACAGCCGAGACCCTAGAAGGAGGTGCAAACAGTTGCTACTTCTATAGGGCGTGGCGAACGCTGTGAGGCAGAGTGGGTAGTTCATTTTTATACTCACCAGCAATTCTGCCTCTTAGCAATCCCCTGCTTTCCCTCACCTGAGAACAGGCAGTACAGAAGACTTTGTGGAGCATGGCTTTCTCAGACCTTGGCCATTTGTACATAGACAGACAGTTCCTTTCACTACAACAATTTCAAGATTGCGGGAACCCCACATCCTAAGATACTTTCACAATCACCAGACTCCGTAGACCGCCCAGGAGAAGATTCCGGAAGAGCCCATTGACTTTACACCGCTGACACTGCTGATCACTTCTCCTGATACCATGCGATGGGTGCACTGGCTTTATGCCACCATATCACTACACCAAGTGGTTATGGCACTGCCAGCCCGGCACACCTGGGATGATGACTTGGGGACACCCTTATCAGAAATGCAGTGAAATTAGTGCTATGCGCAGATGAAACTAATCACTCTGAACTACAGACACAAATTTCAACATTTTAAGCATTTACACAGAGCCTATAGTACACTGGCCTGCCAGCACCATGTAGATCCATCAGACCCTCATAACTGTGCTTGGTTCGTGCCGACCACACACATTTCTAGCATCTGGCATGGGACAGCCTCCTGGTCCGTGTCTGTTGGGTGGCAGTGCTGACCAGGCTGGTTCAAATGATAGGCCATCGCTCCCCAACCTCCCCCCTCCCCCAAACCACCCTCTTGTTAAGGACATTCCCACATTCCCAGAAGTGTAAGACAATTCACAGCCATGGCATTACTGTTGGCGAAATGCACAGTGACGATCCACTAGAGGAGCCACAGTGCTCCTCTGGCTAAGGATTAGCTTGGAGATTTGACCATCTGTAATAATTGTACAGAAACCTAAACACTGATGCTCCCAATTACCTCACAACCCAAGGATACCTGGGGACACCTGGGGTCCCATAAGGGAATGCCTAGCGGAACAGAATAGAGGCGTCTGGGGAGATGGGCATGAAGACAGTGATACCCTTGAGCCCAATGCCATTGAGTAGGCCTCACGTACCTTGATGGACTGGACAACCTTTTGGCTTTAGCATGGCCTAGTGGGGTGGGTCTTGAGACCATGCAGAATCATAGACGCAGAGGGCCTATAATGGGAGGGGGGATACTCTGCTGTTGGAGGACTAGACGGAATTAACCGAATGGGAATACCTGGGGTCGCCTCTAAATGTGTTATTCTGTAACTTTAATTTATGCTGTATGTAAAATCTTGGATCACAAGCACTGATAAAACCTTTTATTCGTTGTACTTTGTCTAGATGTGATAAACATACAATTAAAAGGAAATACAAAATAAACCTTGGTTTCCCCCAAACTGATGTTCACGCAAGAGAGAACAAGCACCTCGAAATAAAGGTTGTTTTAATCTTCACGTTTCCACAGACTTTTCCACTGGTGTCTAGGAGGAATCAGAGCAGTTTTGATCAGTTTGTGGCACCGCTCGCTGACGTATGCCCCTATCCCTCACCCCTTTCCTCCTCCTCCTCCTCCCACCTGCCCCCCGTTGAGAGGGTATGGCTGACAGAAACAGTAATAAACTTGCACAATGTGAAATCAGATCAAATGGTCTGCATGGCAGATTGTAGAAAGAAAAACAAAGATTGATTACAACCTTTGCTCGGGACAAAGAAAGGACACTCTAAGTAATAACAGCTTCCTTGGGAAACCATTGTGCTAAGCCAGTTTTATCCTCACGTTTCAGTATGGATTACATGTTAAAGATTTTCTTTTCTATGGTATTAATATTATAAGTCTGTTTCACAGCTGACCCCCGGAACAACTGAAGGTAAAGATAGACTTCAAATCAGTCTCATTTCAGTGTAAAATTATAGGTCATTGCTTTGTCAACGCCACACTGTGTTACACCAGGACGTTTGATTGCTATTGGGAGAAAGGACAATGTAGTGGGCAATTGTGTCTTCAGTTCTAATGGCCACTATAAAACCAAATACGTATGTTTAATGTGCGAAGTTAAAGCTATAAAACGCCTACCCAAATGTGATGTGCCGAAGTTCAGAGCCGATAGATTCCTTGTTAACATGTTACCTAAAACAAAAAATGCAAATATTAAAGACAACTGTGATACATAAACACAGGGAGAAATTTCAAGACCACCCTGTCACACCGTCTGAGGCCAGTTACAATGTATTATGTGCGAATGGATGGAGTTTTGCAAGTTTGCAAACATGTAAACACTAAAAATGAAAATGGCTGCACCCTAGAGTTTTTAAGCTATTACAAAAATGCTAAGCAAAACATTCTAAAAGTATGTCAACAGTTTCACTCACCTTTTGGTTGTTTTTGCGCCAAAGTTGCTTGTCTCTTAATCGTAGTGCTTATTTTCTTATTTTATGATTTTGATAAACCTTTGCTTAGTACCCATGTCAGACTTGAGACATGATTGATGAAACAAAGCAAGTGATGGATAAAAATGGATAATTCATCTACCTATAGACACAAGAGCCGCACTCTTTTGTTGACGACCTCCTGCTCTGCACTTTGTGATGACTGGAGCTTAATTTCTCCTTTTCACACCACATCTATTTTGATGTCCTGTCAGACATATCATATTATGCTGTTTATTCAATGAGAAGATCCAATAAAAGTTTTTGCAAAAGTTCTCCTGTGGTTTTGCACATCACCTCTAAAATGTAACCAATTGCTCCCAGGCAAGAGAGCGATGAAAATGTATTTGAAACTGTAACAAAATGGGTTGTCTTAACTTTATATTTTAACAAAATTGAAACCATGTGCAATTACTATTTTCTAAAAGCCACAGAGCCTTATTTTGCCGTTTGCTCATATATATCGAATATGAAGTCACTTTTTTCCTTCCAGGGAGAGGATGCGCCAGTCTGCTATGTATGAACTCTGCCAGGGTATGCAGCAGGTCAGCGTGGAGTTTGGGCGTTTGCAGCTCACTTTTGAAGAGTATACGGTAATGAAGGTGCTGCTTCTATTAAGTACAGGTAGGTTCATTGTGACTAATAGCCTTACTTTCTTCCTAATGTTGTTGCAGTCGCTTTGTTTTTAAGATCTGGCTACAGGACACATTAGATCCTTGCCTGAAATTTTGTTACTATGTCTTTATAACATTCACAATGGACTTTAACTCTCCTCAAAGGAGTGTATCTCACTTCAGAGCATTGGCTGTTTGGTGTATCATTCTACCTTCCAAGAACTGCTTGCATTGCAATATCCTAGAAACTATTTTCCATTTAGAAGTATATTCCACCATCACATTTTTTGTCAAATTCAGTTCTTTATCTCGTATATCATCACCAATATCAACACCAATAGCACACCATAACCGATAACACACACAACCAACTATGATTACTGTAAAATTCCCAGCTTGACAATAGGGATGATCAATGCATGTGTGTTACAGATGGGGTCTTTGGTTGGCAGTCAGATTACCCCCTGTCCAAGCAAGGATCCTCAACCTAGTCAGGGTAAAGGAGAATCACACTCTGTTAGCCCCCACTCACCCACTTGGTAGCTTGGCACGAGCAGGCAGGCTTATCTTCAGAAGCAATGTGTAAAGTATTTGTACAAACACACACAGTAATATAGGGAAAATGCTACAAAATGGACACCACACCAGTTTAGAAAAATAGGTAATATTTATCTAAATCAAACAAGACCAAAACAACAAAACATACACAAGTTAAAATATGAATTTCAAAAGAATAAGAGTCTTACTCCTTAGAAAACAACAGAAATGTTGATTTTGCAAAAAGTACCTAGTTAGCTTAAAAAATAATGCCACATGGGCGAGCGTGCATCGGAAAAGGCAGAGATGCGTTGATTCCTTCCTCGCAAGGGAAGCAATGCGTTGTTTCTTCTCCTGTCGGGTTGGTGATGTGTCGTTTTTCACCCTTGCAAGAGAGCGATGCATCGATTTCCAGACAGGGCTCCTCGCATCCGCGCAGGGTTGGGTTGACTTTGACACCCAGGGACAACATGTGGAAAATCCAGTCGCACAGTGTTAGAAAACCACGCTGCGTGGGGTTTGCATCATGATCAGCAGCCACAAGCGGGTGTTGCCTGTCGTTTCGCCATCCGCGATGCGTCAATCTACCAGCTGCAATGCAGATGGAGCATCGATTTTAGCTGCGAAGCTGACGGCGCATCGTTGATCAGCCGCGAAATGTCCCTGCACAGCGTTCTGTGCATGTATTTTCAGCTCTTGTTCTGCCAACTTCACCTTTCAAGTGCCCAGGGACTGGATAGGGCACCGCTTGGCAGGGCAGGAGTCTCAGCAGAGAGTCCAGGTGCTGGCAGAGGAAGTCTTTGATGGCTCTGAGACTTCAAAACAGGAGGCAAGCTCAATTCAACCCCTTGGAGATTGTTCTTCAAGCAGACATGCAACACATACCAGGAGGTTGGAGACCGCATTGTGAAAGGGCAGGCACAACCCATTCAGGTGTAAGTGACCACTTCTCCCTCCACTCTAGCACAGATGGCTCATCAGGATATGCAGGCTACTCCCCAGCTCCCTTTGCCTCACTGTTTAGAGGGGATTCACAAACAGCCCAACTGTCACAAAATGGTTTAAGCAAGAAAATGTCTACTTTCTAAAAGTGGCATTTTCAAACTAACAATCTAAAAACCAACTTCACTAAAAGATGTATTTTTAAATTGTGAGTTCAGAGACCCCAAACTCCATATTTCCATCTCCTCTCAAGGGTAATCTCTACTTTAATAATATTTAAAGGAAGCCCCTATGTTAACCTATGAGAGAGATAGGCCTTGCAACAATGAAGACTGAATTTAGCAGTGTTTCACTGTTAGAACATGTAACACATTTCAGTACATGTCCCACCTTTAACATACACTGCACCCTGCCCATGGGGCTACCTAGGGCCTACCTTAGGGGTGCCTTACATGTATAAAAAGGGAAGATTTAGGCCTGGCAAGTGGGTACACTTGCCAAGTCAAATTGGCAGTTTACAGCTGCACACACAGACACTGCAGTGGCTGGTCTGAGCCATGTTTACAGGGCTACTAATGTGGGTGGCACAATCAGTGCTGCAGGCCCACTAGTAGCATTTGATTTACAGGTCCAGGGCACCTCTAGTGCACTTTACTAGGGACTTGCTTATAAATCAAATATGCCAATCATGGATAAACCAATCAACAATACAATTTTCACAGAGAGCATACGCACTTTAGCACCGATTAGCAGTATTAAAGTGCCCAGAGTCCTAAAGCCAACAAAAACAGGTCAGAAAAAATAGGAGGAAGGGGGCAAATCATTTAGGGATGGCCCTGCAAAAAGGGCCATTTCCAACAATGCGAATCTATGAAAATTATCAATGCTGTTGAACTACAGCGTACAGGTAACTTTTTTATTGTTTTAGAGAGAGAGTGATAGTGTGTGTATGTGTGTGTGTGTGTGTGGGGGGGTTGTGTGTGTGTGTGTGTGTGTAGA
The DNA here is from genome assembly GCF_031143425.1 of Pleurodeles waltl. Lineage (NCBI taxonomy): Eukaryota > Metazoa > Chordata > Amphibia > Caudata > Salamandridae > Pleurodeles > Pleurodeles waltl. The sequence goes on along the minus strand of NC_090437.1, from coordinate 681,783,671 downwards.
AATCTTAACAAAACCAAAGGTCAGAGTGATGTTATATTTAAGTGAGCATTTAAATTAAGAGATAGTAGCCTTTTGAAAAGTTGCTCGCTGGCTTGAAAGGGTTAACGCTTGCATACACCTGTGCTGTTTAGATTTCTATCAATCACATTTGGATTGTTCATCATTGTGATTGGCTGGTAGAGCCACCATTTTATGAAGCACAAACCCCTCCATTTTGTAAATAGACTTGATTAAGACATGACTGGTGATTTTACACACAGATACACATCAGGGATTTAGTTAGGTATCTGATTATGCTTGGTGACACAGTGACACATAAATGGAGTGAAAGGAACAGTCACATAGTCAAGAGTAGCACACAGAGAAATGTGTTTGCCCACCACCACTCTCTCAGAAGCAAACTAAGGAACCTGAGCATGCTCACCCTCTCTGGCACAGTGACCCTGACTGTAAATTGTTACTTGCTTGCTACATTTGATGCAGATTTTTCAGACAGCAGTAATTATAAGCAAACGAAAATTGTATTGCCTTCCCATTTAACTTTTCCTTCACTGCACTGGTTTTCTACAAAAATTGACACACCAATAGAAAGCAAATCATAACCATCAAAACCAAAATGTACAGATTCATCATATAGTGCCAATGTTATTATGAGATTTAAATTTTGGGTCCCCTCCCCCTTTTTTTTACTGGGTCAACATTGAAGGTTCTGCATAAACTTAAAAATATAGAAAAGGCTAAACAGACTAAGGCCTATATTGTGACTTTGGCAGTAAGTACTGCCTACCGTCGTGGCGAAAGCTGTCAAAAGACTGTCGCCGCGGCTAACATCCGTCCGCGAAACAATGACCACAGCCAGATTTCCGCCACAAGAAGGGCGGAAATCCGGCTGTGGCCATGCTGGCGGATGGCATTAAGTTGGCACTGCTACCACCAGAAGCGCCACGCCAGTAGACCGCCGCCAGCCATATTATGAAAAATAATACGGCCTGGCGGTGTTCCGCAGGCAGGTGCTGCTGGCGGTAGCAGCACCCCATCCCGTCCCCTGCTGGAAGACCCCCCTGGATCCAGGTAAGTTGGGTTTCTGATAGGGGAGGGGGGTGGGGATTGTTGTGTGTGTGGGGGGTGCATGAGTATGTGAGTGTGTGCGTGAATGCAAATGTATGTGTAGTGTTGTTTGCGTGCTTGCATTTATGCATGTGTGAGAATGCGTGTAAGTATGGATATGTGAATATGTGTCAGTGTGAATGTGGTGTGGATGTGTGCATGAATGAATGGATGCATGCATGTATGAATGTGTGTATGCCTGTGTGAGTGGGTGTGTGTATGCGTGGTGCCTGTCTGCGTGTGTGTGTATGTGTAGGGGGTGGGGGATTGGAAGGGGGAGCGTGGATGGGGAGGTGGGGGGGCATCTAGGGAGTTGTTGGGGGGAGGGGGCCTCCTATCAGTGACAGGGAAGGAATTCCCTGTCACTGATAGGGCCTACCGCCATGGTTTTCGAGGTGTTACAAATGCCACGAAAACCATGGCGGTAGGCACGGTCAAAATGCCTGATGTGGTACAATAGCCACCGCCGGGCTGGAGATTCTTATCTCCAGCCCAGCGCCTGCTACCGCCATGGCGGTCAGAGTGGTACATTGGCAGGTTGACTTCAACCAACCCGTCATTGTCATAATGTGGCGGTATGTACCGCCACCCTGTTGGTGGTACCACCGCCACATTATCACCGACTGCCGGGGTCAGAAGGCACAGTCTTGTAGTGAGAGTGGCATACATGGGCATGCATTTGCCTACAACCACTGACTTAGACACACATTGAGGAACCTGAACATGCTCATCATCATTGACTCAGTGGCACACCAATAAAGTAAAAGGCACAGTGTCATAGTGACACTTAGAACATGTCCAGGACATGCTGAAGCACAGGTTTCTGTCACTCCAAATAGGTCTAACACATGCAGAACTGCTTGGTACATAATGTGCTATATGTGTGCGTGTGTGTACATATATATATATATGGTTAGAAGTGCCATTTTTTGTTTTGCTAATAACTTTTGAGCCGTTTTTTGTTTTTTTTGCTAATAACTTTTGAGTTGTTTAACAAATGTTCACAAAACTTTCCAAAAAAAAGAAATTTCATTGCAGGTCCTTCATGGAAACTTTCAGAGTGATCCATCCAGAAGGGGTGGAGAGAAGAAAGGAGGGGTGGTTAAAAAAGTCAAATGTCCCTAAGCATTTTCCACAGACTTCTTGGAATTACACCAAATTCAGCAGGTAGCTAGATCTGGCTCTGCAGATTGTGCTTTTTGTGATTTGGTGTAAATCCGTTCAGTAATAAAAAAAAAAATAAGGTACAAATATATTTGTATATCTGGATGGTTCAGTCCGCGAGAGGCTCGCAAGAGTCTTCCATAAGCGCTAGTTTTAAAATAGGGCATGCTGATTGGCCCTGTGAGCTTTTTTCCCTTGGGCCATCTAGCTCCCACGGGAGTCAGACTCCCACAGGAACAAGCGCTCAGATTGGCTGCCACCAACATGAGAAAAATGTTGCCGGCAGCCATTACAGGACTCAGGGACTAAGTCCCCTGTCCTGATGATAAAAGTCTGCCCCTTTAGGCCCCATGAGGGTTACCAGAAGGACCCCCCTAAAGGGCCAAAATGAAAAAAAGAAATCTGCAAATACTGATGTAAACGTACCAAAATGTACCTGCAATATAATGACTACTGATGTATGGTTTACATTATAAAGAATCCTGATGCACTGTCTGTTACGTGAAGGCTGTATACCTCATTCACATTTGGATTAGCCGGCAGGACAGTCTTTTGGTATTTGAAATTTTCAAGCAGTGTGAGTTATGGCATTTTGACCATTTACAACTTCTTCCACACTGGAAGGGGCATGCTCCAGAAACAAAGGAGTCTGTTCAGCAGAAACTGTGATGGCGTGCCGTACACAGACCACCATTGGAGCAGTTGTGGGACAAAGCAATGAGGCCAATTGGCTTGCTGTAGAATTGACGGCACTTGGCGCCAGAGCAGCATCAAAAGCACTCTCTGTCAATCCCAGTTCACAGTGTATTCCTTATCTTTACCTTCATGCTAGCTCTTATGTTAGGAAACCTGAACGAAGCAACCAAATAAAAAGCATAATATGAAGCAGTTAGAAGCAGGTGCAGTGATGTACTTGGTTGCACCTGATGTTTTATTGTGGTTGTCATGTTGATATGATCAAATTAAAATCTAGTAATAAAGAAACGTTTTCTTGCATGATGTGCTATATTTTCTGCCTATTTAATTTCATTATGTCATACAGCTAATTTTCCATGACAGTCTGCATTTACCTGTTGTTAAAGGGAATGTGTATACCTTAGCAGGATCTCTGCGTAATCAACTGTGCGTACTTTGACTTGGAATTTGTTTCCTGAAACTAGATAAAAGATGAGTGGTTTTAATATATGTTCATCAACACTTCTCTCAAGCTTTGTCACTGTGCACTCTTCGTGAAAGATGAGTTATAGTTTCTACTTGACTTATGTGCCACTGCAGGCTAGTTAGCAAGCATGTATATTCTGTGATTCCTCACTTAGTAACTCTTATTAACATTATTCGAACTCTGAAGCCCTATTTATAATCATATATACTTAGCATGTGCAACATAGTTCAGACTTAACAATTCTTTATGTTTAATCACAAGATAACCTCAGATGTAATGCAACAATTCTACAGTCTTTAGAAAACTTCAAGTTAAATGTTCAAAATAGTTCAGTTATTTATCGAAACACAAGAAGACTTTCAGAATAATATTTTGCATTCTCAGTGTCTTTGAAACAACTCTATAGGAAGCAACTGTTCACCCCAAAGAAAATCCTAGATCCACGTAGCTAGCTACTGGCTGCAGTAATATTTGATCACTATTGCCTAGCAAAGGCACCGGGACCACTAGATATGGCAGACGTGGCTACAAATTAGATAAGAGTTCATAGCTTTCTGGGAAATGTAGTTTTTCATAAGTATGGCTTTGCATACTGTGTTCTCTGCACATGTGTAGCCTGATTTCAGACAGCACTAATGCTGTGCAGGGACAACCAGCCTTTCCTTCCACAAGATACCAAAATGAGCGCATTTGAAATATCTTTCCTCTGTGCCTGCTGAGTCTTAAGTGGAAAGTCATACCTCCTGACAAGCTTCTCGACAGAAATCTTCCTCATCCAGCTCGGATTAAGTATTCCTTAAAAGCTGGGTTCACGGATGATTCCCAAACCTGGATTTGCTGACTTTTTACTTAATGGTGTAGGTCAGTGGTTCCCAACCTTTGGTCCGCGTACCCTCAGGGGTCCATGACACATTCCCAGGGGGTCCGCAGGCCTGGGCTGGGAGGAAGACACTTGTCCAGCTGGGGCCTCTGACAAACACGTGCGTGCGTATTTTCATATTTATTACTTCCATTGTTGAGCAGTTTTAAACGCACTGCAAAGCTCCTTGTACTGAAAAAATAAAAGCATCAAGCTAACTCAAGTGATTAATATATCTGCTGGAGAGAGATGGGAGTTTTGTGCAGTGGCAGTTTTGACTCAAAGGTAGTGCAGATGGTTAATATGCCTGCTGCAAAGAATGTGTGTCATGCAAAGAACAGTATTTTATGTGCATGGCACAATGGGTTACTGCTTTTGTCACAGAGATTCTTTTGTTACTATGCAGTTCTTAATCATAATCTAGCACAGTGAGCTGTGAACCGCCATTAAAGAGCTGCATGCAAACCGCATGGCACAAATTAGAAAGTTGTTTTTTTCCTAGTCTTTCATTTTCCTTACGCTGCTAAAAAAGGTTTGCTTGTGTAGAAATACATTCTTATTGCTAACGCAGTGCTTAATTTGTGCTTGTTGTTTCCGGTGCTGAGCACCGGCACTTATTTTTGAGGGCCGGTGCTTATTCTTCTGCCTCAAGCATTTGCTGCGATCAAAAGACACATATGGGAAAGACAGAGGAGGGAAAAACGAAAAAGCGTCAGAAAGGGAGAAAGTAGAAAGCTGCTAGAGTGAGCTGAAGTGGCAGGGAGTGGCTTTATATGGATTGAAGAGTCCCGAAATGGCTTCAGGATTATGCTGCCTCAGTATTCCATGTACCCACATTTAATTGCAGCAGCCGCGTGTTTAAGAGGAGGGCTTTGGGCACCGGCACGTTTTTATTTACAAATTAAGCACTACACTAACGTCATCGCTAATCACTGTGCTGTGTTCTGAATCCTAAGTTTGTGCTTCTCCGGGCCAAGCACTCTTAGAAAATGCCTACCAGTGTGGATGACATGTGAATCCTACACTCTGTAGTCCCCTGTAAAGTGCCCTGACACCCTACAGTGGTATGAGAGGTGTTATAAAACAAATGAAGTACATGTGACAGAGAGTCTAGGGAGAGATGAGAGGCCCTTATGGTTTACTTCCTTTCCCCTTCACTTATTTATGTGAAAAAGCTTTCTCAGATCTTGCATACCTAAAAAATAAAAACAGAAATCTCTCCGGAAATGTAGAATCTGACCTGAGGACTCACCTTTCCTAAATGAAACCAAACATTAAAAAGGTAGTTGCCGAGATGCAGCGCCAACCTTCCCAATAAAATGTTTCGATTTTTGCATATTTTTTCAAAATAAAAGACTTTTATATTTAGTAATTTGAGTATTTGTTTGGTGTGTACTTGTTATATTTTTTTCGAATTACTGTCTTAATGTTTGAAAATTAAATTGTACAAATTGCTGGGTGTCCCCGGCTTCCTGTAATGATTCTTTGGGGGTCCTCAGGAGTCAGAAGGTTGGGAACCACAGGTGTAGATATTGCTATGTTGATTGACAGACTGGCTCATTTTGAGCATGCTAGTTTCTTGAAAATTACTGAATGGAATTGAACCAAACCTAAACTTGTATATGAAAGCAGTTCCTAATGGAATTCAAATGGGAAATGTCACTTTTTGAAACCATCGCCCTCTTTATTTGCACCTCACTTGATTGATTTGGATAAAATTGGAACAATTTTTTTTTGCGTATATTCGACGAAAAAGTTATCAAGAAAACAAAAATTGGCTTTTCATTGGAAAGCCAGACCTAACCATAAACAGAGAGGCATTATTGCCCCCTCTGCAGTGTAGTTACATGTTTGTGTGATGGTCTTCACTCTTTGCTTTCTAGTACCAGGAGATGAGTCTTTGGGACTATTTTAAACTCTTGAGGCTTGATCACAAAACATTTTTGACCTTTTTCTACTGGCGTTGTTACATGTTCTTGATGACAAGTAAAGCAGTAGTTGGTTCAAACACCCTTTGCTACTGTATAATGAAAGCAGAGTTGCTGAGGTGGTAGCTAATATGTGACAAGAATGTTTTGTGCAGACTTCTGCTGTGTTCTCATAAGGAGGTGATGTGTTTTGCCGGTCTTAGTGGCGGTATGTTGTAGTGCTGCTTTAATTCATTGTGTTATTGTTTTATTACATTGTTATTATGTTGCATTGTGGTTGTTGTCTTGCACTCGGTTTTGACTGTTTTGTTGTGTTTTGCCCGGGTATCGTTTAGCTGTCCTCTTATTTTGCTTTGTACTATGTTATGTTTTGCTCTGTTGTTGAATTTAGAAATCGAAACAAATACTATAATGCTCCACATTCCTTTAAGGTGCCTTTAACAGTCAACAAGTTACCACTGTCTAAGGTGATAAAATATTGCTGCTGCAGCTCTTCAACTATCTTAATCCAATATTTCAAGTGTTCCCTTTTTTGGGGCCTTGTATTAAATCGTGTAACGGTTTGTTATGTAGCTTTCATTGTGACCACATCAATGTAGTTTCAACATTGCTCACATGTGGAGGAAGCCGCATGACTCATCTGAATTGTTGAGGTTTCCGTTAATTCTCTCTTTCGGTCTCGTTGGCCCCGAGGCGCTTTCTTAACTGGGCCTCAAACGCTGAAAGACATCCAGTCGGCCCTGATGCCTCTCAGAGGTCAAATCAGGGCGGACTCCAGAATGTAGCATCTCGCAGGGCTTGTTAATAGTTGGTTTATTTAATTCCTGCCCTTCTTTTTGTCGAGCTGGGATGGTTTGCTAGAAATCCCAAATGATTCTGTAAAACAAAAGCAACGACCCTTCATACCAGAAAAAACGGTAATGTAGTCGCCCCGAAATGTGTCTGCGACCACAAACCTTCAAATGTCTGCGCGCAGTTTCATTCCTCATTGCCAGGCTTTTGAAGCTTCTAGATACTACTGTGGAATGCCATTGCACTGCAACTGGCGCATGGTTTAGCACATTTATTGGTTCTTTCCCTTATCCCCATTTGCACAATTTAAGGTTTACAGCATTCCACCTCGATTGTAGCATGACCAGTTTACTACACCATTTGGTTTCGTCTGAAACTGAACATTATCTGGCGTTATCATTAAAGGCGCCATCTAGTGAATGGTGTCACACCTCTAGAACGCTTGTCCGTTCTCTTAACGTAGGGGCTTGGGGGATAGTGGGGGGCGGTGCGCTAGTCAGCAAGATACCGCACAGGGAAGAGATGCTGTCTGGATTCATCCGCTGTTCTCACAGTTTTTTTCTAAGGGTAACAGCTCTCTTGTTTCTGCTGTGCAGTAAGTGGATTGAGGGCCCAGTGCTTCATTGTGTGTAATGGAAACATTCGTTCTCTTGCACGTGAAACTCCTGCTTGAACTCCTGAAAACTGAGCATCTTTTGGTTATGAGAGATTGTTAGACAGCTGCCTGCCTCCCACTGTTCGAAAGAGCACAGATGTTAAGGCGTTAAGGCTGACTTTTGGAGTATGGGTTGTTTAAGTCAGCGTGCTGATGTAAACGTTAAGTGGCCCATCTCCAAACTAAACTTCAAACTAAACTGGATCTACCGACCACACAATCCATATGCACCTAGTTCTTCCGAGAAGCTCTATGGGACCAGCCTGCAGTGATGCGCAGTTTGGCCACTTTGTTAAATAGCAATAATCTGGAAGGTCTAACACTCCCTTTGACATAGTTTTCCCCCAGATTTTATGACTTCTTCAATCTTAGCGATCCTGCCAAGTAAAAGGCAGTGTCAACAATCATAGATCAGAGAAAAGATTGCAGGAACTGACATCCAAAGGGCCCTGATGGTGAACGGTTTCAATAAAATCGCTATCGGTTGGGTGCCGTCCTCTTTATGCCCTTGGCATTGTTGGGTGGTACGGGCACGTATGATCTGTCTTGGCTCGCAGACTGCTGTGTCTAAGGCCTGATGATCTTTTAGCAATGTAATGCAGGTATTCTGCTTGCTTACTCCTGTTGTTTCGAGTGATTCAATATTGATGTACTAGCTAATCAGATTACTGTTTTCTGCCAGCTTTGGCACCAAATACTGTGGTGCAGTCTCTACAATATGACTCCACCTCTGTGTTTTATTTTTTATTTTTATTCAATCCCCTTTCCGATCTGATCAGGGAGTTGTGAAATCAGGTTTCAGTTAAGCTGCTCTTCTTGTCTTCTGGCTGTCTTGTATGGTTACATCTTCATTTTCAGAACGGAATGCTGGTCTTTCTTCTATACAGAAAGTAAAACTGGAACTCTGGCTCAGATTTACTAATTTAAAGTTGCTGCAATGAGGTGCGTGAAAGGGAGAGAGCAGAACTGAGATATGTCATTTAAGATATGGCACTATATCTCTCTCCTCCGGCGCTAGTGCACATTTGGCTGCTTTGCACCACACACGCCTTGCACCGTAGACTATGCACTATCATTGATTTTGTATAGGAAGGGAACATATGCCTAGATATAGTTTATGTTTTTTAGAAATTTGTATGTGTGCTGTATAGTACTTCATGCATGTAAATTTGGAAAGGTTTGGAGAAAATAAAACATTTTTCCAATGCAATACATACTCCAAGGAAGTGCATATTTTTGGTGAAAAACCTTGTCTGCCATTTTAAGTAGATTGGACTTTGTGTCAAAACATGAATGGTTCCATGGGAATGGCCAAAACCACCCCTGGTAACCTCTTGATGCAAAGGAGCGCATAGCACTGCCTTGTGTTGCTTTAGAGCTGCTTTTCACACAAAACTAGTTTTACAAGCTGGTAAGTAAATCTCACTTCAGCATTTTGTCCTGCGTTTGCGTCCCTTTTGGGAGACAAATCAAGGTCAAAGTGTTAGTAAAAATGGGCCCCTTTGGGATATCCACATTCCATGTGAGGTGTTTTCCTTATCCTGCCCATTGCCTGCCTGGGGGCTTTTGCTCCCTTTTATGTTTGTGTTAGCCTCTTCAGAAGTTCTGACAGTGTCTCTGTCACATGAGAGTTCTGTGGATCTCCAAGTTGAAAACATGTTGTACGCTGGAAAGTAATTACAAATTCAGCACTTTGTGCCAGTTGGTGTCATGTTTGGTGACTGCGCCAGCACAAAGTTTTGATAAGTGCGGCCAATGGAGCGGAACCTCTCTGATGTTCCGATCAGGAGGTCACATCAAAGTCTAGGGCTAGATTGCAATCTAGAATCAGAGAGTTCTGGGTACTTTCTTTTTATGTGTGCCGCCTGTTTGTCTCCGATCAGACACTTGATTATCACTGTCTGAATTTAACTAGAAAATTCCTTATCCTTTCTGGTAGCAACATTTCTAGATTCACATCTTGTGGACACTCTTTTGCCTCCATTCACTTCACTTTTAGTTTATGTCAATCAATCAATCAATCAAATAAATATCTTAAGTGCACTACTCACCCGGTAGGGTCTTGAGGCGCTGGGAGGTTGGGGGGGGGTTACTGCTCGAAAAGCAATGTTTTGAGGTGCTTTCTGAAGGTTAGGAGGCCCTGGGTCTTGCGTAGGTTGGTGGGGAGGGAGTTCCAGGTTTTGGCGGCAAGGTGGGAGAAGGATCTGCCGCCAGAGGTGGTGCGTTGGATGCAGGGGACTGTAGCGAGGTCGGCAGAGCGGAGTTGTCGAGTTGGTATGTGGAAGTTGACTAATTCGTTGAGGTAGGCCGGTCCAGTGTTGTGGAGGGCTTTGTGAGCATGGACAAGGATTTTGAAAATGATCCTTTTGTTGATGGGCAGCCAGTGTAGGGATCTGAGGTGGGTGGAGATGTGTTTGTGGCGAGGGAGGTTGAGGATGAGACGTGCGGCTGCGTTCTGGATTTGCTGGAGTTTTCTTTGAAGCTTGGCTGTGGTCCCTGCATAGAGGGTGTTGCCGTAGTCCAGTCTGCTGCTTATGAGGGCGTGGGTGACTGTTCTTGTTTCTAGAGGAATCCACTTGAAAGTCTTGCGTAGCATGCAAAGGGTGTTGAAGCAGGAGGATGAAATGGCGTTGATTTGCCGAGTCATGGAGAAAGACGAGTCCAGTATGATGCCAAGGTTGTGTGCGTGGGTGGTGGGTGTTGGGGGTGGTCCGAGGGCGGTGGGCCACCAAGAGTTGTTCCATGCTGTCTTGTTGGGACCGAAGATGATTATCTCTGTTTTGCCTGAGTTCAATTAGAGGTGGCTTGCTGTAATCCAGTTGGCAATGTCGAGGAGTCCGGCGTGCAGGTTATTCTTCGCGGTAGCAGGGTTCCTAGTGAGGGAGATGATGAGCTGGATGTTGTCAACGTATGAAGTGAAGGTGATGCCGTGGGGACGGAGGATGTTGGCAAAAGGAGCCATATAGATGTTGAAGAGGGTGGGGCTGAGGAAGGATCCTTGGGGGACTCCACAGATGATCTGGGTGGCTGTAGACCGGAAAGGAGGAAGGAGAACTCTTTGTGTTCTTTCGGAGAGGAAGGAGGTGAGCCAGTCCAGGGCCTTGTGGTGAGTTCCAGCGTCAAAAAGGCATGCGTGGAGGGTTTGGTGGAATACAGTGTCAAAAGCTGCAGAGAGGTCTATGAGGATGAGGGTGACCGTCGCGCCCTTGTCCAATCTGGTCCTGATGTTGTCTGTGCAGTCAATGAGGGTGGTCTCAGTGCTGTGGTTTTTTGTGGTTTTTGTCTTCTAGGAAGCGAGACAGTTGAACATTCACTATCTTCGCCACAACTTTTGCGGGGAAGGGGAGAAGAGAGATGGGTCGGTAGTTTGTGAGGTCTTCAGGGTCTGCTTTGGGTTTTTTGAGATGAGAGTTGACTTCAGCGTGTTTCCAAATATCTGGGAAGGTTGCAGTGTTGAAGGAACTGTTGATGACGGCCCGGAGCTGGAAAGCGATGATTTGGCTGCCCTTGTTGATGATGTGGTGGGGGCAAGGGTCTGTTGGGGAGCCTGAGTTATGTGACATTACTTTCAAGCAGATTTTACGCATTAGGACAGCAGCAAAATCCCAAGGTTGTTTTCAGGTGCCTTGTGAAAGACCATGTTTGTAGGGCCACACAAGCAATGACTAAAACATAATCATTCCTTATTATTTGTTTTTCTTGGCTGAGTTAAATCCGTAGTTAAGCGACTGATTATTGCATATGCCTTCTTTTCATTCCCACATACGATAAAGCGCCTTAGATTTTTACATAATGGTGGAAGCAGCCAGTGTCTAGCTACAATTTTATTTTGAAGTCTTGCCTCATCTTTCCAATAAAATCAAAATGAAATACATAATGTGTACAGATAGGGGATTTCAGCCACCCCTCCTTATCCTTTGGTCTGTTGAAATGTCATTCACATTTTGCTTCCACCACCATACCATGGAGCCGTTTTTGAGCCCACTCAGCCTTTGGCTGTGTTCGCTGTGTGTGACGAAAATCTTCATAGCCACCTAAAATAAATCACTTCACTGCCTGAGCTAATTGGCGCTTTCATTGATTTATTTGCAATGGATCATATTTTTACTTTTATATTTGCAGATTTACGATCACAACGTTTAAATAGTGTTTTTTTTACTTTTCATTCCTTTATATTTTAATGGATATCACAAATGTTTGCAATAAAACAAAATGTCAAAATACATTGCATGCTTGCAAAGGTTAGAGCTTTTGACTTTGCCAGTGCTTGTTTCCTTTTGATGACGGTGTGTTTCATTTTCAGTGACAGTGCCTTGATAAATGGAAAACTCCCGGCCAGCAAAGAAAGCTACTTTTAGATATTTGTGTATTCCTTTACTTATTTTTTAAATAAACTGGCAGGTTCAGCTGTTGAAATTGAAGGCCATCCTCGTCTGCATTTTTAATTATTGACTCCAGCAGGAACAAGTTTAAATATTTCATATAAAATGCGAGAAAATGTAGTAAGTAGTGACTGGTGTTTTTATTTCCTCATTCATCAGTTCCCAAAGACGGCCTAAGATGCCAAGCGGCATTTGATGAAATGAGGTCAAACTACATTAAGGAGCTGAGGAAGCTGGTAACAAAAAGTCCGAATACCTCCGGGCAGAGCTGGCAGCGGTTTTACCAACTAACGAAGCTTTTGGATTCCATGCACAATGTAGGTATCGTTCAAAAAGAAATACCATGAAGTATTTTTTTCTTAAGTTACACTAATAAATACAAAATTGTGGCTTACTCCGGGCCGAAATGTATATGTTTTATTTTGTGATAACTAAGTTTTAGGATCACACCGAGGAAGAGCCAAAATTGTTTAGCAGATATGCAGCAGGCATCACTCTTTTAACAACCAAGCTAAAGTCGTATATATTGTATTCAGCAAAATGTGTTGTTTCACATGACTACAAGACTGAACAGTGCTGTTTCCCACAGATATTTGAGGCATGTTGAGAAAAAGGATTTACATAAATGTATTTGTCGTATCAGCTGTCTAAAGTTGGTGCGTGCATTTTCTCAAACCAGGGACAGGTCTAGGATTTGTGGGGCCCTGGGCAGGATATGAACACGCAAGGCTCCTCTAATTTGCATAAGATGTAATATCACAGGAAGAAACATCATAGTAAGTGCCAATTGACCATTCATTTTCTGTCACTGTTTAAGCAGCTTTGCAAGAAGCTACTCATCTAGTGCGGTTATGACTGAGATGGCTACAAATAATAATCCTAATAAAATAAGTGAAAATATTTTGAAGTTCTATTATGTGGAAATACAACACATCACCAAACTCGATCGAAAAGCTAATTCAAGTTTAAGGCATTTGGGGACATATTTATGAGTCCCTTGCACCACTGGAGCATCACTTTTCGTAACGCTCTGGTGGTGCTTAGCACTTCTCCATATTTACAAGGTGGCATTAAGCCACTTTTTGTGGCTTAACGCCACCTTATGAATACGGCCCAGTCACACACAGCCCTTTGTTTGGAAGGGGCGTGTAATGGGTGTTGCTGTGGGTGTGCCCACAGCAACACTCATTGCATTTTGACGCTGCCTCATATTTACGAGTTTACGGAAAGCTGAGGCAGCGTCAAAATCTAACGCCACCCCATAGGTGGCATTAGCAAGGTGCTACAAGGAGGAATACTTTTAGAGGTGTCCCTTCCTGCACGTAAACAATCATTTCAAAATGACCCTTTGGCACTTCTGTGAGTGCTGCATTCTGCAGCACTCACAGAAATGCCAAATCACCATTAGTGATTGTTTATGTGCAGGAAGCGTCACCTTCCCACACACAAACAATCAATCCCCACAATGGTGCAAGGATTCCTGCGTTGGCGTTAGGCAGCTCAATTTAGTGCCTGCTCAGGGGACAACACAGGGATGCACCATATTCAATTTAATCTGGTGCATCCTTGCATTGTGAAAATGTTGGAGCGCGGCACTGCCAATTTTGGCGAAGCATTTTCAGTTAAATATGGGCCTTGGTTTTCAGCAGACGTGGGGCATCAACACAAAGGGGTACATACTGGTTCAGGTGAGTGACTTGTAAATGCTCCAGCAAACAAAAGAAAGCACCATTTGCGGAAGAGGGATTAGACAGCACAGATGACATGGCTATTATATTGGCAGGGAGGAGCACCAAAGGCTGGAGGACCACACCCAAAAATTAAACACCTTATCACAGCAATTACTTTCCAGCTCCATTTTAAGAGATGCAAAGAGCTGAACTAACTTGAAGCTATAAAGATGAATGTCTAAAAAGAGACATCAATTTATATCAAGGGCAAAAACTGCCAAAAGCTATACAGGAAGCCATTCATTAAACAGCGGGCCCTGGGCTGGTGCAAACCAGTTTATGCAAGGAGGGCACCAAATGTGCCTTTCAAAGAAAACCAGTGGCTTGGGGAGGGTACCTATTTCCAAGGGAGAGGGTGTTATCTCCCTCTCTCACAGGAAATCCATTGTTCTGTCTTCCTCTGCCTGAGCTGACCAAGCAGCAAGAGGGCAGAAACCTGTCTGAGGGGTCGCAGCAGCACGGGCTGCCCGAAAAACCCCAGAAGACTGGTAAGAGTAATACTGGGAGTCCTCTAAGGAGCCCCCAGAGTGCATGGACTCATACAACCAATACTGGCAACAGTATTGGGGTATGATTCTGATATATTTGATACCAAACCTGCACAGGTGCCCCAATGCCCTGGGTACCTAAATACCATATACTAGGGACTTATATGGGGGCACCAGTATGCCAATTGTGGGGTGTGCAAAGTCCTAAGCAACCAAATTTAGAGGGAAAGAGCACCATCACTGGGGTCCTGGTTAGCAGGATCCCAGTGAAAACAGTCCAAGCATACTGATAGTAGGCAAGAAGTGGGGGTAACCATGCCAAAAAGAGTGGCTTTCCTACAAACACCACACCAAGAGGGTTTCCTGGCGCTTAGAGAGTTACAAAGAAAAGGTGGAGATGGTACTGATGTAGAGAATGGCCAGTTTTCATTTTTTTCCAGAAAGCTTACAATACACCATAGCTCAAGAGAGAGAGAGTTCCAGTCCTGTGCAGTTGGAAAGGAGAAGGATCTACTTCTAATAATTTTAGGATGGCACAGGAGTTTGGCTGTCACAGAGCATATAATTCTGGAATTAATTTAAGAAATAATATGATGCAGAAGAAAGAGAGGGCCTTTTTATGCACTGCAGAATGGCAAATGGATAGATTGGTAATGGGAAACAACTTAAAGCAGAACATTAAATAAAAATGATACACCATCTGGGGCAGCCTAAGAGGAGAATCCGAACACTGTTCCTAATGATCTGAAGGGTACTAAAGGCAAAAGATGGGAAGTTTAAGAAAGGGAACATTTGTGTAATCTGGTTATGAGAAGATACTTGTCTGTACAACAGTCTTGTGGCTGTGACAGGAGTGATAATGTATGACTTTGTGTTGCGTATGGATGTAGTAAAAGTAAGTGGAAGACACACTGTTCAGACAAGGAGAGAAAATGTTGGAAAATGAATCCAAGATTTGTTTTCTGACTTAAACAAGGTCGGTGATTGCCCTATCTCCACAGGCCACCAAAGAGAACTGTATATGGTACCAGGTCCCTTAGAGATGGGGACTCCAGGTGGTTCATTATAAGGTTTTAATGAATTTGTCTTTATCCAGAAAGCAACTGAGTGTATGCGAGTCCAAAACTTTTTTCCTTAGATAGAGACCAGATTATCATGGAATTAAATTATTATCTGGATATCAATATGCGTAGAACATAAGCAAGAAACCAAAGGATTGTATGAACACCACTTACTGGGAAAGATAAAAAAAAAAACAGCTGAAGCCCAAGGAATTACCAGGAATTCCACAAGACAGAGGTTCAGAACATCACCGAAATTACATAGAAGGGGATGGATTGTGTAAAACCTCTCAGATGGTAAGCCAAGGGAATACCTTAAATCCCAGTTTGTACCAGTTGATTCATAAGCACTGGGTGGGAAAATTGACAAATGTGGCACTATAAATTAGTAAGTTAAAGGTTGCTCTACCTTCCTGATTAGGAATCAGACACAAACCTTCTGACAGAACACAATATGCTACCTCCAACTCCTGGAAAGGTCAGAAGGTGATTGGCAAGCGGTCAGTAGGTAAATCAATTTCTGTGACGCAGATTTAGGGCTTGTCTTTTTTTCTCAAAGATTTTTGAGAATGAGGATTTAATAGAAAGGTGAAGAGGAGTAATTGTACACGGAGAGCAGGCAGTAATTCCACAGACATGTTGAGGATGGTTCAATATCACAGACCTTTGTGAAGGATGACACACATAGTAATGCTAACCACATTTTTTTACATGGAGAATAAAGAGACAGGGAATTGCAAACTTTGGCAGAAGGCTCAATGTACTTAGCGGCACATGCTAGTTCAAAGACATTTTACCGCTTCTACATTCTCTAAGGTTTTTTTTGCAGATTCTGCCCACTTACTTCCACTCTCCAGGCCACTTAAGTTCTACAGATGGTTCTGCCTTTCTTACATCTACCTCTCCTATCACAGCACTGCCTTTCATCTTTAATCTTTCTCCCCAGCTTCAACTTTGCCTCCTTTATGTCTAACTCTCCATTTTCCCTAGCCTCTCTCTGGTTTTGCACCTCTTACATCTACACCCCCTCTATGTTCTGCTATTTATGTTTTATCTCTCTCTCACCGCTACCCTCCATTCACTGGTTCTGACCCTTTAACCTCCTTATCTACACTTGCTGCTATTCACCACTCTTTTACCCAAGCCTCTTACCTTGCTTCACCTTTTGTGCCAGAACACAACACTGGCCCCTGCAGCACAAATGGACACTTCAGGGGGGTCTTAGCCCATCAGTGGGCTCCCATTCTGCCCAGGGCCAATGAATATCTGTGAGATTCGGAAGCCTCAGAGGCCCATCATCATATCCTGCAGAGGGGATCCCATCATTTTGCATTACACCACTGCTCTTGTGTTACTTTACATCTATCTCCCCCTTCCACCCTCGCATTCTCCCCAAGTATACTTTTTGTGTGGATTCTTCCCCTCTTGCATTCCTCTCTTTTGCATGCTATTCCTTTTACATCTCCAAGACTGTTCCTTTCTCTCACCAATTTTGCCCTTACATACAGACGACTCCTTACTCCGTCTCCCTTTCCTCCAGTCCTGCTCTTTCTTGCTGGTCTGCTTCTTATGTTATGCTCTCGTCTCTCTGCTGCACGCCATCATTTCTCTCACCTCTTTCCTTCTTTAGTTTGTCTTACCCCCTTTAGATTTGCCTCTACTTCAATAAAAGCAAAATAGGACACCAGACCTACTTACTGGAACATGGGAAGTAGGGCTATCAGATGTGAGCGGATTAGTGCAACCTTTTTGGATGCGTGAAACAAGGAATGGTATGTGGCTTCATGGGTTATATGAGTTGAGCATAACATGGAGGGTTCACTGCACTCCGCTCGGGGTGGTAATAATGGATGTAGTGGGGTTCACTGCAACTCAAATTTATCATCCCTGCCTGCTTTGTTACAGACCCAGTCGTTCATTATTTCCTTCATATCATGTAAATTACATGAAAATAAAAGACAAATGTATGATTATACTCAACTAGAGTTACTCTGTTTATGTTACTTTTGTATTAACATGCTTGTTAAAAAAAACAATAAAACAGAATTGTAAAAAAATAAATAATCTCTCTTAGTTTTCTGCTTTTCTCCACATTGGAGGCGAGGAGCTTCCCTTGTAAAGCAAGGCCATTGCTTTTCCTTGTGAGCCCTGCAGGATGCCCTGCTTTTCATTCATACAGGGGCAGGGCTCATTTCACACCTTCAGGCGGTCAAATCGCTGTTATCATGCAGATGCAGCGATTAAGCAGAGAGAGGTGCTAGCAAAGTATGTCTTTAGAAGGGCAATTGAAATACTTGCAACGGAACTGGAATATCATCCAGAAACCCAGCCCAGCCCACGGCAGCTGACAGGGATGCGGGGGTCATGTTGTCCTTAAAGCCCAAGGCTGCAAGGCCAGGAAGAGGGAAGCCCCATCCTTGGGTCTCGAATGCTGCACCGTGGCTGCAAGGCCTTAGGGGGGGTCTGACCACCTGGAACTCGTACAACTGATGCTTTTTTAAAAGGTGATGGACTGGTGGGGGCCCTGTCATAGTGAGAAGGCATGGGGCCCTAGGCAGCTGCCCATGCCTAGTGCTGCCTTGTCTCAAACTGCCCCCCCCCCTTATTCTTACCATGTTTCAAACATTTCTGCTATGTTATGTTAACCTTTAAAGAAAATAATAGGCTCAGTGAGAGGCAGAAGATATGATTGACTGATTAGTGAGCCACTGGGATTCGCCCTGTCCCATAGAGTTTATAACATGTTACATTGGGGTGTGCCGAAAGAATGGTGTAAGGATTATCACATGTGCAACTCAAAGCATTTCGCGTGGACCTTCCAGTGCTGGCATTCAGCTTTCGCTTACACTGAGATTAAATTATCCTGGTGAAGAAGGATCAGTACTTTACTGTGTACAGAGGTAGTAAATATAAATCGCCTTTTCCACGGGAAGGAAACGATTTCATGAAGTGATGTTTTGTTCTATGCTGTGTATTGGGGAGGATGTGAAACCTCCATCCTCGCGAAAAATGTTCAGACAACTAAAACATTTTTTGCAAAGCTTTGGGTCATATTTATTACATGTAAATGTCAAGGATGTACAGAAAGTGTTATGATACTACCATTAACAACCTGACGTGCACAGAAATTCAAAATTAGCAAGTTTACAAAGAAGTGACGTAGCACAGCAACCCAGGTTCCTGTGCTGTGTTGCGTCGTATCAGAGGGAGAAAGCAGAACTTTGGCATATCGACTAAGATAGATATGGTGTTGTTTCTCAGGCTGTGCAGGCACACTTTTGGCTGCCTTGCTCCACGCATACACCCTTGCGCCATAGTGCAATGGTATGGGCATGATGTCTAGCATAGGTTTTGTACTGAAAGGATACCCTTCCAGTACAAAATACTATTCCTCGAAATAGTTCTATACTTTTCCCAGTTTGTTTGTGTGGTGTGAGTTCAGCGCACAGAAAAGAAAGCTTTTCTCTAATATTAGGCCTGCTTCATGGGGGTTTCATTTTTGCTGCTAATCTCTGTCTACCAGTGTTAGTGGATAGGGTTTCGCGTCAAAATCCACAAGTGATTATATAGGAATACTCATGTACTACTCTTCGTACACCCAGTGACAGAAAGTAGTACAAATTGCTGCTTTGTGTTACTTTAGGGCTACATTCCTGGACAAAGCAGGTTTTGCACTGGAAAGTAAATCTCAATACAACACTTAGGCCCATATTTATACTTTTTTAGCACCGCGTTGGCGCTCTTTTTGACGCAAAAATGGCGCAAACTTACAAAATACGCAGTGCTAAAAAGTATAAATATGGGCCTTAGTGCGGGTTTTGTGTCACTTTTATGATGCAAACTCAACACAAACTGTTAAATCTAGGCATTAGTATTTATGAAATTGGTATGAATAGCTCACACTTTGGAAAACAATCCAAGGGTCTTACAAAACTACCTAGAAATGTTGAGGAAAAAACAATGCTGGTGTTTTTGGGTACAGTAGCGGGACTGCTACCCGTCACAACCTAACTGTGCTGCCCCCTAGCTGGGGAGCATGTTTCAATTTTGATTCACCATGCTCTCTGATATATTTGCTAAATTTTTGCATGGCTGCACCTATGCTGCGGTGCAACACAAAATATTCGGGCGATTTACCATACATTATGAAAGCTCACCACGCAGGGGCCTGTGCAAATGGTAGTAAATATACCCCTATATAGGTGAGACATATAAAGAGTAAACTCAGTGAGAAAGCAACTGAGCATTGTAAAAGAGACAAGGATACAACACAGCCTGGTAGGGGATGAATTGTGAAGTAAGTAGAAGGAGGGTGACAATATACTAAAATGAAGTACTCTGTTGGCCAAGGAGAGGGTGTGGGGAATAGTGCAATGTTAGACTTGAGGATCACCAAAGTATGTGGTACTGGAGACAAGGAAGTGAGGAGTTGAGCATTCCTTCGAGAGTGCTGCAGCACGGAGATGTATAATTAAATGAGGTGCTGCTTGAAAAGATAGCATGGCAATGTACCAGACAAACTCTGTAAATAAATAGTAATTGACCTTTTGATATCTGTGGACCACCACATAATCATTACTGAAATTGAGGCACCTCCGCTGAATCATTATTGGAATCCAGGGACCCCTCACCAAGTCATTACCGGAAGCTGAGGACCCCGGCATAAGCAATGTTGATGAATTGAACCTCAAAACAATACACAAAAACACAGAAACAACAATTCATCAAACAAATTCACAAAGGATTGAATATTAAATTTAATTCACAAACAAATACAAAAATCACATTTTCTTCATGTATTTGCACTTCTCCCACAACTCAGTATTAGGACACGAACTTCATTTTCATCCTTCAATTTCCATATTCTTCGCATTTACCCCCAAATTTTTAATTTTCAATTTTATATTTTGCATCTTTATTTATATGCACTATTCTAATCTGTTAAAATTATATAATCTTCAAAACAGTAGTGTACCCCCTGAGTTGGCATACTGAACCCCAAGGGGTCTCCGGAAACCTGGTTTAAGAGACACAGCTGTACATATTTTTTACTATTATTATTATTATTATTATTTTTTTTTAAACACAGTCGCTGTGTTCCTTAAAGCAACATTGTTCACTGAACAGGGATTGAGAATTGATAAATAAGTGTTGTTTTCAATAAATGTTTTATTAGCATTTTGTATGACACAGTGTAACACATCAGGTGCATAAATATCCACTACTGCTCACAAAACCTTGAAATCGTAAGAGTGGTAAGCATGGCAACCTTGAACATGGCAGGCTTTAAAACTGTGTGGGGACAAGAATTCTTTTGATCATCACTCTTTTTTCTATCTTTACTCCAAGTGGGTTACACTTCTTATTCAAGAGTAACCCCAGGCTTGTTTTGTTATCACTCTTTAATTAATACAATAAATACAGATACACCTTTTGTTACAGTCAGCCTGCAGAACCTAAATAACATATTTTGTCAAACTATAAACATCTTTTAAAAGTGATGACTGGTGATCAAGGTGTGTAGTTTTGCACACGCACCATTGAAATCAGTGTGCTTAATACAAAATGCTTTCTCAACCGTATTCCTAGTGCTCTGAAGATCAAGATTGAGGAAGAGTTTGCTTGAAACTTGCTTGTTTGGAGTAGCTTCAGAGGAGTCCCAAAAGCATATGTGTAATATGAAGCCACTTGTGAGGGCAGGCCCCATTTAACTCAGTTGGGATTTTGCCAGAGGCTGGGGAGCTAACATTCTGCCACACTAAACATTGGCAAATCTGCCTTGATCCCTGCCTCCTTCATATTATGCCACTGTTCACTAAATTCTAGCTAGTGTTTGCGTTGGGATAGCAGGGTGAATACGAGCTGGTACCAACATAAGAAAGGTGTGGAAGAGCAGGTATTATTGCAGTCTCTCAACAATTGACTGTAGAACTTGTTTCATTGGGCAAGGCTTAAAGATCCAGCATGTCTTCCTTTTCCACATGCTGTCATTGGTTAGCTGCTGGGCCTCCAGGGTGCTCTCAGTGTTGCCTTCACTACTCTGTAGTCGTTCATTAGACAAGAGCTGCAGAGTGGTAGTGTTGCCTGGGAATGTCATAGGCTGTATCAAATAACACATGCCCGCTGGATTACCACCACAGAAGACACAATGAAATTTGGGGTAGGACCATGTCCAGCAAGGATAGGTAAATCAGTGTGAGTATCCACAATAGAATGGTGGAGTAGCTGTACCTGTGCATGTAATTATGTGTTTCTCTGTGCCTCGCATGTGATGAACATCCCTGCTGCACAAACGTCATCTCTACCACCTGATAAAAATCCCTGCTATATTGTGGTAATTTCTGACATATACTGGCTACATGTGAAATGACATGAGCATTCCTGGCATATGGTAGTTATGCCTGGCATACAGTGGCTGCTCCTTGGCAGTGACGGCCTTCTCCACATCCTAAAATGCCTGCCACAAAGTGAGCTTTCCTCACATTGCCACAAACTCCAGGAATATAATGGTCATCTCGGTCATCCGAGCTTCTGAAAGGCATTCAGGGTCGCAAGGGGACCTTAACACGGGTGTTATGGTGATATTAACATGTGGTAATCCTACCAGGCACATTGGGACCCTCTCTGTCATATGGTGGGTATCCCTGGCACACGTCAGCCCAGGCATTTTTTTGGGCATCTCTATTATCTGATGAACATCCTGGACATTTGGCGATCAATCAGGCTATAATAACACTAAAACCAAAGGTCCTGGAATGGTTGTCACTACTAGAAAACCTAAAGTGATTTTTTGGTTGTTATTTTTTGATGAAAACAATATACAGCATGAAAAACAAACATCAAAATTTTACAATTCTTCAGTTTATTGTTCAAATAAAGGACTACTTTGATTTTTTTCACTACATTTTATACTTTTAAACTTAAAATAGGAAATCTGAGTTTATTCACACTAACGCCTTGCTTGATATAAAAGCCTAATTCCTATTTGTTATTACGGAATGTTTGTAATCCTGCTTCCTTGTTGAGTTCCTTAGTTGCTGCCTGCTTCCTTCTTAAGCAGAAAGACTTCTTTGTGCAATTTCTCCTCTAATACATGATACATTTTTACATATTCAATACCCATGAAACGAATATTTCGAATATTCTTCGTGTGATATTTGTCAGAATACACACAGATATGCTATTTACGATTAGTGTTTTTATTTCCATCCCATATGCCCCTCCCATCACTGCTTTTGAAGTTCTAATTGTCAAACCCATATACATTGGAGAACACGACGTTCACATTGTGTGTAGTGTACACGCACAACATATACACTAACACAATAACTTGTGAAAAAAACATTTAGTTTCTCTATGTGCCTTGACTGCATTGCTAATATCACTTAGAAAAAGTAGATCTATCATTTTGACCCTCTTTTAGTCAGTGAAACTTGGTTTTCGGGGGAAATTCTTTAATATGTAAATCCAGTGTCGGAAGATGCCAGTGTCTTCTCAACATTGCTGAAATGCCTTTACTTTTTGCATTATATTTTGTGATAAAGCTCACTTTGTTTGTTTCGCCTTGACAATTACATTACGTACTAACCTAATTCTGGATATTAGTCTTGCACGTTTCACAGCTTCATATATAGTTCACATATAGTTTATAATCTATTTAAAAAAAATCAACTGGCATGAAATTCTTCAAGGTTTTACGTAAACAAGCCTTTTTGTATAGAAAACCTCTCCACATGGGATGTTTTAAGTCTGATGTCTAGGATGATTAGATGTAACATATACTATTTGCAGCAGTTTCTTTTCTAGATATTCATGTGTGAATAGTACTTTTCGACTCTATATTTTTCACAATCTATAAAATATATTCTTTTCTCATTCCATTCCATTCCACACTAAAGTCTACATTGAATATCATTTTGTTCACATTTTTATGGAAACGTTTCAAGTAAGTTTCTGAACATTTCCTAGTTAGAACGATGTTGTCAGTTGCCAAAGATAATAGTTGAGTAAAATATAGGGCCTAATTTAGAGTTTGGCGAAAGGCTTATTCTATCACAAAAAGCGATGGCTATCTTATCCACCTCATTACAAGTGCAGGATACCCATCACGTTTGTGACAGAGTAACCTGTCAACCAAGCTCGAAATGAGGCCCATAGTCCGGACCCATCTAAGATTCCAAGCATTTCGTAATGGGGACCTATAGGTTGCAATACTTTAAAAACCTGGCATCGAATTATGTAAAGGGTACACTGCCCTGCTTTGTGGCACAGCACTCCCTTTTCATCGAAATCACAGAAAAAATGTGCTATTCCCAGTGCGAACAAAATGTCTGACTATTTGTTCATGTGTTGCAGTGACAGCATCAGTGAAAGAGGGAGCAACTGTTTGAAACTGCAACTCCCTCTTTCTCTAGCAACAGACCTGGCCTCGTTATTGAGAGGGGACAGTGACCACCTCGTCAGGGAGCTACCAGGTGTGAGCCCGTAGCTCTCTTGCCTACTTCGTAAAGGCTACCATCAGGTTGGTCACTGTGTATCACATCATGTGTGGCGCACAATCACTGCACTTCCTGAGAGCTTCTTTTGGCCCTATACCATGAACGTCAATTCACCAAAATGCCAGGGGTAGCGGAGTTGACATCACATGCCATTTAACCTTTACTTTCTCTCACAAACGCATGTTTACAAATATACACACTTTTACACTTACACACACTCGTTCTCACATAACCACACACTCACCCGCAAGCATGCATACAACATACATTTAAAATCATTTTTTACTTACCTCAGCTGCCAGGAAGGGTCATATTACAGCAAATAGCAGTTCGTTCTTTATTACACTAATTGTGAATAATAAAATATTATTCCCTAATAATGTTATAAAGGATTGACAAAAAACAAGGAAAATGGAGATGCCCTTGTCTTACTTTCACTGATTTTGACACCTCTGAGGCCAGGGATCGCAAAGACAGTGCCAGGGGGTCACAAGGGGCAAACTAGGGTTGCAGCTGTGACCCCTGGCGACCCCTAAATGATGTAAATGCCTTGCACCCTTCTCTATAATACAGCGTGGACGCAAAGGTATTCACTCATTTTCATGGGGTAGTTATTGGCTTTGCATTGAGCTACATCCCTAGGCGAATGAGAGAAAGTCACCTTGGTATTGTACTTGTGAAAAATGTATGGCAGTTTGGAACTCACATTACAGAAGGTGCACACAACCATCTGCATGCCTCAGGAGTGCGAATAGTAAATGGAAATACTGATTGCACCCCTGTGGCACCACATGTAATACTGCTCCAGAGTATACAACTGGTGAAGAATGGAGCAATCACAGAATTACAGCAGTTGTTGCATTTCCTTTGCACTTCGATATCATGGATGAGGTCTTGGAGCCTATGGGAGACAGTGTGGCTTAGAATTTCGCTTTCTGAAGGCGTTCTTGTATTTACAGGTTTAGGCATACAGGGCCAGGATTATAGTTTACACTTTTTTTATTAAGTTTACAATTTTTCATTATTAGCAAAATCTGAGGTTACTACATAAAAAAAGTAGTAAGCCAGCACCAGACATGGCCATCAGTGGCTCTGCAACAGCCTCCCATAGAAAAATAATGAAGGTGGGGAAATAAAATTAAACCTCATAGGAAATAATGTTAAATTAAAATATTTAAAATAGTTAAAAATATGAATAGATATAACTTAATGTTTTAAAAATATATTAAAATAGTACATATGTATAATTTAATTTGTAAATATTTCAATATCCTTTCTTGGATTAAAAACAGCTAACAATTGTATATTAATATATAATAACATTAATTATAATGATTTCTGTTACACCACCTTTCATCATTAATAATACTTAATAATGTTTTTTCTTTGGGTGGTACTTTATTTTTCAAGGTAAATTCCAGAACAATAAGTGAAATTTAATTTAAAATATTTCCATCAATTAAATATTTATTTCAAAACTAAGTTAATACTGCAGTAGCATTTTTATTTTGTTCTAGATTTAAAATAAATATGTAAAATACATTTACAATGATATTTAATATAAAGTATTTTTAATATTTATTTTCAAGTTAACACACAGAGTCAACTAATGGCTGACAGTCAACCAGGGCAGACCTGAGAAAACCCACCACATTAAAATACATGGAGCAGGTGATGAACAGGTACTGGGTATCAAAAGACTCAAGGAACCCAGGTGACCTATTTTGCTGCTCGGAGATGAAGGGGAAAGGGGGAAAATGAGCCTCTATTCACATCTGTAACTAAAATTATGCTAGTTTATCCTTTACACTGGCATTATATAGTTATGCATTTTATCCACACAGTAGAATTACTGAGGTAAAAGTAAATTATCTTTAGATAACTGTGAGTGGTAGATTAAAGTTGGGATTGCAGATCTATATCTAGATAGAGGGCTGTAGTCACCAAAGGCAAAAAAGGTAAACGTTTCAGAGGAGATTTACATTCGTTATCCTTTTTGTTGTTCACAAAGATTCCCATGAGTACACAAAGACCAGTCGAAGGTCCTAGAGTAATGATCTGGAAAGGCTGCCAGGTGCACTACTGGAAAATTCCTGTGACTATTCCCAAGGACTCCTATTATACATACCCTAGAACTCCACACTGGGGGAATGGAGCCTCATCTGCAAATGCACTTTTTTATGAGGAATATGTTTTCCCAGGGGGAAAGCCCTTTCCCTCATTCACCCATCAAGTCTGGGATGATCCGCTGCTCACTAGACCCTCGAACAGGAGTTATTTCAGCCCTTTGCTGGAGCAATTCTCTGGTCGTTTCCAGGGTGTGAAGGGGTCAGAGTGGATTTTGGGAATATCCATAAATTGCATGTTTCAGTGTATTTTCAGATTTCCAAGCCTTGAAACATCCACTTCTGATGGATGCTTTTACCCACAGGTTGTTCACCTTCTGAACCTTTCCAGGTGCCAGACCAGATTTGGAAAACAACTTGCCATAGCTCTTGAATGCTATGGGGGCACCCCACTGACAGCGGCTGACAACATTTGGAGTCCACCCTTCTGCCACCAATAGCCAGCTGTGCTTCCACTCCTGTTACAAAGGCCTCACAGGATGTTGCTCCATCAGCACACCCACGCACTGGTTCCAAAGAAGCTGATAACAAGGGGCAGATTTAAAAGACCCTAGCGGCTCCTTGAGCAACATTATTGTAATGTTTTTTTTTTACGCTAATGTGGCCCAATAAGGCAAAAATCACAGTGCAAAATTTACAAAGTGGTGCAATGCAGACATTGCGCCACTTTGTAACAATTTGCGCTACATTATGCCTGCACTAGACATAATGTTTGCAAAGGGGAGTGCCCCCCATTAGGGGGGGCCGGAAAAATGGTGCAGAGAAATCTAGGAGATTTCTTTGCGTCATTTTTTTGTCACCACTTTTAACACCTGCCATTTTTTACAATGGGCCTCAATGGTCTTTTCAAATTTGTTTAACGCTAATCCTGCAAAGCTCCGAACTAGCGTCAAAAATTCCCTAACTACCACCATGGTGCGCTGTATCTCAGATACGGCACACACATGGTGGTGTTAGGAGGGCGCTAAGGGGCACAAGAAAAGTGACGCTGCACTTGGTGCAGCTCCACTTTTCTTAAATCTGGCCCAAAATTTGTAAGCGTCGGCCCCCAATTAGGATCCTATATCAGCAAGAGGAATCCACCCTATGTCACTCTATACTATAAAAAAAGTGCAAACCTATGCTGAGGAGGAATTCCCAGCAGCTAAACGTTTCTTAATTCAGTCATTTCAGACCTTATTCCAATATCATTCAGATACCAGTTGATAAGGATGGTGATGAGGAGGCATGCAACTTGCTCCCTCCACATTATACTGAGCTTTACCTGGATTTACAAAATGCAGTGACCTTGACACATCACCTCGTTCAGAACTTTATTTGCCACATATTATTCCTACTGAGCAGAGTACTTTCATTAAAGTAGTCATCAGGAGAGCTGCAGAAATTTAGAAGAGACAAAAGCAAGTTTTCTTACGCCTTGAATCTCTAGTTGATCCTATCTCGGCACTTTATTCTAAGCTCTTTTTTGTCCTGGCTGTCGCCTGTCCCATTACCAGATGCCACAAACAGGCCGCTGGGCACCCGAAGTTACTGACGCACCAAATTTACCTAAGAACCTTGAGGTGTAATCCTCCACTTGTAAGATATAAGCCCGCCTTTCTTTCCACTTCGTGCGTCATGGAGTCAAAACAAATTGTAGTGAGCAAGGAAGTCTTCTATTACAGCTACTTAGGGTGGTGTTAATTGAATGTTTTTTTGCTTCGGGCATGCTGTTACCACATCCATTGGGAGATGGCATGGGAGGTTCTGCCTGCATTACTGGAGGACCTTTGGGTATCCTATGTGCAAACAGCTCCAGATGTGTAGGACACAGCCAACCAAATTTTGCCTTCTGGTCTGGAATCCATAGACTAAGGCCCATACTTATACTTTTTTAACACTTCATTTGCATCATTTTGTGATGCAAAAGCGGCGCAAACTTACAAAATATAATTGTATTTTGTAAGTTTGTGCCGCTTTTGCGTCACAAAATGACGCAAATGCGGCACTAAAAAAGTATAAATATGGGCCTTAGTTGTCTGTGGCATTTGAACCACTGTCATCATACACAGACATGCCGGGATGTACTTTATGGTAATTTCATTAGGTTTTCAGATCTCCTTGATAGATATGCCCTTTGTTGGGCTTTAGTGGGGTGAACGCCAACTCGACTTGAGAGATTTAAGAACAGCTTTGTAAATGACCCTTCACGATTTCCATGTCTATACTCAGTCTAGTTTTTGAAGGCCGAAGAACAGCTGAAGAAAGGAGCTTTTGCCCCACAAATCTGGTTAATGTCCTCTAAAACTAAAACAAACTTTTTTGTAGGCAAAACGAACACATTGAAGGGTTTTTCAAACTATTGTCTAATGGATTTTCCATAAGAGTTCTAGTATTCATAAAATCAAATACAGGGGTCTCCCTGTTTCTGTTGAAGGTCTTTCATAGTCCCCCTTCAGCACACCAGTTAACTAGAATCCAGTTAACTGACCATTGGCATTGATCAGCCTTCTGGGTTTGAGGCGCTCTAGAGACATATTTCCCCACAGGCAGGTGGTTTTCCCTCTTATAGTAGCACAAATATCCTTGTTTACCAGGTTAGGAAACTGGATCTCCTAGGTCTATGAATCAGTCCTTTGAGACATATTCATAGCTCTTGGGATCAATCTTTTGGGACAGATCGAGGAAGAGGAACCACAACTGTTCTACAGTTATTTGACAGCCAGGAAAATCTTCCTTCACCTTCTTCCCGGCTGATCCTGACACCCTAGTGGTTTATGAATACACAGTTTAAAAGGAGCAGTTAGAATGCTATTGGTAGAAAACGGCAGAGAGCCCAATTCCTAGAAGGTCCCCAGTCACCTTCATTTAATTATGATGCACATCCTGTGTCAGGTGACTGCAACATTTACCCAGAACTATTTGTCAAGCAGTATTCAGCTGAACTCTTCCCAGTTCCACCTATTCCGAACCACTTCAGCCATGTCCAGTTCAAAATCTCTCTACCACTTTCTGTTGGCACTTTCAGTTAGCACTATCCATCATGTCCTTTGGAGTTAGAAAACCTATGCCAATCTGGTGATGGCAGGACTATTCATAGACAAATGTGTAGAAAATGAATGTAGTTCAGTTCCTCCCATACGTTTGTGGATAAACAGGGGCTGAACAAGAGTTAGTAAAAGGTGTGCGTGGTATGATGCCCTCGTCTTGGGTGCACAGCATTTACTTTCCTAAAAGTACCTAAACTAAACCAGATAACTCAAATCTGATGGGATATATTAACTTTTCAAGCCAAATTATTTTCTGGATTTAGTTTCAGCATTAATGCCTGCCAGCATCTTCTAAAGCCTTCTGAAAACATCTGAAACACAAGACCTGCAGCAAGATTGAGAGCTGCTGGATGGCCACTAAGCTTCATACCGGGTATTTTGAATTGTGAGCATGAATATCTAGCTTCATAACTAATGGAGAGGTCTGAAATTTGATGACTGCCTTATAATTGGCTAATTATTTCTAACACAATCAATTAGTCAGTATTTGTAGAGCGCTCACTGTCACCCATATGGGCATCTGGGACCGGCTTACTTTTCAGTGGCAGTTTAATGCATTGACAGCCCCAGTCATTATTTCAGCAAAGAGTATGTGGCTTGGTATTTTTAATAGACCTCAGTTCGGAGTAAAAGGTAAAAGAAATTTCCTTTAACAAGTTTGATTTTGCTTTCACACTGTGGCTACTTTATATATAAGAAGACCTAGATAATTGACTGTGAAAGCAGATGTAGACTTCTGTGCTCATTAAATATGCCATTTACATGTATGATGCAATGCTCAGCTTAGTCTGGCTTTGCTTATACGCCACTATAACTAATTAGGAAACAAAAGCAAACAAGAACTTCCATTCCTACTTAGTTTGCAATATGTCTGTCAGCTGGAATATGATGGGCTATACTTATGGGCAGATTTACTGAAAAGGTTGTTCAAAGAAGCAACCAAATTTGTGTTGAACAAAAGGGAAAGCACATCAGAGCCATATCTTCAAAGATGTGATGTTGGTGCTGTCATTCCCTGAGCTGCCGCTCAAACAGGCTGTCTAGCACCACAATACAACTTTGCATCATAGTGCAAAGATGTGTGTGATGTCCAGCATAGGTTTTATACAGAAAGTGTATACCCTTCCAGTACAAAATACTAGGATAAAACATACTTCAAACAGTGTGCTTATGCTGTACAGGGAAGCATAGGTGCATCGTTTGAACGGTGTGGTGAAAACACATTTCTCCCAGTTAGCTCCTGCCGCAAGAAGATGATATTTTTTGGCACAAAGCACTGGGAACACGTTAGTAGGTGGGGCTTTGTGTAAAAAAGCATGGGTCATAGCATTTGAATTCACATGTACCACTCATGGTATCCCACCTTGTTACAAAGTTATGCATATTTATGAAGAGATTCACTATTTTGGGCACCTACACACACGGAAGGTATGTCTGCCCAGAGGTTCTGCCATTGTTTTAGCAGATACTGTGCTTCAGGGTAGTTTGCCACTGCATCGGGACCTGTTAGTGTTGAATAGATATTACATATTAGCTCTATAGCTGAAGTGTAGTTAGTGAAATGTTTCTCCTAATCAGTAAGCGGTCAAATAGACAACTCTTCATTACGCTGGTGAAATGTCCAGTGTTGCATTTGTCAGTACTTCATTCAGGCAGTCTCTCATGTTCTGAATTCTATTCTACATTTCTCAAGCGTTTCAATCTCTTCTTTTACAAAGAGATCTCTGAGCATTCAACAACCTCCCACCACCCCGCAGCCTGGCCCTTCTCTTTCCTTCTCTAGCACAAACGCTGGGTATCCTCCAAAATGGAGCAAATGGGGAAGGTAACAGAAGTCAGGGCCTTCTTTCTAGTAACCATGTCCCAGATTGCCATTACAAGCCTAAAGTCCATATTTATGAAAAATAGCGCATTTTAACACGAGCTAACACCATTCCTTTATGCCACCCGTGCACCATTTTTATGAAATGATGCACAATGGAGCTAAGGAATGGCTAGCGTCTAAAAAAAAAAAGCTAGCCGGTGAGGGATGGCGTTAGGGGAAATGAAGCTAGTGGGTCAAAAATGATGGTAGGCTAATTAGCGACAACAAATCTACCTCTAGTCAGTTTAGCGTCGTTTTTTGGCGGACAAGCAGCCAAAAAATGGCTCCTGTCTAAGAATAGACAGGAGTCATTACCACCACTCCAATGCCTACCACAGGGGATCAGTGTCCCCAGGGCAAGCCCAACAGACCCACTGCCAGCCAGGGGGCCCTATATAAGGGCCCCCCAATGGCACACCACACACATACACTTACCTTTAACTCACCGGGGATGGGCTTCCTCCTCCTGTAGTGTCCCTGTGGTGTGGGTGGTGGTGATGCTGGGGGTTGCGGTGGGCATCTTTGTGCCCATTCCATGGTGTTTCCCCATGGAAATTGACCTACCAGCAAATTAATGACTGGTCTGACCTGGCGTTAAATAATGACACTAATTGGACTTAGCACCATTATTTAGGCCCGCCTCCTAGTTGCATGTTGTTTTTGCGTGGGGTATTAAATGTGGCACTGGGGGACTAGCAACATTTTTAGGAAGGGAATGGCTACCTTGCATCTCATTGACACAAGGTGGGTTGGCGCTTCCTAAAAATGGCACGAACTCCAATATTTTGACTCTAGACGGGTCTTGCATCAAACTATAAAGATGGAGTTTAGCTAGCACCGCTTTAGCGTCAAAATAAATGACGCTAATGCGACTCTAATTCTCCTTAAATATTGGCCTAAGTATCTTGGAAAAATAATTCACCGAAGGTCCAACATGTTTTGCCAGGCAAGATGTTGCTCATGGAGCCTGGCACAGGCCCACTGCATTCATATGGATCCAGTGTTTTTCTGTCTTGTAGAGAAACCATTCAAAAAAGACCCAAAGCTGGGAAGCATAGTAATATTGCCTAATGTCTGGAAGCCAGAATCACCAGAATGTTCTAATCTTCCTTGATATTCGAGCTTTCTTCCCAGCCTAAATGAAGGAGTCATTATCACTCTGCAGAGTCTTCAAATCTGTCTCTGGAATGCAAACTAGCAAGGCTTGGAAGGCATACAACTGTTTGGGAAGGATAATAACTTTAAATCCTGCTACCCTGCATACCCATGAGATATACATGGTGTGCAACTGATGTAGATCAGTTGTGATAGCATCAACAGGTTTGGGTAGTTTGCTAAATAGAGTGCTCTAAGCCAGTGGTTCCCAACCTGTGATTGATGCTGTTTGATGAAATGCTTGTTTGTGTATTTGTTGTGTATTGTTTTGCGGTTCAAATCATAGACAATGTTTAGGCATGGGTCCCTGGCATCCACTAATGACCCTGTGGGAGGTCTCTGGATTTCAATAATGGTTCAGTCGGGGCCCACGGGTTCCAGTAATGATAAAGTGGGGGTCCACAGAAGTCAAAAGGTTGGGTACCACTGGTCTACGCACAGTGTAATGAAAATCACTTGTTATTTGACTTTCTCTTTGGCCCACCCACAAGTAGTCCGCTCAGATAGAGCTTTCCTGAGTTCTTGGGTCAGGCCCACATCCAGCAACTCTGACTTTGTATTTTTACCCTTGAAGCCAGACACTCTCCAGAAACACTCAATCATATCTATAGCTCACATGGGAGATTCTGACAGATCCACCATTGACAATAGGATATTATACGCAAACAAATTAATTGTTTTGATGTTCTCCTCCAAACATCATGCCCTTTGTCTCAGGATGCTCTCTAAAGGGGCAGCCAAGAGTGTGATGGACAAAATAACAGGGGACTAATATACATCCCTGCCGGGTGTCTCTCTATAACTTTATTGGGTCTGCTGTTTTACCATTAACCAGCGCTATTTCCCCAGGCATCTCGTAATTAGCAATTATTCATGCATAGGAGGTCCTAGTCCTGTCACCTTGAGAACACGAGAGAGATACAGCAAGCTAACCCTTTCAGATGCTTTTTCAGCATCTAGTGACAGTATTGTCAGCACTCAAGGATATTATCTGCTGCCTGTCTTTTGGGCACAAATCCCAATTGGTCTGGGTGTATCAGATGGGGCATGTGTGGTATCAACCAGCTGGACATTTGTGAAGATCTTGGCATCTGTATTTAGAAGAGCAGTGGGGAGAAACAGCTCACAGAATGCATTGGTTTGCCCTATTTATGTAGGAGTGTGATATGAGCCTTTGTCATCGTAGGCAGGACCGAGCTTGATTGTAGAGAGTTGAAAGTGGCAAGAAGGTGGAGGATCAAGTTTAGTTTGAAGTGCGTATACAATGCATTAATGAGGCCATCAGGCATAGGGGATTTATTTGGATTTAGATCTGTGATAGATTTTCTAACCCCTTCCAGGATGACCACCTCTTGCAAAGCTTTATTGTTGGTATGCAATAAGTGTGATATACCAGGTGCCTTACTGAATATCACCAATCTCCCCTCCATCACTTGGGTTTTCTGAATATAATGCTGAGTAAAACTACCTCTCTGTTCCTTTCCATTGCTCACACGAATTGCTTCTCCATCGTCTCCCCTTAAAACTGGGGTTTGCTTAAGCGCCTTAGCAAACCCAAGTCTTCAGGGCAACATGGAATTGGTCTTATTAGCTTTTTCATAGAATTTTTGCCTTAAGCATGATAATGCTTTTTTGGTTCTCCCAGTAGCCAGGAGACCCAGTTGCCCCCTAGTCAGATAGGGAACACATTCATCCCTTCCTCTGGAACTCTTTCTCCACTACTTTAAGTGAAGCCTCCAAAGACTTGTGGAGTGATTTTTGCTGCTGGCCCTGTCTCACACTCTCCTTTATACACTGGCCCCTCACCACTGTCTTCAAGGCACCTCACAACATACCCTGAAGGCACTGAAGGCATATCCATTGCCACAGTTTTTTTTCTCTGTCAGTTAGCTTGCAATGGTTTCTTTAAGAGAACAAAAGACCAGTTTATCTTTAATGGAGGCTCTGTCAAACTTTCAATAACGCTCCCCCCTATTCCCTGGCACTAGCAATCCATTCCCCTTCTCATATGAACATGGAGTGTTCCAGTATCGCAGTCAGGCATGGGTTACCACCCAAGTATTCTCCACTCTACTATGAGCACCCCAGGCTAGATCAGTACGCAAATATGATCTGTGTACATGGGAGAAGTAAGTGTTTTGCCCATAGGACTCTTAACCCTCCAAAGATCTATATGGCCGATATATTTGAGTTCTCCCAGTAGTAATGGCATTGTGCCCCGAGAGTGTATGTTTAGGTGTACTTCTGGGAAAGTCGCCTGCCCAGAAAATATCACTTGGGTTACATTCTTTTATTTTAGTGAGCATGTGTGAAAGAAAGGTTCATTGGACTACGTTTGGGGTGAAGATATTCAGGGGCATATTTACAATCCCCTCTGTGCCGCTGAAACGTTGCTTATTGTGACATTCCGACAGTGCACACTACAGGGCCATATCTACAAGGCCACATAAAGCCACCCTGTGTGACTTCATGTGTCCTTGTGGATACTGAGTAAGGCAGTGCAGCGCAAGTCCCTGCGTTGCCTCACCCTGAGACAGGGAGGCATGCAATGGGCGTTACGGTGGGTGTTCCCACATAACACCCATGGCATTTGAAACATTCACAGATTTATGAGATTTTGTAAACCTGGGGATGCGTCAAAAGACTACGCCTCCACAGGGGAGGCATAAGGGAGGCATAACAAGGAGAAATACCTTAATTTCTCCTCGTTTTTCCTTTTTCTATGTGCTGCATTCTGCAGCACACATAGAAAGAGGAAAACGTCTCTAATGATTGTTTTTGTGCAGTAAGGTGTCCCTTCCTGCACAACAAAATCATCCCTGCAACGCAGACACCCTTGCACCATTGTGCAAGGGTGCCTGCATTGGCACATGGCAGCCCATTGTGCGCCAGCACAGGGGGAAAGGGACAGGAATGCGCTGTATCTTAAAGATGTGATGCATTCCTGCCCTTTACTTTTGACGCAGAGCAGCAAAAAGTCTTGAGGCGCTGCCCTTCACCAAAACCTGTAAATATGCCCCTAAGTATATTAAAACCCCAGTAAGACTTCAGCCTTCCATGTATAAGAACTGTCTCTCCCTCATATCCCTCACCACTTTATTTTATTCCTGGGGGGAATTCATTTGGAGGCATATAAATAAGAATTGCTGGGGATACAGTTTGTCTCATGAGGTGAATGTACCAGGGTCTCAGGTCAGTGAGACTTTTTAAATGGGGCAAATAACATAATGATTGCTTTCATAGATGTTTAAGATCTGGCTCCAACATACTATATATGTTTGCCAGGTGTCCTTATGTGCAACTGTTCTGGGGTGATATGGTTGGCTTCTTGAGTATTTTAGCTAAAAGAGAGATTGTTGACTCTCCAAAACGGATAATGTTTGGGGCAAATAACTTTAAGAATATTTTGTCGTATGTTATGAAATAGTATTTGTGGTTATAGTAATTAGTCAAAATTGTGTAGCATCATGATGGTTTGACCAAGAGCCGCCTATATTTTTTAGTGGAGAGCCTGATACCTAGGGGCATATTTAAGAAAAGTGGTGCTGCACCCAGTGCAGCGACACTTTCCTTGCACCCTTTATCGCCCCCTACCGCCACCACGTGTGCGCTGTATTTAAATTACAGCACACCATGGCGCGGGGTAGGGGACTATAGCATAATCATTTTTGACACTGTCAATGCACTGTCCAGGGTTAGCACCAAAATGTTGGCGCTAACTCCGAACAGTACATAGCGGCCTATTGTAAGCAATGGTGTGCCCCCTTTTAACGCCTGCCCTAAGTAGGCATTAAAAATTCCGGAAAAAATGACACAAAGAAATATCTTAGATTTTTTGCACTCTTTTTTTGGCCCCCCTGGCATACATTAGGGGTTACAAAGTGGCGCAATGCCTGCATTGTGCCACTTTGCAAATATGGTGTGGTGATTTTAACCATCTAACACCACATTAGCGTAAACAAAATGACGCTAATGTGTCGTTAGATGGCGCTCGGCCCTATTAATTCTGGGCCCTAGTCTCTGTACACTTAAAAATCCCTTTATATGTGTAAAGGGCAAATTGTGAACAAGGGGGGGAAGGGTATGGGGATCTCTAACAAAATTGATACATTAATCATAATGAGTTAATATTTATGATATTTAACATATCTTTGGCTTTTTTTTGTCAAAGTATATATGTGAATGAATATGTAGGTTTTATTTTTCACAAAAATAAATAAAAAAACCACCCAAGGGATATTCCACATTTCTTATCATTATTGTATCTTGAAGATGCAAGATTGGGTAAAGAGATTTTTTTTTTTTGCACTGGATGACCCCTTTTGTAATACTGAAACGGGATCAGGAAACATTTCACAAAACGGACAGTATAATGAGTTCTTTGTTTAGTGAACCTTTAAAAAAAAAACTGGACTATATTTAGTTAATTAGCCTAGAAAGAAAGTAAACTTAGCAGTGCATTGTAGTACACTGAAGTTGGTGCAAATTTATTAGACAGCTTTTTTCTTATTACTAAAATGTTTGCTGTTTGTTTTTGTTTTTCAGCTTGTTGGGGATTTATTGGAGTTCTGTTTCTATACCTTCCGCGAGTCTCAGGCACTGAAAGTGGAGTTTCCAGCCATGTTGGTCGAAATAATCAGTGACCAGTTACCAAAGGTGGAATCTGGGAATGCAAAGCCCCTGTACTTTAACAGGAAGTGATGGAGATTGTCTTAACAGAAGAACTTTGCCTTAAGTTTCCCATTATTGTTCCACGCCTAAGAAGGACCTAAGAAACCACATTTTTAACAATGTGCAGTTGTTCTGCAGTTTTTAAATAGTTACAAATCATGTGAATGGGCTTTGGCTAAAGAAAGAAGTGGGGTTCTTCCGGACCTGGAGAGACCTGGATGTTTTTTGGCAAACAACCCCGAACATTTTGGAAAAAGCCCCTGTTCCTATGGATGAAAAGCCATAACTAGTCAATAACTTTTTGATTTTGATATTATAACATGTTGACGTTTTAAATATACCATGGAATTTCTGGTGTTGTTTTGCTCGTTTCAGAAAGGTTTCAGAAAACCGAACTTTCTAAATGTGTGCCCTTGGTTTGCACACAAATTGTACAGTCAGTATGGGGCATTAACTTTCTTTTCTTGTTAACAAAATAAACAAAAACTAATGTGTACAGTAATAAAGCAACATGCTGTAGAATAATTGCATTATCACACTTGTGGCATTTGTTATCCCATATTATCCACCATAGTTGACATACACTGTGTTAAACATTCATCAGTTAATTAAAAGGAAAAGGATACAGCGTTAAAACGGATGCTCCAGTTTCAGTTCATTGTATCTATTATGCTGACTTTGGGCACCTTATGTTGCAGTCTTTGCTTTACTGTATATTGCTCTATGTATAAATTGTGAAGGACCCAATTCAAGCTGTATGGAGCTTTTGTAAATGAGATCTTTAATGGTTATGACGAATGGGAAAGTATTTTTGGAAGAATTCTATTTTGCTGGAGACTATTTAAGTACTATCTTTATCTAATACAAGGTAAATTTTTTTTGCAAAGTGAAATGTTCTGCATGCACAACGAACTGTTTACAGTGTATTTAAGAAAGGGAAAGCTGTGCCTTTTTTAGCATCATGTTTAGTTTACCATTTTGACGTTTCTGTTGTAAATAGCCTCTCTTGATCCATTTTTGTTGTATTTAAGCCTTTCTACTTTTTCGTGAAACTCACTTTGTTTTCTTATTGCACGTTTATGACGTCTGGACAGTTTGGAGCACATTGTTAGGATTTTTGTTCCCCGTTGCCCTGAGTGAGGAAACAATGTTATGTGTTCAACTTTATCGAGGTATCATTTAAAAAGGAACTTTGATTCTCTGCATAGCATAGCATTGCCACCCTAAAGACACACTGAATATCTTCACAATAGCTCAGTTAACTGGAAGAGGCAAATAACTGAAAGTATCAACAATATGAAGTAATGGAGGATAGCCGTACATGAGTTCTATTCCAATGCCATATATTTCCCTAAGTTCCTTGATTGAGGGATTATTTAAGCACTTCTCTGCTTTTTACGTGAGAATGTTGATGTTTTATTCAGCATATTTACCATCTTAGAATCTAGTTTTAGGATTATGCAGGTTCAGACATATCTGGTGATTTGCCAGATTAACTGCCCTCTCTGCAAGGAGGCACTGAATGGGAAATTGCAGTGCTGCATTTGGTAAAGAACAGAAAATAGCACAGCACCAGATTTAGTAAGAGTCACCTGTTGATGATGTCATTGGTGACATCATCAACAGTTAACTCTAGCTCTTTTACATTATGCAGAATATTGCGCTGTGGCTCAAAGGAGACTGCACTATCTTGCCTGGAATCTGTACTAGAGGTACAGCCTCCAGTATATATTTCTAGATGTAGACACCAAGACAGATGTCAGACATGAAAGCAATGTTCTTTAGGGTAAAACACACATTGTGTGTAATTAGATTCACCAGGAACTACATCGCTTGACTTCCCGATTGCACCTGCTTTTCTTTTGCATTCAGATTTGCAGAAAAGGCAGTTTATGTGATTTTAGTAAATCTGGCTTCTTACCAAAACCTAAGGTTTTTCCACTGGCTTGCCCCAGATATGTCCCACCTTGCATACATCAGCAAGGGATGGCACAAACCGATTGGGAGCCCGGAATCAACTTTAAGCACACAATAGCTTTTGTATGTGAAAGCTAATCCAATTCTTCTGTTTGCGGCTTTTGTGATGCTTTGTTACACTTTTCATTGCCTAGTGCTGCAAAGCGTCAGTGAAAGCTCTTAGCACACCTGGCCCAACACGTTGTCTGGAGGCTTAATTTTGGTTGAGCATTTGTTTATTGTTATTTTTTAAAGCTTACATCTCATGGCAAAGGGGCCTACTCAAAATGTTTGCAGTAAGTCGATACAGTTTGTCCGAAAGAGAGACTTTGATTCATTTGAAATATTCCTAAAAACTGTTATTCAGTTCCTTGTTTCCATTGTCCAAAAACATGTAAATTGACAGAAGGCATAGAAAATCGAATAGCACTTTAACTGCAGTGTAAGTGCTGTGTGGTCAAAGTATGTGGATAAACATTATTATTTGTAAAAAAAAAAAAAATCAAAGAGTATGGATATATCAATAGTCACATGGTATAATTTAAGTTACACAATTGAACCAAGAAGTCCTACACTGAAACATTTTTCCACTTAAACTAGTGCAGAATCACATATGCAAGTACTATTGATTGCAGAATTCCTGATACAATTGTGTAGCGAGA
The DNA here is from genome assembly GCF_031143425.1 of Pleurodeles waltl. Taxonomy (NCBI): domain Eukaryota; kingdom Metazoa; phylum Chordata; class Amphibia; order Caudata; family Salamandridae; genus Pleurodeles; species Pleurodeles waltl. Next base: position 681,744,382 of record NC_090437.1, on the reverse strand, counting down.
TGTGCCATGCTACTAATAACAATGTAACTACAGAATAATGCATGTTAATGCATGACCTAGTATGTAATTACTTGGTAATTACCTTGTAAATAAGTTTCAAAGCCAGTTAGATGGTTCTGTTTAAGAAACCTGTGCAAGTCTTGAGAACCACAGTTTCCGACCCTGTAAGTAAAAATGTTTTTTTGCTAACTTTGCCCTATTGTTACTGAGATACCAATTAAAATGCTAAATCTGTTTCCAGTCGTTGAGGATAGAAATGCATTGACCTATATATTTCAGTGCAGAACAATAATAAAGTATCAGATTTCCCTGCATCTTCTTACTCCAAACCCAGTAGTTTAGATTGACCACATAAATAGAACCCAATAGTGTACCTCAGGCACCTAGATATATCTATTTGCTCCCAAAACAGTACTGGAGATGTTAACCTATTTTTCCAATATAGTATCCCAGCATATTTGCAGATGGAGGAACTGCTTACACTTGTTTAGTTGCACCAAGAAGACCGATTGGCAGTTAGAGATGTTGTAATTCAAAAACCTTATCTCAGGACAATAGTAATATATTGAAAAAAACAAAACTGTGTTTGGAACTTACTGTTGAGTTTTGCACTTTTATCTAACGTTTGACTTTTTTCCTATAAAATGATTTCAAGACCTTCCATTGAAATTCACAAATGTTTGACAATTTGGGAAGTTTTTCACATTTGACATGTAAAAATATAGGTGAAAGAGGATTTCCCACAAAATGACCCACTTCCTTTTTTTGTCTTCCTTGATTTTCAGTCTGTAGAATTCTTTGAGCAAGATTTTGTCTGTTAAAAGAAAATGAAATGAATACGATCGTAAATGAGTAGAAAACATTGAGTGATAAATGTTGCTTGATAATTACATTGCATTTTATAAGTGTAATTGAATCATCAGAAATAATGCTATTAACGGACAGCAGAGGTAAAGCGATAGCTTAAATATAATATGATTCACATTAAGGCCCATATTTATACATTTGTAGTGCTGCATTTATGTCATTTTTTGACGTAAAAGTGACACAAACTACCAAATACATTTGTATTTTGTAAGTTTGTGCCACTTTTGTGTCAAAAACTGTAAATGCGGCGCTTAAAAAGTATAAATATGGGCCTAAGTGTGAAGGTGTAGTATCTTTTTAGCTTGTCCACAGACATTCAATGTTCTGGTTAGTTTGGACATTGTGTGACACCATATTGTACATTTCAAAAGTAAATGACATGGTTTTCTTTTGTAATTGAAAAGTGCACAAGATGAAGAACATCATTTGCCTTTTTAAATGACACCTGCATCATGTTAAGATGGATAATGTAATGACACCTTTAGAACACATTTTGTAATGTTTTCCTTTATTTTTTGTATACATTTTCAAGGTTGTTGGTCTAGTTGACAAAATGTATTTTTAAATACAGTCAGCTAACTTTCACAAAATCAAAAAAGCCAGACTTCCATACGAAAGCAGAGCATGCATACTGGTGGATTTTACAAGGACTAAAATATCACAGACCCATCCTTATATTTGCACTTATGTTTTCTTTAAACTGAAAACAGCATTCCAAGTTACTTTCTTTACTGTATTTCCACAGCATTGATGACTGGCACTTCTCACTTTATGATGAAGCTTAGTAAAAAGTGAAAATAATTATTATTATATACATTTCATGACCATGCCCTTCTTTTTAATGCACGGAGAAGCCCAACTTGCTGCTAAGGTCCATTTGATTTAGCTAATGCTCAAGAGTATTGTAAGCAGCATGGTCATTATTCACATTTTACTTGTAAGATAATCACTGGAAGTAGCTGCTGCATTCTAGATTTCCACAATGCAGGCAGGTCATGGTAGTATAAAGCTGTCTTTCGGAAGATGGACTTTGTCACAAAAAGTGAGTGAGAGGAATTCTTTTAAGACTGGCCCACTTTGACATGCAACCATCTTGTTGCTTCCATTAAAGGAACCGTGGATCAGTCTTGTGGGTCAAGTAGCCCTGGTTTTTTGACTTGATGGAAAGGGCAACAGAAAAAAAGAAGAGTGGGCATTTCAGTTACATCTTTTGTTATGACAGGAAAATCAGCATCCTGGCAGATTCAGCTGCACTAAACTGTGGTACACCTAAACATAGGGATGGCCAAAAGGGGCAAATAGAATTCATGGAGATGATGAAGTGGTATCATTTCGATATGCAGGGTTAAATGTGGGTGAAATCATACATTAGCGATAGTAGAGGTAGCTCCACAGTGAGAGAGAAACACAAAAAGTACAGATCACTCCACCCCCTTTGCATTAGGGTTTCTTTCTCCTGTAACTGGCCTCATATTTATGCCCCTAAAGTGCCTGGGTTACAGGTAAATGTAAGCATTTTCTGTAGATTATATTGAAAAAGAAGAGTGATCATATGTGACAGGTCAAGCTTACCTTTCATCTGAACAGAGCTAGTGCCTATGATTATGTCTCGAACCACTAAGCCATATTTTCAACTTCCCTTTCAAATACCTGCCTAACTCTGAAATGTTGTTCCCTTGAGTTCATTTGTATAAATTATTGCTCTAAGGATCTTTGCTTGTACAATCCACAGAAAATGAGTCAATATTGATGTTATTGAGAAATACAGTTCATATTTTTACTTTAAAATATGTCTGTCTTTGTAAATAAAAATTACGAAGATTATAAATATCTTTTCCTGTAATCACCCATTGTGCCGACACCATTTGTTGTGTCATTGAATTTATAATAGTGGTGTAATACAACTTGTTTTTTTGTCTGGTGTAAGATTTCCAGGATGTAGCATTGCTTCCCTGTGATTCAGTGACCAAAACATATGATGAAAAGTGAGAGAAGCTAATAAGGTTAAATTATATTTTGGCTACAAATATGTACGTGGGATGAAAAGTAACTACCTTGAAATACAATTGCAACAGATACTTGTAATTATAAATAACAGTGTTGAACAATTGGTACAATGTCAATTGAAACTTCTCTGTGATACAGTACGTACCTGAAATTAAACACAGATATGACTGTTTCCTTTCACTGCACTTTAAAGTGTCAGTGGTGCTTAATATTAGTAGTGATTACTTTTCCACTGTCTCACGTACACTGTTGTAGCTATGTCTGCTTTACATCACCTGTCTTGCTCAGTAAATCATAGCAAAAGCATTACTTTACATCGGGGAACACTGTCAACCTGTTGGGGGTTTGCATGTTGCATTACAAATGTTCATCTAGTGACTGCGTTTAGACTTAAAACTTACCAGGAACCAACAACTAGAGTCATGAACATGCAGTCACCCACCTCGCAGTGGCTAGGCATGTTCAGATCCAGAATGATCTACAACTTGCACAAATACAGGTAAACATTTTGAGCAAGATTGCACTTTTCTAGTGCATATTGGTCAGGAGAGTCTTTAAGTTTACAGAAGCAAATTACTGAAACCTTCCAAAGATGATGTATCTATCAAGCTTGAATTTCTTGTACTGTAATAGGCAAGGTATACAGATCCCCCAGCAGGGCAATTGGAGAGAGATTTTGAATGGAGGTTTTTTCTGTGACATTATTCTTAAACGTAATGTACATCATGCTCGCACAAGTTCAGAATTCCATAATTTGTGTTGCACTTCCATCCATCATATTTGCCTATTAAATGAAGCCCCAGAAGCCAAGCCTCCTTCCACAGCCATCATTCTAGTTTCTCTGGCTTAGACCATAGATTGCATTGACCTGATTGTAGCATATTACACAAACGAAGCCCTTCATCACTGCTAACAGGTTTATTTTATTCATGTACACAATAATTCCAGATGTTGACTTCTAATGCTGTACTACTGTTGCTTCTGCATTTTTTGCTGCACTTCACCATTAGTAATCATGTTGCAGCAGTAAAAAACTCACAGATGCAGGCAATGGGAAATGTTATTTAAACAACGGGTATGCACACTCACTAGTGTTAATTCTTTAAATTTAACTTGCTGACATTAACAGTAAACTACAATTTTCCAAGTGCTTAATATGCAGGTGTAATTTAGCTTGTATGTGTTGGTAATGTATTGAGTGATTGTACATGGAGGACCATCACTGTTTCATTCTAGTGCACGAAGGCGAGTCACTTTAAAAATATGAACACTTCTCAAACGCCAGCAGTGCCGTGGCATTAGCGATCCTGTTTCATTCATTAATTTAAACTCTGCATGAACTTTTTGTTCATCCATATTCCACGATCTGTTATTGAAATATATGCTGTATTGAAAAATAAATATTTAACTACTTTCACGAAAGAATATTACAGTGTATTTTGCAAGAAAGTTATTTTATTTGGAATTTTATTTTCATAATTTCAATAAGTAGGAAATAATTCCAGAATTTTTATTTTTGTCTGTTGACTCTAAGAGATGACTAGATCTAAATTGGTCTACTGCAGTGAACTTTTCCAGCTTGTAAATTAAATTTTCCAATACAAAACATTTCAATACTTATAGGTGCACTGCCAGGGTGTTATTGTTTGGACATGCTTTGCAATCCTGCACTCTTAGATTCTTGGACCCTCTTATCTTTTTCTTTTGTTCTGTACTAGTTCCATACAGGGGAAAGACACCTTTAACGTTGGCAGTGATCTGCTGTTAATAAATGCCATGCTACTCGTCCTGTTGTCCACAGGAGAACACACACAGAAAAACACAACAACTCAAGGGTGAGGATCAGTAGCATGTCACTGTCCCGACCGTCTGCCTTCAAGCAGGATAAATAACATCCAATGGATGCTAAAGATAGTTTTGCCAGAGGTAACAATATTAATTGCAGTTAGCCATGTCCCCAACTAAGATCTTTACATTGAGAACGGATCCTCGTCCTTCCATGTCTGAAAGATAACTGGTAGTAATCCCTTTTTCTACGTGGCATGTTCACAGAAACACAAACAAAAATACCATTCTTAAGAACAGGTTTAAGTTTCTACAGTATTTGCTATTAGCGACAACCACTAACTACTGTGGGTTTTAGGGGGATGAGCCAGTGAGTCAGTCAGTCTCACTGAAAGAAAAGCAGAGGGCCATCTAGAGTCAAAAGATTTAGTGAAATGTTCATCTTTACAGAGATATAGCTGAAAGACAGACACGTGACAGGAAATGATTGAGGAATGCTGCATACTTTAGCTAAAGATGAATGTGCTCTATTCTATAGAGCTCAGGCAGCTTCAATTGTATAATATTTCCAAGATGTTTTTTCAAAGATTGTTTGTGTAGTTCCTGGTTGGAAATATGTCTTGGAAGGAATGTCTTGTATTTGGTTGGTTGGTTCTTTAGAAGACATTTTTCGTGAAGATGAGATTCTTCATACCTGGTCAGGTGTTAATAGCTTTTTCCAAATGTGAACCAGAGTTACAAGTTAGGGAGCTCTCTATTAGTACCCTCTGACATAAGAGTGTGCTTGACCTTGCCGTCCAAAGATTCCTCCCTTGAAATTAAATTGCAGGTCAGCAATGCCAAATATCAATATTAACATTACAAAATATATATATATTTTTTAAGTTCATACAGTTTAAACAACTTAGCAGCGTTTAAGCAATATATTATCTCTCTAAATGTCAATACGAACTGATAATTGTTCAATTTCATTTTTTTGCAATCCTGAGTTGATGGTTTCAATCTAGTTCCAGTCCCTAGTGAACAAGTATTTACCATACAAATACATGCCATCACAAATTGGCATCTTTGTTGGCAGTGCCAGCAGTGCCATAGTGTTTCCTCTATTATGGATAGCCAGCACATTTCATGACGCCCACATTTAAAATCAGAGTTATACATATATCCAGTGTGGATGTCCTGTATCAGTGAACCTGCATCAATGACTAGCACCTGTTAATTTTTGGACTCCCTCATATAAGGCTAGAAATTGAGGCTCTCTCCCTTCAGTTTCCTGTCTCATTGTAATCAGCCTTATGCCATTGAAACATATGTTTTTTAAATGGCAAAGATTCTACTTTTAAGATGAATGATAATTATTACAGCTATCATGCAGAAGAACAGTATAAAAGAAGAATGATAACTAGATGATAACGAAGGACCACGTTTGTGCTTCATAAGTCTCAGTTTATGTTTAAGACATCTGTGCCTGTGTTGTTACATTTTGTTGGCTATATGTCTTTTTATTTGTGCTCAAGGATAATGTACAAAGTCAGAGAAAACCAAATTTACCCTAGTTATGTATTACTCTTAGGTTGAGTTTCTTACCAAAGCCTCCTTCACTGCAAAGGTTCTTGTTACTATTGCATCAGCAAGGAGAATACACAACACTTTAGGATTCTTAATTACAGTAATCTGTAGGGCATCCTGTTGTATTTCAGTATGCCTCAAACTTTATTTTGAGAAACTAATTAATACTGGTTTAGCAATGGAATTTGTTGATAACTTGACAAGTAATGAGCAGAAAAGAAAATATAACATGGATTGTCATAGTTGAAATTGGTTGCTAAGGGGTAAATTGATGGATAGTTCATGCAGTTCACTATCTTCTGCTACCATGCTGACAATTAGCAAAATTCATTTTATAGTATGTACTACAGTAGTAAAAAGATACTACAAAATGCCGCTTACTTTTCTTAGGCCGGATAGCTCTGCCTTCACCTCTCCTATATTTTCTATATGGAGGCATCCTCTTCATGTGCAGCTATGCCCACACACGTAAATATATTTTTCTGTAGTGAATGTGGGAGGAACAAAGAGGTATGGCTAGAAAATTGAGAATGCTACTAAATGGGAGGACAACAGGAAAAGGAGTTTGGAGAGGGACAGACTAATAAAAAAACACACCCACAAAAGAGTAAGACAATTGCAATTCACAAAATGAGCATCCAAAGTTACTACAGTCCTAGTAGTGTAAAACAGGCTCGGCTCAGATGTATTACAACCCAGCCTTGGACTATATCAAGTACATTAATCTTTTAAATTAAGGCCCAGTTTTACTAAGAGTTTGCTTCTTGGTTGTATCACGTTTTTGACACAGCCCTTATGCAAAATCTATTTTAACAAGAAAGTAATGCAACAGAGCGCATATTGCTGCCTTGTGTTGCGGTGCATCAGGTAGACGTTACAGGGGTGAAGTATAGGCGTTCACATGTATCCATCCATTTATTTTGACCCAAAACTGTACTTACAAAGACTAGTAAACATGGGTTTACGTCAAAATGGTGCTCCTTCGGAAGACTTCCGAAGACTGGTGTAACAAGGAGAAATATCTTTAGTGCTCCTTGTTACTTACTCTTTGTATGTGTACTGCATTCCGCAGCACACATACAAAGAGGAATAAGCCTTAAAGGATAGTTTTTGTGCCGAAAGGTATATTTCTTCCTGCACAAAATCTTTCCTGACCGCAATGCAGGCACCCTTGCAACATGATGCAAGGGCTCCTGTGTTGTCACTAGACAGCCACCAGTCAGCCAGCGCTAGGAGAGAGCAGAACTGTGCCATATCTTATAAATATGGCACAGTTCTGCTCTTTCCCTTTCACACACCACAGAACAGCAATTTCCCTTGCTGTCATGCCCCCAAAATGTGTGTTAAATAATAAAGTACTTTAAATATAACAATACAATTTGTATTTTTGTTTATTTGAAAAACTCACCAACATTTTATTTTTTTCATATTTAGCAACCTTGGTTAAAAGTTATATATTTATTTTATTTAAAAACATTTACACTTTTTAAAAATGTTTCATGTATTTATTTAAATTACACTTGTCATTAAGTGTACAGAAATATCAATTTTTCAACCACTTTATAATTATTATACATATACATAACATTTTTAATGCTGAACAGATAACATATTCACCATTAGTTCCTATAGGATGTTATTTTAATTCTCTGCCTCCTTTGTTTTTTGTGGGAGTGTTACAGCTAAAATAAAAATGAGCTTGCCTTGAAACCTTTAAGCCTGTAGTAACTTTAGAAATGTATTTTGGGAATTGCAATTGTATTACTGTTTTGTGGTTGTTTGTTGTATTAACCTGTCTCTCCTTAAGCCCGTCCATTGAGTACCCTAATTAAAAAATGGCTAGTTATAATGGCACCAAATATTACTTGCAGACCCGCTGTCTTTTGTGTGCTTTACCACATTTGGTGCAATCGTGTTCGTTAGTTGTGCTGAAATGTTTAAAATACAATTATCAGATATCGGTGCAAAAAGGTAAAAATATCTACAGATCTTCAAGAACATAGTGGCGTTAAGGAAGATAATTGGCTGCTGAAAAAAATCTTTTCTATCCATCTTTTTAGCTGATGGAACTTTAAAACTTTTAAAAGGTTAGTGCACCCTGTACTACAGATAGCCTATGTAGAGGCATGCTATCTGTTCAAAAAGCAACGAGTCCTGGAGTTTGAAACATGCCCTTATTTGTGATTTTTAAAAAAGTGTTTCACTTTGGGTCTGTGTTTCAAGGACTCTCTACCAAAGTCCTTGACTATTGAAATGGTTCAGGACATCATTGTTAAGCTGACCGGTTTAAAGGTATTTTGTTTTACATTTCTATCTGTAACTCCCCATATTTATTTGTAAGTAATTTGCATTAATCCACATCTGTGTTTTGTTCAGTGAAAAAAGCTACTATAAGTAATTTCCCAGAGTGAACACTCATTCTTGGCTTCAAATGGGCTTTTCGTACTATATTAAGTATCCATAATCAAACTTTTCAATGTACTTTGAATTGCTATCTCAGTTAAGACCAAATATATCCAAGCACTCTGCATGTCAGTGCTCGTGTGTACCTTACCAGATTATAAATACTGGAAACACAGCATGGATTCACAATCATAAAGCTGGGAGGCTTACTAAATACCTTTGGAAGTTAATCAGAATACCTGTTTCCCATTTTTTTGTTTTTATAAATGACACCGACAGGGAAACATGTCGTTTTCCATCCTTATGTGTCGAAATCAGTAAAAGCATGAAACTTGGAGCTGTAATCAGAGATTAAAGGTAAGGCTACTTGTATATGAAGTTATACAATTTAAAATAAAAATATTTGTAAATAGAGGTGTGTGATAGCAAAACCAAAATTTATAAGATTATAACATCTAAGTATTAAAACCTCTGAAAGTTCCAGGTTACCCACTGCATTGTGTTTATAGTGCTGACCATAAGCATCTGCTCTCTCTCATAGAGAAGCGAGTTTGTGTCTGTATAGGAGAAATCTAGATAGAATCTTATATTAACAGTTGTTTAACAGTAACAAAATTTAGGAAACTAATCTTTATTTTTTTTTCCAGTGTGAGGCAGAATGGTCAGGGAACAAACGTGATGGGGAAATATTTGTGTGAAAATATTAAGGTGTGCTGAACGATCAGATTATAGTAAGAATTTGCTCACCGTTATTCAAAGGATTCTGCTGGTTCGGTGTCCCTTGCTCAGTAGCTTTGGAGAAAAAGTCTGGAAAGTGCATGGTGTGTGTGCTTGCTGGTGATACATATTTCTCAGTTAAAACATTATTAACATCCAATTAGAATTTTGGAATGTTTGCTACAAATAATATATATATACAACATGCGAATTGTGTGCAAAATTGGGATGACAGTGTTCCCTTAGAAATGTAGCACATGACATTTGTATCACACCACTTGCAAAAATATCATATATTGATTTGAAAAACATTGTTTAGGAATGAAAATGCATTTTGCTCCCACCTAATTTAATAAAGATGAAAAACTTCAATATTTCTTTTTTAGGTAAGCTTCTCAAACTGATGATCGATTTCTAAGTATCCAAAGAACGTATGTGAGATGAATTAAGATGAAAGACTATATGCTATACCATTTTAAAATGCAAACTAGTTTTTGAAATACTAAAGTTCTTCAAAGAATGTATTGTGTAAAATAAATTTGCTAGTTACATACAATGTAAACAGAAAGAAAAAAGAACAACTTTTTAAATAAAATTCTATTTAAAAATCAAAATTGAATTTATACAAAGGTTTTTATACAGATGTGTGAACAATATGTAGTTAAGATAAACATTTTTAGTGAAACGGTAACGTTGGAAGTGTTCGATGGAATAGCAAAAGCATGGACATAGAGTACAGCTGAATGGCATGGTGAAAATTGGATTCCCTTTAATTTATCAAGAACCATGGGCCAGATGTATCAAGCAATTTTGCACTCGCAAACGTTGCGAATCACAAAAATCGCCCATTTGCGAGTCCAAAAATGTGGTCTGCGATGCATGAAAGGCATTTGCAGATCAAAAATAAGAAATAGCAATTTTTGCGATTTTTTGCATTGCGACCTGGTTTTGCGAGGCGCATTTTGCGATTCGGTATTTCCAGTAGGAAATTGCGAGGCGCAAATTGCGATTCGCAAAATCCGAATCGCAAAGAGATGCATCAAAAAATCGCAAATTGCGATTTTCGCAGAATGGCATTTTGCACATGCAAAATACCATGAACTGAAACCAGGTGGTAACCAGGTGCAACCTATATAAAGAGGCCTAGAATGCCTCAGACTCTTTTCCACAATGGCTACACTGTACGTCATGGCGAGGAGAATGAGGATCTTGGCAGGTTTGAGGAGAGGGAGGAGGAGACAGGAGCGCCTTTTCAGAGTGCACATAACTCTTTGACCTGACAGAGGAGGAAATATATGAGAGGTATAGGTTGAACTCAGCCATGATACTTGACCTGATAGCTGAGCTACAACCCATACTGCATCGCACAACACATAGGAGTCATAGCATACCCACCCATGTGCAGGTATTATGCTCCCTACACCTACTCGCCTCAGGGAGCTATCAAGTATCAAGGGGTCATAGCAGCAGTTGGAGGGGTCTCACAGAGTACCCTCTCCAGATTTTTTAATTCTTTCATCAACGCCATGCTGAGCAAACTACAACAGTACATCAGATTCCCCCACACACACAGGAAATACAGCTGACAAAAATAGAGTTTTACCAGATAGCACAGTTCCCCCACGTCCTAGGTGCCATAGACGGCACACATGTGGCAATATGTCCACCATCAGCCACATAGTATGTGTACCAAAACCGTAAATACCAACATTCCATGAATATTCAGGTGATATGCAATGTCTCCTATATCATAACTGATCTCGTTGCCAGGTACCCGGTGAGCACACATGATTCGTACATCTTTCACCGCAGCGGCATTCACACATGACTGCTTGCTGGGTAGTTTGGTGAAGGATATCTACTAGTGCATAGGTGGCGAACCCATGTCAGATGGCTCAGTTACTCATCACACCCTCTGTCCCTTCCAGGTGACAGTGCCTACGCAGTGCGCCCTTACATGATGACGCCCAACCTCAATCCTACAACACCAGCTGAACGGAGATACAATGCAGCACACAGGGCAACCCGCAACGTGGTGGAGCGCACATTTGGACTGCTGAAGAGTCGCTTCCGGTGCCTCCACAACAGTGAAGGGGCACTACAGTACAGTCCAGAGACAACATGTAGAATAGTGGCTACTTGTGCAATCTTGCACAATATAGCTACAACCAGGGGCATACCTGTAGAAATCAGTGATACTGAATCAGATGAGGATGACAATCCCATCCCACCTCTACAGCCAGCAGACAGGACCAGTGCAGCAGAGGGAAGGCAAAGGCATGCCGACATCACACACAACAATTTCAGACGTGAGTATTAATGACACAAATCCACTGACAACTGTACCTGTAGTGAAATAAATTTATTACCTTACGTCAGGTAATGTACGAGTGAGTAATAAATGAAACAGGTGATGTGACAAACGCAAAACAACAAATAAACAGAGTTATGCACTATTTCTTCATAGTGGCAACAGCAGTCTAATGGCAGCAAGAGTCATTTTTTTCTACCACGCACACCACTCGGGTGCCCAGTTACGTCACTGGCACCTCTTCAGTGGCAGTGCTGTGCCTGGCACTGCACCGTCTGGTGTCTGCTGCTGGTACGGCAACACTGCTGAGGCTGGAACTGTCCTCAGTGTCCCCCAGTGCTAGCTCACTTGGAGTTGCTCATCGTGGTCCCATAATGTGTTCGATCACATTTGTGATCTGAGCAAGTCCATGGACAACGTCCCTGCTGCTATGTGCAGCCTCCACTTGCGCAGCCACTGCGCGACGGGCAATAAATGCAGTCGAATTTGCCATCCTGTTAGAGGACCGGCAGTAGCTGCCAAACATTGTACGGAATCTGCGCTCCTGCCTGCGCTGGCTCACCCTCTCATAGCGCAGCTCCTGGCACAGTTCACAGACAGCACTTGTAAGGTCCCTGGTGTCCTGTGAAGCCTGCACCTGTCCCTCACGCAGCTGTACAATATTACTATTGAGTGCGTCAAGTTGGCGATGCAGGCCCATCATGTTGCAGTCTAAACCAAGGATCCGCTTATTTTGCAGACGCTGCTGCTGCAACATGGCAGCTTCAAGGCCCCCGAATAAGGAGGGACCCTCACCTGCCTCATGCTGTTGTGCCCAGGACTCTGTCGCAATCCTGCGTGGTGCTGTGGTTGGCTGACACCTGCCCTCCGGAATCTGGCTGCACCTGTCTGGTGCTGATGGTGTGCTTGGCCCTTCCTGCTGCTCATCAGAGTTGTTGCTGAGCTCTGGCAGGAGCAGTTCCCTGGGCCTGCGTCGGACAGTCGACATGTGGAGGGACCCACTGGTGTTGGAATCGGAGGGTGTCTGTCTCTCCTACACATGCAGATGGTGTGGCTGCTGGGCCTGGCCCACCTGCAACAACAATATGCAGCATGTCAGTTCTGTATGTTACATTATCTGTCAGACAATGGTAATAAAGGTACAGGTACTGCTCTACACTGTGTTGCGTGTGTTGTGTTAATTTGGGTGTCACTATACTTAATTACATTGTTGTGCTACTTCCAGTTCTAGGTTGTGGACTGCCACTCCCATAATGCATTGTAGTGCTGCTTCTAAGGTGTGGACTGGACTACTTCACACACTGTTTAACATTACATGCTAATTCCTAAGGGGCTTTTGTGCATATACATATACAATATTGCACCTACCTTGGCTGGTACTCGGTGTGCCGGAGGTGTCGATGTCTGTGACCCCAGTCACAGCTTCAGGGAGGAGTGTGGACTCCACTAGGTCCTCCAATGGTGTTGATGGTGCCTCTGTTAGTGGACCGCCACCTGTATCCCTGGCCTCCGCAAGTCTCTTTGCCACCCTCTCCTTTGCACGGGACCGCAGGTCGTACCACCTTTTTTTTCATCTCTGATGGAGCGCTGTTTCACTCCAATGGTGCAGATTTTGGACTGTATGTCCAGCCATAGTCTCCTCTTTTCACCCTCAGGCACCTGGAGTGAGCTTTTTCCAAACAGGTGGTCATGGCTCCTCACCACCTCCTCAGTTAGTACCTCAAGCTCCTGTTTGCTGAATTTCAGCTTGCGCTTCCTTTCAGCCTTCTCCTGTGCTTGGCCTGGGGTGTCCTCCTGGCTCAGGTGTTTTTGCTCCTTCTGAATGCTGCTCTGTGTGGCTGGGCTGCTCTCTCTCAGGATGCTGGTTTGGGTGTGGCACCTGAAACTGCCTGGGATGACTCATTTCCTGCTGGTGATGTCATCAGGCTCCTTCAGGTGTGCATTCTCGAACTTTCTCACAATTTGCTATTTTTTACCGAATCGCAAAAAAATCACAATTTGCGATAATGCAAATTGCGATTCAGTAAATGGGCCTCGCAAACCACAAATAGTGATTTTTAAGAAATCGCTATTTCCGAATCGCAATTTTGTTACATGGCCAATTGCGACTCGGAAATAGCGATTTCTTAAAAATCGCTATTTGCGATTCGCAAGCTCCATTTTTCATACATATGGCCCCATATGATATACATACAGAAAAATCGAAAAAAGCTACGCATTAAATTCATTTGTTAAAACTGTGCCCTCTTTATTGAAAGCTATTCACATGCAAACAAATGTTGTTTGAGAACCTTAAAAACTATTTGGTGCATTTTTGTTACAAACTGCAACGCTATACATGTTAAAATGTTTTGTATTAAAATAGCTATTGTACCTTCATTTTAGGGTGCCTTTATCATAGAGAAGGCCATGAAAAGAAAAAATGTACTTCTGAGCAGTACTGTACAATAAGTACAAAGGTGGAGGCATGAGAGTTTTCTTCAAATGATTTTCAACAGTGTGTATTCTGAATATTGGTACAAAGTATGGCAGCTTTGTTCAAAAGAGCCAAATTGTCTTTTGCATTCTTTATTTTCCAACAAATGTTGTGTTACTGGCTCAAGGTGGTCTAGTTTGTGCTTGTTCTTGGTACAGGACTATCACTGAATCCACTTCAAATTTCCCAGGAGCCATCAACTTGAGTGACCCAGTAATCCTCCTGGTAACTTCAGCCCAAGGTACCGTACCAGGGGTACCCTTAATTCTATAGGGCTTGGGCTGCCAGGGGATTAAAAATGGGACTCGGAGAGTCCCCTTAGAATTGAGGAATTACTTGGGAACTTTGTAAATTCTGTGTCTGATTAACCGAGCAATTCTGCATTTTACTCCAGATTTTCACACTGAGGGCCTCATTTACGAGGCCATGGTGCAGGGTGGCACAGCAAGTGTCTTGCTGCCACATCCTGCTCCACCGGGAAAGGGCAGATATGTGCTGTACCTTTGCACCATGTTGTGGAGATGATTGTTTTTGTGCTGGAAGGGATACCTTCCTGCACAGAAACAGTCACAAGAGGTGTTTACTTACCTCTTTCTACGTGTGCTGCATAATGCAGCACACGTAGAAAGAGGAACAAACAGGGAGAAATAAAGATATTTCTCCCGGTTGCTTCACTCTTATGCCACCCCTGAGGTGGCTAAGAATCTTGCACATTCCCAGACTTGTAAATCTGGGAATGCGTCATATTCCTTGGGTTCCATGGGTGTTGCATGGGAACTCCCCAAGCAACACCCATGTAATGCCCCTTTCACGCAGTGTAATGAGTGAAAGGGGTCCATATTTACAAGGCCTTGAAAAGCCAAGCAAGGTGGCTTTATGTGGCCTTGTATATATGGGCTGGTACACTGCGCCACCAGAGCATCAAAACAAATGGAGCTCCAGTGGCACAATGTGCCGCAAGGGCCTCGTAAATGAGGCTCTGAGATTTCACATGGTTTCAGCTGGTCTTCACTGTGGCTGGTAACTGCTGTTACTGGCACCAATGGAAATGAAAAGGTCATTCATAATGAAGTGTTCCCCTGAACAAACTGATGTTGGAAATGTGTAGTAGGTAGGAGGGCAGATTAATTAATATTGCAATGGTGCATTGGAGGATATATATGTATGTATGTATGTATATATATATATATATATATATGTTCAATGGCATGTGTAGCTGCAGATACACATGCTGTGCATATCCCGCCATCTAGTGTTGGGCTCGGAGTGTTACAAGTTGTTTTTCTTCGAAGAAGTCTTTTCGAGTCACGAGATCGAGGGACTCCTCCCATTTCGTCTCCATTTCGCATGGGCGTCGACTCCATCTTAGATTGTTTTCTTTCCGCCATCGGGTTCGGACGTGTTCCTCTTCGCTCCGTGTTTCGGTTCTGAAAGTTAGTTAAATCTCGGAAAATTAGACGGTATTGTTTGCGTTCGGTATCGGGTTAGTTAACGCAGATCGACACCGAATTAAAGAAGAGCTCCGGTAGCCCTTCGAGGCTTCTATCCCCGGCGGGGCCTGGTCGGCCCAACCGCGTGCGTCTTCAAGGCTCACGGAACGGACCCCATTCCGCTTCTGTCCCGAATGCCACAATAAGTATCCTTACACAGATCAGCATCTGGTCTGTAATTTGTGTTTGTCCCCCGAACACAAAGAGGATACTTGTGAGGCTTGCCGGGCATTTCGGTCGAAGAAAACGCTACGGGACTGGAGAGTACGAAGGCTTCAAATGGCATCTTCGCCGTCAGGACACCACGACGTCGAACAAGAGGAGACTTTCTCCATTGCTGACTCGGACTTGAACGAGCCCGAAACGAACCAGCCGGCGAAAACCGTGAGTAAACCAGCCCCGGCCAAAACTCACGCCAAAATCATGAAGGCCCAGGGGACGCCACCACCAGCAGGCCATGGCTTAACCCGTAAAATCAGTGACCAACCATCGGCACCGAAAAGGGCACACACGTGTCGAAGTCATCCGACTCCGGTATACTCGACACCGAGAACCTGGCTCCGACCAAACTCGACATCGAGATACCGGCTCTGACCAAAATCGGCACCGAGATATCGGCACCCCGAAACCAAAAAAAGTAGCATTGAAGCCGAAAAAGACTGTTAAAAAAGTTTCAGTGCCGAAACACCCAGCTTCGGAGCCGAAAACAAGCTCCTACTCTGAAGAACAAGGCCTTTCAGCACAACTCCAAGGCCATAAATTTGGACAAGAGCTAGAGGCAGGGGAGCCAGATTATACACAAAGAAGGCTCCATATTCAAAAGGAAACAGGGAAAATAAGAACTCTCCCTCCTATTAAGATGAAAAGGAAACTTGCTTTCCAAGACACAGGAAAACAACCAAAGGCAAAGGTGTCAAAAGAAGTGACTCCACCTCGTTTTTCGCCACAACCATCGCCACACCACTCACCGCAACCGTCACCAATTGCGACCCCCCCTATGATGCAATCTCCAACGCACACAGGGATGAGCCAGGATGACCCAGATGCATGGGATCTATATGATGCACCAGTATCTGACAATAGTCCAGACTGCTACCCAGCAAGGCCATCACCACCTGAAGACAGTACTGCTTACACGCAGGTGGTGTCCAGAGCAGCTGCTTTTCACAATGTGGCACTGCACGCTGAACCCATTGAGGATGACTTTTTCTTCAATACTTTGTCGTCAACACACAGTCAGTACCAAAGTCTTCCAATGTTACCAGGGATGTTGAAACACGCGAAACAAGTATTTCAAGAGCCCGTCAAAGGCAGAGCCATCACACCTAGGGTGGAGAAAAAGTACAAGCCTCCCCCTACAGACCCTGTGTACATCACGCAACAACGGACACCTGACTCAGTAGTAGTAGGTGCAGCACATAAAAGGGCTAATTCACACACCTCTGGAGATGCACCACCACCCGACAAAGAAAGTCGAAAGTTTGATGCAGCGGGGAAAAGAGTTGCTGCACAGGCAGCCAATCAATGGTTCATTGCCAATTCACAGGCTTTATTGTCAAGATATGACAGAGCTCATTGGGATGAAATGCAGCACTTTATAGAACATCTTCCCAAGGAGTTTCAAAAGCGTGCACAACAAGTGGTGGAGGAGGGCCAAAGTATCTCCAACAACCAGATACGATCGGCAATGGACGCAGCGGACACAGCCGCAAGAACTGTGAATACAGTGGTCACTATCCGGAGACACGCATGGCTACGCACCTCCGGAGTTAAGCCAGAGATCCAACAGGCTGTGCTTATTATGCCTTTTAATGGACAGCAGTTGTTTGGGCCGGAGGTGGACACAGCTATAGAGAAGCTGAAGAAGGACACTGTTACAACCAATGCCATGGGCGCGCTCTACTCCCCACAGAGCAGAGGCACATTTAGGAAAACACAATTCAGAGGGGGGTTTCGGGCCCAAAGCACAGAACCCTCAAACTCACAAGCCAGACCCACATACCAGGGCCAATTTTAAAGAGGAGGCTTTCGGGGACAATACAGAGGTGGACAGTTCCCTAAAACCAGAGGAAAGTTCCAAAGCCCAAACACCCCTCAAACTAAACAGTGACTTCAACGTCACAAATCCCCAACACACAACATCAGTGGGGGGAGACACACATTACTACAAAAATTGGGAGGAAATAACAACAGACTCGTGGGTCCTATCCATTATCCAACATGGTTATTGCATAGAATTCATACAATTACCACCACATGTGCCTCCCAGGACACACAACATGTCCAAACAACACTTGGATCTATTACAACTAGAAGTCCAAGCGTTATTACAAAAAGAGGCAATAGAACTAGTACCCAAACATCAAAAAGGAACAGGTGTCTACTCCCTGTATTTTCTAATACCAAAAAAGGACAAAACTCTGAGGCCCATATTAGATCTCAGAACATTAAATATTTACATCAAATCAGATCACTTTCACATGGTGACACTTCGAGACGTAATTCCATTGCTCAAACAACAAAACTACATGTCAACATTAGACCTCAAGGATGCTTACTTCCATATACCTATACATCCTTCCCACAGGAAATACTTAAGGTTTGTAATCCAAGGAGTACATTACCAATTCAAAGTGTTACCATTCGGGATAACAACAGCACCAAGGGTATTTACAAAATGCCTTGCAGTAGTAGCTGCACATATCAGAAGACAGCACATACATGTATTCCTGTATCTAGACGATTGGTTAATCAAAATCAGCACTCAGAAACAGTGTCTTCAACACACAAAATACGACATAGAAACCCTTCACAAACTAGGGTTCTCACTAAACTACCAAAAATCACACTTACAGCAGTGTCAAATACAACAAGACTTAGGAGCAACAATCAACACAAAAAAAGGGATTGCCACTCCAAGTCCACAAAGGGTACAAGCATTCCAAAACGTAATACAAAGCATGCACCCAAACCAAAAGTATCAGGTAAAATTAGTGATGAAACTACTAGGCATGATGTCCTCATGCATAGCCATTGTCCCAAATGCAAGATTACACATGCGGCCCTTACAACAGTGCCTAGCAACACAATGGACACAAGCACAGGGTCAACTTCAAGATCTAGTGTTGATAGACCGTCAAACACACACCTCGCTTCAATGGTGGAATCCTGCAAATTTAAACCAAGGGCGGCCTTTCCAAGACCCAGTGCCTCATTACGTGATCACAACAGATGCTTCCATGGTAGGGTGGGGAGCACACCTCAACCAACACAGCATCCAGGGACAATGGGACACTCAGCAGAAACAACTTCATATAAATCAGTTAGAATTACTAGCAGTGTTTCTAGCGTTAAAAGCAGTTCAACCACTAATAGCCCACAAACACATTCTTGTCAAAACAGACAACATGACAACAATGTATTACCTAAACAAACAAGGAGGGACACACTCATCACAACTGTGTCTCTTAGCACAGAACATTTGGCATTGGGCGATTCACAATCACATTCGCCTAATAGCGCAATACATCCCAGGAATTCAAAACCAGTTGGCAGACAATCTCAGTCGAGATCACCAACAAATCCACGAATGGGAAATTCATCCCCAGATACTACAGACCTACTTCCAAAAATGGGGAATACCGCAAATAGACCTATTCGCAACAAAAGAAAACGCAAAATGCCAAAACTTCGCATCTAGGTACCCACAGCCTCACTCCAAGGGCAATGCGTTATGGATGAGTTGGTCAGGGATATTTGCTTACGCTTTTCCCCCTCTCCCACTCCTTCCGTATCGAGTAAACAAATTGAGTCAAAACAAACTCAAACTAATACTAATAGCACCAACTTGGGCACGACAACCTTGGTACACAACACTACTAGACCTGTCAGTAGTGCCTCATATCAAACTACCAAACAGACCAGATCGGTTAACTCAACACAAACAACAGATCAGACACCCGAATCCAGCATCGCTCAATCTAGCAATCTGGCTCCTGAAGTCTTAGAATTCGGACATCTAGACCTTACACAAGAATGTATGGAGGTCATCAAACAGGCTAGAAAACCTACTACAAGACATTGCTACGCAAATAAATTGGAAACAATTTGTTTATTACTATCATAATAATCAAATTCAACCATTACACGCGTCCGCGAAAAACATTGTAAGCTACTTACTACACTTACAAAAGTCTAAGGGGCATATTTATACTCTGTTTGCGCCGGAATTGCGTCGTTTTTTTGACGCAATTCCGACGCAAAACTAACTCCATATTTATACTTTGGCGTTAGATGCGTCTAGCGCCAAAGTCCATGGAGTTTGCGTCATTTTTTAGCGTGGACACCTACTTTGTGTTAATGATATGCAAGGTAGGCGTTCCCGTCTAAAAAACGGACTCCGAGGCATGTGCGCCGTATTTACACTCCCGGGCAAAATTCACGCCCGGGAGTGGGCGGGTCAAAAAAAATTACGTCCAGCCGCTTTTGCGCCGTTTTTTAGCACCTGGTCAGGGCAGGCGTTAAGGGACCTGTGGGCTCGGAAGGAGCCCAGAGGTGCCCTCCCATGCCCCCAGGGACACCCCCTGCCACCCTTGCCCACCCCAGGAGGACACCCAAGGCTGGAGGGACCCATCCCAGGGACATTAAGGTAAGTTCAGGTAAGTTTATTATTATTTTTTTGTTTTGTGGCATGGGGGGCCTGATTTGTGCCCCCCTACATGCCACTATGCCCAATGGCCATGCCCAGGGGACAGAAGTCCCCTGGGCATGGCCATTGGGCAAGGGGGCATGACTCCTGTCTTTGCTAAGACAGGAGTCATTTCAATGGGGGTTGGGAGTCGAATAAAATGGCGCAAATCGGGTTGAGGCGAAAAATTTGCCTCAGCCTGACTTGCCCCATTTTTTGGCGCCCAAGCTCCATATTCCCCTACGCCGGCGCTGCCTGGTGTACGTAATTCTTTTTTACGCACACCAGGCAGCGCCGGCGGCTAACGCCGGCTAACGTCATTGAATAAATACGGCGCCCGCATGGTGCTTCAGAATGGCGTTAGCCGGCGCTAATTTTTTTGACGCAAAACTGCGTTAGCGCAGTTTTGCGTCAAAAAGTATAAATATGGCCCTAAGTTAGCTTTTTCATCCATTAAAATAATTCTGACAGCAATTTCTGCCTATCTGCAAATTACACATTCAACTTCACTATTTAGAATCCCAGTCATAAAAGCATTTGTGGAGGGTCTAAAAAGGATCATTCCACCAAGAACACCACCAGTTCCTTAGTGGAACCTCAATATTCTATTAACACGACTCATGGGTCCACCATTTGAACCCGTGCACTCTTGTGAGATTCAATACTTAACCTGGAAAGTAGCCTTCCTAATAGCTATCACATCTCTCAGAAGAGTAAGTGAAATACAAGCCTTTACCATACAGGAACCCTTTATACAAATACACAAACATAAAGTGGTTCTACGCACAAATCCCAAATTTTTGCCAAAGGTTATATCACCGTTCCACTTAAATCAAACGGTGGAACTTCCAGTGTTCTTTCCAGAACCAGACTCTGTAGCTGAAAGAGCATTACATACATTAGACATAAAAAGAGCACTAATGTATTACATTGATAGAACCAAACACATTTGCAAAACAAAACAATTGTTTGTAGCTTTCCAAAAACCTCCTGCAGGGAATCCAATATCCAAACAAGGCATTGCTAGATGGATAGTTAAGTGTATTCAAACCTGTTATGTTAAAGCAAAAAGAGAACTGCCTATTACACCAAAGGCACACTCCACTAGAAAGAAAGGCGCTACCATGGCCTTTCTAGGAAATATACCAATGACAGAAATCTGTAAGGCAGCCACATGGTCTACGCCTCATACATTCACTAAACATTACTGTGTGGATGTGTTAACAACACAACAAGCCACAGTAGGACAGGCAGTACTACGAACACTATTTCAAACAACTTCAACTCCTACAGGCTAAACCACCGCTTTTGGGGAGATAACTGCTTACTAGTCTATGCACAGCATGTGTTTCTGCAGCTACACATGCCATCAAACGGAAAATGTCACTTACCCAGTGTACATCTGTTCGTGGCATGAGACGCTGCAGATTCACATGCGCCCTCCCACCTCCCCGGGAGCCTGTAGCCGTTATAAGTTGATAAAAATAAACTTGTACATTTGCAAATTTGTAAATATATCACTTTTAATCACACTATGTACATACATACTTACTCCATTGCATGGGCACTATTACTATATACACAACTCCTACCTCACCCTCTGCGGGGAAAACAATCTAAGATGGAGTCGACGCCCATGCGCAATGGAGCCGAAAAGGTGAGGACTCCCTCGATCTCGTGACTCGAAAATACTTCTTCGAAGAAAAACAACTTGTAACACTCCGAGCCCAACACTAGATGGCGGGATATGCACAGCATGTGAATCTGCAGCGTCTCATGCCACGAACAGATGTACACTGGGTAAGTGACATTTTCCATATATGTATGTATGTATATATATATATATAAAAAAATATAGTGGCGGTCTCACTATGTAGTTATAGTTAGGACCTTGTTTCCATAGAAAAAGCTGTTTTTTGCTTGTCTATAGCTTTGGTGCTGCTTGATGAATCTTCACGAATTTCTCCCCAAATATTTGACAGTCAAGTAAGCTGCTGTCTGGAAAGTTTCTGGGTGGTGTGTCAAGCAAGGGCCGAGATAATGGGGGGTGAAATTTAGAGCATTTTCAGTGTTAATTCCCATAGGTAAAATTGAACAGCGATAGCACAAAAATCACTGGACAGAATTACACCCAATTTGGCAGAAAGGAGCTCTTGGCCCAGAAAGAGCCCTTTTTGTTATTAGGTGTAAATCCATCCAGTAGTTTTTAAGAAATGTAAGGAAATCTACGGACATAAAGGCTTCACGACCCCGCCCGATCTCGTGCTGAGATCCAATTGGCTGCCAACACTTCAACAAGGAAGTGTTGGCAGCCATCTTTGGCCTTGCATGAAGCTGAGTCCCAGAAAAAAAGAATATAAAATATAAAAAGGTTCAGGGTATGAACACCCTGACTACTTAGCTCTGGTGCTGGGGTCCACAGGGATCCCCCAGGGCCCAAAAACACTTTTTTGAAAACTTTTACTGTGAATTTGTGACAGGGTCGCAAATCGATGGTAAATATTTTTTTTTTAAACTGCGGGCTCCTGCCCTTGTTTTAAAAAAAGCCCCCGTGTGGGCCATGTTGGCAGTTGTTTTTTTTTTATAGAGTGGGCCTCCTGGCCCCCCTCCCCTCACTCAGAACACCATCTCCCCAGGGGGAATAACGAAATAAGAGTGGGGGGCCATGCAGCCCTCTGCGCCCTGAGGTCCACCACCTGTGGGGCAAAAATGCTTTTAATATGTGGGAGGAACCCAGTAGCCCCCCACAACCCTGGGGATCACCACCTCCCTGGGGCATATACTAAATAATGTAAAGACGGGCAGTTTCTGACCCTCATTAGCCCCGGGGACCACCACCTTCCCAGGGCTATGTATATGTTTGAGGGGGCCACGCGGCCCCCCCCATGAGGAACCACTACTGGCCCTAAGGACCCCCACCCCCCTAGGGCTGGCTTCTGCAATATCCCAAGGAGCCCACCCCAGGACATATCTGTTTGCTTTGACTTCTGCAGCCAAGTCACAGCAAACACACTGATTTTTGACAGCAGGACTTGTCAAACAAAAAACTGAGCTTTCATCTCTGTCCCCTGCATACAGGGATGCGTGCAGGGAACAGAGATGAAAGGTTTTCTTCAGCAACCACAGATCTTCTACTTAAAGCAGCTCCTTGGTTGCTGAAGGAAAGGGGTTGTGGGGAACGCCTTGAGGCTTCCCCCACGGTCCCAGATAGCACATAAAGGGCTATAAAATAAACAGAAAGAAAAAAAAAAGAATAGCTCAGTGTGAAAGTCACAGAACTTCACAATGAGCATTGAGAGTTTGAGTGCAGACAAACTCATTCGCCTCTTTTTTTTAACCTACAAATGTTTAAGGCTCATGCTCCTGCTCATACTGCATACTAATGTTGATCTTACTCTTTTTAAATGACAAATTCATTTTTCTTTTCAATTGGTCCAGAAATATCTAATTTTATGTATATCATATATCAAAGCCTGAAAGACTTTTTATCTTTCTCCCTCTCACTCTCTTTCAGTCTTTCTCCCACTCACACAACCACTCAGACACATATACACCCACTCACAGACCCACTCACGCACCCACTCACAGACCGCTCAGAACCTTGTGCACTTACTCACAGCCCCAGAATTTTTTTTTTAATAAAAAAAAAAAATACCCATAGACATTCAATTAACAAACCAAATGTTACAGGGACGTTATAGTTAGGCTCACATTTTAAACGTACAAAACCATAGAAATTCACCAGTTAGTTACCTCAAGTAACAACTCATGCCCTAAGTTAACTATAACTCACTCCCTCACCATGCACTGTTAATTACCCCAAAAATTACAGCACTCATGACATCTTTGATAACACCATTGATAATATCAATATAATATTTTCAGTAAAAGTTTTGATGAAAAAACTGCACGGCAGGGTGTGAGAGAACAGGGCTGATTGCAGAGCGCCCCTAACTTTTTGCCCCCATTTTCCACTTTTTTCTGGTGTTTTCCTGACTCTGATGGTCCTAGTATATGGTAGGGCATGTAGGTTTAGGGACCCCAGCATAGGTAGTGCACTGCTGAGGTGCCCAGTGTCATTTTAAAGGCAGGCCTGCCTTGTTGGCTGCTTTTAAATTAAAGTTATATGCAAATTCGACTTTGGAATTAAAAGTAGTTCCAAAGTCTTAAACTACCTTATTTTTACATATAAGTCACCCCTAAGGTGTGCCCTATGTGCCCCTAGGGCTGGGTGCCATGTAACTATAAGCAGGGTCCTTATAAAAATAGTTTATAAGCCCTAGTGAGGTAAAAACAGCCAAATTCGTTTTTCCCTCATTGTAGTGAATGGCCTCCATAAGCTACAATGGGGAGACTTTATTTACATTTTAAAAGTCCCCTTAAGTAACAGATACCAGACGTTTGGTATCAAATTAATTATTATAATAAATCCCACAACTTCCAGTTGTTGGATTTAATATAACTTGTTCAGGTAAATAGTTTTAAACTTTACCTGAAAAGTTGCCAACTTCAGCCCTGCAGTGTTTTTGCTGCTGTGCTCTAATTGGCCAGCCTGCCTTGATGAGGTGTGAAGTGGCCTGGCTTCACACAAAGAGATGTGCCTGTCGCAGGGAATCTCCCCTCAGCAGACGGTGAGGCAGGAAGGGGGAGGCCTGCCAAACTGTTCTTCAAAGGCAGAGAAGGACATTTGGAGCAACCCAGCAACACCCCCACATCCTGCAACCCCTGACAACTAGGTGCCCCCTTTATTAGATTAGGAAATGGCAGGAGAGGGATGTGTTTATGATTTTTAGCCACACCAGTGGGTGGGCTCAGCAAGATGTAACCTCCAAAAATCACTTTCAGCCATGATGGATTTTTGAGGAATGTTGCCTCCTGGGATTGATTTTTGCCACACTTCCCAGGAAGTGGTCATCACAGGGAGAAGAACCTTGACCCTGATTGGAGAACCAGGACCCCCCTGTTTTTCACCCCGGAGCAAGAATACAACTGGCAGACCTGCACCCACACCTCGGATCCCTATCAGATTCCAACAAGGAAGAACTACAGGAGAAGAAGGACTGCCCTGCTGGACCCCTGACCTACACCTGGACACTGCACTCTGGAGGACTGCACCAGCTGCACCCTTGGGCTTCACCACTAAAAGGACTTTACCTGTCTTCTACTGCTTCAAGAAGGGACTCCCTGTTTGCTACAGGTACAAAGGAGCTGCCCAGAGTCCCCTGCATCAAGTCCTGCAAGCAGAGCCCAGCTGACCAGCGTCCAGGGGCCATTTGATGATTCTGACCAGGTGCATTCTGGTTATTGTAGTCCCAAATCCCAAGGAGCAACTCAGAGCTTCTGGAACCTTGGATCAAGTTGTGGACACGTCAAGGACACAAAAAGGACCTCTGGAAGAAGATCCAGAAGTTTGCAGACGTTTGGAGCAACTCCATAATTTGAAGAGGTGCATTGTGGGAGTTGTAGTCCCAGACCCCAAGAGGCACACCAGAGCCTCAGAACCCTTGTCTGGTGCTGTGGACCACTTTCCTGAATCAAACACTTCTGAAAGTAAGTGTGACAGTGTTACCTTGAGGGTGGCCTGAACTCTGGACTTTGTTCCTTTCCAGTGTGACCTTTTTTAACCCTTTGAGCGCTAGTTGCTTGTATGCGCTAGAAAACATTAATTCTTTAACAATTCATATCTCCGGTTCCCCTTATCCGATTTTATTCATTTCTGTGTCATTTTAAAGATAAAAATATAATCTATTGTTATAAATTGGTTTTGGATTTTTAAACTGTTTCCTGTCTTTTATGTAATTACTGTTTAGTGATATTTGAATGCTTTACACTCTGTCTCCTAAGTTAAGCCTTGTCGCTCGTTGCCAAGCTACCAAGGGTTGAGCTGGGTTTAATTTACTGAGACCTAACTGGACCTAAGTGGAGGTCAGTGGCCTATTGCTAAGTGTAGGTACTTACCCATAACCCATTTTCCAACACGGGCACAGGTTTTAGTTACCTTAGGGCACACGTTAAAGTTACTTGAGGTAACTAACTAAACTGGTGAATTTCGATGGTTTTGTATGTTTAAAAAGCGAGCCTTACTATAACATTCCTGTAAACTTTGTTTTTTTTAAAGTGAATATATATATGTATATATCTTAGAAAATTCACTAAAAAAACAAAGGTTAGAGGGAGTTTATAGTTAGGTTCAGATTTTACACGCACAAAACCAAAGAAATTCAACAGTTATAGTTATACTTATCTCAAGACACTAACTTGTGCTATAAGATAACTGTAACTTGTGTCCCCGCCATGCACAGTTTTCTCATCATTTTTATTACATATGTTGGAGTTATGTTCTAAATGATGTTATAGAAGATGTCATTACTGATCTAATATGTGGGGTAAGTAGCAGTGCATGACGAGGGCGTGAGTAATAGTTACCTTAGAGTATGTATGCAAGGCCTTCAGTCATGCGTGGCAGGGGTTGGCCTGCCTGGCCCCCCTTCCTCGGCTGAATTTGGCCCTGGGGACCCCATGGTCCAGCCAATCAAAAATTGAAAAAGAGGGGGCCACGCAGCACCCTCCATGGGCTGGTTTTGGACCCAAGGCCCCATCACCTGTGGCCTGGCAATTATTGGAAAGAGAGGGGGGCTTCATCGCCCCTTTTCCTGGACTGATTTTGGCCCCGGGGACCTCATCCCTCATGGCTCGGCCAATTCATGAAAGGGACTGCATGGGGAGCCTTGCATTCCCCCTAGGTCCCATTGCTCCAGCATGCAGTAAGCAGCAAGAAATCTGTTTCATTGTTCATTTGCTTTCCTGCTTAATTGACAGAGGGCAGGAAAACAGATGAAAAGTGTGCTCCCAGCGGGTGGGAGCAGTTCTCCTGCTGCCGTCCGCAGGGAGTGGACTTACAGTTTGCTCTCGCTTGGTGGGAACTGTCATAACTGCCACCAAGTGACAGCAAACTACCATGTCCTGAGGGTGGACACCTCAGTACATAGGGACGTAGTCCCCAGGTCCATTAATGACTTATTTCTGTTTGTTTGGCCAGACCCGAGAAGGTGGTAGCACCCAGGGCCGAAAATGGCCCAGGACTGGGGCTGCACAGTTATAATTTGGCCATGCCCCAGGGAGGTGGTGGTCCCCACGGGCCAAATAAGGCCTTCCTGGCTGAAGTGTTGTCAGCCAATCAGATCTCAGCTGAGATCTGTCAGATCCACGGAGGGTCAGTGTCCCTTGATATACAAAGTTATTTTTCCTTTAATTTCTCCAAAACTACGGAACAAATGTATACCCAATTCCAAAAAGCATGCGTTCTGGACCAAGACTGAGCTTTCTGGGAAACTTGGTGTAATTCCATCTAGCAGTTTGGGCTGTAGTCATGTCTACAAATCCCTATGGGAAATTGCATGGGGCAAAAGTTCTTTGGGACCCCCCTTTTTCTTGGCCCCACTTGACAAAGCACCCCAAAACTTTTAAGACAGCAGCTGAAGTGAGTGGCATACTAGTTTTGAAAAATTTGTGAGGATTTGTCAAACGGAATCAAAGTTATTGGCAAAACAAGGAAAATGCTCTTCCTATGGAAACTAGGTCCTAACTTTACCTGTTGGGGACCGCCAGTAGGATATATGTTAGTAATGGGGTCTCTAGTTGGCAGTCAGTTTACACCCTGTCCAAGTAAGAACCCTCACTCTAGTCAGGGTAAGGGAGATACACAGCTCAGATAACCGCTGCTCACCCCCTTGGTAGCTTGGTTAAAGCAGTCAGGCTTATATCAGAGGCAATGTGTAAAGTATTTGTACACACACAGTAACACAGTGAAAACACCACAAAAGGACTGCACACCAGTTTAGAAAAATAGCCAGTATTCATCTAACTCAAACACGACCAAAACAACAAAAATCCAAAATACACAAGTAGAGAGATGAATTTCAAAAGATTAAATCCCAATAAAAACAATTAGAAACACAATAGCTCCCACTGGCGCTATCACAACGTCATTGATGGAGTCATTCCCAACAGTCTGACGCCACTTGCAGGAAGGGCGGTGCCAGTCATGGTGTCACAGGGACCCCCAGGTACAGTACCGTTGGTAACAAGGAAAACAAGCCGTGCACAGAGTTGGGTAGGTGAGGCGTCGCTGGATCTGGTGCAGCGTCAGCTCCTTACTGCAGAACAGGGGAGGTGATATGGTGTCAGGGCAAAACATTGGTTCCTTATGATCCGGCAGGGTTGATTAATCCGGCGGATCAAGGCGCGGTGGGGCGACCTCTTGGGGTCGCTGTCACGCCACGGGGATACAGATGATGTGGCAGTGTGCTTGGATTTTCTTCGTTTCAAGCCAGCTTTCACTCCAAGGGCCCAGCACAGGAACTGGATTGGTACAACTTGGCAAGTCAGGGTCCTCAGCCGTGGTAGCCAGGTGCTGGCAGGTGAAGTCTTTGACGTCCCTTAACTGGAGGCAAGCTCAATCCAAGCTCTTGGAGAATCTTCAGAAGCAGGATACACAGCAAAGTCCAGTCTTTTCACTCCCAGAGCAGAAGTGGGAGTGGCAGGCCAGAATAGCAAAGCGACAGGCAGAGTGTCAGGTCCTCCTTAAGCATCCAGCTCTTCTCCCTGACAGAGGTACCTCCTGATCCAGAAGTGTTCTAAAGTTGTGGGGTCAGCAGTCCACTACTTATACTCATTTCTGCCTTTGAAGTAGGCACACTTCAAAGGAAAGACTTTGTAATGCACAAGATTCTGCCTCTTCCTTGCCCTGCCCCAGGCACACACCAGGGGGTTAGAGACTGTATTATGAGAGGACAGGCACAGCCCTTTCAAGTGCAGGTGTCAGCTCCTCCCACCCACTGTAGCCCAGGAAGACTCATCAGGAAATGAAGGACACACCACAGCTCCCTTTGTGTCACTGTCTAGAGGGAATTCACAAACAGTCCAACTGTCAGTCTGACCCAGACATGTGTTCAGTAGCCAGGCAGAAGCACAGAATGGTTAAGCAAGAAAATGCCCACTTTCTAAAAGTGGCATTTTCAAACTTAAAATCTAAAAACCAACTGCACTAAAAGATGTATTTTTAAATTGTGAGCTCAGAGACTCCAAACTCAATATCTCCATCTGCACCTAATGGGAAACTGCACTTGAAAGAGATTTCTAAGCAATCCCCATGTTAACCTGTAGGAGAGATAGGCCTTGCAATAGTGAAAAACAAATTTGCCAGTATTTCACTATCAGGACATGTAAAACACCCCAGTACATGTCCTACCTTTAAAATACACTGCACCCTTTACATGGGGCTGCCATTGGCCTACCTAAAGGATGACTAAAATGTAGTAAAAGGGAAGGTTTGGGCCTAGCAAGTGGGTACATATGCCAGGTCGAATTGGCAGTGCAAAACTGCACACACAGACACTGGAGTAGCAGGTCTGAGGTGTGTGTACAGGGCTACTCCAGGGTGACACAATCAGTGCTGAAGGCCCAGTAATAGCATTTCATTTACAGGCCCTGGGCACCTCCAGTACACTTTACCAGGAACTTAAACAGTAAACCAAGGGGCATATTTATACTCCGTTTGCGCAGAATGTGCGTCAAAAATTTGAACGCACAATCGGCGCAAACAATGCACCATATTTAAACTTTGACGCACGAGCCCGCGATCGCCAAAATCCCGCCGTGTGCATAATTTTATGGATGTGGGAAACTGCCTTGCGTTAATGACATGCAAGGTAGGCGTTCCCGTCCAAAAAATTACTCAAACGCCTGTGCGCCTTACTTTTGCTACAGGGCAAAAATGACGCACGGTCGGGATTCGGAGTCGGAAAATGTCGCACAACCCGATTTGCGTCAAGAAATAATGCCTGGGTCAGGGCAGGCATTAAAATGGGGCAATCACACCACTACTTAAGGATAACAGACTGAAGCAACAGCAGAGCTCCAAAAGGAAGACATGGAGGTGCTATTCATCCAGCATGCATGCAGACAGGACCAACAACAGCAGCTTCAACAACATCAGCAGGGACCCCAAAGGCAACGCAGAACGCAGGAGAAGACCAAGACGTCATCCAGAGGTACAGACTCAACTGGCAAGCCATTCAGCAGCTGCTGCTCAACATAGAGCCACAGTTGTCACCCAGCTTGCAGACATCCCATACCATTCCACCAGAAACCAAGCTGCTAGCTGTACGACACATGTTGGCAAGTGGCTCCTTTCAAACCACTGGCGCCCTGGTTGCTGGGATCTCACAGCCATCATTCTCCGCCTTCCTACCCAAGGTACTGGATGCCATTGTCTCACTCACACCCCGCCACATCAGCTTCCCCAACACACAGCTGAAGCAGCAGGAGACAAAACAGGGGTTTTACCTAATTAATGGCTTCCCACACGTCCTTGGTGCCATTGACTGCACACATGTACGCATTGTGCCACCTGCAGCAACTGATCATCTATACCGCAACAGGAAGCACACACACTCCATTAATGTGCAGGTCATTGTCGATCACCGGGGTTTGATCACCAACATCGTGGCAAAGTATCCTGGGAGTGTACATGATTCATTCATCTTCTGTCACTGCACCATCAATCAACACTTCCAGGATGGACGATATGGAAATGCACTACTTGTTGGTATGTATAGAAACCCAGTTATATACACACTGCACAGCAACCCTCTAGGACAAACAACACATACACCACAACATAGACACGTGGACAGGAAGACAATGAGGTTGTGACACCGCTAGGCATGTTTGATATCCTCACCCAATGGGAGACACACCTAGGGACAAATGACAGTTCCAAACAACAACTGATGCCACTCCACAGACACAAGGGAAAATTTTAAAACAACACAATGACAAAGATATGGCCCCAACTGGCAGTACATTTGGGAACTTAATCTTTCAATATCACATCAATAACACTCAATCCAACACCCTTCAAAACAATACGTACTGTGTAAAGGGTGTGTAATGTGTTTAGCCGCAGGTCAAACACCATGACACACATAGCATGATGATGACTACAATGAAGGTCATGTGCACTCATTTAGGCTGTACCAATATCTCACATCACTCCTGCTCTTACATTGCTCACTACCAAGAAGCAAGTGGACTGTGCGAAGAACACATATTGATGGGACAATATTGAAAGTGCACATTCCTACACATACGCATTGAGACAAATTAACACACACACAACAGATGTACTGGCATACGGACCATCTGAAACTCAAAATGATTTCCTCACAACCAAGTTAGCCAGCTGAACTAGAACATGTTCAGTAGTATAGGTACACATTACAACCTGAGTCGACTTGGCAAGGGCAGAGAAATAGGTCTGCAGTGAACTTGTCACACATGTGAAAATAGTACATAGTCAATTGTTAACACATCAGTGCTCACAACGTTCGGAGATGTTTTGCACATTGTCACCTTGCAAAATCTAAGGGTCTCACTGATGGTTAAATAATTCTATGGCATATGTGAAATTCGATGGGATGTCGAGGATATATAGATGCAACAGTGTTACCACTACTGTCGAATTGAATCTGTGTATGGAAGTATCATCTCACCCCCAGTTAAGACACAGGGACACCTATTTCACAAGTCACAATGCAAGGGAGTACACACTGTACTGCAACTCTACAAACATACTGCTGACATCCGTTCAACAGCCAAACACCCATTCAGATAAGGAAACAACCCAATGCTGATGCTACATCCTAGAAGCCTAGGATTCCACAGAATAACACAAACCCAGACGAGTCACAGACAACACAAGAGAACAACTGCCATGCATGGTGATAATCATGGTGCAAGCAACATCAACATTTTCTCACTCATTTTGCCTTTCAGCTGATCAGGGGTATGGGATCCAGCCACGGATCATGACCCCATTTGCAAACCCAAGCACTGCAGCATAGCGTGCCTATAATGAGGCACATAGGAGGACACGCACCATAGTTGAGAGAACCTTTGTCATCCTGAAGTCAAGATTCAGGTGCCTCGACATCACCGGAGGCAGATGCCTATACTCACCTGAAATGGTCTGCAAGATCATTTTGACCTGTGCCATCCTGCACAACATATGTGTACGAAGGAACATTCCCCTATATGAACCAGACCCACAAATGCCTGAAGAGGAGGAAGAGGAGGATGCTGTCCATCAACATGAGGGGGACCATCCAAACATAGCTGCTGGATTGCGTCGGAGACAACACATTGTACAAAACTTCTTTTAACTCTACTCACCCATTACCACTGTCTTAGAATAAACACCTATACTAATCACTAGATCATGTTCTGGATAATCATTTTTGCATAATATTATCTCTAACTATCAGAATCATAGTGTAGCCTCATGGAGCATTGCTGAAATACAGACTAGGACACAGAACATTCCCAAACTACTTTGATGCGTATGAATGTACAGCCACATTCACTCACACTGTAAATGACATATATCCTGTACATTTCACATTTGAAGGGCAATAGTAGAGGACCACATCTATTTCACACATACATGTTGGCAACATGGTTCATCGCAGCATATGGCACACAACTAAGACACCATCCGCCAATAAGGGAAAAAAATGCCTCATGCATGAGGCAGTGGATGTTCTATTGCATTGGTAACAGGAATGTATGACAGACCCTTGACAGCAGTAAATCCTTACATCACCTATCTTTGCAAGGTCTATGTGTGACTAGATTTCAATATAAGCAACAAATTCATAGCACAAGCCCCAGGTATGACTAGCATTGCTCACATGACATCCCCTGTACATGGCAGCCCATGTCCTAAGTCCAGACACACCCATGTTCCCGGTCTCACTCCACCCGTCTTCAGAGGTCCCTGGAATGGTAATATGTGTACCCAGATATTCCCTCCTCTACACACTCCCAGACTCACAATGTAAATCCTGTGTGCTTCCCCCTTTAGTATGGTATGCCATAGTCATTGTACTTCTGTCTGCATGGACGTCACGTTAAATAATGCACTAGCTTGTAGTTTCTAAGACCTGTTATCACCTGTACAGTGATTCCCATGTGAAAGGTACTGTTGGCCTTTTGAACTTGAATCTCACATACAGGACTTGTGAGAGACTGATGCTGCACACACCTGTGAGCACCTCCATGGAGACCAGCCATTTGAACATGCACTGCCCTTGCAGATGCTTGGAACAGCATAGAAGCTGCCATTTTATCTAGAACACTGTTGTGCCTCGCCATTTAACTCACCTGTGTAACACAGCCCTTGGGTTAATGTGTTACCTTCCAAAACACAGGGCAAACACAGTTTTCCATTTCAACTGTCTTGTTCCTCCTTTGACCAGTCTCAGTCTGACCACTGTGTATTTACCTTGTGAAATGTCTGGATCCTGATTGACCCTGCAGCCTGTTAGCCTGACTGGCTCCTGTCTTTGTGTTACCCTAAAGTTTCCTTGTGGCTACATTTGTATCATAGTTGCTTTCCCAACCCTCATATTCCTCCTGGGGTATTGTGTCAGGTGGGTCTACAATGCATACTCAAATACATTGTATAGCATAATCAGTTTATTTATCGTACCATGGGTGGGAACCTGTCTCCAAATACCCGGATCATGGCCTATCCCTTGTCTGGGTCTCATGTATGCATGAGTGACAAATTGTGACAGTGTACCATGGCTGTGTGCAGGGATTGGGTATGGTGCCTCCAGCAGAACCAACAACGTCATATAATGTGCATGAAATGTCTACACATGTTAGGACCCTGACAGTCCACACGCTGATTCACATTGCTCCCAACATATTGATGGGGCGTGCGTGGTGAATAGCTGTGAGATTATTCAGCACAGAGGCAGTGATGTTCCCAGATGCAGTGGGAATTTTAGAGGCCAACCTGTGTACAAATGTTGTGATGACACCTGCTGGTACAAGAATCCTGAGATATTAACTTTCTCAGCACACCAAGTTTGCCCTGTTGACAGTCTCATAACACATCTGCAGTGACAGGGTTGGACCATCCCCATGTGTGTTCTCAAATCCTCATTGGCTTTACTTCTATTGATCTGTGAAGGATACTTTGTAGATACAGGAAATGGCGCCACAGACTCATGACTAGACCTGCACATAACTGTGACAACATAGACCCCAATAATTATACAGGCTAAACATTGGCCCACACACATGAACCAGACACCTCTGTGCATTTGACCACTGGAAATATGTGAACACGTGCAGCTTGGTCTGCTGGTCCTCCACTGCCACAGGAGAGACGTGACACAGTTATATGACCACACCTGTGGCAAAACATTACAAATGTGGTTTATCTTTGGGTCTCCATGTCACAAACACGGTACCCACATTGTATGTACCCGTGCCTGACTCATGGTGGGTTAACAAACAAGTGCCTAGGAAGTAGTATCCAACATTCCAGGACATGTGATGGCCAAGTTTTGGACCATTGACATGAACAACCGTCTGCTATCTACCCAGTGCATGCTTTGTCATTTGTGGTGTTTATGTCACAAAAAAACTAGAATGTGCACACAGCAGTTGTTGCTCCATGTATGACTAACACATATCCTCTCTCATTTCCACATTGACTTGCATCTGAGGGTTGGCCACATTGACTCCACATGCATACAGGCATATTTGCTAAAATGCATCTTGTGATGGTCACACAGTGAGTCAACAACAATAGTAGTAGCCAAATCACACACATTGACCCATAGGCATTGAGTTATTGTACTTATGTGCGTCACCTTGCTATCCTCTCTTGACGCCAAACATGTCCAAATTGGGTAATACATATTTGTAGCCCAAGCGTTTGGCCATCTATTGCGTCAGTGAAGAGTGAAAATCCTGTACACCAAGTAGCGGATCATGGTCCGTAGTAGCATGAACTGTCACATGTGCCCATACACCGTAATGCCCAAAGTGGGTGCGATCAGCCTATCTCTGTATTGTCACAACTGTCATGTACCATTAAAATGGAAAAATGACCCAAACCCAGTTAATGTCAGAAATTTTGACAAATACGCATAAAAAAATGATGCACATGCGTCTAAAAATGACGCTTATGCTTCGAAATATGACGCAGAATGCCCTGAAACATCCATTGTCCCTGAGCGGTTATTCCCACACTGTACCCCCGAAAATTGGTTAAGTATGGAACATTTTGAACATTATAGATGCGGGGTTAATTCTACTCATATGCGTCAAAAAAAGACACACATGTGTCTAAAAATGACGCATATGCGTTGAAAAATGACGCACAATGCCCTGAAACATCCATTGGCCCAGAGTGGTAATTCCCACGGGGTTAATTCTACTCATGTGCGTCAAAAAATGACGTGCAGAATGTAAGCGTCATTATATTTTGACGCATAACAATAAAAACGCACCGCATTTGAGGCAGGAAGTGATGTAATAGGATATCCTGTTTACAGGATTGGTACAGTGGGTGTACTTTCACTTTCACTTTGCAGTCTGTGATATTTCCTGACTGTGTGGCTGTATCTAGAATTGTCTCTCTGTGCATTTTGTGATTTTGTCTCCAGTGTGGTCTTTAAATTGTCTTTTTGTGTTTCATAACTGTCTGTGGTATCCTGTCTGAGTGTTTTTGTGGTCACTTGTGTTGTCAACATTTGTCTTTGTTGTGATGGGAGTCTGTTGTGGTTAGTGGTAGTTTGGGCTGTGTTTGTAGATTTTTTGCATTTTTTCTGTCCTACTTTCTCTCTATTCTCCTTTGTTCCCCTTTATCCCCTCTTTATTTTTCTGAGGTAATGTTGGGTAGGCCACGTCTTGGCAGGATGGGAGAGGGTGGGTTCATTTGGCTGGTGTGCCACTTCTTACCCCTGATGATTGAGGAAGGTGGTCGCGTGATCCAAGGTTATCACACAGAGGCACGGCGGCTCCAGTGGGCAAAGGTGTTGTACCATCTGCAGAGGATATACAACACACCACGAAATGGCCACCAGCTGAAGCACCGCTGGGCTGACCTTGTATCCAGGGAGCAAGATCTGCTGGACCACCTGTGGATTGTGATTGGTGGCCCTGTTGGTGAGTACAAATCAGGGTAATGTGCACGTTTAAATGCTCTGTAGTGACAGTAGCTGATTTTTTCATAACCTGCCGGCAATGTTTTTGAACATGTGGAATGCTAGTGAAACATACAGAGCCATATTTCTACTTTGTAAGCAACGCAATTGCGACCTGTTTTGAAGCAAGAGCGGTGCAAACTTACAAAATACAGTTGTATTTTGTAAGTTTGCACCGCCTTTGTGTCAAACAGCAACACAAATGTGGTGCAAAATATGTTTAGATATGGGCCACAGTTGCCTGTGAGGTGTACAGATTTCCGACACATTACCGTCATTTGTTGAACCAACAGCTAGACTAACTTTATGAACACAACAGGAGCCTGAAAATTAGTGCAGGCTTCACGTCAATTGATGATGGCAATGTGGCGCAAACATATGTTTCATGTGTGGTCGGTGAGTGTGTCAGGAAACAGACAATGGAAATCCCCAAAATGTTCAGAAATATTGTGTATTAAGTTTGTAGTGCCACATTTCAATTAGGGATGGCTGGCAAAAGGTATGCACATTGGTTCATATCTCTATGGTTGGTGCAACTCACCATAGCTGTGGCACATCAAATGAAGAAAATGATACAAATTTAAGGCTAACAACTGTCTCTGGCCCTCTGTACATTGTACCTGTGTGTCTAAAATTGGTCTTAGTCACAATGTCTGGGTGACTGGTATTGTAGCCCTCACGAAAAGTGGCTTTGGATGTCTCTCATGGATACATATGATGAGAGGAATACACTCCATGATTTTGTCTGCTCACTAATGAAGGAGCATGTTTGCCACCACATGATAGTTAGGGCAACTGCATGTTTGCAGATATGTGTGTATCACTCACAGGAGTCCCCGGGTCTGTACATGTTTGTATCATCATGTCTGAGAGGCTTTACTTTCTGAGTTCATATTACACATAGTATTTGTATTTTGAATTGTTATACAGTGCACAGACATTGAGCACATTTCTCCCTTCCATGCCTTACAGGTGGACCGGCACCCTACACTATTAGAGAGGTGGATCAATTTGCGGACCCAGACATCTCCAGTAAGTGATGATATTTCTGTCATATGTTGTGTTTGCTGATGATGTGTG
The DNA here is from genome assembly GCF_031143425.1 of Pleurodeles waltl. Taxonomy (NCBI): domain Eukaryota; kingdom Metazoa; phylum Chordata; class Amphibia; order Caudata; family Salamandridae; genus Pleurodeles; species Pleurodeles waltl. The sequence goes on along the minus strand of NC_090437.1, from coordinate 681,706,923 downwards.
ATTGGCTCCTGTGTGTTGGACACATAGCAAGGTGTGATGCGCTGGTCAATCATTTGTTTTGTTCCATGAGTGGAATATCATTTTATCACCATTTTTGAGTTGGCCAATCCTTATCGTATTATCATATTTTGGGATTCTAGGTAAGTCCTGTAAGCACAGCAGTGTGAATAGGGATGAGTCATGTGGATAAAACTTGAATCTGAAAAAGTAGCAGTAGACCATATTAGTGAATTAGTCAGCCAGTCAGACCCTGATTCTCCCAGAATAGGGATGCCAAAGTCTTACCCACAGACTTCAGCTTCCCTATTCACTAATGGACATGTTTGACTGTATGATAAACTTCCTAGCAGCATGTAGCTCCACATGTAATGCTTCGAGTATGAGGCACTTGAGTACAATGGCCTAGGTGTGCATGTAGCTCATGGCCAGAGGTGTGCTTGCATCTATCTGTTTGTTGAAAGTCATGGCTTACTGGTAGTAAATGATGTGGACAAAGGTCTGCATTTCCAAAGATAAGTGTTGATGGAATTGTCCAAGGTTTGGGTGTATCCTAGTTGGAGTTCCTCCTTACCTGTGATGTGCTGGCCAAACCCATGTACAGCTTTCCATAGCTTCCTGGGTGTCCTTGTTGTTAGAAATTATTAGTTGATTGTCCACCCCCCCCAGACACAGGCGTAGGGTTGTGAATAGTGTACCTAGGACTGATGATCCAAGTTTGGTACACAGACATGTAAATCAGTAAATCACTTGTCCAAACCTAGGATACCAACTCATGATTAGCACATGCTTTCTATACTGGCAAGTCCATTTACAACTCTCACAACTTGTGACCCTAGACTGCCATCCAGTACATAGAAATTTGTTGGCCAGGCAGTGGTGAAGGATATGCAGCATGATTTTTACCTGACAACTGGCAGAACTATGATGCCAAAATCATTCCAGTTGTTACCCATCTTGTAGGGTTTGAATGTGGTATTTGATGATAGGACATTTGTAGGCTGGCTTGCCATGTACTTCCTCAGGGACGATCAGTGATCTGTATGATGATATGGTCTGTTACAGATACATTAGATGTAATGTCTGATTTACTTCTTGAGCCATTTCACACAATGCAGTACCTAATGTTTGGTTTTCTATTTGTCTTAACAGCTGCAAATATGACTCCCATCCAGATTCAGGAGTTTCAACGCCGGGCAATGCGATACCGCCACATTCTTGATGTTGAGTCTGGGCACCGCAACATGGCAAGAAGATATCGCCATGAAAGAGCCTCCGGAGCGTGGAGGGCATTTGCACAAGGGGGCCCTTCTGTGTCTACCACAGTCACCACCACTACCACCCAGGTGGCACCAACAGCAGCTGGGACCTTTGCGGGACCATCAACTGCAACAGCTCCAGGAGCAGTCACAGCACCACCTGCCCTGCGGCCTACAGACATTGCACCGACAAGGGCCCATACTTCCTCAGCTGGCACCCAGACCACCCCTACTGCAGCCATAGACCCTGCAGCTTTTGCAGAGATGCAAAGGAACTTGGACCGTGTCCTACTAAAGATGACCAGACTGCAGCAGGAGGTGGCACAGGTCAACAGGCGAGTGCGTGCCATTAAAAAGACCCTGAGGAGGGCCAACCTGTAGGCATCTACGTGGACTTGATTCCCTCCCCTCCCTCCTCTTTCCTGGTTCTTAAACTTTGTGAGTTTAGGGGGCTTAGTGTTAGGTCAGTATAGGCTGTTAGTTTAGTTAGTAGTAGTGGGTGGGGGTTTCAGAATATTTCTACAGTTTTTTATTATGTGTGCTTGGCAATGTTGGGGTTTTGGTGTTAAAAAAAAAATTACAAAAGAAAATTTACAAAAAAATCTATATTTGTTAGTATGTGTTTAGGTTAGTATCTGTTGTCCTCCATGTGTCCCGTCTTGTAAGGGGGGTGGAGGGTTGATGTTTAGATTGTTTCGTTAAATGTGATAAGTAAGTTTAGCTTAGGTTAGTTAGGGACAGTTGTGGGTAATGTGTAGTTAGAGTAGATTAGGTTAGGTAAGGTGTTTCCCCTAGTTTTAACTTCTGTTTTTACTGTTTAATAAATATCTAGGTAACCCTTTACAGTATGTGTCAAATGCTTGTAGATCAGGGCCTTGCCATGAGTGAACAGTGTCTCTTTGGTATTAGCTTTTGTGTCCCATGCTGCAACCATATCCCAACTGAGCTGTTACATTGGCTGCTAGCCCAAAGCTACTTAGCTAAGATTCAGCCATTCATTGCACCCACCACTAACGGTTACTATGGATCCCAAAGTGTGGTTATTTTGTGATGTATGTTTTCAATGTCACATACTGTGCTACCAGATTTGGTATTGGGGACACTGTTTTAAGTCTGCCTGCAGCCTGATGTCCAAGCAAATCCTTATAAGGTGAGTGGTAGTATGCTCTCTGGTAGTATAGTGTACATAACTCACACATATCATTTGTTACAATGATCAGCATGGTTACTTATTTGTATGGAAACTCATACACATCCCTTTGTGCAGTTTGGTGTGTGTTAGGTTAAATGTGGGGCAAATGTCAAATACGAAAGTTTTCACTTTCAGCAACAATTGAAGGCAGTATTTTCTGGCTTAGACATCCCTTGAGGAAGTGTTATTCTGTCCAACACAGCATTATACTGTATATTTTCTATTTTCCTCAGAATTAACCCTCAGGAAGGGCAGATGATGGTACAATCCAGGCCACTGTGCATAGTTATCAGCCCATATTATTTCAAGGCAGTTGTATTGACAATCTATAATCATTGACAGGAGGCAAACATCACTGATCTACCACACAGTTGATGTGTCACATTACACAGAGACAAAGTGGTTGTGTAAGTGCTATTTATTTTAAATGTGCTGTAGTGCTATATGTACATTGTCCATGATTGTGAGTCCATTATTGTGACATCTTCCATTGTGATCCTACACAAGTGCAAAAGGACATGTCATTGGACATGCTGGGGTGAAGTGTCAGACAGTGCAGAGGGACAGGATTTGCCAATGAGTTAGTGAGAGACAATCACAGGGCAGGCTGATAAGACAAACAGTGGGTTGCAGAACAGTGCTTGAGTACAGTTGTTGCAAGACTGGCATGTTACAAAGCACAGGACCTTGATAATAAGTGGCCATGTGGCAGGGACTAGTGCTACCAGGTACTCTTACGTGTGAAGGTGATCTGTTCCACGTCTTCATCTTCTGATGTGTGTGTAGTCTCCTCTGCCATTGGTGGTGGTGGTTGTGAAGGGGCAACAAACACCTCAGTGTTTGAAGACGTGGAGTCAGACATCCCTGTAGCTGCTAACTGTGGGGCTATTAAGGGCAGTACTGCAGCAAGGAGGATCTGCTGGTTCTTAAGAATAGCAGCCAGATCACAGTGGTAGGCAGCCAGGTCGGCCCTGAGGGGTTCAATATTGCATTCATGCATGCGTTGACAGGATTGCTGTTGTAGGTGTTGGGTCAACTGTATTACGGCTGTGCTGATTTCCTTCAACCTTTTTTATACTTCCTGAAAGATAGTTGTTCACTCTTGCATTGCTGCTGCCTGTTCTTCAGTTGACATCATGCACGAACGCACCCCCTCTAGGCTGGCTGCCATATTTTCCATCCCCACCCGCACCCCCTTGGCCAGCTCCTGCTGTACTCCAACTACAGTTCGCTCAAAGCTGGTGCCAGTGTTGTCAGGGTCCTCAGCTGTGTTGGAGCAGGCAGGTCGTACAATTGGTGTTGTGAGTGGGTCCTCTGTGATGGCTGCTAGTTCTGTGCTCCTCCTTGTGACTGAAGGTGGGGTCTGGAGGGTTCCAAGGACCTCTTGGCGGGTCTGCTGGCTGATGTTTGTCAGCTCGTCATCCATGTCATCAGGGTAGTCCAGGACAGGCATATCCTCAGGAGATCCATCGTCCTCTGGAATGAAATACGGTACAATTAGTGTGTCTGTGTTGTGGGCTTTGTAATGTGACATGCCTGCCTTCCGATTATTTTCACATTGTGATCTTGGTTCCTGTCTTTCAGATTGGCATTCTCCCAGGCCTATGCCCCACCTGCATGTCACATGTATTGTGGTCAGTTTGTGGACTTGTCAGCATCATATCCTTGGTGTTGGTTCTGGCCAAATTGTGAATTGCCACCTTCTTGTCCTACTCAACCCTCCGTCTACTTCCATTGTCATGGTGAGGCCTTTCACTGGCTGTGGGTGCTCTGATGGCACTAGCACCACACTTAACAATCTGGACCTGCCCCAGTCTCTGATCTTTCACATCCACCTATGTGTAGTTGAGATGTAGCATATACTATGTATAGCATTGTTATGGCACGATATGGATGTCAGCATTGGTAATGTGTACTGCTGATGTTGGGGAATGTGTGGTACATTGGATTGCACTGATAGTCGTATCAGTGTCCTATTTCCTCCTCTGACTGGGCAGGTGTATTTCTGTGACCAGTTACATGTGTCCTCCCCCTCAATGCTGTTGTCTGAGCAGTATGACATTTGGGATGTTGCATGGTGTCATTGGAGCTATAGTGACCCAGGCACAGGGTGGACCCTGACTTATGCAGCGTTGGTATGAAATTAGTGCTGTGTACCTCCTAATGTTAATGACAATGGGTGAAGTTTGTGGCAGCTTTTGGCAATCACATTTGACAGGATTGGAACATTTGTCTTGATTTCAGGGGATTGATAACGTTGTCATTCTGAACCCTCTAATTTGGATGTTTTAGAACCATGGGGACGTTACAGCCATTAGCTACTTGACCTGCACACACAGCAGAGGTGGTAGTGGCAACTGTTGTCAATGTTACATTCCACTTGCAGGTATGGCCAGAGCTTGTTAATTAGGCCCTAGTTAATGTAGGGAGTATACTGGCTGACGTGTGACGGGCTGCCAGTTTTACGTTGTACCCTGCCCTCCTGGCCTGGCTTTACCTTTGCAACATCCTTGGCATGGCAGCATACCCCCCATGCAAAGGTTTTTGGTGTTGTGTAGTGGTGTGCCCCAGGTTTCATCAGTACGGGCCATGCCCCCGTGCCGTGCCCCTTTACCCATTCCACTCCCTGAATATCATGACTTACATGCATTGTGTAGTAGGTATGTCCACCCCCCCGGTTGCAGTTAACATTAGTGCATTTTTATTCCTCATGCGACTTACCTTGCATGTGCGTTGTCTCCTGGTAGTCTGCGCTGTCCTGTCCTTGAATCCCTGTGACGATCTCCTCAGGGATGACGGCTGCGACCATCTCCTCCATGTGGTCCAGGGGCTCTTGTGATGCTGGACTCCCACCTCCAGTCTGCAGTGCTGCCTTCCTGTTCCTGGCCATCTTTTCCTTGGTCCTGCGCTTGCAGTCATGCCAGTGTTTCTTGCACTCGCTGACTGTTCTGCGTACTTCTGCCACACTGTTGATCTTGTCAACAATTTGTTGCCATATTTCCTCTCTCCTACTGATTGGCAACTTTGAGGTGACAAACAGTTGATGCTGGTGTTCCGTCACCTCTTTCACCAGAATGTCCTGCTCCTCTGCACTGAAGCAACACTTTCTTTTCTTCTTCTCCCTGTCCTGGGTCTTGTGTGGGTTCTCCTGGCTGGTTCCTGGTCTGTTGTCATCTTCCTGGGGTCTGTCCAAGCATCTGGGATCCATTTTGGCTCTCCTCTGCACAATTTGCTGTGTTTTCGGCGATTTTTGACGCAATTGCGTCAAAAAACGCTGCATATCCGGTTTGCGGTGTCATAAACCGGCTCACAGTCATTTCCGACACGTTAACGTCATTTTCCTTTACAACGTGACGCAGTGGTATGCAAAAAAAAAAATTATGCACACCAGTGGTTTGCGCCGCCGTGCGTCAAAGTATAAATTTGACACCCGCACGGCGCAAAGAAATGGCGTTAGCCTGCGGCAATATTTTTGACGCAAAACTGTGTCGGCGCAGTTTTGCGTCAAAAAGTATAAATATGCCCCCAAATGTGCCAATCATGGATAACCAATCAGAATCATAATTTACACAGAGAGCATATGCACTTTAGCACTGGTTAGCAGTGGTAAAGTGCCTAGAGTCCTAAAGCCAACACAAACAGGGCAGAAGAAATAGGAGGAACGAGGCAAAAAGTTTGGGGATGACCCTGTAAAAAGGTCCAGGACCAACAATATATATATATATATATATATATATATATATTCATTGAAACAAAACAAAGGTTACAGGGACATTTTAGTTAGGAAATAGAATTGAAACAGACATAGAAATTCACTTAAAAAAATGAAGGTTACAGGGACCTTATAGTTAGGCTCACATTTCAAATGTACAAAACCATAGAAATTCAGGTGTTATGTGCCCTAAGGTAACTATAACTCACGCCCCGCCATACACAGTTTTCTCATCAATAATTTTACTGCAAATGTTGCAGTGATATTATCAATGAACCATCAAAACATGAAAGAGAGTGGCGGGAGTCCTGCCGCCCCACACGTACTCCCAAAGCAAAAAATACACATCCATATACCACTGGAAGTGTGGGGTCGGAGAGGAGGGTGCAACTGGATTAGTGCGTCCTCAACTATAATACCGATTAGGTGTAGATAGATTCTAGATGGAGGTGTGCGTGAAAAGTAGCTATGAGGATGGTTGTGTCTCACAATAGGGAGTTCCCTTTACGGACTAGGTGGTCTCACACACATTATAGTGTCATACTTCATCATTTGACCACCTAGCCCAACCCAGGTAAGATAGTACTACCTGGGCGGACTCAACCTTGTTGTTAAAGGAACAGTCGAGGGAGTGCTGAAATAAATCTTACTGTATAAATAACAGGGATCCAGATGAGGTTAGGAATAAAAAATACTGTACTTATCACCAATCTTGGTTGGATATTTTAATAAAGGTGTATGCACCGGTATTTCCCTTTGTAGTGAGTGTGACTACAAGGGATACCTCTTCCGGCATTTCCCAGACCAGAGGCTAGTCACCTTTTACCCTGGGACCTACCCTAGTATGAACAACCTGTTCAGGTTGGCCTTTTACTCTTTTTCCTTACACTTAGTGAGCATGCCTAATAGCGGCCCTATCTAAGGGATCCTAGACCCTGACGAATGCCCCTGACCTTCCAGCACATAGAGAGGGCAGAAACATGTTGGTCCCTATTTTTTAGACTCTACGAGACATTAATACTCAACTGAGTCCCCATTCCATTTTAACCCTACCTGCGTACACCTTTATTAAAATACCCACCAGGATTGGTGATACGTATGGTATTTGTATTCCTAACCTCATCTGGATCCCTGTTATTTATCCAGTAAGATTTATTTCAGCACTCCCTCCACTGTTCCTTTAACAATGAGGTTGAGTCCCCCCAGGTAGTACTATGTTACCTGGGTGGGGCTAGGTGGTCAAATGATGAAGCATGACACTATAATGTGTGTGAGACCACCTAGTCCGTAAAGATAACTCCCTCTTGTGAGACACAACCATCCTCATAGCTACTTTTCACGCACACCTCCATCTAGAATCTATCTACACCTAACCGGTATTATAGTTGAGGACGCACTAATCCAGTTGCACCCTCCTCTCCGACCCCACACTTCCAGTGGTATATATATTTTCAATGAAGTCATAGAAGATGTCTTGAGTGCTACAGTATCTGGGGTAATTAGCAGTGCATGGCAAGGGCGGGAACCCCAGCCGTACATGGCCTTTGGCTATGTGCTGCGGGAATTGTCCACATGGCCACCCCACAGCACTCATGAAGTGCTTCTTTGTATGGTGGAGATCCAATCATATTTCTGTGCATCAAGAACATGTCTCAAAAATTGCTGGGAAACATGCTTGGGGGTTCCTTTAGTAAGCTGTCAATCTTCCTTTGAAAATGGGGGGAAGATATTGCATATCACTAATGTATGTGGGCAGGGCCAAAAGGGTGGGGCTTCTAGGCCATTTTACATACTTGTACTTTATAAAAAGGATAACACGATCTCTGGTCTCAGCACCAGATGACAAGAAGGAACCCACCCTTCACAGTAACTACATGAGATATTGTGCTTGAAAAATGCAATGATTCAGACACATCCATCATGGTTTACAAATAATTTTCACCTTGGAAATGCAGAAAAAAACACACTTGCATAGCCTTGGTTATGCGCACGAAGTTAGGATGATTAGTTCTTTACAGAAGTGGAGCTTCAACTTGGGCACATGCTTTGTTTTTATCTGTACTGCTTCCCACTGAGGTTTAATTTCTGTGAAATTAGCTTTGTGCCAGAATGAATCTGGCCCTGCGTAATTATCTAACATAAACATGTAGGACAAGATTCATTATTATTTTTTAAAAATTTGTTGGGAACCATGGGGGGAGGAGGGGCTCAAGGCCCGCCGACCAGCATTGTTCCCACACACAGGAGCTGCTCAAAATGCAGCTCCTTGTGTGTGGGAGCAATACTTCCATCTCTTTCCCTCCTCGCGTGTCTGTGGGCAGGGAAATAGATTAAATCTCAGCTTCCAGCCAGCAGGAGCATTTTGACAGCTCCCACTTGCTGGAATTGGAGTGTTTCCTTTTGCTTGGTGGGAGCTGTCACAGCTCCCACTAAGCAAAAGCAAATAGCTATCTCCCGAGGGTGGGCACCTCAGGAGATAGACGGAGCCAGCTCTAGGGATGGGGCAGTTTCCAGGGCCATAAATGGCTCCAGGCCACAAAATTTCACTGCACCATTTTTTCCCATCATTTTTAACGTCTGCTCAGAGCAGGCGTTAAAATGATGCACCCATTTTAATCAGTGGGCCTCCCTGTGCTTGGCTGCTCTAGCATCAAAACTTTTGATGCTAGTGCAGTAAAGCGCCACAATAGCATAAAAATGTTTGACACCGTTGTCCTAACCACTGTCATGGTGCGCCATATTGTAAATACAGCACAACCATGGTGTCGTTAGGTGGGTCAGGGGCAACGCAAGAAAAGTGGCACATTTGGACTGATGCACCATTTTCTTGTAAATATGCCCCTAATAATATTAGTAACTTGAAATGTTTTCATTTAACATAAATTACTCCTATTATATAATAGGTTGGTGACCCCTGATCTAAGATTAAACTAATCTTTTAAACTCAGGAAATATTGATAGATAAGCAGAAGCTTCATTGAAAAAAAATTAAGCAGTCACTTTAGGATAGAAGGCTGTGTCAGCTTCCCAGAAGACAGAGCAATTACAGAGTCAGTACATCTTTCTGATCTGTTCAGCAGGCAAACCAAAAGTGGGCCTCTGGCCCTTCATGTATGCCTTCCCTGAAATATTTTCTGAAGATGGTGTTTAATTCTTCATTGAGATGTTCATGGTATGTTGGTATGTTTACATCCGTCCTTCTCACCACCTGTTTCACAGGAGTTTGTTTTTTTGTAAGAAGTGGAAACTGAATCAAAACACCAGGTAAAATACCTTTTTATTTGGACATTCTGAACATTTTAATTTGACCCAGTGCTGAAATATAAAGCCCAACAAATTCTGTTTGAAAATGCTGCATTACCTGTTTTGGATCTTCAGGCCTCCATAACAAAGTGGTCTTTTGATTGCCATTTTTCTCTCAATCTGCCTATTAAAGATTTGACAAGTCACAAATATGTGCTCTACAGCTACTAGACTGTGGTCACTCTTGGCTTAATCTAGATATGTGTATCCATGTAAAACACTGCAGGATCTCTCTACTGAGGGTATGATTTAAGGTTTGGCCGATGACAACTGTGAGACATATCCGGCCACCATATTACAAATTCCATAGGCTATAATGAATTTGTAAAAGGGTGGTTGAGTTATCCATCACGTTTGTGATGGACTATACCATCCACTAAACATTTACTCAGACCCTTAGGCCCATATTTATACTTTTTTAGCGCCACATTTGGGCTGCTTTTTGACGCAAAAGCAGTGCAAACTTACTAAATCCAAAAGTATTCTGTAAGCTTACGCCGCTTTTGCATAAAAAAATGACGCAAATGCGGCGTTAAAAAAGTATAAATATGGGTCTTAGTCTCCTTTTTTTTTTTTTTCTCATAAATCTGTTTATTAACATTTTGACATTTTATCATTACATTACCTCATGCTCTGATAATTGGTTCATTGTAGCATATTATGGCATACATTATTTGTAACACTTGTCGATGATTGATGAGCTAATAACACAATATTGCCATTTGTCTTACAGTAAACTTTACATTTGTTTAAGTATTTATCTCTGTTGCTGTTTTACTTCTGGGTTTGGTCTTGCATAGTTTTTATTTTCTACTGTGCTATGTATTTCTTGCTCTGTTCAATTATTGTGTTTAATGTATTCGTTAGTATGCTTAGCATATGTTAGTCGGCACGTCCTTGACTGCGTTTAGTGTCATGGTATTGTTTCAGTCCCAGATGTTCGACTGAGGTGTTGTTATTGAGGGGTCAGATGTTGTGAAATTTATATAGATTAACATTTGAATATAAAGAGGAAAAGGTAAAAGGAAAAGAAGAGAAAAAAACAACATTAACGTTTGCCGGTGTCTGATATCTGTGTGATTATTTCCCGCATGTCTGTTTCTAAGTCGAGGTGTGGGTCATGTTACATAAGATCGATTTGCAGGTGGAGGGGCTGGGTCAGTTGTCAAGTTTAGTGTGTGAAGTTTTCCCACCTCTCGGTGCTATGGTGTATCTTGCTAATTTTCAACTTTGGCTCTCTTATACAGCGTGTTTTTTCCTCCTACCGATACTCTCTCGTGTTAGTCTGGTTCCACTTCTGCTGAGTGCACTCCCATGTTACGCAGCTGTAGTAACAGCCCCTCCCAGCAAGTGGCAATTGGAAACTGTCGCAACCCCAGGATCTCCTCTCGTCTCAGTGCTGTGCTCTCTGCTCCCGCCCATACCTCAAGTGAGCGCCTCCAGGCCTGTATCGGCGGAGGGTCTGGAGATTTCCATCTGCGGGTTACTAATCGCTTTGCCACGATGAGCCTCATGTCTGTAAACCATGTCTCTGCTCTACGCTGCTTGTTTCTGGGGAATAGTCCCAGGATGCATGCCTCCAATGTGCAGGGTATTCGTTGTGTTATGCATTCATATAATTTGTCAGTCACTTCCCTCCAATAGGGGCCCAAGCTAGGACAGGACCATATCATATGTAACTAGTCCGCTCCAATCTCGTGGCATCGGGGACAGGCCGCGTCTTCACGGGCAAAGTATCTTTTCACGCGGGCTGGTGTAAGGTAGGCTCTGTGTACTATATAGTATTGAATTAGACAAAATCTAGCGTTGCTGAGTACATTGAGGTGACTCGTGGGAGCAGTCTTCCATCGCGGCATCGCGTTTGGACCGCCAGTGTCTGTTTCCCATGCCACACGGAGTGCTTTGTTTTCAGGGGCAGTCTGGGCTCTCAGGGCGTCTGCCAGCCAGCTAACCTGGTGTTGGCCACAACCTACCACCTGCAGGTACTGAACCAGCAGGTAAGTAGGTGGATCCTTTGTAATGTCTCCCCACCTGGACCCCAGGGCCCCCACCATGGAACAGTATAATAGAAATTGGCCAGGCGGTAGTCCCATTTCCTGAAGCCTGGCGAATGGTAATAGTTGGGTTTCCTCGTAGAGGTCACCGAGTGTGTATAAGTCTATCTCGTGCCATGCTCGTAACTCGGAGTCTGACGTGACGGGTGTGCCCGATAGTGCCAAGGCGGGTGCATAGGGGATCGCTGGTCTTGTGAGATGAAGTGATCTGCGAAAGCATTTGTGGGCTACCCTGAGGAACAGTTGCCGCGGGGTATGTGCTTGTGTAAGTGGTTGGAATAGATGTTGTATCTGTTGGAGTGACCATGGTTCTTCCTCCGATGCTGTGTCTGCTAGCTGTGTGTCCGCCAGCCATCTGGATATCCACTGGAGCTGGGTGGCTAGATGATAGTGTTCTAGATTGGGGACCGCAAGTCCTCCCTTATCAGGCGGTCGGTATAGCTTTTTCAGGGCAATCCTGCAACGGCCACCGTTCCAAATTAACTCCCTCAGTCCTGTTTCCAGTGTCCTAAAGTAGCCAGAGGGGATGTAATGCGGGAGATTAGAGAAGAAGTATAAAAGTCGCGGCAGGACAACCATTTTCAGGAGCGCTATGCTGCCCGCTACTGATAGCGGCAGCGTCTTCCAAAATGCCATTTGAGACCTGATCGAGGACACCGCTCTTACAAGGTTGCCCTCGAATATATCTTCCTCGCTGCGATATATTCAGATACCCAGGTATCTAAATGTACATGGTTGCCATGGAATAGGGCTCCCCATTAAGTGAAGTCTCGAGTCTGAGAGTCCCGGATCAAATGGGAAGAGGCACGATTCAGACAAATTAACCTTAAGGCCTGATATTGGTGCAAATTGTTGCAGGAGCGAGCCAGCCATTGGTGGGATCTGCGTGACATTTTTAAAATATAATAAAAGGTCGTCCGCGTACAGTGATACTATGTGCAAATTATCCCCTAGAGGGATTCCCCAGTTACTTCCTTCCTTACGCGTACGTCCTAGATAATCTAAGCTCACCACCACCGGGGCAAAGCTTGCTGTGCAGAGCATTCGATCCAGGCGCACGTGCAGGGATTGCGGGCAGAGTAAAAGGAGTAGACTCTGTTGTTCTTATGTCGTTGTTGCCACACATCCACCAATTGCCATTGTTGGATCCAATCCACCAGACCGTGCGAGGCTGCCATCACTGGCGATGTGGGCAACGGAGGAAAGGAGCGGTCCAAATTCACATCAAGTACGCTATTGAAATCTCCCCAGTAGCCACATAAAGGTACTCCAGTAAGCTAGGTGGCGTGACAGATTGTGTAGGAAGGTGGTCTGGTCTGTGTTTGGGGCGTATATGGAGCCTAATACCATCTAGCGGCCCGCTAGTTTTCCCTTAACTAGTACAAATCTACCCCGAGGGTCTACGACCTGTTCTTCCGCTGCAAAGGGGGTGCCTGCCTTAACCTAAATGAGCGCGCTTCTAGCATACCCTGAATGCCCTGTTGCGAACAACTGCCCTCTCCAGTGCTGGCGCAGTCGGGGAAGCTCGGTGCCTGTCAGGTGTGTCTCTTGTAAGAAAGCTGCTTGGACTGAGTGTCTTTTGAGGTAGGAGTAAATAGCGTATCGTCGTTTGGGGGTGTGTATACCTCTTACATTCCAGGTAATTGTTGTGAATGTAGCCGTATCTTGGGTATTGAATCTTTTTTCAATTTTACCCTACCAACCCCTCTAAGTAACGCCACCCGACTGTCTTCCGTCCCCGGTTAATATTCAATGGTTCAGTAGGTGTCAACCAGCAGGAACAAAACATAACTAATGCCATCAGAGCAGATAGACAACTAGTCACCGCCCAAACACTATGACTCAAACATTAACATGCAATCGCATGTTTATACATTGCGTGCCTCCTCTGTTAGGAGCGTGGGGGTAGGCCAACCTTGTAAGGGGCTAGTTCAATCACAAGGCGTGTTATTCGGCTGTAGCAGATAACTGAGAGAATAGAGGGGGAACACATAGGGGGGGTCTCGTTTTAGTCAATCACTAAGAAGCACAGCGTACGGAACCGGGCACCAGGCCCGCCAGTGTGTACTTAGCTCCATATGTTCTGGTGTTCATGCTTTACTGCCAAGTTCGGTGCTTGTTCCTCTTTTAGGGCACACCCGTGCTGGTGTCTCTGATAGGGTGGTTCCCACTGGGTGCAGTTTCTCTTCATTGTACCGGGATCCTTTTTTTTAAAAAAAAACGTTTGTCTGCGGTGGCCGGCGTGACGAGGGGCCCCACAGAGAGACCCGACTCCGATAGGTGATCTGGTGTAGTCGGACGGTCACTAGGCGTCTGCGAAAGATCCGTGTCCGACCCCGAGTCCGGGGGGGAGGGGATGTACCCATCACTGTGGCAGTGTGAATCGCCTCTCTTCTCTCCTGGATTAGCTGTTCTAGATTTGGGGCACATTTTGTTGGTCCCGTGTGTGTTGTATTCCTTCTGCGATCCTGTCTGGTTCGACTGCGCTTAGCTCGGGGTGTTGGCTCAGTTCCCTCTGGCGTGTCACCAGAAGTCAGTCCCGTCGACTCAAGCTATTGCCAAGCTGCCTCAGGCGTGAGGAAAAAGTGTGTTTTGTTGTCCGCTACCACCGTCATCAGCAGCGGGCAGTTCTGTCTCCCGACAGAGCACGCACGTTAGCCAGCAAGGGGGGGGGAGGGCCCGGGAAACCACCACTCCAGCGTGCGTCTCCAGCCGCGCCGGCCACATCTCCTCACATATGCCCTCTGCCTCTCGGCCCAGTCCCAAGGCCCGACAACTGCAGCCGCGGCCTGGGACGCCGCCGCAGCCCCCCGGAGGTCCGCCCCGGTGAGTTCAGGTCCCAGAGCCTCTACAGCTCCGACCCGGTCCACCGGTGAGCAATGCGCCCCCCGTTCCCTCTCAAAGGTGTCGGTTTGGCCGAGTGCGGCGCGGAGCTCTAGCAGCACGCGTCCGCCATTGTTGGTGCTTGGCCACGCCCCCCCCCTTAGTTTCTTCTTTTATTTAATTCACTCAGCAATTCCACTGCTCCACTCACTGTGATTCTAACATGTTTCTTCTAAATAATGTTCTTTTTTTGTTTAACAGAAGAAAATGTTAAGGTGAAATGTGTATGTGTCAATGCTAAGTGCACATCACATTAGCAACTTATTTAAAATGCAAATATTTGTTTCCCTGTTTGAAAAGCATTATGCAATTCAGATACTTTAATCCTTGAAGAATTATTCTTAATGCTGAGGTGTGCTGTGAGACCACAAAAGCTGAGGCATGCCTGTTCTGTTTTTTGGTGTATGTCTCAAATGGGCTAGAGAACAGCTTTTAAAGTAGTTCAGTGAGAAAAAGGTCTTCAAATATCAAGCCAGAAGTTATCCTCAGTCTTCATAATTATATTGTAACACTACGTTTATGGTACTTTTAAATAAACACACAATAAACAAGTTGTTCAAATTAGTTTATGTTTGTGCCTCTACATTTCTTGTAAGGGACCAAAAACATAATAAACTGTTTCCTCAGATTTGTTTTTCTTCTTCAGGCAGTGATTGTTGATTAATTACTGATAATCTTTGTTACTCCGAGTCATAGTCTTCCTTTTCACAGTGCTCATTCATTGAGCGATCTGCCTCCTTAAGACGGACCCTTTTAGTGCTCCCACAAATTAGGCATATTATCAAAATTTGAATTATTCAAGCTTTCACATTTCTTCCTTTGGTCTCTACTTTTCTCATTTTTTTCAAGTTAATAACATCCAAGCCCTCTTTCTTGTTTGTTCATTAAATGTTCCTAGACACACCCGTCTTGTTTTCTTAATAGCAGTGGCACAAGATGGGAGAGTGAACACATGACTATGAAGAGGAAGGCCCCATCCACCTCATTGAGGAATAGCATGCAGTTTCCACTTCAGTAGAACTATAAACTTTCAGTTACGTACTGCTGGTAGCACGTTTTCCACATGATGCAGAGGGTCCTTCACCTGTATGTAAAAGATGAGGTCTAACAAAGTATGACAATTAGACCACATACCGGCCAAGCAAGCATCCTTTAATGATATTCCTCAAGCATGTGAAGCAACCATTACCCTGGTGGAACTGCCTTGAATATATTTAGGGACCCTAATAGTGTATGCTATATAGAATTCAAGGATTGCCAAACATTGCCATTTATTCAAAGAAGCTACAGATGGCTTTGCCAAAACAAGCATAAAAGGATCAGTTAAACAAAAATAGGATGTTCTTTGCAAATGAATAATTAATGTTCTCTGAAAGTCCACTGTATGCAATTTTGCCTCTGTATCAGAGTTCGGATTCTGGAAAACAACAGATAACATAACTGATGGATACTTCTTAATGCAGATTCCTCATCTTTAGAATATCCCCAGGCAGATCAGGAAAACTTGTCAGCAGTTCTCCTGCGTGCTGCTAGAGGGTGTCATTTGACTACTCGTTGTCTTTGTTCTGCCTCGGAAGTGACGGAGTGGAGCCTCGTATACGCACCACCCCTGCATGCCGACATCCAATCCTTTCTTTCTGTGCCTTTGAACATGGTTCTGGAACTCTGCTCCCTTATTCATAATTTTGACAAATTTTCTATTTGAATCCAGTGTACAACGGAACAATGTCCCCACCTAAACCTACAGTGTTCAAGCCATGCCATGACTTCGGAAATAGATGTCAGTAATGGACCCACACAAGGTGTTCCTTTAGTCTCTGGGCCCTGGGTACGAATACAAGTTGTGTGATTAATATGCCCTCATGCACCCGAAGCCAATTTGAGATCATGAAGATAAGCTGTACATCTCCGAACGTCGAAAGAAGTCATGGACCTTGTGTAAGTTCCACTCCAGGTTGAGGGAAAAGACTCACTCCCACGCTGAGGGTCGATCCCTGGACAGATCCTCACCATTGTCAAAATCATCAGGTACGCCGAAGTCCAAATCGAAGCGGAAACATATAAAGAGGAAGCGGTACTCAACCCCATCCCGCTACTCTCCTTTGAAAGAAAAGTTGCAAACGTGTCAAGGTGCTAATCGGTCTCGTCCCTGCTCCCGGCTTGAGAAGCCAAATCTGCAGTTGTTCCTGATGGTCCAGAGTTCCTTTGGCCATTAGCGGCATCTTAAGGCCCCAAGGATGTGTATGGACCTCCAGTTGAGTTAACACCAGCGGATATGAGCTGTTTGAACTCATCTTGCATTCTACACTGAAACTGGTGCTGACTGCCATTCCAGCTCCAAGGCCTGCACCAGTTCCTCTTTCATCAACACTGATACCAACATCGCTGGAGGGGGATCCAGTGCTAACTCTGATGAGCGACCTCAAGACAAATACATATAATCCCTAACTGATGTTACAATCCTACTCCCCCCCAGTGTATCCAGTTCCTGTACAGCCTAATCCCGACATTGTACCACCACTACCGCAGAGCCGTCCTGAGAGGGTCCATCATCTTTTTGGTTCTGATTCAGATCAGAGTCTACCTCCTAGAGATGACAGTGGTGATGATGGAGATGACTTAATCCTGCGTTACGATGATGACAGTTTACATATGGATTGACAGGAGGCCAGTCAGCTTGATACTTCCCCTGATAGGGATTGGTTTCCCCTCTTGGGCAAGAGTGCTTTGTTTGCTATGGTAATTTGATGTGCTGCTGTGGTCGTGGACTTACAACTGCCTCCTGCAGAAGTTAAAACAAATGTCTTTATGGAAGTTCTGATGCCTGGTCCTGCATAATTTAAGTCCTTACACCCATTCAACGAAGTCCTAACTGATATGCTCATGGACACTTCATCTAACGCTTGCTCTTTCCTACTGATGAAAAGGTATGTGGCCCGATGCCCTGATTTTCTTATTCAGTATCTTACTCCACAGAGTTTGTTAATTCAGGCTTCCACCAGCAACACAAATGCTAATTTATTCTGTACACCCACCCTCATATCCAGATAGGAAGCTAAAGAGGATTGAGGTGTTCGGGAATGACATTTTCTCTTCGACCAGCTTAGCTTTGAAGCTGGTCATTGCGGTTTATTTGTTAGGCTGCTACACACATGCCTTCTGGGTCATAGGCAGGGAAATCCTACTGTCAGTCTTGGAATAATTTACACCTTTTTGTCATAAACAATTCAAGTTGCCGCCAGATATGTGATCTGTGTTGGCCAGGACGCTGCTGATTGTCTGGAGTGAGCAGTTGGCACTACTAATGTGGTGCTCCATCACTAAGCATGGACATATTGGTTTGTGACTAGATATGCAGGTATCCCTTATCAATATGCCTTTTTATGGATCCCGCCTATTTAGAAAAAAAGCTGACTTCACTTTAGACCGTTTTCAGGAGAGTATGTCCACTGCACTTCTTAAAACATCTGGACCCCTACCAGACATTTTTCTACTCAGGAGGTTTGGCATAAAAGCAATGCCAGGCCCCCCAGCCTGTACTGCAGCCACCCCAGTCCTATGGTGGCTGAGGTAAAGGCAGGGACTACACAGGTCACCAAGGGAATGTATTGTCGCAGTCACTCACCCAAGCAGTATCAGCTGGCAAGCCCCTTTAGTTTGCCGTAGTGGGACATATCCGTTCTATGTTGCTGCAAGAGGTGTAAGCTCTACTTTCAAAAAGAGCCATCAAGAGAGTTCCAGATGCAGAGAGCTGTTACTCCTACTAATTCCTTGTGCTGAAGGATGGAGGCCTCCATTCTTTTATTAGGTTAAAAATTATTCACAAGATGTTTAAAATGCTCACACTGGCCCAGGTTTTATCCACAATGGATCTGGGTGACTGGATGGTGGCCTGGGAGCTATAGAATGCATATTTCCATATACTTGTCCTTGAGTCTCCCACAGACATTAACTGCAGTTCAAGATAACCAATTCCCCTCGGGTGTTCACGAAAGTGGTAGCAGTAGTCACTGCCCATCATCGGAGGTAGGGATAGCAATTTTCCCCTCCCTAGACAGCGGGATGTTGAAGGCTGTTCTGCCACAGTCGCTTGGAGACCACCTGGAGTCACAGGCAACAACTGTATGAAATTGGGGTATTAATTGAGGGGGTTGAGGACCCACCCCAATTAATAACCACAATCCTTGTCAGGGTGAATCAAAAAAGTCACTAAATAAACCTACCCCAACACTGTGCTACCACATCAAAGAACCAGAATACTTTATAAAAATAGAAAATATTTTTAAAATATGACACCAGAACGATAAAAATTCAATAGGTGCAACTGGAGGTACGAATTTTTAAAGTTTGAGTTCAAAATAGCACGAAGCATCAACCATGAGTAAATTGTTCGGCTAGACTGGGTCAGTGTCAGGAGCTCAGCTTACTGACTCTTCAAGTCACTTCTGGGGGCCTGCGTTCAGGGCATGCAAGTTCATTCCTCCTAGAGGATTCAGGCTGCAGGGCAGTACTTCTTCCCATTCTAAACAGGTCCCGGGGTATTCTGAGGAGAGAGTTCTGGGGATGCCACTTTTATTCCCAATGCAGGTCTATGGGTGGTGGACAATCCTTTTCCCACTCTATAAACCAGTTCTGTGCAGCTCCCCCTTCCCCACTGGGTTTGGAGCTAGCCTGACTAGGAAGACAAAAGGGAGGCTGGTGTGAGCTTCATCTGCCAGTGACAACTTAAGGCATCCTATGGCGCTCATTTGGGGGCTGAGAACAGCCCCTGAGCCATCCTGTCAAAAAGTGAAAGTCCCTAATCACAAGAGAGTTATTAGTATTCAAGCAACAGTTCGACACTGGCAGAAATGTCTTTTGGTTTTAGGCAAGAACAAGACAACTTTTTAAACTGTCCTCTACATAACAGTAATAGAAAATCGGACTTTACTATTAAGTTGGATTTGAAATGACCACTAAAATAAGTCAATGAATCATTTTTGTAGCTGTTCCCAAAATGAAATCAAGCACAATAAATTGTTATAATGTAACCCAGTGTTTTCCCCTGAGAAAGTCAGCCTTGCCACAGTGAAAAACAGCTTAGGGTTTTTTTTCACTGCCAGGACATGTATAAACATTGATTTCTTCGTGTCCTAATTTTAAATATGTTGAGCACTGCCTTGTAGGGCAATAAGGCCTAACTTAGGGCTGAGTTGTAGATATTAAAATGAAGGTTTAGGCCTGACAGAAAGGTGATTTTGACAGGTCAAAATTGCAGTTTACATCTACACACCTAGTCTGCCTGCAGACGTGGAGACATGCTTTACAAGGCCACTGCAGTGTGTAGCACAATGAGTGCTGCAGCATACTAGTAACATGTAATTTGCTTGCCCTGGGTACAGGTAGTACTATATACTGTGGAGTTATCAGTAAAATAAATGTGCCAATTAATGTATGCCATATTTAAAATAGAAAGGAAAGGAAAGTACAGCACAAGCACTTTACTCCTCGTTGGCAGGGTTAAAGTGCACAAAGGTCTATGACCAACAAAACGGGTTCAGCAAAAAAAGTCAAATATGTGGTGGGACGGGGGTGCTGGGATACTGCGTAGAACATGGTAATTTCCAATATATGTCCCACACAGGAGAAGGCAGGGAAAATGCCAATACTCCTGGTTGTTCTCATCAAAAGCATTGGTCTGGTCAGTCCCAGAGCAATGTTTCACCATGAAGACCATTCCCTGTAGGGAGATAGACCACCTCGTCAATTTTGGATTATGACCCCTCATTTCCATCAGGAATCTGAGTGGTGTGTGTACTGGAGTGAGCCCCAAACACAGTTGATCCCAACCTTTTTCAGTGCCCAAAGCACTATAAATGCTTCTCTCTCAATTGCACTCCACCTCTGCTTCATAGAAAGTAGCTCCCTGCTGATTAAGGCTACTGGTTGGTCCAAGCCCTCATTAGTTAGCTGTGACAAGACTATCTCAATTAATGTTCTGGATGATCTGACTGAACTAGGAATTCAATGGAGAATTTGAGTGCCTTGAGCACTGGTTCTTTACACCTGGCTTTCTTCAGGGCATCAGAGGTTTTCTGTCATACCTCTATCGAGATCACCTTTTGGGTCACTTCTGGGAAGTCAGTTCAGTTAATTGTGCAACAATAGTGCCACTGCCCTTAACACATCCCCGTAGTACCCAGTGAGGCCCAAGAAAGCTCTCACCTGGGTCAGGGTCTTGGGGAGTTCCCAAGCCATGATGTCTGTATCTTGGGCTGAAGAGGATGAACCTTGCTTCTGCCAACTTGGTGGCCCAAGTACATTACAAATCCCTCCTCTTTTTGGCATTCATTGGCCTTGATAGTCAGACCTGCCTGCTGCAGGGCCTGAAGCACTTCTTGGAGATGTTGCATATGGTTATTCCAACTGGAGATGAAAACAGCAGTGTTGTCCAAGTAAGCAGCACAGCAGTTTTCTAGCCTAGCTAAGACCCAGTGGGCCAACCTCTGGAAGGTAGTAGAGACATTCTTTGGTACAAAGGACATCACTCAGACCTGAAAGTGGCCCTTTTGGTTGAGAATCCTGACCTCTCCTTGGCTCCCTCAGTTAGGGCAATCTACCAATACCCTGATGCCAAATCAAAGGTACAGAGAAACTTGGCAGCTTTTAACTGAACAGTGAGCTTATCAGTTCTGGGTATATGGTAAGCATTAGTCTTGGTGATTAAATTGAGACCTAGTCCACACAGAACCTATGTTCAGGGTTGGTGTTCAAAGGGGCAACCTTTGGTACCAGTAACACTAGACTGGACCAGGGACTACAGGAGGGCTCATTCACCCACAAATCCAACATCTTAGATAACTCACCCTTGATGCTTGTTCCCAATTTGTGAGACAGCCTGTAGATTTTATTCTTGACAGGCATGGGTACACCAATCAGTGAGCCCTGGGGTAAGTGAGATTAAAGAGGGGAAGTGCCCCAACAATTAGCGAAAAAGCCTCTGGTGCTCTGAAGTCAGGGATGGGAACAGGACAACTACTTCCACTGACCCATCTTGCGCCCTGGAGTCAGAAGGTCTTGGGAGGTATTCACTCTCCTTCTCCTCACCACAATCTGTCACCAAGAGCATTGTGACTTAAGACTTCTTAAATTGGGCCTTCAATCCGATCGCATGTAGAACCCCTAAGGGGTTCCTACATATCATGAGGTCCACCAAGTAGGTGATCTCACTTTTCTGCTTCTTTATCGCATTGGGCCTAGTCCACTGGTTGTCCAAGGCATAGGGCTCCACAGAATCTATTACCTGCACCTTTTGGCCCGGCTAAAACTCCACCAGAGTTGCCTTCTGGTCATACCAGTGTTTTATCACCTCCGACCTCCTGGCTAGTCTCTAGAATTTCAGTGACCTCTTTCTAGAACTGCTTCATTTGAGATCTGAGGGATAGCATGGTGCTCACTACACCCAAGGAGGTTGGGGGGTAAAGGTGTTCCTAGGATGTTGCTTCCACCCATCCTTAGTAAGACTGAAAGGTCCATACACAGGATGAGTAGCAGAAGTTCCAAGGGCCTGAATCTCCCCTTTTTGAGACACTTTACTGTAAGCAAAAAGCAGGCACAGTAAGATGATCAATTAGTAGATTTTAATCAATGTATCAATCAGTAGATTGTAGAGCCCTTCTTGTCACATGTGAGGGTATCCAGGTACTGGCAGGATCCAGTTGGTTAGCCCAATAGCCACGTCTTCAGGGACTTTTGGAGCTCAGGAAGAGTTGGGGAGGTCAGCAGGGGACAGGGTAGTTCATTCCATGTCTTCACTGCTAGGTAGGAGAAGGAGCAACATCTGCATCTGCTACATTGGATGCAGGGGTGAGGGTTCGACAAAGGTAAGCAGTGCGGAGATGTCTGGTGGGCTGATGGAAGTTCAGGAAGGCGGGTCCGCAGTTGTGCAGGGCCTTGTACGCATGGTCAGGCGCTTGAGTTGGCATCTTTTCTGTAAAGGGAGTCAGTGATGTTCCCTGAGATAGGGGGTGATGTGGGTTCATCTAGGAAGATGCAGGATGAGTCTGGCTGTGACTTTCTGTATGGTCTGTAGTCGTCGCCGGAGATGAGCTGCAATCCCTGCATAGAAAGCACTGCCATAGTCCAGTCGGCTGGAGATGAGTGCCTGGTTGATGGTGCGTCTTGAGCTTTGTGGTAGCCATGTGAATATCTTGCGAAGCATGTGGAGGATGAAGAAGCAGAAGGAGGAGATGGAGTTGACCTGAGTAGTCATAGTTAGCTTGTTGTCCAGAATAATGCCTAGGTTCCTAGCCTAGTCAGTGGGAGTAGGAGTAGGTCCAAGTTTTGAGGGCCACCAGGATGGATCCCATGAGGGCCATTTGTTTTAGAAGATTAGTACCTCTGTCTTGACTGTGTTGAACGTCAAGCAGTTGTCCTTCATCCAGTTGGTGACATCTGTCATGCAATTGTGGAAGTTGGTCTTAGTTTTGGTGGTGTCTTCAGAGAGAAAGAGGATGAGCTGTGTGTCGGTGTAGGATATGATGTTGAGTCCATGGGTTTTGACGATGCTGGACAGAGGTGTCATATAAGTGTTGAGGTGGGTGGTGCTGAGCGAGGATCCTTGGGGTATTCGACAGATGATTTCCTTGGTTTCTGGCGTGAAGGCGAGAAGCAGACTTTTTACGTTCTTCCAGGGAGGAAAGAGGTGATCCTTTTCAGAGTGGCTCCTTGGTTGCCTATGTTGTGCAGCCTTGTGATACGTATGTGGTGAGAGACCATGCACAAGGCTGTCAAGAGGTCTAGCAGGATCAGAGCTGCAGTCTCTCCTTGGTCAAACAGGGCTCAGATGTCATCAGTAGTAGCCCGATGCTGTGGTTGCTGCAGAATCCGGAATGGGAGGAGTCAAGTAGAATGCTCCGCCCCATCTATGAGGAGAGTTGTTGGTTGATGGTTTTTTCTAATACTTTGGCCGGGCATGGGAGCAGGGAGATCAGTCAGTAGTTCTTTAGATTGTTAGGGTCTGCCAATGGTTTCTTTAGTAGGGCATTGACATGTGCTTGTTTCCAGTCCTCTAGGAAGGGAGCCATGGCAATTGAGCAGCTGAACAAGGTGGTGAGTACGTGGTTGAATCTGCGTTTGCCTAGGTTGAAGATATGGTGAGGGCATGGGTCAGTTGGGGACGAGTAGACTAAGTTCATGATGAATGCAATGTCCTGTGGGGTGAGCTGGCTCCATTTGGTTAGTCTGATGTCTGTGGTGGTAGTGGGGTCCTTGAGTTGCTTGAAGAAGTCGGTGGCCTTGGGCTTTGGTTTGAAGTTTCTGTAGATGTTGGCGATCTTGTTGTGAAAGATGTTTGCAAGGTTGTTGCAGAGATTCTGTGAGGGAGTAAAGTTGTTTGTTGCAGCTGAGGGGTTGAAGAATTCTTTGATGATGCTGAAGAGTTCTTTGCTGTCATTGGAGCTTGATTCAATGTGTGAGACATTGTATGGAGTCAGAGGGCTGTCTTGAAGATGGTCTTGTTAGTCTTGTCCTTGCTGGTGCGCCATCTCCTTTCTAGTTGTTTACAGCATCATTTAGCAGTTCTGAGGTCTTCAGTGTAACAGCTAGCCTGCTTGATGGAACTTCTGTGGGTGTTGTTGCTGATGGGAGCAACACTGTTGGTGCAGTTGGTGATCCAATTATTTAAGTTTCTGATGTTCCAGTCTAGGTTGTTGGAGGAGATGGGGTGGATGGTGTTGAGATTCATTGATCCATGTGTCCTTTGAGACTTAGCTCCAGCTGCGGTTGGGGGAGATGGACAGGCTGGGGGTGGTGGACCATGTGCAGGTGAAGGGTGATGTTGAAGTGGACGATGGAGTGGTTGAATCAGGTGAGTTCCATAGTGTGGCTGTACCTGATGCAGTCACTGGAAGTGAAGATGAGGTCTATTGTGTGACCTGCAGTGTGTGTGTGGGGTCGTGGATGAGTTGGGTGAGTCAGATGTTGTTCATGCTGTTGAGGAAATTGGTAATGTTGATGTCATTGTGGTTGTCGAGATGGAAGTTGAGGTCGCAATTGAAAATGTAGTTGTTGGAGTCAACGGCGAGGGGTGATGAAGTCGGCAATGAAGTTGTAAAAGGCTGGACACGGTCCCGAAGGACTGCAGGTGAAGGTGCCCCTGATGGAGGTTTTGCTGTCTGTTTGGAGTCAGAAGTTTATCTGTTATCTGTTCCATGGCTAGGATGATGTTGTCTTTTGTGGTGGCGCATTGGATAGATTCCTTGTGTATAATGGCGATCCCTCCTCCATGCTTGTTGATGCAGTTACAGTGGATGAACTTGTAAACTTCAGCTATTACACTGGCGATGTCAGGTGCAGAAGTGGGGTTGAGCCACATCTCATGAGGGCATCGGGTATGAGAGTGGAGATGAAGACCCAAATCTTGGTGGTGTGTTTGCATAGTGAATGTTTGTTGAGAAGGTTGCATGCAAGTTGGTGTCTTTGTTCAGGTGGTGTCTGTGGTGAGTTCGGGGTGGGGCTGGTTGATGGGCTGTTGTGTATGCTGTGGCAGGTGGAGTGGCAGTGGGTGCAGGTGAAATGTCCTTCTGTGGAGCATGGGTTACACAGTGGTCCAGGGTCGAGGATGAAAAGTTCAGAGATGGTGAATCTGCAGGGCCAGAAAGGCCAGGGGGTCCTGGTGTTGGGCGCAGACAGGCACAGAAGAGCTTGCCTTTGGCATGCCTTCGACACCAGTGGCGCACACCCACTGCGCAGCTGCACTTTTGGCCTGAACTAGGTGTTATCTTGCTATTACAATTTCAGTACTGCTGACCTGTAGTCCTTGTATTATTATGCCATGTGTTGTGTGCCATCGGTTTACGTCTGCAGCTGGTTGTGTGTATGGTGTGTGTTGTGGGTGTGTGTGTCACTCTCCTTTTTCTTCCTCCCTCCCTTGTGTGCTAGGTGGTTATATTCACCATGGTCGTCTTCGTCTGTGTTGGTGTTCCAGGTGGAGCATAGCATAGAAGAGCATCGGGAAGACTTGCAGTTCCGGTTCCATAGTGGCACTGGTCTTCTCTGTGTCTCTGTTGGTGAGTCTTCTGTGATGACTTTCCACCAGGGTTTTGATGGCGTTGGTACCACCCCAGAAATCGTGGCAGTTTGCAGTGTCATAATATGGTGTGTGGTACCTTGTCTTCTGCCTGGCTGTTGATGGCTACTGCCGTGGTGCATTAATGCACTGCCGGATAGTGTGGTACACTGGCTGTCTATGGGAGTTATCAACGCCATGGTCATAATTTGGGGGTAATTAACGACAGCCTGTTGGCTGTTATCACCGCCACTTTAAGTCACCGCCAATGTCATAATGAGGGCCATATTTTGTTAATAAAAAATATATTCTAAATCAAATTTACTAATTAATTCACAGTTTATTTTCTGTAAAAAAAAAGAAAAGAAAAGAAAAGAATAGAACATATAAACAGTATTGCACGGTACCACTTTAGAAAAGAATATCCATTGTAGTAAATATTATTCATGTAAAGATTTATAAGATTTATTAAATAGGTTACAAAAATAAATTAAATTACCAGTTATAGGTTTACTCTGTCTCCATAGTTAACACTTATTATTTACAAATAAATGTTCAAAGTTCATTTAAAATACACATTGGAAGTGGTTCAGGTTTACTATTATAACCCTAGCTGGATTTCCTCAAAGAAGAGGCAGGACACTGGCAGGGTGCAGATTTACTAATCTAACTTCAGTCAGGGCTTACCTCAGGAAATGAGTTGGAGATTGGGAGAGGGGCAGATTTAGTTTTCTCTCTCCACTCAGGGTTTACCTCAGGAAATGTGCTAGACACTGGGAGGAGGGCAGAATTACTATTCTAACTAAAGAAAGACCGTACCTTAGGGAGGTGCTGGATGTTGAAAGTGGGGCAGATTTACTATTGTAACTCCACTCAGGGCTTACCTCACACAGGAGGGCAGATTTGCTATTCTAACTCCAGTCAGAGCTTACCTCGGGGGGGGGGATAGACATTGGGAGTGGGTGCAGATTTACTATTCTAACTCCACTCAGGGCTTACCTCAAGGAATGTTTTGGACACTGGAAAGGGGGCAGGTTTACTATTCTAAATCCAAGCAGTGCCAGGATTGTACATGGACATAAAATGGGCCTCGGAACCAAAATAAAAGTGGCTCCCATAACTTAAGTAGAAAGCTAAAAAAAGTTGCCCATGTTTACAAACTGGGGCGGTTATGAACTTACAAAGACACATGGTATATGTGTTTTACAGGTCATGGAAGACTACGTGGATTTGAGCTTGTTGCAGGCAATGTTTGTGTTAATGTCAGTGAAATCAACAATAAATCTCAGCCCTGCAGACCATAAAACAGGCCCACAAAAGTAAAATATTGGCCTACACACTGACTGGTCAGACCAGCCCGTCGGGCAGTGCCTGATTGACCTATTAGCCAGTCCGACCCTGGTCAGGACTTACCTCAGGGAAGTTGCTGGACATTGGGAGGGGCAGATTTACTATACTAATTGCAGTCAGGGTTAACCTCAGGAAAGATGCTGGACACTAAGTTGCAAATGGGCAACCACATTTTAAAACAAAAAATCATTTAAAAAATAGCATTCTACAAGAATCTCAGACAAGACACTTATTGGACAACAACAGTAAACATGCCAAAATGTATCTTATTTTCTTCACCTTTAAACATATTTCTAATTGCTCAAAAGCAATAAGAGGCCTTCAGCCTAAACCACAAAGCCATCTCTACAAACCACCACACAGACAAAACAGAAGGTAAACCTTCCAAATTATGCAATATAATAATCTTGAATAAATCATAAGCCTTTCTTAAAAGACATGTAATGTAAGTTGCTGGTCTCAGAGTGGGTGCAGATTTACTAGTCTGACAGCAGTCTGGGCTAACCTCAGAAAAGTTGCTAGACACTAAAGTAAATAGACAACCACCTTTTAAAACAAAAATGCAAATACATTGTACAGGAATCTCAGACAAGTCAAGTATTGGACACCAACAGTAAGCATGCCAATTTTTCTCTTATTTTCTTCATCTTTAAAGTTTTTGAATTGCTCAAAAGCAATAACCAGGCCTTTACACAAACAATCTCTACAAACCATCACACAGAGAAAACAAAGGGTAAACATTTCTTCCAAATTATGCAATATAATCATCACCAACAAATCATAACCCTTTCATTTTAAATAGTAAGTAAGTACATTTTATTAGCATAGTTAATTAAAACCAATGCCAAATTAGAAACAAAATCGCACCAGATGAGTACTGGCACGTGCTCTCAAATTGGCTTTTAAAAGCACACAATTACAATAAATACAGTTCCGTTCAGGGCCACAAAGGGATTATCTGCCATCTTAGTTATCAAAACGTCAGTGATTTTGTAACCCTTTTTAGGGTCGAGCCTGCGTCGCATGCGCTTGCGCATGCGTTTCGCTAAGCGAGACGCTTTTGTAATTAAAAAGGGCTCGGACCCCTGTCCACGTCACGTCAGTGTTTGTGTTTGGCTTGTGGGCTTGCCTGTTAAAATCTGCTTGATTTCATTAGTGGAAGGCATGCATACGTCATGCCTTTTCCGGTGGATAGCCCTCCTCGAGCGCATCGACCAAGTACAGAAAACATGCGAGGCTCGCTGTTTTCTGTCTGGCTCGTGGACTACTTTTTCTCTCTTTTCCCAGCACGATCTTGCTTGGCAGAAGTCGAGCGCTTTACACAATATCGACCCTAATTCACAGTTAATTGCACTTTTTCCAGATAGTACATAAATGCAATTTTGCCGATATGTTTCATTACCAGTGCAAAGTCGGGTTAGGAGTTTACAACGCTTTCAGCTCTAACACGAGCAAACGCGAGACCCGTTGCATTGCAAATGCTTGTTCTTATTGTGGCCAACTAATTTATTAATGAGTTTAGTGGTTTTCATAGAGACTGGTGGTTTTAATGGGGATTTCCTCCAGGTAGACTCACTCTGTCGCTAGACTGGGACTTTCCGTGTTTATCCTGGGAGCACTGCCTCTGCCTCTTTACTGCTTTTTTTCTCCCCCGAGTTAGTGTCATCCTTACTTCTCTTACTGGTGGTATCAGGATTGATCAACCAGTGCTGGACTGCTTGTACCAGTACTTGTGCCAGTACTTGGGGTGCTGAGGCAGCTTCTCTTCAGGCAGAAGCCGCACGGGTCTACTACCGGCCGCTTCTGTGTAAATAGGGTGGGCTGCGGCCTATTGCCCTGGAAGAACTTGCACCCTCAATTACCAGGTACCCAATTGCTATCTCGTAGCTTGTGGTGTATGTTATCCTACTGTTACTTCCTGCTACTTGTACCTCCAAGACTCAGTTAGGTCAGTGATTCTGGTCAGAATAAGAGTTAATGCTTACTTGTTTTGTTTTCTTTTCTTGCTGTATTTTCCTTTAAAGCTCCTGGATCCCACCAGCAGCACCTGCGCCTCCTTGCTGCGTCCTAGATGTTTGAAGAACCTGGCTTCTTGCACCTAATGCTGGCTTTCAATGCCCTACTTGCCTCCTGCCTTCGATAATAGGGCCACAAAACCACGGGACAACAGGATTCCACAGGATGCCACAGGATGCTACTATTGTAACTCCACTCAGGGCTTACCTCACACAGGAGGGCAGATTTGCTATTCTAACTCCAGTCAGAGCTTACCTCGGGGGGGGGGATAGACATTGGGAGTGGGTGCAGATTTACTATTCTAACTCCACTCAGGGCTTACCTCAAGGAATGTTTTGGACACTGGAAAGGGGGCAGGTTTACTATTCTAAATCCAAGCAGTGCCAGGATTGTACATGGACATAAAATGGGCCTCGGAACCAAAATAAAAGTGGCTCCCATAACTTAAGTAGAAAGCTAAAAAAAGTTGCCCATGTTTACAAACTGGGGCGGTTATGAACTTACAAAGACACATGGTATATGTGTTTTACAGGTCATGGAAGACTACGTGGATTTGAGCTTGTTGCAGGCAATGTTTGTGTTAATGTCAGTGAAATCAACAATAAATCTCAGCCCTGCAGACCATAAAACAGGCCCACAAAAGTAAAATATTGGCCTACACACTGACTGGTCAGACCAGCCCGTCGGGCAGTGCCTGATTGACCTATTAGCCAGTCCGACCCTGGTCAGGACTTACCTCAGGGAAGTTGCTGGACATTGGGAGGGGCAGATTTACTATACTAATTGCAGTCAGGGTTAACCTCAGGAAAGATGCTGGACACTAAGTTGCAAATGGGCAACCACATTTTAAAACAAAAAATCATTTAAAAAATAGCATTCTACAAGAATCTCAGACAAGACACTTATTGGACAACAACAGTAAACATGCCAAAATGTATCTTATTTTCTTCACCTTTAAACATATTTCTAATTGCTCAAAAGCAATAAGAGGCCTTCAGCCTAAACCACAAAGCCATCTCTACAAACCACCACACAGACAAAACAGAAGGTAAACCTTCCAAATTATGCAATATAATCATCTTGAATAAATCATAAGCCTTTCTTAAAAGACATGTAATGTAAGTTGCTGGTCTCAGAGTGGGTGCAGATTTACTAGTCTGACAGCAGTCTGGGCTAACCTCAGAAAAGTTGCTAGACACTAAAGTAAATAGACAACCACCTTTTAAAACAAAAATGCAAATACATTGTACAGGAATCTCAGACAAGTCAAGTATTGGACACCAACAGTAAGCATGCCAATTTTTCTCTTATTTTCTTCATCTTTAAAGTTTTTGAATTGCTCAAAAGCAATAACCAGGCCTTTACACAAACAATCTCTACAAACCATCACACAGAGAAAACAAAGGGTAAACATTTCTTCCAAATTATGCAATATAATCATCACCAACAAATCATAACCCTTTCATTTTAAATAGTAAGTAAGTACATTTTATTAGCATAGTTAATTAAAACCAATGCCAAATTAGAAACAAAATCGCACCAGATGAGTACTGGCACGTGCTCTCAAATTGGCTTTTAAAAGCACACAATTACAATAAATACAGTTCCGTTCAGGGCCACAAAGGGATTATCTGCCATCTTAGTTATCAAAACGTCAGTGATTTTGTAACCCTTTTTAGGGTCGAGCCTGCGTCGCATGCGCTTGCGCATGCGTTTCGCTAAGCGAGACGCTTTTGTAATTAAAAAGGGCTCGGACCCCTGTCCACGTCACGTCAGTGTTTGTGTTTGGCTTGTGGGCTTGCCTGTTAAAATCTGCTTGATTTCATTAGTGGAAGGCATGCATACGTCATGCCTTTTCCGGTGGATAGCCCTCCTCGAGCGCATCGACCAAGTACAGAAAACATGCGAGGCTCGCTGTTTTCTGTCTGGCTCGTGGACTACTTTTTCTCTCTTTTCCCAGCGCGATCTTGCTTGGCAGAAGTCGAGCGCTTTACACAATATCGACCCTGTTTCACAGTTAATTGCACTTTTTCCAGTTAGTACATAAATGCAATTTTGCCGATATGTTTCATTACCAGTGAAAAGTCGGGTTAGGAGTTTACAACGTTTTCAGCTCTAACACGAGCAAACGCGAGACCCGTTGCATTGCAAATGCTTGTTCTTATTGTGGCCAACTAATTTATTAATGAGTTTAGTGGTTTTCATAGAGACTGGTGGTTTTAATGGGGATTTCCTCCAGGTAGACTCACTCTGTCGCTAGACTGGGACTTTCCGTGTTTATCCTGGGAGCACTGCCTCTGCCTCTTTACTGCTTTTTTTCTCCCCCGAGTTAGTGTCATCCTTACTTCTCTTACTGGTGGTATCAGGATTGATCAACCAGTGCTGGACTGCTTGTACCAGTACTTGTGCCAGTACTTGGGGTGCTGAGGCAGCTTCTCTTCAGGCAGAAGCCGCACGGGTCTACTACCGGCCGCTTCTGTGTAAATAGGGTGGGCTGCGGCCTATTGCCCTGGAAGAACTTGCACCCTCAATTACCAGGTACCCAATTGCTATCTCGTAGCTTGTGGTGTATGTTATCCTACTGTTACTTCCTGCTACTTGTACCTCCAAGACTCAGTTAGGTCAGTGATTCTGGTCAGAATAAGAGTTAATGCTTACTTGTTTTGTTTTCTTTTCTTGCTGTATTTTCCTTTAAAGCTCCTGGATCCCACCAGCAGCACCGGCAGCACCTGCGCCTCCTTGCTGCGTCCTAGATGTTTGAAGAACCTGGCTTCTTGCACCTAATGCTGGCTTTCAATGCCCTACTTGCCTCCTGCCTTCGATAATAGGGCCACAAAACCACGGGACAACAGGATTCCACAGGATGCCACAGGATGCTACTGAATGTGCAGCCACACTCCAATCTCCTCTGGGCCTGGGGCAATTAAATCGCTGCCTCACCTCCCAACTCGCGGTTCCCTCTGGAGCTCTTCAGCTCCTCTCTGTGCCTTTTTCCTGTGACTTACTCTTTCCCTCAGGCTACTGGTTTCCAGCTGCTGGTTTCCACAAACGCCGGCCGATCTCCAGCCTTCTCTGGCCCTTCTATATGCCGGGCTGGGCCGAGATCGACAGCCAAAGTGGTCGGGAGGGTGTCAGGCCCCTCAATCTGAGGCCTGCTCAGGGTCCGCAACTCGTGGCACCCCACCGCAGCACCCCCTCGGAGTACAGTGGAAGCAATAGCGGTGACTGCTCTCTCCTTACGCTCCTCGCGCTCCCGCTTCTTTCTGCCGGCAACCACCCAGCTACAACATCAGCAATGTCAGCAAAGTCCATCACATGCTCAAGATCACACGCTGCTTTATCCACCGATCCTAAATAGGCGAATAGAAAAACATGCAATAGAAGTTGCTGATCTCTGAGAGTCGGGAATTTGTACTAGTTAACTGCAGCCAGGGCTTGATTTGATTTTAATTTTATAAAGCACAACATTAAACCAGCGGGGGACTGGCTTAAGGTATGGTAGTTAAAGATTACTTCCTGTTAAAAAACCCCTAGAAATTCACTGAAAAAACCCAAAGGTTAAATTATTGTTATAGTTTGGCGAATTTGTCGGTGACAACATTAACGTTTTCCTCTAAAAAAAAAAAAAAACACAGAAATTCACCAGTTATAGTAAGCAGAGATAACTATAACTTGCACCCCCACCATGCACTGCTTATGAACTTACAAATTAGGCTGCTTACAATGCTTAGACCCATATTTAGAAGGATTTTGTGCTGCCGCTGCATCACTTTTTTTGACACAGCGGCTGCGATTTCTTTGCTCCATATTTACAACGTGACACATTTGGCAAATGGGTCACTTTTCTTTCCCATGTGTCATTTTTTACCTGCGCTACCGGCGGCGACAGGTTAAGTTAATCATATGCAAGGTAGGCATTCCCTCTTAAAAAGCATCCCACGCAAAAACTGACGCATCCATACTTACACGTTTTTAGAAAAGTGACGCATTGTTGGCAGGTGCCTAAAATGTGTAAAAATTCCTATGCTTGCTTAACCCAGGGGTAAAAATTACACATTGGCTTTACAATAGTGATCTGACCAGCTGAAGTCACTTTACACACTGGAATATGTCTGTATATCACTTCTCCTCTACTAGTGGGTCCACACATGTGCCACTCATAGTCTAGGACCCTTAGACCAAGCTGGGACAGTGGCACCTATGATTCCGTCATCTTCAGCAGCAATGCTATGTAACGTTGTGTATAGTTTGAAGAAGACAGGCCAAGATTGTCACTTCTCCATGGAGAAAAGGGTCCCCAAGTTCAGGTTTTTGTACTCCAAAAGCACAGCAGGTAAGTACACACATAAGGCATGTAATAATCAAATCAAATCAAATCAAATCATTAGCATTTATAAAGCGCGCTACTCACCCGTGCGGGTCTCAAGGCGCTAGGGACAAAGGGGGTGGTTATCGCTGCTCGAACAGCCAGGTCTTTAGGAGTCTCCGGAAAGCGGAGTGGTCCTGGGTGGTCCTGAGGCTGGTGGGGAGGGAGTTCCAGGTCTAATACATTTATTTCCACATCACATTCCAACATATACTTGTATTCACTTACATTCAACTGTCACTCCTTGTCACACATACTCAGGTCTCTACATGCACATATGTATACTATGCCCACTGTAATGTGGTGCATTGGCATACTGCATACATACCCTCTTACACCCAGGACCAATGTTAAAGTGTAGATGGTAATATTCCATCATTTTACAGTTTTTTACATTGGTCCTTAAACATTAGGCTACATGTGTCATTTAAAACGGATGCAGCACCTCAAAATTTTGACGCATTGCTGAAGTTGTGTCAGTTCTGAGGCCAACTTAGCAATGCATCACTTTTTTGGTGGAATCATTTCGTCAAAGTTCTGACGCACCTTGGGCTGGGCAAGATGCAGTTTCAGAGCCCTCTCAGGCTTCCTGTCCTCCACCTCTGCGGGGGTCAGTCTGTTGGAGGAGGCAGAGCTCCCATCCAAAGACCACCCATGTGAACGTATCCCTGAGGGCACCCCTCTTGCTCCTCTGGCTCTGGTTGTGTGTCTGGGTCCAAAACTAAGTCATTCCCCTCTTCCTCATTCTCCCCAGAATCATTTTCTTGGCCTAGTGTGGTAGGTTGCATCTGGTGGACCTCCACCCAGGCTCTAAGTGCTCTGTGAAAATCCAACTTTACAGACCCCGTCCTCTGGGCAAGCTCCCTCTCTCCTTACACAGCATATTCAACTTTACCATGGTGAAGTCTTCAATGTTGCTGAATTCTACCTCCATCATTGCAAAATATTACAGATGCAATACATGTGAGAAGATTGGAATTTAGGAAACAATTCAGAAAAAAATACCAATAGTAAAGTAGAATTTAAAAATAAAAAAATTAAGTTTGATGCCAGAATATAGCAATAAACTTTTGGTTTTACATCATTCACTAAGTGGCGCTACAAATACACAAGTCCTGTATCTCACCACTGAAAACCAATGTGAGAAATTAGGGTATTATTTGAAGGGTGGGGGTTGACACGCCCTCCTCAAATAATCACAATTATTGTTAGGGCAATTCACAAAAACCACTAAATAAAGCTCAACCCCTTGTAAACTATGGCACAGAGCAGCCATGCTTAATTTAGAGGCACGTGTATAAAGTATTTATTCAGAACTCAATCAGTAATAACGTGAAAACCCCTAACAAGAAAACCCCCAATTTAGGAAAATCTGAGACTATTTTCATGAATAAGATGACACCAAAACATAAAAAATGCAATCAGTAGAATGAGATATATGAATTTTTAAAATGTGACCTAAAATTAGCTCCAACAAGCACAAAGCGCCAACTTTGGGTATCTGGTCATGCTAGGTCAGGTCAAAGTCAAAAGTTAAGGCCAGTTGATATGTATTGGCGGTCGGGTACAGAGTTCAGGTTTGCACTGTGGAGAATCTACCTTCTGAATTAGACATTTTCTTGAGAAAAAGTGGTCGTCAACTAGTTGTTGGTAGGACGAGCTGCAAACTGGATCCCGGGAATGGCTTGACAATGACGAGGAGCCACTCTGTGAGGTTTCTGAGTTAATCAGTGGCTGCACAGCTTCTTTGAAGCCGTTGACAAAGGTTGTCAGTGATGATCAAATGTGGGCCAGCATCTAGTCAGGGGAAGCTGTCAATCAGGTGCCGCTGAGCATTGAATCCTGTGAAACCATCAACATATGCTGATGGTAAGAAGCTTGGCATCAAATCAGACGAAGTTTGTAGGCAGGAGTACACTCTGACCACAACCAAGGGTTCATGATCTTGGGGACAGTACTTAGGGTTCAAGACTCATTCCTATAAAGGCTAGCACAGGTGCAAAGGTAATGTCCAATTAGGAGTGTTCAACTAGAAAGCAGGAAAGTCCTATGGAAGCTTGAGTCCTTGTAGCTCCAACAGAATGTCAGCAAACCGATCCTTGGAGTCACTTCTGAGGTCCTGGGGTCAAGGCAAGCAGGTCCAGTCTTCCTTCAGGATTCAGAGAGCAAGGCTGTAATACTTCTGATTTTTCACAGGTCCAAGAGTGTTCTGAGGAAAGTTCTAGGGAATGCCACTTTTATGCCCAGTGCAAACCTGTGAGTGGGAAGCAATCCTTTGTACGCTCCCCTCACAATGGTTTCGGAGCCAACTTGAGCAGAAACACAAAAGGGAGAAAGTCGGGAGCTTCATTTGCCAGTGACAGGGTAGGCATCCATTGAAGCTGAAGAAGTGGCTCGGCACAGCATCCCAACCCAGGGAAACAGCTTTACCACACCTAGGGCCCTTTGTCCACTGCCTGGGAATATTATGCATCTCCTTGTGACAGTGAAAAATGACTTTGGATGTTTTTCACTGCCAGGACATGTAAAAACATCGATTTCTACAAGCACTACTTTTAAATACCATGCACCATTTCTTATGGGCAGTAAGCCCTAAGTTAGGGGTGACTTATAAATATTAAAAAGGAAGGTTTAGACCTCTTAAAAAGATCATTTTGAGAGGCCAAATTGGCAGTTTAAAACTTCACACCCAGGCTGCAATGCCAAACCTGTAGACATGCCTCATAAGACAACTTCAGTGGATGACACGTGAGTGCTGCAGCCCACTAATAGCATTTTATTTACTACCACTAAACACTGAATACAGGTAGTACCATATACTTGGGACTTACAATTTAGTTTAGGTAATAGAGTGTATGCCAATTTAACTATGTTTAAAAAATGAGTACAAGCACTGGTCCATTGGTTGGCAAGGGTAAAGTCCACAGAGGTCTATGGGCAACAAAAATGGGTTCAACTACAAAAGTCAAATGTCGGGGGGTACCACTCAAAGTATGGTAATTTCCAACAACAGTGAACTTTCTGACATTACTGGGGTACTCAACCAATGTGCTGAAGTTGCACAAGACCACTTTGCATGGGCTTCCTATTATACAGGGAGTGCAGAATTATTAGGCAAATGAGTATTTTGACCACATCATCCTCTTTATGCATGTTGTCTTACTCCAAGCTGTATAGGCTCGAAAGCCTACTACCAATTAAGCATATTAGGTGATGTGCATCTCTGTAATGAGAAGGGGTGTGGTCTAATGACATCAACACCCTATATCAGGTGTGCATAATTATTAGGCAACTTCCTTTCCTTTGGCAAAATGGGTCAAAAGAAGGACTTGACAGGCTCAGAAAAGTCAAAAATAGTGAGATATCTTGCAGAGGGATGCAGCACTCTTAAAATTGCAAAACTTCTGAATCGTGATCATCGAACAATCAAGCGTTTCATTCAAAATAGTCAACAGGGTCGCAAGAAGCGTGTGGAAAAACCAAGGCGCAAAATAACTGCCCATGAACTGAGAAAAGTCAAGCGTGCAGCTGCCACGATGCCACTTGCCACCAGTTTGGCCATATTTCAGAGCTGCAACATCACTGGAGTGCCCAAAAGCACAAGGTGTGCAATACTCAGAGACATGGCCAAGGTAAGAAAGGCTGAAAGACGACCACCACTGAACAAGACACACAAGCTGAAACGTCAAGACTGGGCCAAGAAATATCTCAAGACTGATTTTTCTAAGGTTTTATGGACTGATGAAATGAGAGTGAGTCTTGATGGGCCAGATGGATGGTCCGTGGCTGGATTGGTAAAGGGCAGAGAGCTCCAGTCCGACTCAGACGCCAGCAAGGTGGAGGTGGAGTACTGGTTTGGGCTGGTATCATCAAAGATGAGCTTGTGGGGCCTTTTCGGGTTGAGGATGGAGTCAAGCTCAACTCCCAGTCCTACTGCCAGTTCCTGGAAGACACCTTCTTCAAGCAGTGGTACAGGAAGAAGTCTGCATCCTTCAAGAAAAACATGATTTTCATGCAGGACAATGCTCCATCACACGCGTCCAAGTACTCCACAGCGTGGCTGGCAAGAAAGGGTATAAAAGAAGGAAATCTAATGACATGGCCTCCTTGTTCACCTGATCTGAACCCCATTGAGAACCTGTGGTCCATCATCAAATGTGAGATTTACAAGGAGGGAAAACAGTACACCTCTCTGAACAGTGTCTGGGAGGCTGTGGTTGCTGCTGCACGCAATGTTGATGGTGAACAGATCAAAACACTGATAGAATCCATGGATGGCAGGCTTTTGAGTGTCCTTGCAAAGAAAGGTGGCTATATTGGTCACTGATTTGTTTTTGTTTTGTTTTTGAATGTCAGAAATGTATATTTGTGAATGTTGAGATGTTATATTGGTTTCACTGGTATTAATAAATAATTCAAATGGGTATATATTTGTTTTTTGTTAAGTTGCCTAATAATTATGCACACCTGATATAGGGTGTTGATGTCATTAGACCACACCCCTTCTCATTACAGAGATGCACATCACCTAATATGCTTAATTGGTAGTAGGCTTTCGAGCCTATACAGCTTGGAGTAAGACAACATGCATAAAGAGGATGATGTGGTCAAAATACTCATTTGCCTAATAATTCTGCACTCCCTGTAGAAGCTGGCCTGGACACAGCATAGTTCAGAGTCTTTCCTCTGTCACAATGAGTCCAGGACATTCGGACTGTGATCCTTATATTTCAGCCTTGGGCTCTGGTCTTGTTGAGCAGTTTTTGGTCCTGGGTCTTGTTGAGCATTTCTGAGGCTTCTTGTTGAGCAGTTCTGAGGTGTGGTGGCCTGCTTGTCCACCACGCCAGGTGGCATATCTGGGTTCTGCAGTGAAATCTAAAGTCTCAAAAGACCAAGCACCATAAAAGCCTGTCAGACTCCATCCACTGTTAACCTCCTGCAGCTTTCTTGTCCACCACACCAGGTGGCATATCTGGGCTCTGCGGTGGAATCTAAAGTCTCAAAAGACCCAGCACCACAGACGCCTGTTGGATTCCATACAGGTTTCAGAGGAAATCTGCAGTAGTGGCTGCTCAAATGCAATTGGACCAGCTACAGCCCCC
Source organism: Pleurodeles waltl (assembly GCF_031143425.1). NCBI lineage: Eukaryota > Metazoa > Chordata > Amphibia > Caudata > Salamandridae > Pleurodeles > Pleurodeles waltl. Next base: position 681,668,642 of record NC_090437.1, on the reverse strand, counting down.
TCTTTCTGCACCACTCGGAGCTGATGGATGTGTCATTGCTTGGTTGTGGAGGTCATCTGGGGAAGTGGAGATCAGATGACAAGTATCCAGCAAAAACTTAGCTCCATATCAATATGCTGAAATTACAGGCCAATCGCCTGAAGCTGAAGTCCTTCCTACCAGCCATCAAGGGGAGTCCAGTAGAGGTTCTTACAGACAACACCACTGCCATATGCTAATGCAACACGCAGGGCATAGTTGGTTCCTGACTCCTGTGCCAGAAATATTATGCCTCTGGAGTAAGTTGTAGCCCCAGAGCCTGTCCCTGATTGTGAACCACTTGCTGTGATCTTTAAATGCCTGAGTGGATGAACTTAGCTGGCAGTGTCCAGTGTATCATGAATGGCGGCTGCACCCCGAGGAGGAACAAAGCATCTTCTGACAGTGAGGGAACCCGGGCTAGATGTTTTTGCCACTGTCAAGAAAATGCAGTATTATAGATTCTGCACGTTGGAGTTCCCAAGAAGAAGCTCTCTCTAGGAGATGCGTTCTGGCCAGAGTGGAGCACAGGACCTCTGTACACCTTTCTGCTTCTGCCTTTCCTGCTCACTGTTCTGAAGAATATCAGGAACGACCAGACCCAAGTCATTCTGGTGGCTTTGGGTTGAGCCGGAAGAGTGTGGTTCCTGGAAACTCTGAGCACTAGCATCTGTCCTCCAATCACACTGCTGCTTCAGTAGAATCTTCTGTTGCAGCTGCAGAGCAGGGTTCTGCATGTGAACCTGCTGAATCTGCGCCTCCATGCATCTGAGTGGCTACATTTGGATGTGTTTGATCTAGTACCTGAGGTAGGCGAGGTCATTCTTGTATCAATACGTTCCTCTACAAAGTTCATTTACACCAGGCGCTGGGACATATTTGTGACCTGGTTTGGAGTCCTCGAGACAGATCCCTTGCAAGCCAGTCTGTCATAGGTTATGTTGTTTATTTTAGCTTTGCCCAGCAAGATCTTGCAGTGGGCACTATTAAAGGTTATTCGTCTGCCTTTTTGGCCTTTTCGCGTTTGCTCGACCAATCATCCTTGTTTAAATTAGCGGTAATGATGCAACTTCTTTCTCTTTTTAATAAACACATTTTTATTGTTTTCAAACACCTACATAAAACATATACACCACTATTATCGCATTAGCACCACAGTACATATAACACAGTCCAAAGTTATAGATCCATATGGTATACCCACCATCGCCCTCAGATCTTCCCATGTTTTTGCAGACAGCCTAATGAGGCATAAATAGGCTTCTCCTACTGAGTGCACCTGTCCACACTTGTTCTCCACTCTGCCACTGAGGTGGCCTGTGGAGAGTTCCACCTCAGGGGAACATCACGTTTGCCAGCCAGAGAGGTGACTCCAATGAACGTGTGTTCTGCTGGTGGGCCACCAAGATCATCCCACATGCCTCGTAGGAACAAACTAGGGGAAGATCCAGGGCTCAATCAAGCTCTGACAAGAGTTCTTGTTGTATCCTCTGGCAGTAGCGGACCATCATAGGACAGTCCCAAACCATGTGATAAAAGTCAGTGTTGGGCGCAGAACAACAGAAGCAATCAGTCTGAGGAATCCTACCAGCTCGATGGAGTACCATTGAGGTCATGTATATCAAGTGAAGATAATTTAGTTGGATCAGTCTAAAGCGTGTGGAGCTAGCTAGCCCCGGCAGGGCCATTATAGAGTATCTCCAGTCTGTGGCGTCCAGTTCCCCGACCCACTCCTCCCAACACTGTTTAAGTGCATTGAATCGACTCCAGGCATTAATAATTAGGAAGTGTTAAACTTGGGAGATGGCACCTTGAGCAAAACACCCCGTCAATAATTTGGCTTTGAGGGGGCTGAACTCAGGGACTTTGGTTTTCGGACTGATGTTGGCAGTGAGGGCATGACATTATTATAAATATTTATGAAATGGTGTCCAGGTAAGTTTGTATCGGTCTTGCAACTCCTGGAATGTCAGTATGTGGTCTCCTGTCGACGTGTCAACCAGAACCATGATGCATATACTATCCCATTAGTGAAACCCTTCAAATCCCGCTATGTGATGTGACCACCTGCCCTTCCATGGGGGGGGAGGTGGGCCAGCAGTGTCAGTATACGGTCCCAACCAAGGAGTCGGACAGATGATCTCTAGCTCAAGAAGACCACTCAGGTAATATCTGGGAGGGACTGAGGTATTGTCACACGATACAGCATACCTATGACATTGTCAGGAAGAATTTATAACGATCAGCTGTGAGGCCCGATAATAACAGTGGAGATCAACCATCCTTAGGCCTCGCTCATATGAGGAACGTCGACCATTAACAAATGCGAGCCGTGCATGACCACACAAGCACAAAAATGAATGAATGATTGAATTGAGATTGTGAAACCAGCCTCAGAACCAGGAGTGGGAAATTTTGAAAAGTGTATAGGATGTGGGGTAAAATCATAATCTTAAAAAGGTCTATGTGACCAAGAACAAGGAGCAGAAGCTGCACCCATTTCTGAATGTCACTTTTCATGGTTGTTACTAGAGGTACCAAGTTAAGGTGGCTTGTGAGCTCTGTAAGCAGAGAACTATGAACCCCCCCCCAGGTACCTAAAGAGAAATGGAGGATTAGGATGTCAGATTGCTAGGAGTTGACACTTGTGTCACCCTTAATCAGGACCCATAAAGATTTAGATCTGTTCATTTGGAGGCCAGAGGCTCCTCACACAGGTTGAGTAGAGTTATACACTGGGGCTCCGAAGTTTGTGGATCAGCTAGGAAAAGCAGCATGTTATGTATCTATTGTACAATTCTCTTCTCTGGCCCATAGTCCCAGAACCACCCATGAAACTGTGCATCGCAGCGAAGGAGTTTTCCTAGGGGTTTGATTACTAACAATAGAGGGGAGAGAGGGCAGCCCTGGCAGGTGCCTCTACTAATTGGGAACGTGGTGGAATGGGACCCATTGAACAGGACCTGCGCAGAGGATTGGCAGTGTAATACCTTAATTACACTGCTGAAGATGAGCCTCTAGCCCAGTGCATTTCAGGACACTGTGAAGGAAGGACCAGTCCACACTGTCAAAGGCTTTCTCAAAGTCTATGAGAGGCAGGGCGGCCAGACGTTGGAGGTGGAATGCGTGAAACAGCGCCGCCTAGACTGTCCTGATGCTATTGTGAGTACTATTATCCCAGCATAAAGCTGCAGTGTTTGCTGTGGACCAGGTAGTGGAGAGAGTATTGCAAATGGCTACCTAGAAGTTTGGCAAATATTTTAACCTCAGAATTAATTAAGGAAATTTGGATATAAGAGATGCACTGGTCTGGGGAGTGGCCTGGCTTAGAAAAAAACATCCTGGAGGCCATATCGAGCCCCAGGGGATAGACCCCTTAGCGTCAGCTCCAGCAAACAAAGGCTCTGATTTATACTTTTTTTGTGCCGCATTACCGTCATTTATTGACGCAAAAGCGGCACAAACTTACAAAATACAATTGTATTATGTAAGTTTCCGACGCCTTTGCGTCAAAAAGTGATGGTAATGCAGCGCAAAAAAAGTATGCCACTTCAGTGTGGAATTTCAAATATTACTCCACTGGAAATCTGTGAGTTTTGCTTGTCGGTATGTCAGATAGTGTGGCTTCTATCTCGTCTATGGTAGTAGGTTGGTCAAGGTCCCTGGCCAACAAGGAAGGAATTGAAGATATCAGAATGTCCTCCAGCAGCAGATGCACCAGCTACAGCGGTGCCGCGGTCGCCCAGTGCTGGTAGAAGGCAGCAAAAGCCTACAGGATGTCAGGGTTGCACGTCTGTGACGACCCTCCACGTCTTTGATCTGGGGTATAATTCTAGAAGAGACATCCTGGGTGGCCAACCAATACAGGAACTTCCCGGCTTTCTATCCTTGTTCATATTTTCCTCGACCCGACTCTCCAAAACTGTCTGGCTCCTTTTAACAAAATTTGTCTCACCAAGACTCTAGCCACCAACACATGCAGACCGTGCTTGGTAAAAGTCTGATCTCGGGCCTGATGATCTAGGATGCAAATCTGGGCCTCAAGGGCAGTAACCTGTGCCAATATCTCCTTCTCCTTATCATGAATAAACCCTTTTGCAAGTCTGCTAATTATCGGTTTGTTTGCCGCCCAGAGCATTTGTGCTGAGTTCACCCTTCCTTGGTTGATCTCAAGATATGAGTGCAGGCACAGTGTGAGTTATCAAGCTACCATGCATTGAGGCACTAAATGGAGCTCTTGATAGGGTTTGTGACTCCTATACTCAGGATGAGTTGGGCATGATCGGGAATTCTCCAGAAAAGGTCTATTCGAGACTCCTTTTTGTGGGCCACTGAGGTGTGTGTGTCTCTGTGTGGTTTTAGAGGAGCCAAAACCTCCACGTTTCACAGAGCCCAAGGGCATCCGCTCAGGCTGCGATCTGACATGTGTCAGAAGCATGCACCGGGGCAGGGGACCAGTCATTTCAATCTCTGGATTAGGCTCTACATCCCAATCACCGCTTATGACAGTAGTACCAAAGGGCAAGCTTGAAAGCACTGCGGACAGAGAGGTCAGCGAAGAGGCGGGTGTATGGTTGGGTATGTATCCTGATACAAAGTTGTGTTGTCTAGCTTCAAGTGTGCCCTCCAACCCAATATATCTGCCTTCGGGATCTGCGTGGGTGCTGGTGACCGCCAAAGGAAAACCCTTGTTCAGCAAGATAGCTAAACCCAGGGATCCTCGGACAAACCCAAAGGGAAATACTTCATTGTAGCCAAACCATCTAAGGAAGGGACAGTGAGCGCCCAACAAGTGGGTCTCCTGCAGCACGAGGACATTAGGGTGAAAACGCTGGCATAATGTGAAACTATGGAATGCTTAATGTGGTCCAGCAAGCTGTACACGTTCCAGGACATCATCTTAAAGGGAGGCATAAGGGCTGTGAGTGTAGTAGCAAGTGAGCAGTAATCCCAACCAGCCGGGGGCAATGGGAGCACTGCCAATGGTGGCTTCTGCTAAGGACTGTGGTGCACCAAAGGAACTAATGAAGACACCTGCAGGTGCAGTGTTGTACAAAGAAACATTTCTAAAAACAACTCCTCATGATCCTCCTACTCCCCCATACGTCCACCCGCAAAGCATCTGTCACCCAAAACTTAACACTAACACAAACCATGAAAAGAAGGAAACAAACAAGAGCTTAGGCAATTAATGTGGACCTCCACCATGTAGGATGACAAGCCAGATATGTAGTATGTTGTTTAAATATAGTTCTCAGTAGACCTTGTCCTTCCCAGGACCGCAGTCCACCATTCTCCCCAGGAGGCACCAGCCAAGAATTCAATCTAAGTGGTCCCCAAGAGCCTCGACCTCTGGGCTAAGTGCATCAAAATTGCTGGGATTTCAATCACCAACTAAGGTCCCTCCAATGATGGTATGGTCTGAGTCCAAGCCCGAGGAACCAGGTTGGCTACAGGTATAGGCACGAAGTTTATAACAGTGTGTGTGTCACTTGCTATGCAGTTCTGAGTTGACGCCAGGAGGGCCATGCTTGGCTTAGGCAATTAATGTGGACCTCCACCATGTAGGATGACAAGCCAGATATGTAGTATGTTGTTTAAATATAGTTCTCAGTAGACCTTGTCCTTCCCAGGACCGCAGTCCACCATTCTCCCCAGGAGGCACCAGCCAAGAATTCAATCTAAGTGGTCCCCAAGAGCCTCGACCTCTGGGCTAAGTGCATCAAAATTGCTGGGATTTCAATCACCAACTAAGGTCCCTCCAATGATGGTATGGTCTGAGTCCAAGCCCGAGGAACCAGGTTGGCTACAGGAATAGGCACGAAGTTTATAACAGTGTGTGTGTCACTTGCTATGCAGTTCTGAGTTGACGCCAGGAGGGCCATGCTTGGCTTCTCTCCAAGGCTCACCTTCCCAGTCCCAGTCCCTCCTCCCCTCTGCCCACTCCTAGGACTGCTAGAAAGTCTCAAAAAAGAGCGGCCACATTTATAAAAATGTCGCACACTGGGCAAGTCACAGGAGAGGAGAGGTGGCGAGGAGCAGGCCGTAGCACCCCCACTCAATGGCGCTGTGGTTTATTGCTCCATTTTGGTTTAGTCCTGCATAGGTGGGGGTGCCTTGTCCTTACTCATATTGGTCATGGATAATCCGGGCCTGTGGATTAAAGCAAGGGGTGGACCAACACACTGGCCCCCTATGGTGAAATATGTCCCAGGTGCAGCCCCAGTACTCGCCTCTAGTTTCAAGTCTCCTCAGCAGCAAAATGTGCAGGGTCCATCTTTTGGGGGGTGGTCCAAGCTCAGCACGAAGGCCGCCCAGAGGAATCAGACGTACCTCCCCCAAGTCACCCCTAACATAGCACAGTAGCTCATGCATCAGTGATGATCTTTCACAGCCTTCGCCATGGGATCACAGATCTGGGGGACAGAGTAGGGATTGTTCCCACAGTACAGCCTCCTTCCCAGGGGCAAACAACACAGCCATTCACCGACAGGGGCCAGGGGATAAGTGCACCCCAGGATCACTGGATGAGAAGGAGGGGTGCCTGAACTGCAGCTCCCACCTCGAGTCTGTCCCTCCACCACCTCCAGTCGTCAGCTCTCCGCCTCAGCCCTACTACGCTGTACGCCACTTTTCAATAGGGCTCGACCACTGGGTTACAGCCGAAGGAGTTATCCTGCCCAGGTGGGTACAGATGTTGGGTTGTAGCCAATCACCAGCTGGCTGCTCAAGGTAGTGTTATGGGAGGGCCTTTGACCTGCAGCCAGGGTAGGCCGAAGCGGGGATCGCAGGGTCACCAGCAGCTTCGCAAGGTCACAGCAGGCCTCTCACTGCCAGTGTATTCTGTCTGGCACTCTGGATTTGCACCCAGCCAAATCACCCTGTCAGGGCCTCAGGGCAGGCAGAACCGGCAAGCCAGGCTTGGCCTTTTGTGGCCAGGCCTTTCCAAGCTCTAAGGGGATACAGAGGGAACAGAAATACCGTCTTCCTAATTCCAATCACTTCAGCCAATAGTCTGGGTGAACTCCATGCTCTATTGGTTAAATCACCCTACAGCTGTTTTTTTGTGGACAAATTGGTGCTGAGGACCCAGTTTCCTACTTACCGCCCAGAAGTTGTGGCTCTTTTCTGCATTTGCCAGTCCATCCCTCTCACAGCAGCCTTTGCCCTGTGTCACCCCTCGAAAGAGGTGGAACGACTCCTTCAGCAAGACACCAGAAGAGCTTTGAGCTTTTTACACCAAAGGGCATCAAGTGGACAATCAACTTTTGTGGGGTTCCCTGGAGTAAAAGAAGACAAAGCAGTGCAGAAAAGGATTCTGTCATGCTAGGCTTCAGCAATAACATCTGTAAAATACTGGGCATAAAGCAGCATCTCAAAGGTCTGAGAGTCCATTCTAGCAGGACTAAGGCTAACATCAGTGTGTTGCCATGCCAAGTGTCTATCTTTGACATCTTTCAGGCACGGCTGGCCCAGTTCACACATTCAGGAAGCACTACTGCCCTTACAGCCACATCCGGCAGGAAGGGTATGTTCACTGTGTGGTCCTGTAGGACTTCTAGGTTTGAGCTCACTGTACAGACCCTCCGCATTTGGGAGGTACTGCTTTGGTATCTATTCTAAATGTGAGGATTCTCTGGTTAGAAATATCCATCAAAACAAGAAACTATGGCCCTATTATGACATTGGTGGTAAATCCCACTTACTGCCACGCTGACGGCCGCCAACTTACCGCCACCGTGGTGGATATCCGTTGACCATATTATTACACTCACACACACCAATCCATCAGTATTCAGCCACATACACAAAACCGCCACACCAATGGTCAGTGATAAACTGGCGGTGTCAAAAGCCACACAGTTACGCCAACAGAACTATGCCCACCACATTATGACCCACGAATCACTACGGCGGACATTCAATGGCGGTAAACCATTGGCGGTACATACTGCTGCGCTTACACTGGACACCCATATACAAAACACAACCACATTGGACAATTCAAACAACACACACCTGACACCAATACACACACCATACCCACGCCACTTTAAAACACACACCCACATTACCCACAACCCTTTACAAACAACAATTACTGACAGCAGATTGACACCAATAACACTGACACAACTAGAGCCACACACTATTCACATCTATACACCACTCACGCACTACACATCACACACCCCAACACATCACCCAACACACCCTTACCAACACACCTCACAGAACACCCATGGCACCACAAAGACACCCCTGTTTCACAAAAGAGGAGCTAAGGGTCATGGTGGAGGAAATTGTCAAGGTAGAAGATCAGATATTTGGAGCACAGGTGCAGCAGATATCAATAGCTAGGAAGATGGAGCTATGGTGGAGAATAGTGGACAGGGTCAACACCGTGGGACAGCACCCAAGAACTAGGGAAGACATCACGAAGAGGTGGAACGACCTACGGGGGAAGGTACATTCCATTGCAGCAAGACGCCAGCTCACCCACAACTCACAACATGGGAGGAGCAAGTCTTGGCAATACTGCATCCTGAGGGCCTGGCCGGAGTCAGAGTAGGATTGGACTCTGGTAAGTCAACTCTCTACTACTATCACCCCACTACCTGCATGCCATCACATACCCTCACCCACACTCCCATCACTCCACTATATCCCACACACCCCACCATCACATCTCACTCATCCCAATGCCAAGCCCTGCGTGCCATACCAATGCATGGACACCCCTCACAGCCCTGCATGGACACTCATCACTAAAGCATGCACACCATAGAGAACTAACAATCCCACCATACACTAACATACCCAAGTGAAAGGTGCCAGGGCAAATCCAAACAAAAAGGGGAAGCCACGGATGTACAATATGTCAGACAAAGAAACCATAACACATCATTTACATACCCACAGGTACCCCAGCCAATGTCAGCGGAGAGGAGGTGCCAGCACTATCCAGTCCTCCAACTGAAGAGGCCCACAGTGATAACAGTAACTCTGGTCTTCAGGATCTGGGTGACCTACCTTGCCCATCAGGAACCACTGGACTGCTGGTTACCCATGCCCAGTCACACACCACCACAGAGCCTCCCCCATCAGGAAACACCACCACAGCACCAACCCAGCGTACCCATACCTCTGTCCCCAGGACACTTCAATCAGCAGTGTATCCACCTCTACAGGGACCCCAGGGCACATCTCGCCCCCAAGACAATAAGAGACCTGGGGTCAGTGGCCGTGGGCACACGGTTCAGGGGACAGAGGCAAAGGCCAACAGGGAAACTTGGAGGACTGCTGTGTGCCAGGGGGAGGACAGGCCCAGGCAACCGACTCTCCAGGAGGCTCTCGCAGAGATCCTGGGAGCCTATCAACATTCCCAGGACACAATGGGCCAGGTCCTTGACAATGTGCAGGAGAACAGGCGGCTGCAGGAGGGACAGTACCAGGGGATCAGGGAGGACTTGCAGGCCATCAACAACACCCTGTTCTCCATAGCAGAGGTGCTGGCAGACATGGCCAACATTATAAGGGAGGCCGTCTCACACCACCGGGCCCCTACCACTAACCAGACATCTGAACACCCTTCCACCTCCGCTGCCGCTAGTGGCCAGGAGGCCCCGCCACAGGCCGAACAGGCCACCAGCACCCCTCCCCTTGCAGAAGGTGAATTACCCCGCAAACGTTCCCTGTGATCCAGACAGTAGCCAGAGACACTTGCCAAGACCTCCGCAAGGAAATGAGACTCTCCTGATTGTCACCCTTGTGTCCCACTCTGTCACCCTGTCCACCTTGAATTGCCATTGCTCCCCTTCCTATGTCCCCATGGACAATGCACCTGTGCTACAAATAGACTGGAACAATACCCTGGACTTTCCTCCATCATCACCCCATCCCATTGTACTTGCCCCTCCACATATTAGCACTTCAATAAACACCCTTTGGATTTTTTTTTTTTTTACAGTATGTCATGTACACCAAATATGTATTCATTGTAACAGGGACAAACATTGCAAATCAACTGTACAGAGAATGAGCATGGATTAATGACCTGTAGCTGGCTGTAGTGATCACACCAGGAGTATATATCAGGTCACCAACATCTGCAAAATGGATTGCCAGAGGGAACAGTAAGTGGGCATAGAAGTTGAAAATATCAGCATGCCATTGGCACACAAACTAAATCAAAAGTCATAGAAATGTGAAGTAACACTCTCCTACCTGTGCTTCATTGGAAGTATTGTCAGATAACATTTGTTCTGTTGTCCTCATCCTCTGCCTCTTCATCCTCACTGTCCACAGGGTCTACTGCTGCCACAGGGCATATCCAGGCTCCTCCTCCTGCAGGAATGGGACATGGCATCTGAGGGCCAGGTTATGCAACATGCAGCATGCCACCACTATCTGGCAGACCGCCTTTGTTGAGCAGCACAAGGATACACCTGTTAGATGGAGACACCGGAAACTGGCCTTCCGGAGGCCAAAGGTCCTTTCAATTATCCTTCTGGTTCACCTATGTGCCTCATTATGACGTTCTTCTGCCCTTGTCCTGGCATTACTCACAGGGGTCAGCTGCCATTATAGGTTTGGGTAACCAGAGTCACCTGCAAATACTGAGGGACAACATTTAGCCACACACTATCCTATATGGCCCACACCATACCCATACACCAACATATACTGGGTGGGAACCAGGGCTCACTTATTAGCCACACCCTGTGCCTCCGGAGTTGTCCCATCACACTTGGGGTGCTGCTATTCCTCAGGACAAAGACATCATGCACCATCCCAGGATACTTAGCATTAATGTGGGAGATGTACTGGTCCACCAAGCACACCATCTGAACATTCATAGAGTGGAAACTCTTACGATTCCTGAACACCTGTTCATTCTGGCAGGGGGGCACAGATGCAATATGTGTTCCATCAATCGCCCCAATTATGTTGGGGATATGTCCCATTGCATAAAACTCGGCCTTCACAGTGGCCAAACCCTCAACCTAGGGGAAAACAATGTAGCTGCACAGGTGTTTTCTCAGGGCAGACAACAATCTTGTCAGTACTATTGAGAACATTGGCTGTTACATTCCTGCTGCTAAGCCCACTGTAACTTGGAAAGAACCAGTTGCCAGGAAATGGAGTACAGATAGCACTTGGACAAGAGGGGGGATCCCAGTGGGGTGACGGATAGCAGATATCAGGTCAGGCTCCAATTGGGCACACAGCTCAGTGATTGTGGCCCTGTCCAGTCTATAGGTGAGTATTATGGGCCTGTCCTCCAGTGTAGCCAAGTCCACCAGGGGTCTATACATGGGGGTATGTCTCCATCTCCTATTCATCCGCAGCGGTAGGTATCTAAGGGACACAAGAGTGAGGAGCCAGTCACAAACAGAACAATGGAACCAGAACAGAACTTTGCATCCTGTAAACATGAAATGGGTCATTGTGATTTGTCCAGTATGTGCTAATATCTCCTGTGATGCAGCATTATTCCAGGGCCTGCCCCCTCACCCCTGAAATGGCGTCCGCTTGTCCTGTGTGGAGGCACAGGTGGAAGTGAAGTAATTCCGCTGACGTTGTGCACCGTTGCGGGAGGCGGTCGGGAACCACCGTGCAACTCCTCATTGGCTAACATTGGTCCCTATGGGTTACAGTGGCCAATGGTGATCTACACCGGTGGTGACGGTATGCACAGCTGTGGACGTGACCGCCATTTTCTATTAGATTCCTCACTTGTTGCCTGACCTTCCATAGGAGAGGACCTACACTGCATGTGCTGCTGTGACCTGTGTCTGGAACCTACCATGGCCTGTAGGACGGGGAAAGGGCCCCAGCCTTCCCTTCGGAGGAGTTGTAAAGACTGGTGGATGGGTTCCTACCCCAATACTGACTGCTGTATGTGCTTCCAGACCAACAGCTGAGTACACTATGAGCACGATGCATGTGGCATGAATGCATGGAGTTGTGGGTGTGATAGCCTCATGTAAGGGGATGGGTGGATGTCCTCTTGGCGGCGTACAGGTTGTGTGCTGGGCCATGTGTGTGGAAATGGTGATGTGAAGGGGTATGGTGGGCCATATGTGTAACAGGCAGGACCATTTGTGTAATTCTATATTCCTGTCTGCATTGCCCCTGCAGGACAGCGCCCATCAAAAGAATGGTATATGGCGGGCCATCGCCAAGGAGGTGCAGACCCTGGGGGTCTTTGGCAGGCAGAGCACCCACTGTCACAAACGGTTGGAGGACCTGGGATGGTGGGCACGGAAGACAGTGGAGACCCAGCTGGGGATGGCCTCCCAATGAGGAAGGGGTGCCTGTCGAACCTTGACCCCCCAGATGGCCCACATATTGCGGTGGCCTATCCAGAGCTGGATGGGCGCTTGAGGGCAACACAGCAGCCACAAGTGGGTGAGTACAGTGCCCATCATTACAACTTACGCATGACAGGGTGGTATCCGGGTGGGTGATGTGTCAGTGGGTGCCCCTAGGCCAGGGTTGACATTGCAGCATAGGTCTCCTGGTGTCTCGGTGCAGAAGGGCTAATTTAGCTATTTAGCTCATAGGCATCCACTACTGGTCAGGGCTGCGTGGGTCCCAGGTGTGCTGCATTTGGTGGTGTGTGCCCCTCCCCATGCCATGCCACACTTTATCCCACAGGCACTCACACAAACACCATCCAGTTGCAGACACACCAACATCCACTGTTTCCACTGTCTCCCCCTCCTCTCTCTCCACCACATCCTGTTCAGCCATGTCCCTTCCACTACCAGCATCATTACCACACCAAGCACCTCACTGGCAGACACCTCCACAACATCCATGCACATGTCCCCTGTGTCCTCTACCACTGTGTCTGTCCCCCTCCCTCCTAAGGTACACAAACGCAAGCACTCAGACACCCAACTGCCATCCACCTCACAACAGCATACAGCCCATGCACCTGCACCCAAAAGCAGCAGACACCTCCAACAACCAGTCTCTCATCCTCCACTCCCATTCCTTCTCCCTCTTCCCACCCCGATGTCCCTAAAAAACTGTTCCTATCCACCATTGACCTCTTCCCTACCCTCCCACCTGTCCTGCAAGTATGGGCAGGGTATCACGAACCCAGCCAAGCACCTCAGCCACACAGTCCACGGGCCCAGTCCTAACCGCACCCCTTTGTGGTGGAAAGGGATCAAGGCCACATGTAATGAAGGGGAAGGAGCCTGCACCAGCCAGCCTCAAGGGAAGGGAGACAGCCCCAGCCATCAAAAAGGGCAAGGAGCCTGCACCTGTCACACGAAAGGCCAAGGAGTCTTCCCCAGCAGGCAGGAAGATCAAGGAGCCTGTGACCAAGCCTCCACCAACAACCACGGTTGTGCAGCCATCCAAGGTTGCAGGGGATGGGCAGGAGCCTCCCCCCACCAGCAGCACCACCACTGTGCAGCAGTCTGAGGTTGCAGGCGATGGGCAGGAGTCTCCCCCCACCAGCAGCACCACCACTGTGCAGCCGTCACCGCCGGCAAACAATATGCAATCCTGCATCCATGGGCTGCAGTGTGGACTGTACACTCCAGAACCAGTGGGTATGACACTCGCCTTAGAGACTGTGATCCATCACTCCCCAGGATCAACCACAGGGCACCTTGCCCCCTCCAGAACCAGTAAGTATGACACACACCTGAGAGACCTATGTACCTATTTCTGGTGGACATTCTCTCTATGTCCTCCCACCTCCCCATTCAGTGGAGTGGGCTCTTTTTACCATCTACACAAGTCCCAATTTAGAGATCTGCATGGAAAGAGTCAAGCAAGAAACTGATGTTGGCATGCAGGGCTAGTGCTCATATGTGGCTCTACTTTGTCAATTCCAGGGCAGGACGAAACCAACATGGACACTGGAGCACTGCTGAGAAAATGTCTAGATCCATTGAGGCATGTGGGGATATTCTACTCTAAAGGTGAGGAATCTGCAATTAGAGAGAGTATCCGCCATAAAGAACATTACCAAAGATAAGTAACATGCTCTTCCTGGTTAACATAAACTCCTAGTCTAAAGGCAGGATTGGGTTTAGGAATCACACAATACAGAAAGAAATTAATAAAAGGATCTTGGCAAAGCATATTGCCCAACCCTCCTTGCAGAGGTGATAACTGCCAATAAGAGAATTGTTAAGTCAAAAAACAAATCAGAACTGGTTTTAATGTTTGAAAAGGCATTGCGCCAGATTTGCGTCATTTTTTCTATGCAAATCCGGTGCAAACTTAACTCCATATTTATATTTTGACGCTAGACATGTCTAGCACGATAATATTGGAGTTAAAGTCATTTTTTTCCTGCAGAAAACTACTTTGCCTCAATGAGATGCAAGGTAGGCATTCCCGGGCAACAAATGACTCAAAGGCCCTAGCGCCTTATTTATCCTCCAGTGCAAAAATCACACACGGACGGCCTTAAATAATGGCGCTTTGCCTGCTTATCATCATTATTTAATGTCTGGTCAGGGCAGGCGTAATGGGACCTGGGGCCCTTTTTCCATGGTCAAAGACCATGGAAACAGCCCACAGGTGGCCTTCCCTTCCCCCGGGACACCCTTACCCACCCGCACCCACACCTGGAGGATACCTAACGATGGAGGGACCCATCCCAGGTAAATCCAGGTAAATAATTCTATTTTCTTTGCAAAGTGCCATGGGGGGGCTAACTTGGGCCCCCCTACATGGCACTGTGCCCAATGGCCATGCCCAGGTGACTTAAGTACCCTGGGCATGGTCATTGGGCTGGGGAGCATGACTTCTGTCTTTACTTAGACAGGAGTCATGTCCATGGCGGTTGTGTGTGGAAATAATGACTCTAATCAGGTAAAAGTATTTTTTTTTTTACTTTAACCTGACTAGCGCATTCTTTCACGCACAACCTCCAGTTTCCCCTTACGCCTCCCTCACCCGGTTAGCATAATTAATTTTGATGCTAACTGGGCCTTACCGACGGCTAGTGTCATAGCTTAAATATGACGCCTGGCTGGCATCCAGGAATGGCGCTGGCTGGCGATATACGTTTTTGACGCAAACCTGTATGCCTACTACACTCACAAGATTTTGGCTGAAGTCCCAGGGCAAAACACCATTTTTGAAAAAAAATTCCAATTCAGCCACCATACTTTAAGAATTGCAGGGAGTATGCTCACGAGAATCCAAGGATGATCTTTTGATAAAGCAATTGTGCAAGCATTGTAGACACCAAGATGCAATCAGAATGATTGACACCTTCTCATCTTTGAGCTATGCTAACATTTGTGAGGTGAAGACACAGAAGAAAACATATTGTTGACCCAGATGCCATGGCAACAACATAGCATCACCCTTTAGGGTTCGTCCTCTGACTGGCTGAACAAAAACTTTAAGGAGAGAGCGCTACCTGCTGGTAAAAGAGTACTAACAATGGAAAAACACTTGCTAAATCTTTTGCACGTCAAGTTCTTCCTCCACAGAAAACACACTGCTGACAAGACTTCCAGGTGCATTTCTCCCAAAAGGTAAATCTTACAAGCCAGCTTGTGCATAGAGAGACTCCGGTCCCCCCATGTCTGTTCACATGATACCTTGCCATTAGGTTATCAGTGCATACAAGATGCCTTTTGCCTTCTAATGAGGAGTGAAAATGGAGAAGGGCGTAGTGAATAGTATTTCAACTCCTTCGAATTCAACAATTAGATTGTTTCCTGTGGATTCCAGGGCTCCTGAACTTCCTGATTGCACACCAAAGCCCTCACCCTCATCAGGCTGGCATCTGAAGTTTAAACAACCTGAAGAAAGGGAGCAAGAGGATCTCCTTTTAGGTAAATGATCCAGATATAATGAAAAGATCAAGGCCCATATTTATACTTCTTTAGCACTGCATTTGCGCCGCTTTTTGATGCAAAAGCGGTGCAAACTTACAAAATACAATTGTATTTTGTAAGTTTGCACCGCTTTTGCTTCAAAAAGCGGCGGAAATGCGGCACAAAAAAGTATAAATCTGGGCCCAAGTGTTCCAAATTACTGGAATTAGAAACTCTTAGCTGTCCATCATTTGAGTTCACTGAAACTTCAGATAATACCACAAGGGTCTCTGGTGTAATTGAGCCCATGGTACACGCACTGTCATAGAAGCAAGGTGACCATGCTGGCTTTCAAGCAGAGCTTGAAAGTGAATCAGAACGTGTTAGAAATGGGGTCTTACAAGCAAGGACCCTCACTCTAGTCAGGGTAAAAGAGAATCGCCCTCAGCTAACCCCTGCTTACCCCCTTGGTAGCTTGGCAGAGCAGTAAGCTTAACTTCAGAGTGCTAGGTGTAAAGTATTTGTATCAACACACACAGTAACTTAATGAAAACACTACAAAATGACACAACACAGGTTTAGAATAATAGGAAATATTTATCTAAATAAAACAAGACCAAAATGACAAAAATCCGACATACACAAGTCAAGTTATGAATTTTTAGAGATTAAACTAAAAAATAGTGTTTAGAAACAAAAATGCTTCGATGAGGTGTTAACACGGCATCGTGATGGAGTCATTCCCAACAAGCCGACACCAGCGGCGCCGGACACGGAGTCGCGTAGACCCCCAAGTACAGTACCTTTGGTGAAGAGTGAAAACAAGCCGATGCGCGAAGTCGGGGAAACTGTGCGAAACGTTGAATCCACGCACTTCGAGCGGCGTCGGTCACGATGTGGTGTGGCGACCTCCACGGAGTCGCGGACTTCAGCGGGGCTGCAGCGGCGTCGGGCCTGCGAAGAGCGTCGCGTTCCAGCGAAGTTTACGGCGTCGGGTGCAGGCGGCTTCACTGGATTCAGCAGCGGCGTCGGTACGGAGTCGTCCGAAGTTGATTTCCTTGGATTTCCACTAGCTTTCCTTTCAAGAGCCCAGGGACTGGATAGTGCACCACTTGTCAGAGCAGGAGTCTCTCCAGAGACTCCAGGTGTTGGCAGAGAGAAGTCTTTGCTGTCCCTGAGACTTCAAACAACAGGAGGCAAGCTCTAACTCAAGCCCTTGGAGATTTCTACACAAGATGGAAGGCACACAAAGTCCAGTCTTTGCCCTCTTACTCTGGCAGAAGCAGCACTGCAGGAAAGCTCCACAAAGCACAGTCACAGTCAGGGCAGCACTTCTTCCTCAGCTATCAGCTCTTCTCCAGGCAGAGGTTCCTCTTGGTTCCAGAAGTGTTTCTAAAGTCTGTAGATTTGGGTGCCCTTCTTATACCCATTTTAGTCTTTGAAGTCACCTTTCTTCAAAGGGGACTCACACCTACTTGTGAAATCCTGCCTTGCCCAGGCAAGGCCTCAGACACACACCAGGGGGTTGGAGTCTGCATTGTCAGAGGCAGGCACAGTCCTTTCAGATGAGAGAGACCACTCCACCCCTCCCTCCTAGCAGAGATGGCTAATCAGGAAATGCAGGTTACACCCCAGCTCCCTTTGTGTCACTGTCTAGTGCGAGGTGAAAAACAACCCAACTGTCAAACTGACCCAGACAGGGAATCCGCAAACAAGGCAGAGTCACAGAATGGTTTAAGCAAGAAAATGCTCACTTTCTAACAGTGGCATTTTCAAACGCACAATCTTAAAATCAACTTTACTAAAAGATGTATTTTTAAATTGTGAGTTCAGGGACCCCAAACTCCACATGTCCATCTACTCTCTAGGGGAATCTACACTTTAATTGTATTTAAAGGTAGTCCCCATATTATCCTATGAGAGAGACAGGCCTTGCATCAGTGAAAAACAAAGTTGGCAGTATTTCACTGTCCGGACAAATAAAGCACATTACTATGGGGGTCATTCTGACCTCGGCGGTAAAAGGCCCTTACCGCCGGTCAGAAGTCCGCCATACTACCGCCGCGGCCGCGGTAGACCGCCACGGTCATTCTGACCACCAACTGTGAACCCGCCAAAAATCCGACATCCAAGGAAGGCCGCCACATCAGCGGGCCGCGGAAAACTGGAGATGACCAAACCTCCACCGTCACGCCAACACAAACACGCCCATGCCATTCTGACCCACGAATCCACGCGGCGGTCTTTCAACCGCGGTATTCCATTAGCGGTACACACCGCCGCGGTCAAAATACACACACATCTACAAAACACTGCCACATTGGACATTTTGAAATACGCACACCTGAGACACATACAAACAACGCTCCCACACATCCAATCAACTATAAAACACACACCCACATCACCCACAAACCCCCACTAGTTGGAAATCGGAGCGAAGGCGAGAGCGAGAGAGATAGAGACACAGCATTAGAAAACCCCAACACACACAGGAACACAACTTCATCACCCACACCACATCTACGCACATATCACCACATATCACCACGCACATCACCACAAACACCACCCCACACCTCATCCACACCACCCCATGGCACCCCAAAGACACCCACGGTTTTCGGACCAAGAACTCCGGGTCAAGGTGGAGGAAATCATGAGGGTTGAGCCCCAGCTCTTCGGCACACAGGTGCAGCACACCACCATAGCAAGGAAGGCTGAGCTATGGCAAAGGATCGTAGACAGGGTCAACGCTGTGGGACAGCATCCCAGAAATCGGGAACATATCAGAAAGCGATGGAACGACCTACGGGGGAAGGTGCGCTCGATGATCTCCAGGCACAACATCGCTGTGCAGAAGACTGGCGGCGGACCCCCACCCACCCCACCCCAATTCACAGCATGGGAGCAAGAGGTGGTAAACATCCTGCATCCTGATGGCCTCGCTGGAGTACACGGAGGAATGGACTCTGGTAAGTTGAATCTCAACTACTTCACCCCCCCCAACCACCAGCATGCCAACCCCCCCCTCAATATCACCCCCCAGCACATAACCTCCCTGCCAATGTCTCACCAGCACAACCCACCCTAAACAACACCAACCCCTGAATGCCAACACAAACCATAGACAGCCACCACCAAAGCATGACCATTGCACATACCCATACACCCCCCCCAAACCCTCACAACACCTCCCACAAGGGAATGCCAGCACTGGGGGACAAGGGCACCCAAAATGCACGCCATGGCACACACAGAAACAATAACCATACTCCTTCACCCCTGCAGGGCCCGAACGCCAACACACCGCCACGGAGGGTCCAGAGATGTCCATCCCACCCCCAGAACAGGCCCCCAGCGAGGACAGCAGCTCTGTCGACCTCGAACCTGACGACCAGCCCGGACCATCGGGGACCTCTGGACAGTCGGTTCCCCACACACAGACACAGGCCACAGCAGACCCAAACCCCTCTGGGAACACCAGCACAGCTCCCACCCAGCGGGCCCATGCCTCTGTCCCGCGGACGCGTCAATCAGCGGTGTGTCCGCCACTACAGGGCACCCAGGCTGACCCAACACCCCAACAACAACAGGGACCTGGGGGCAGTGGTAGTGGGCACACCGTCCAGGGGACAGAGGCCCGGGGAAACAGGGCAACTGGGAGGCCTGCTGTGCGACAGGGGGGGGGAGGACAGGCCCAGGGAACCGACTCTCCAAGAGGCCCTCACCACCATCAATGGAGCATACCATCACTCCCAGGAGACAATGGCGACGGTACTGGCCAGGTTCACCGAGATCCAGGCACAGCAGGAGGAACGGTACATGGGGTTCAGCAATGAACTCCGGGACATCGCTACCGCAATGGGGACCATAGTCCAGGCCCTCAACCGGATAGAAACCACATTGCGGGACCATGTGGCACCGCAAAGGGCCCCTGTCACTAGCCAGGAACAGCCTACCACCTCTGCCGGCGCTAGTGGTCAGGAGGCCCCCACAGAACGACGGGCCACCAGAACCCCACCTCCTGCTGAAGAACAACCACCCCGCAAGAGGAACCTGAGATCTCAAAGGAAGACAGAGTAGGATGCCAAGACCCCCGCCAGTCTAATATCCCCCCGGATGTCATTCCACTGTCCCACAGTGTCACCCTGTCCAACCTTGAACTGCCCCTGCTCCATCCTTCCACAGCCATATGAACAATGCACCTGTGCGACCGAGAACTGGACTCTGCCATGGACATAACTCCACCCTCACCCTTCACCGTTTTAATATCATGTACCAAAATATAGCACTAAAAATAAATCACTCATTGCACATAAATCATTCTGGAGTCAGCCTGTATTATTTACAAATGTATAACACATTACTTATCAATAATGTTCTGTTATTTATGTGTGGACAACATACCGATGTCAATAAGCATTAGTCCATGGGCTAACCAAGCAGAAGTCACGCAGTGGGTCATACAGCACTGAAAAGGGAAGGGAAAAGTAAACTTCAGTTTAAAAGAACTGGGGGGAAATACACAAAGTAAAGATGCAGGGGGCATTCAGTAAATGGTAAATGGCGTGGGTGATTCCTACCTGTGTGCTACTGAAAATACTGATGGATAACTCTGTCCCTGTTGTCTGGGTCGTCCTCTTCGTCTTCCTCCTCTTCACTCTCCGCAGGCTCCACAGCTGCTTCAACACCACCATCTGGACCATCCTCCTGCAGGAAGGGCACCTGACGTCGCAATGCCAGATTGTGAAGCATGCAGCAGGCCACAATGATCTGGCACACCTTCTTTGGTGAGTACATCAGGGATCCCCCTGTCATATGTAGGCACCTAAACCTGGCCTTCAGGAGGCCAAAGGTTCTTTCAATGACCCTCCTAGTTCGCCCATGGGCCTCATTGTACCGTTCCTCTGCCCTGGTCCGGGGATTCCTCACTGGGGTCAATAGCCAAGGCAGGTTGGGGTAACCAGAGTCACCAATTAGCCACACACGTTGTCTCTGTAGCTGTTCCATCACATAAGGGATGCTGCTATTTCGCATCACATACGCGTCATGCACTGACCCAGGGAACATGGCATTCACATGGGAGATGTACTGGTCAGCCAAACAGACCACCTGAACGTTCATCGAATGGTAACTTTTCCTGTTTCTGTACACCTGCTCATCGTCTTTTGGGGGTACTAAAGCCACATGGGTCCCATCAATGGCACCAATTATGTTGGGAATATGTCCAAGGGCATAAAAATCCCCCTTCACAGTGGCCAAATCGACCTCCTCAGGGAATACAATGTAGCGCCGCATGTGTTTCGTCAGGGCAGACAACACTCTAGACAAGATCTTTGAAAACATAGGCTGAGACATTCCAGATGACATGGCCACTGTTGTCTGGAATGAGCCACTTGCCAGAAAATGGAGGACTGACAGAACCTGCACTAGAGGGGGAATTCCTGTGGGTTGGCAGATGGGGGACATCAGGGCTGGCTCCAGCTGGGCACACAGTTCATGTATAGTGGCTCGGTCAAGTCGGTATCCTAGTATGATGTGGCGTTCTTCCATTGTCGACAGGTCCACCAGCGGGCGGTACACGCGAGGATTCATCCTTCTCCTCGCAAGTCCCAGCGGACGGTGCCTAGGAAGGACAACATGGAGCACAGAGTCAAGCAAGTCACAGGTACGTTCACCACTGCATGCACAGTACACGAAAAGGTATGGATGGCTATGTTTGGATGTGTGGCAATGCAAGGCCTAGGCCTGTGTGACGCAGTTGAAATTAAGCCATGTGGGCCCTTGAAATGGCGGCTGCCTGACCGGTGAAGTGGGACAATGGGATGTGAGGTCAATGCGCTGGCGTGGCACACCGTGGCGGTAGGCGGTCGAAGACCGCTATACGAAGCCGCATTGGTTAACATTGAACCCTATGGGATTCAGGAGCCAATGATGATGTGCGCCGGCGGTCGTGGTACGCACCGCCGCGGTACGCACCGCCGCCGCCGTGACCGCCATTTTCTATCTGCCTAATCACTCGAGACCTGATCATCCACAGGAGAGGACCTATACTGCAAGTGCTGCTGTGACCTCGGTCTGGAAGTGACAATGGCTGCTGCGACTGGGGAAAGGGCCCCTGCCTTCACGTCTGAAGAGTTGGAGAAACTAGTGGATGGGGTCCTCCCCCAGTATGCGCTACTCTACGGTCCTCCAGACCAACAGGTGAGTACACTGAGTGCACATTGAATGGGTTATGCCTGTGTGGAGTGGGGTGGATGTAAGTTGTTGGGGTGGGGAGAAAATGAGGAGTGCAACGCACGACAGATGAGAGAATGGGCCACATGGCAAGGTTGGGGAGGGGGGGGCATGTACTCCAAACATGCCGAAATTTCACGTTTTCTCTTTCCCACCCTGTACATGTCTAACAGGTGAGCGCCCATCAGAAAATCGACATTTGGCGTGCCATCGCCAAGGAAGTCCGGGCCCTGGGGGTCTACACCAGACGGGGCACCCACTGCCGCAAGAGGTGGGAGGACATCCGCCGCGGAACCCGAAAGACCGCCGAGTCACTGCTGGGGATGGCCTCCCGACCTAGGAGGGGTGCCAGTCGTACCCTGACCCCCCTGATGTCCCGGATCCTGGCGGTGGCCTACCCTGATTTGGATGGGCACTTGAGGACATCACAGCAGACACAAGGGGGTGAGTACCTGCACATTCTGCTATCCTTAAGCGCAGTTGAGGTGTCTGGGTGGGGGAGGAGGGCCGTGGGTGACACTAGGCCAGGGCGCTTTCTGTAGTGTAGTCCCCTCCCTTAGACATGGCCCTGTGCCCCCGCCCCCCACCTCTGTAGGGTGCCAAGTACAGCTATCCATGGTCCTGCATCACCCATGTGCGCGTCTGTTGTCCCTAGACCTGTTGGCCTAGTCAGAAGTACTGAGTAGTGTACCCCAATTTTGCGGCTTAGTGCATGAGGCACCTGTGTCTGTCCTCTCCGCCAACTGTATTGACAAGGCATACATTCAACTTTGTTTTATTTCTCCCCCCACCCTTATTCTTTGTCTTCTTGTGCATTAGCATCATCAGGCGGAGGAGAATTGGCGTCGGAGCACGAGGGAGCTGCAAGTCACAATGCCCCGGTGGGCACTGGAACAGACACCGAGGGCACCAGTGATCCGGAGGGCGAGGGGAGCACCACAATGGGGACCGGTGAAGACACCAGCGACACGGACACGTCCTCGTTTGGGAGCTCCCTAGCGGTGGCGGCAACATCCGGGCCCCCGCCTCCACAGGTACAGCCGCCACCCAGCGCTCCAGCTCCGCCCTCCCAGCAGCCCCTCAGCCTTCGCTCCGTGCCCGCTCGCCCAGGAAGGCGGGCGTCTCCTTCGCCCCAGGCACCTCAGCCCCTGCCCCAGTTACCCCTGCTGCCCTCAGTGCGGAGCTCATTGACCTCGTGAGGACGCTCATTGTTGGGCAGACTACCCTTTTGAATGCCATCCAGGGGGTGGAAAGGGAGGTGCATCGGAGCAATGCCTACCTGGAGGGCATTCATTCGGGTCAGGCTGCCCATCAACGATCGTTCACTGCTCTGGCCTCAGCACTGACGGCAGCCATTGTCCCTGTCTCCAGCCTCCCTCTTCTAACTGCCTCCACCCTTTCTCTGTCTCCTGTTCCTCAGCCTATCCCATCCACACCATCAGACCAGCCTGCACACACCTCAACACCCAAGGCCAGATCATCCAGACACAAGCACCACAG
The DNA here is from genome assembly GCF_031143425.1 of Pleurodeles waltl. NCBI lineage: Eukaryota > Metazoa > Chordata > Amphibia > Caudata > Salamandridae > Pleurodeles > Pleurodeles waltl. The sequence goes on along the minus strand of NC_090437.1, from coordinate 681,645,075 downwards.
GACACACAAGCATTCACCCCAGCAACACCCAGATGCAGACATTCCAACAGTCACTACCACCTCTGTGTCCCCCTCCTCCTCGTCTCCCTCCTCCCTCCCTGTGACGTCTACACTCACACCTGCATGCACACCACCATCAGCCAGTGCTTCCATCACCAGCACACCCTCCACTACAGTCCTCACACGTGCAGTCACCACCCCCACTGCCATCTACACGTCCCCTGTGTCCCCTGTGTCCTCTCCCACTGTGTCTGTCACCCCCTCTTCCAAGACACATAAACGCAGGCAGACACCCAAACAACAGCCAACCACCTCACGCCTCAGTCACCTGCACCCAAAGACAGCACACCTGACTCTCCTACAACCACATCCTCTTCCTCCACTTCCATCACCACTACTCCTACCCTTTACCTTGGTCCTAAGAAATATTACCTCTCTAATCTTAACTTCTTTCCCTCCCCTGACCCACCCCCTCCATCGGTTAAGAGCCCCAAGAGCACCTCAGCCACCACCAGCCCAGCTTCGAGTGTCCAAGTGGTGCATGGCTTCTGGAGTCCACCCTTTGGCGGCAGTGACACTTCACTGAGCAGCAAGGGGACATCCAGCCCACCCCCAGGCAAGAGGACACGTAAACTGAAGGGCCGCCGTGAGAGGACTGAGACGGCTGCCCCCAAGGAGCCAACAACGGCCACTTCACCTGCCACAACAGCCAGGGGAGGCAAGGGCCCGAGAGCCCCATCTAAGGAGCGAAAGGGCAGCAGGGCGGAGAGGTCATCCATCAGGAGCGCGGAGCTGGAGGGCCCCGCAAGCCCCATCCCGCCTGCAAGGGACGACAGCAAAGGGCCCAGGACTCCGTCCCCGAAGGGGCCTGCCACTGCACAGTCGGAGGGCGAGTGAGCAGGGTGTCCAGCCCAGGTCTGGCTCCCTAGACTTCCTGGAAGAGCACCGCTGAAGAGGGCCCCGCCGTGAAGACAGGCACCGCTGAACAGGGCCCCGCCGTGCAGAAGAGCACCGCTGAAGAGGGCCCCGCCGTGAAGACAGGCACCGCTGAACAGGGCCCCGCCGTGCAGAAGAGCACCGCTGAACAGGGCCCCGCCGTGAAGACAGGCACCACTGAAGAGGGCCCCGCCGTGAAGACAGGCACCGCTGAACAGGGCCCCGCCATGCAGAAGAGCACCGCTGAAGAGGGCCCCGCCGTGAAGACAGGCACCGCTGAACAGGGCCCCGCCGTGCAGAAGAGCACCGCTGAACAGGGCCCCGCCGTGCAGAAGAGCACCGCTGAACAGGGCCCCGCCGTGAAGACAGGCACCGCTGAAGAGGGCCCCGCCGTGAAGACAGGCACCGCTGAACAGGGCCCCGCCGTGCAGAAGAGCACCGCTGAAGAGGGCCCCGCCGTGAAGACAGGCACCGCTGAACAGGGCCCCGCCGTGCAGAAGAGCACCGCTGAAGAGGGCCCCGCCGTGAAGACAGGCACCGCTGAACAGGGCCCGCCGTCTCAGGCACCGCTCCGCTGGGCCCCGCCGTCTCAATTACCGCTCCACTGGGCCCCGCCGTCTCAAGCACCGCTCCGCTGGGCCCCGCCGTCTCAAGCACCGCTCCGCTGGGCCCTTCCTGTCAAGCACCGCTCCGCTGGGCCCCGCCGTCTCAAGCACCGCTCCGCTGGGCCCTTCCTGTCAAGCACCGCTCCGCTGGGCCCCGCCGTCTCAAGCACCGCTCCGCTGGGCCCTTCCTGTCAAGCACCGCTCCGCTGGGCCCTTCCTGTCAAGCACCGCTCCGCTGGGCCCTTCCTGCCAAGCACCGCTCCGCTGGGCCCCGCCGTCTCATGCACCGCTCCGCTGGGCCCTTCCTGTCAAGCACCGCTCCGCTGGGCCCTTCCTGTCAAGCACCGCTCTGCTGGGCCCCGCCGTCTCATGCACCGCTCCGCTGGGCCCTTCCTGTCAAGCACCGCTCCGCTGGGCCCCGCCGTCTCATGCACCGCTCCGCTGGGCCCTTTCTGTCAAGCACCGCTCTGCTGGGCCCTTCCTGTCAAGCACCGCTCCGCTGGGCCCCGCCGTCTCAAGCACCGCTCCGCTGGGCCATTCCTGCAAACACAGTTCACTGTTCACTGTGGCCATCATGCATCCTCCTTGACCAGTGGAGCAATTCCTCCACCTGATGGACTGTGGCTTTGCACTCCCCAGGATATGGCAGTGGGCAATCCAACCACTGTAGAGACATTGAGAGACTGTGGCTTTGCACTCCCCAGGATATGGCAGTGGGCAATCCAACCACTGTAGAGACATTGAGAGACTGTGCCTCTGCACTCCCCAGGATATGGCAGTGGGCAATCCAACCACTGTAGAGACATTGAGAGACTGTGGCTTTGCACTCCCCAGGCTATGGCAGTGGGCATGGTGGCCCCTTCGTGGGTCTGGCGTCGTGGACTCATGTGGCTGAGGTGCCCCCCCTTCCCTTCCCCCTGAGGTGCCTGTAGTTTTGTCATCAGATGCCCCTGCAGTGTTCTCTCCAAAGGACTCAGGTCTCGTGTGTGGGCTTTGCCCTTGTGTTGCTACACTTTGGCCCACGGACAAATCGTTAATACATAAAATGTGCAGGACTGATTTCTTCAGTTGTCCACTGCTGTGTATATAGACTTTTTAAATGTAAATATTCTGGCTAGTTGACCAATACTTATCGGAGGCTATTTTGGACATAAATATTTATTGTCAATTTTGAAATGTCATTGCATTTTTTACGGGGGTTTGGTTGGTGTCACTGTGACTTGTTGCATATCTGTGTGCCCGTAACCTTTCGTCCTCCCCCCTCCCGTGTGTCGTAGGTGCTGTACTCACCATTGACGTCTGCGCCGGAGTTCGTACTCGTGGTAGATGAGCAGGTAGACAAGAGCAGGTATGATGTTCAATTCGGGTTCCATGCTGTCCTCCGTACTCGTGGAGTGCGTAGAGGTGAGCGTTTTCACATTCGTAGTCTGTTTCCGCCGTGTTTTTATCGGCGGGGCTCCCGCCCCGGAAAAGGTGGCGGATTGGTGGGTCATGATAGTGTGGGCGGTACATTGTCTGCCGCCTGGCTGTTGGCGGTGACCGCCGCGCTGTTTGTCGGTCCCGCCGTGGCGGTCGGAGTGTTAATGTGGCGGGCTGTGTTGGCGGTTCCCGCCAGGGTCAGAATTCCATTTTTTGGACCGCCAGCCTGTTGGCGGGTTGGCCGCCGCTTTATCACCGACCGCCAGGGTTAGAATCACCCCCTATATGTCCTACCTTACCCATACACTGCACCCTGCCCTTGGGGCTACCTAGGCCCTACCTTAGGGGTGCCTTACATGTAAGAAAAGGGAAGGTTTAGGCCTGGCAAGTGGGTACCCTTGCCAAGTCGAATTTACAGTGTAAAAATACACACACAGACACTGCAGTGGCAGGTCTGAGACAAGATTACAGGGTTACTTGTGTGAGTGGCACAACCAGTGCTGCAGGCCCACTAGTAACATTTGATTTACAGGCCCTGACACCTCTGGTGCACTTTACTAGGGACTTAGTAGTAAATCAAATATCCCAATCATGGATAAACCAATTACATACAATTTTACACAGAGAGCATATGCACTTTAGCACTGGTTAGCAGTGGTAAAGTGCTCAGAGTTCAAAAGCCAACAGCAACAGGTCAGAAAAAATAGGAGGCAGGAGGCAAAAAGATTGGGGATGACCCTGCATAAGCAAAAAAGTCCAACAGAGCGAGACAGCCATACCATACTTATATTGCTCCTTACTCATGCCACGTACTAAATCATTATTAGAAAAATACCTGACAGGACAGTCAAGATGTAAAAAGAATAATACCATGCAATAGAGGATATTCTATTAGTTTTGGGTCATGCTTCCTTTTCTCTCTGGTACACGTTTCGTGGTCTCAGCTCACTTTGTGCCCCATAACATGGGTGCTCTATCACAATGTGGCCTATATACACAACATGGTATTTTTTTATTTCTTTTTTCCATCTTGCTTAAGGAGTATTATGTGTCTGCTATGGAGGTCTCACTCTGATTCACTTTCAAGTTCTGCTTGAACCATAGACAGCACGCAATGCATATAACTCATGTAAGATATGAACAAATTTAGTATGACAGTTTGGTCTTACTTACACTGTTTTCATATTTATTTAGCACACACAGCCTTGAAAAATTCACAGCGGGAACGAAACATATGTTAGCTGATTGACATGTACTTGGTTGGAAGGGTGTAAACACAATAAAGAAGTTGAAAATATACCACATGACCATGGAATTATGGACTGGCTTCTCTGGTTATCTGTCCTCAAACATTGTTATTTATACAATGTTTTAAGATATTATGGCTGTTTTCTTTGGAGTAACAGAATCATTGCCCTAACAGGTAGCAGGGGAATGTGCTTCTTGTAGCACCAGTCTTTGAACAAGTATTCTTTCTGTACACTTTGCACTCTGACTGGTTTGAGTACTGTGAGACATTTCTTCAACTGTCACAGCGACTTATCTGTATTTAACTTTTTTTCAAACAAACGTTATTAGTTTTTAGACATATATTAGCTGTGTGATACAGACTTTCTTTCTGGTGGGGTAAACAACAGTTTTAAACAATTCTCCGGTGGGGGAAACAACAGTTTTAAACAATTCTCCATGTCATTATAACGGTAACGAGAATGTCAGGTTCACAGTCTCGGAAAGAGAAATAATAATTGAGGTGAAAAAACACAATGCCTCCATGCAATAATACATTTTGTCTGTCATATCTTACTATTAACACAATTCAATACTCCCCCCACGCCTCCTAAACCGGACATCTTTCTAATAAACTTGGTTATGGAACATGATAGTATGGGCCAGAAGTACGAAAGGATTTTACCCATTCTGTGTCTATGGGAAAAAGCTTTCGTAAATATGGCCCTATATAGCAAGATCGGCAAGGTCCTGGAACGTCACGGTGTACTTAAACATAGCATTATCTAGTGACACAAAGATCATTGCACCCATAGAAGCTCATTTCTGTTCCCCCATGGTGGTGTGGCAGGGGCAACGCCATGAAGCTGCAAAGATACTGGCCAGTAGGAAACCCACTGTAGTTGACCTCCTCTGCAGTAGGCTTTGAAGCCTGGAGCCCCCCATTTCTCCCTGTTCAGAGGGCTGCTGCAGTTTGGCTAGACTAACCCTCTGTCTACCATTTCCCCAGACTAATTCTATGAGAAGTGTGTTCAATGTTTAAAACAAAAACCGGGCTGGGACTATTACTGGCAAGTTTACAAAATAATAAAGAATACGTGGCAACATAACCATTTTGGCAAGCACTAATCGGCCTGCCACTGTAGTACGATGCAGAAGTGAATTTGGAATCTAAGGGAGGCAATCACGTATGTAGTTTCCCTTCTATTAAGTCTTTGTATTCCCAAATAATGAAAAGTAATGGGTGGCACAGGTATTACTGCTTCTCCAAAGGGCAAGGTAGTTCTAGAATAGGTTTTCTCAAATGAAAAGGCATATGATTTGTTGACGTTTACACAAAGGCCTGAGAGGGATGCAAATTCGGAAAAGATCTGAGCTGCCATGGTTAAGTTCAGGTGGAGATCTCTCATATATAGTATGCTAAAGCAGGTGTTCTAATAAAAATATTAATGGATAGTCATGTATCCCGAGTAATGGATTTGCGTAGAAAATGTACTAAAATAGAGAAAAATAATGAACGCATTTGAAAATGTGTCCACGTGAGTGGCCGTCATTGTTCACGAAGTGTACTTATTAATGGCTTATTAATATGAAATATGGAGCTTATCTTTGATTAATGTAGTAATATGTCATGTTAAGGGTCATGCATTATGTATTAGCTTTATTAATTGTAGGCCTTAATTTAGCGGAGGTCTTGACCTAGTTGCACAGCCTCATGTCAAGCTGTATTTCTAAACCGATTAATAAAATGTCTGATTAGAGAATTACATTGTGATATTCCACTGTGCTGACCAAATGTGACCAAATGTGCTCGTAGCTAAAAGTCTTTCTCATGAGAACCGCTTGCTAGAAGATGCTGTTCTTGTAAAATGTAACATTATAAGTGTAAAATGTGTAAGGCTGATTTTCTCATGAGGAGAACAATAGAGACACTGACTGGAGTACAAGTTGCAACAATATTGTTACCTGACGAGCCGGATGATGAGGACATTACAAGAGTAGCCAATCAGCGACATGTGAACCTAGTCCTAGTAGAAACTATTGATTTGATATTTAAGTTTTACTGTACAAAGTGTGAACATGCGATCCCTTGACCAACAGGGACTTGGGAAGTAGTTTTAGGAAATCTAACTTAGCCGGGACTGCTCTGATGGAAGGCAACGCATTTGTCCATTTTCTTTCTTGCCAAAAGGCCATTACTTTACTGAGCGTCTAGGGACATGCTTAACTTTAATGCTTAAAGACTTTGCGTTTCTTGAACTTTGATGCTGAATCCTGATGCCTTGCTGACCAAACTGATGTCCTAATGACGAAGGCTATCTTAGCTTGCCGATCCAATTGAGGAGATATATACTGTTATGCATGTGTTTTGTTATGCCTGTTTGCTTTTTCTTTCTAGGTACCAACTGCACTATTTTGATAGAGTCATAGTTAGATGTTTTCTAAATTTGTGTTGACTAAAATGTTCTGCATGAAGTCCAACATGCTACTGCTCATCTGGTGTTAGATAAGGACCCTCACTAATGAAGGTCTGCTTTTGGGATTAATAGTTGCTGTCTTTTCTTTGCTGAATAAATGTATGTGATATCGTTTGCGCAACTGTTTTTGTTATTACTTTGAATCGTAACCTTAGAATGTGTAATTGTTGAAGCTTTGATTAGATTGTGTTTCTTTCGCAGACTTGGACAGCCAGTGGTGTTTCTGTATGTTTAGCATTTGGTTTTGAGATTATCTTAAGTGACATTAGCATTGTGAATGTAGGGAAATAAATATTCTAACTTTTACTAAAAGGTGTGGTTATTCATGACTGAATGGTCATGGTGTGTAATAATTACTGACTCCAATTGATTACTAATGCTATTGATTATCATTGATTATTTATGTTATTGATTAATTATTAATCATTGATCTGCATGTACTGAATCAATGCTAGGAACATCTTAAATGTGAGTCAAAAGGTTCATTGGCCTATTCACGTCTCCTTGTAAGTTTACTTATTAAGGTCTGATGCGCTAACAGACGTGGTAGCAGAGGATGGTTCGTCTCCTTATGAGCCCATCATAGATGCCCGGTATTGGTTCTGGATTTATTTTTTCCGGGATACAGATCGGAGAGAATATGGTCCCTTAAGTCCTGAAATGACTTTCCCAGAATTTTGGAGCCCGCCAATGGTTGTTTGAAGATGTTATCGGTGTTCTAGTGATAGTGTGAATGGGGTAGGTTTTGCGCTTGCACAGCTTATGCAAATTGCAGGTGAATTGTGATGGTTGTGAGGGTTTAGGGAGTTTGTGTACTCCAAATGAAGTTGTAGAAGGAGTGTGCATACTCCACAGTGAGAGAGTAGGGAAGTCGTTGACCTTCACATGTGTGTGGGGCTTTGTGCTAAAAAATTGTCCACTTGCTTGGTGACGTACAGACCCTGCATGGTCTAAGACTCTGGAGTATATTGAAAAGTGTTTGAGACACTTGGTTTCAAGTTGTAATTTGTCTGGTTTAATAGGTCGATTGGGCATGTTCGACAAGTCAGAGTGTGAGTCAAAGTGAGAGAAAGAGAATTTTGATTGTGATCTGGCGAGTCCTATGTGCAACAGGACAGACCCACTGATCAGGTCAGAGTAAACTTTGCAGGTCGAATTTTGCTTGTGAATCAGAGAAGCTGAGAAAGAAGGAGTAGCTGTAGGAGCGGGAAGAGCCGTCAGTGAAAAATCTGTAAAGTTTCTGAAGCGATTGTGTTACCTTTCCTGTAGTAAACCAGCAGATTTAGCTTTTGATTTTGGGTTAGTGCTCGCAATTTTGGCATTAGTTTTGTGTGAATCGAAGTTTGGGAAGACAAGCCGCCTCAAGACATTGTCAGCCACCGTACGTGTGAGTGTGACATCATTAGAGTCTTGCTGGGAGATAGGTCGATTAGTGAGAAGGGTCACGCACGGATTGGCAGTCCTCTTTGAGGCGCAATTGGTTGAGAAGGTGGGTGAAGAGAATTCTGGGATTAACAGTCACTTCCTGATCTGATTTTGAATAACATAAAGGTCAAACAGATTAAATTTTTCAAAGGTTTAAAGAGTGTATTAAGGGGAGATGCGTTCATTACCAACGAGTATAGGCGAGGCTACACCGCCAGAAGGTACACCAGCTTACATTGTAATGGAATAGAAGGGTGTTGCGCCATGTCTTTGGCTAAAGCAATGGTGCAAAGTGACAGAGAAAGATGGAAACTTAGCATTCCCTACAAATGGAACTTTCAACTTCAGGGTTTTAGAGCATTTAACGATGGTGCTTTATGAATCGAACCCCCTTCTGAGACCAGCACAGTTTGAGGCATTAGCAATCTGGGAGCTAGTAGCCAGACAGCAACAGCAACAGAAATTCGAGAGGAGAATGAGAAAGGCAGAAAAGACATTCAACAAAGGCTAGGTGGGACAGTGTTCATAGTCTTTGGCGAAATTAGACTTTGCATGGAATCAAGTTGTTTCCAGCGATTATGAAGGACCATGAGAAAGAAGGAAGGAAAGCTACAAGAAAGACTAACAGAAGCTCGTCCGAGAATAGGGAGGCTAGAAAGCCTTCAACAGTGGAGGAAGAATTAGATGATGATGAATTTATTTTAGTTATTGAGAAATAGTCCACTACCATATGCAGCACATGAGAGTGGTCCGAGCACCAGTGCTGATCCTTTAGCTCCGACACAGGTTAATGGGACAGTGAGTCCGTTGCAGTTTAATACTAGCCTCACACAGAGTACAATGCAGGGTAATCTTAATGCGCCTACTACTCCAGTGGAACAAACTCAGGTGCAACTGCCACAGGTCCAAAGAATATCCCCTGCTGTACCCATTATGGAAATGGCTACAAACATAATGGTGCCTAAGGAACAGGTTTTCCTGAGACCGATGTTGGTTCAGACAGAACTAACTCCACTTTTACTGCCCCAAGTGCAGCCACAAGTCATGCCAAGATTCACTCCAGTAACAGGGACACAGTCAGATATGTCTTCAAGGATGAATCAGAACGTGGGAGTTACTCTCCCACAGAACTTAAGTACTAGACCAACCCCAAATGCTATATTTCTACCTATTACTGTTGGTCCGGCCGTACCCTTATTTGCACAAAAGAAACCAGTGTATGTGAACAGGGCGTCATGACACAGAATGCAATGGGGAGACGATATGACAAGAACACTCGAGTAGTCTTTTGACGGATCGAGATCACTGCTGGACCTTAGTCCATTCGGTGTACTTCGCGATACTAAACTAGGGGCACACATTAGTCAGAGCTTGAAACTGCCGACACCGCAGACCCCAAATGCAGTTGCACAGCAGGTACCACCTGTCCAAGCCAGCAACATCTCGTTGCAAGGTTTGACTGCTCAGCAGTTGACTGAATGGTTAGACAAGCTGAATACCCCACAGAGTGCTCTTAAGGGAGAGGAGTATTTGAACTACACTAAGCTAAGCATGGAAGCGGGTGAGCTCTTAGAGGGAACCATGAGTGTGAACAGGTTAGAATCCTACACAGAGGCAGAATTGTGCCCGAAGATTACAAGGGAAGTGAGCAATGTGCATCGGAAGCCACCAGACCTGGCAGAGAAGTACAGCATAGAAATAGATAAAATTAAACATTTGAAAAGGAGTTACAGATTAGATTTTGAGATTTAAGATTTTGAACACATGAGATCTGCCGAAATGAAGGCACACTTTAGGGAATTGCTTAAAAGTGCCCAAACGTGGGGAGCATTAGACAAATGGGAAGGCAGATGGGTAAAGAAAAGAGACAAAAGGATAATGGATTCTGTGGAGCTGACTGCAAATGTGCACCAAGGCCAAGCTCCAGTGAAAATTTTACCAATGAGAGAGATTCCAGGAGGAACTTTTGCTCATGTCCCTTGGAGCAGGAGTGATATTGTATCATTTACAAATGATTATCCAAAACTGAGGGAGAAGCCAGTAGGGTGGTACCAGCAAATAGATAGATTTCTAAAATTTGCAAAGTGCCTGTGTGAGAATTTGAACACTTTATTAGAGATAGTGGTCCCAGCTGATCTGTGGATAGGGTGTAAGAGGAGTATAGACTGGCCAACAAGAGAACGAGAGAGAGATAAAATTACAGGTGCACCATCTCCTGAGGTAATGCAATATTACTATAAGGTGATTGAATTTTTCAAAATGAGAATTTCGCCCAAGAACATTGATTGGCAGAGAATTGACAGGACAGCTCAGGAAGTAAAGGAGTTGATACATGCGTATTATGAGCGATTGTTACAGGCGTTCAAGCATTACAGTGGTACAGAGACAATTGAGCCGAAGGACATGATTTGTTTTATGTTCAGATGTGTGGAAGGATTGAGACCTGAAATTAGCCAGATGATTAAGAGTCATTTGATTTGCTGGCAAGCAAAGATGGTTGATGAGGTGTTGCAGTATGCAAAGTACTGTAGTGATGAAATAGAGTTGAAGCAGAGGAAGCTGAAAGAAAAGGTGATGGTGATGCAGATTAAAGCTGCTCAGACATGCATGCAGGGAAACTTTCCACAACAGCTACCACAGCAGCAGCAGGGAAACATAGCATTTCAGCCCCAGGCGAAAGGTAGAGGTTGCAGAGGTAATATGAATCGCGGTCCTGGCTTGGGTACTGTAGTAGCTCAGAATGATGTGCAAGGAATGAAGAAATTATTGCCTTGTCATGCTTGCGGAGCCACGGACATTGGAAATGGGAGTGTCTGATGCTGGTGCAGGAAGGTGTTGTTTAGCAAACTAATTATGTCAATTCATTCCAGAACATGAGAGGACCGGGAATGAGAGGTCCTAATCCAAATTTTCAAAATAATACGAATCAAGTGCAGAATTTTCAACCCATGCAGCAGGTGCAAATGCCACGTGTACAAATGACACCGTTGCAGCTAATGCATCAGCAGGTTCACATGGTACCTAGACAACGAAATCAAATACCTCAAGCCCCAATAGAACAGCAGCAAATGATGCCTTCTTAACATGCCATAGGTCAGAACTTAACCAAAGTAATAACACAGTTCACCAATTCCCGTTACACAGTGAGAATGGAATAAACGATGACTGGGTGAGCGAAAGTTCAAATAAGGAGCCCTGTGTGCTTGCAACCTCCTTAGAAGTAGATTAGAGAGGCTCCTATTTGAAGGGAAAAGTCCTGGGTCACAGAGTTTCATTCTTGGTTGACACAGGAGCTACACGTACTACAGTAAGATCAGTTAAGGTTCCAAACTTGCCCATTTCAGGTAGGGGTAGCGAATCAGTATTTGACCAACCCAATTACAGAACCAGTTCAGGCTAAAATTGGCAAATTCCAGGGATTGCACAAATTCGTAGTCTGTGATTCAAGCCCAGTATCCCGGCAGGGAAGAGACTTGCTGTGTAAGACAAGATGCTCGATTACTTGTTCAAATGGTGGAATTGAGATTCAGATGAACGGCGATGATGAAAATGACCAAGCCCCAGAGACAGAATGTGAGACAATAAATGAGCAATACCCTCTGACTGAATTTTTTGCAGTATTCACAGCGAAGGAGCTTCATCCTGATTTACAGGGAACGGTTAAGGAGAAGGTGTGGGATCTGACAGGAAAAGAGATAGGTCTGATAAAGGGAGTTGAGCCAGTTAAAGTTACTGTAAAGCCGAATGCTATTTTTCCTCAAATTCCCCAGTACCACATACCACAAGATGTTCTTATGAAGGTTGCCCAAATAATTGCAGAATTTGTAACACAAGGGGTTTTGAAGGAAGTATTGAGCAGCCCATGTAATTCACTGATAATGGTTTTGATAAAGCCCTGTGGGAAAGTTCAAATTGTCCAGGATCTGAGAAAAGTAAATGACATTGTGGTCAAATGTTGTACCGTGGTGCCAAATCCAGCTGTGATAATGTTTCATATTCCATGTGATGCTGAGTGGTTCACTGTCATTGACTTGTCGCAAGCCTTCTTTTCTGTGCCTCTTCATGAGGACAGCCAATTTCTCTTTTGTTTAAAATTTTTGGACCGAGTTTACTGTTGGTGTCAAATTCCTCAAGGGTTTTCAGAGTCACCTTCCATATTCAATCAGATCTTGAAAAATAATTTGGAGTCGTTGGAATTGCCTTTCCAATCGACCTTGGTATAGTACGTTGATGACTTGCTGATTGCGTCTAAAACAAGAGACGAGTGCAGGTATTACACGATTGCTTTGCTGAACCATTTGGGAAAGAATGGTCATAGAGTATCCCCACTTAAATTGCAATACTGTCAGAAAGAAGTGAAATACTTGGGTCATCAGTCTGAGAAGGAATCGAGAAAGATATCCAGAGAAGGGGTTATAACCATATTGTGGATGAACCCACCGACCACACAGAGAGATGTTAGGATGTTTCTTGGGATGGTAGGCTACTGCCACTAATGGATTCCCAATTTTTCAGTCATTTCAAGACCATTGCTGAAGCTGACTCATAAGGAAGTCACTGTTCCCAAAGTGTTAGACCAGGTTGGAATGGAAGTGTGTACTGAATTGAGAGAGAGTCTGTGCAAACCCCCGGTTTGGGTATGCCTGACTACACAAAACCTTTCACATTGTTTGTCATGAGCGTGATGGATGTTTTTTGTCTGTCTTGACGCAGGTCCATGGAGGTGTAAACCGCCCAGTAGCATATTCTTTCAGCTACTTTTGACCCAGTTTCAGCAACCTTACCAGGTTGTTTGCGTGCAGTTGCAGCGGTTGAACTAAGCCTTACACAGTGTGAGGGCATTGTGATGGGATATCCCTTGACTATAATGGTCCCTCACTCTATTGAAATCCTACTTACAAAGACGAAAACCCAATATTTAATAGGTGCAAGGTTTACCAGATATGAAACGAGTATTATAGGTTCATCAAATGTGTCATTGAAAAGATGTACAGTGCTGAATCCGGCAACCTTACTTCCCATTTAAAATGCTGAAATTGAAAAATTGGAAGACATTGTGCATGACTGTCTTGAAGTAACTGACTTCTGCACAAAACCAAGACCTAACATTAGAGACACTCGATTGCAAGAGAATGACCAAATTATCTTTGTTGATGGTTCTTGTCGAAGTGACAGTGCAGGGACACTGAGAGCAGGAGATGCTGTGTGCAAAATTACTGGTATTCTGGAAGCTTCTTGACTTCGAGGAATGTATTCTGCCCAAGTAGCAGAACTGGTAGCCCTTACTAGAGCGTGCCATGTTTCTGCTTAGCTGAAAGTTACATCTATACGGATACCTAGTATGGATTTGGAATAGTCCATGATTGTGACCAGCTGTGGTCACAGAGAGGTTTCATGACTGATTCTGGTTCACCAGTGAGAAATGGTGAGAGAATTAAAGATCTGTTGCATACTATTGAAATGGCTGAACAAAATTGCCATGGTGAAATGCAGTGCTCATCTGAAATCTCAGGACTTTGTGTCAATGGGAAATGGATACGCGGATCAAGTCGCAAGGTTTTGCGCATTGAACTGTATATCGTTCAAAGATAAGTGGGAAATGTTACCTGAAAAAGATGATACATGTCCAAGTTTTGCATTGAAAGTAATTGATGCGTTGGAAGAATTGAAAATGTTGCAGAATAATGTTGACAGGGAGGAGAAACGTTCATGGAGCAAAATTAAATATGTACAGCGACAAGATGAATTGTGGGTTTCAGAAGGCAGTCAGTTGGTTTTGCCTAATAGTCTGTTGTCTCAAATGGCTAGGTATTATCATGGTCAAGCACATGTTGGGAGGGATGCCATGATTTGTTTGTTCAAGCACAATTGGTTCAACCCAAGGTTTAGACAAGTTGCTGAAGCAGTTTGTCATTGTTGCTTCATTTGCTAACAAATAAACGCGGAGAAAGGGACAGTGGTTAATTTAAACCACATCGGAAGAGCAGGAGGTCCATTTAGCAGAATGCAGATGGAATTTATTGAGATGCCTGTGTGTGGAGGTTTGAAATATGTCTTGGTGATTGTTTGCATTTTTTGTCACTGGATTTCCGCTTACCCTACCCAAAGAAATGACAGTATCACTGTAGTGAAACTACTGCTTAGGGAACTGATACCACATTTGGGGTTTCTGATCTCTTTAAGATCAGATAGGGGAGGTCACTTCAACAAAGAAGTAATTAAATTACTGTGTGGAGCATTGAACGTTGAGCAGAAGTTGTATTGTAGTTACCGCCCTAAAGCATCAGGACTAGTGGAACAGATGAATGGTACCTTGAAGTCAAGAGTTGCAAAGCTGTGTGTGTCCACGAATCTGAAGTGGCCCGACACACTGCCTTTAGTTCTGATGACAATAAGAAACACACCTGACAAGAAGTCAGGATTGCTGCTGCATGAGATCCTTATGGGCCGGTGCCTGCAAATGCACTTCTCAACAATACAGATGATATGGTGTTGGACTATTGCAAAGGTCCGGCTGATGTGGTTCGCTCTTTCTCTCAGCAGGTGGAAGCCCCCACACTGCCACCGATCAATGACCAGGGCACAATCTGAGGGCCGGTGACTGAGTTGTGGTCCGGAAACATGTGAGGAAAACATGTTTGGAGCCTCATTGGAAGGGTTCTTTCCAGGTAGTTCTGACAACTACCACAGCTGTAAAGTGCGCTGGAGTCCCTAACTGGATCCATGCCAGTTACATGATGAAAAAGCAGAGTTCTTGAAAGTACCACCAACAGCAAAACTAGTCTCAGGGCCAGAAGGTGAACAAAGGGGAACTGTTTCAGGATGAGAGTCTGTTGAGGACGGTTCAGTCACTCTGGTGAGAGACAAAGGATAGGACCACCAGGAGGGTGACACTGACCCTACCTCAATTGAGGAAGCAGGAGAGTCTAGTCAAAGTGTTGTAGTTTACTCATCTAATCGCTATTAAGCATTAGCAGAAGACATCTTGTATTTAGCAACTATTGTGAACATTTCGCGGAAACCATTTTGTATTCATGGCAGCCATTTTCTCTGCCACATGCTGCCATGTGCTCACCATGTGCTCTGTCCTACCTTTCTGTTAACTACTCTTGAAAATCTGCCTAGTGACAAGTTATATTTAGCATCTCCCACTTTCGCACATGCCCAGTAAGGTCTGCAGCTGTTAGTCCTTGAAAACAGTTAGCCCCTCCTACCTGTCGACTGTGCATTTCCACATGACCTTATATGTATAGAAGTCTTGCTTCTATAATTGTACCACCTCCTTTTAGCCCCTGCGTGGGTATAAAAGGACCATGCTCTCTCAGTTCAGTGTGCTACTTCAAACATTACTGAAGGGTGCTGTTTGAACTGTAGTACCACCTCATGAGGTTTAATAAACTTTTGTATTTTATTTCAGTTTCTGTGCCAACTTCTTCCTATGTGGTCTGAGGACTTTGTGCAGAGAAGAGTGAACCCCTTGCACTAGTAGGCCTTGCTGAGGCTTACTTCAACAAATTGGCGCCCGAACAGGGACTCATCGGCGACTCGGACGCCCAATGGATTGGTCGCGACGAAGGATTGGGATCTCGCTGCAGACGATCAATGCCTGAGGAGACCCAAGTCTTGGCAACCATGGCGTTTTTCCCTTCCTTCTGACTTGACCATCAAGGTGGCGCCGGTCCTCGACTGAGATCCTTTTTGTTCATTCGTCATGCAGTGACCATTTGGTCGATTTTAGAACTTGGCAGTTGGAACCTGGACACCCTGTGATTGGTAAGAGCCGTTTTACGGCACTTGCTGTGGGTTTTGATGCCTTTGTTTGGTAATGAAGTTTAGCACTACTTACTGTGGCTCTCGTGTTTTGGGTGACTAGTCAATTTGAGTCCTTTGAATTGATATATAAATTGCAATTTATATAGGCAGGTAATGAGGAGAATTTTCTCCAATTTAATTTTGATTTGAACAGCACCTTAAGTGCTACTTTGATTATAATACTGCATATTCTGCACTATTTTTGGCATGCCTGTTTTTAGCACACTTCGTAGGATGTGTTGCTTTTGTAATGGTACCAATTTGAGACTGGAAAAATCGCAACCTGCACCCCCAGAGGGGACGCCCAATAGAGATATGTATGTTAAATATGGTCTTTCTTCTATAATGTACAGCACATTATGGAATAAATACACTCGTGCGGATCCTGAGTTATGTTGGCCTATGCATGGGTCATTTGATTTGCGAAAGATTGAGTATGTGGAACAATGTATGTGTAAGCGAAAGTCTAGGCAAGATATGTTTGACTGTGTACGAATGTGGGAGAAAGAAGTGCGTGGACGAGTGAACCGTGAGGAAGCCTTGCTTGAGAAAGAGCAACAGAAGAGTGTATATGTGAAAGCATTGGAAATGAGAGAGAAAGAAAGCAATGACTTAAAGGCGATAGAAGAGAAAGAACGTAAATTACAGGTACCTGGCCAATACACTGTTAGGCAACCTCTCTATCCTATCCTTAATAAACCGCACAATGATTTTTTATTACTAGATCGCCCTCCACCTCCGTATGTCGTTCCTTCTGACCCTCATGAGTTAGCTGATTCAGAGCAACAGAAGATACGAGACAGTCGCTCTATGTTGCCTGCTGACCGTGCGTCTGAGCTTAGATCTATTGCTCGTAAAACAATTTGTAGCGTTGTCTCTGCTTCTGAACTTTTAGATAACATGAAAGGGTGGACGGAAAAGGAACAGCTATATTTTACTGAGGCATTTGGCACAGAAGTTATTGAACTATTTCGGAAATATTCTGATGAGTTAGAGCCTGATGATGTTGCAGCTGATCATAAGCAAATGCGTGATGGTCTTTTTGTTTTCTCCCAGGTGGCTGATGCAATCAGGTGTTTGATGAAATTATGTGTTGCAGCAGACCGTTTGCAAGAGGAGAAAAGACATCTCAAACCGGCGGGGTGCAAGCTTCCATCTTTGGAACAGATAAGATTATGATGGTTCACGCGAAACCAATGCGGGAGGCCACGCCTTTGTATGTTCCTCCTAAAGGATCGGGTACAAGTGATGATAAAACTTCTGTTGATGCTAAGGGTTATTTTATTTATAATTGGGTGTATACTCCTTGGAATAGGGCAGATGTAATGGCACTTAAAACAGCATTACCTGACCCGCGGAAAAATACAGCCGCCTTTTATGAGGAAGTTGAGGGAGCAATTAGTTCTTTTACTATGACTTTGGACAACTTGATTCTTTTGTTTTGCCTGAAGGTGTGGCTCTCATACAATATGTCGATGATATTTTGTTGGCAGCTGATATCCCTGAGCAATGTGAAAAGTGCACTTTGTCCTTACTTTCTTTTGTTGCTTCACACCATCATAAAGTGTCACGAAAGAAATTGCAATATTGTAGACCAAAGGTAACCTATTTAGGTCACCTCTTGTCTAAGGAGGGCCGTGCACTTACATCAGATCATATTCAAGCAATTTTAGACACACCAGTACCCTCTACTCAGAAAGATGTTCATGCATTCCTTGGGCTTACTTCTTTTTGTAGGCAATGGATATTAGGGTTTTCACACATTGTCAAACCTTTGCTAGCACTTTTGACTAAAGATACTCCAATCCCCTTCCCATGGACAGATGAATGTGAGACTGCTTTCCGGAAGCTACAGCAAGCCCTTTGTTCAGCACCAGTGTTAGGTACTCCAGATTACATGAAGCCTTTTGCACTTTACATACATGAGAAAGATGGTTGTGCATTGTCAGTTTTAGTACAGACACATGGCGATAAGCAGCGTCCCTGTGCATATTTTTCAGCAGTACTTGATCCTGTCGCTCGAGCGTTGCCTGGGTGTTTTCGTTCAGTTGCAGCAACAGCTGTGTCAATACGTCAGAGTGAAGGGATAGTTTTGTCACATAAGCTGTTGGTGTTAATACCCTATGCGGTTGATGCTCTTTTATATCAAACAAAGACGCAATATTTAACTAGCGCTCGCCTGATAGGATATGAATTGACATTGCTGGCTCCTCACATTACACTGAAGAGATGTGCAACACTAAATCCAGCCACTTTGTTGCCATATCTGGTGACTCAGCCTCAGTCACAACAAACACATGATTGTATATTCCTTACCGAAGAACAGAAAAGGGTCGTATTGATTTACAAGATACGCCCCTTCCAGATGTAGACGTGGAATTGTGGGTTGATGGGTCTTGTTTGAAGTTGCCAGACGGTATGAGCTCAGCTGCATATGCAATCACCACAATACACACGGTAGTGGAGACAGCTCGTATACCACAGAAGTCAGCTGAAGCAGCTGAACTAATAGCTTTGACACAAGCATGTGAGCTTAGTACTGACTTATGTGTGAACATTTATACAGACAGCCGCTATGCTTTCGGAGTGGCTCATGATTTTGGTTTGCTTTGGAAGGAGAGAGGCTTTCTCACATCCCACGGGATGCAGATAATGCATGGAGAATTAGTGCATAACCTCTTGACTGCATTGACATAACAAAAGAAAATAGCTATTGTGAAATGTAGTGCACACAAGAAAGTGACCGATAAGACATGGCAAGGTAATGCCCTTGCGGACCGCGTAGCACGTGAGACTGCGATGCAGCGAAGTTCTTCTTCTATGTATGTAGTGAAGACACAAGCTGAACGTTGGCATAATGCTAGACAAGACGTATTAGATATACAGAAATCTGCTTCTTTGAAAGAACGTGAGCAATGGTCTGAAGAAGGAGAATTGGATGATGAGGGCTGTTGGCGGAATAAGCAGATGGATAAATGGAAATTGCCTATAGCTTTTGTACAACCTATGGTTCAGATGGCACATGGGCTGGCACATGTTAGAGCTTCAACAATAACGAAGTTGCTTACGCAAGTTTGGGAGCATCCAGAAATTTCCAGTACAGCTAAGAGAGTAGTACAGTCTTCTTTGATCTGTTTACAATACAATCCTGGAAAAGGGACACGAACTCCTGCGGGAGGGTTTGCTACACCAACTGCACCTTTTGAAGTTCTACAAATGGATTATATTCAGCTTGAACACTGAAACAATTTAAAGTATGTCTTGGTAGTGGTATGTGCCTTCAGTAAATGGATAGAGGCGTACACCACAAAGGATAATACTGCCATTACCACAGCGAAGGTGCTTTTGAAAGAATTTTTCCCTAGGTTTGGTGTTTGCAGACTTTTATGGAATGATAACGGACCCCATTTTTTGGGGGAAGTTATTAAGTATGTCCTGAAAGGATTAGGGATCAAACAGAAGTTCCATGCGGTTTTCCACCCACAATCAGCAGGGTTGGTGGAAAGGTATAATGCTACTTTGAAGCTGAAGTTAGCAAAGATACAGGCTTCCACATCCTTAACTTGGCCGGATGCATTACCGTTGGCATTATTGTCTATTAGGTCAGTGCAATACTCTCGAAATGGCCTTACTCCCTAAGAAATAGTGTTTGGAAGGCCAATGAACATTTGGGGAGTTCCTAAGCCAAATTCTGTATATGATGTACCTTGTGTCCTGATGAATGATTATTTGGCACAGTTAACCGACAATTTGGTTTCTATTCATCAACAGGTTAGAGAAGCACTTCCTGACAGATCTACAGGTGAAGGCCATGAACTACGACCTGGTGGCCAGGTGATGATTAAGTCCTTTGAAAGATCGAGCAGCTTGGAACCAAGGTGGCGAGGCCCAGAACAGGAGCTCCTTGCGACAAGGACAGCAGTTCGAGTGACGAACCTAAAGAATTGGGTCCATAGTACTCATTGCAAGAGAGTGCTACCTACCTTGGTGGAACCTGCTGTGCTGACAGATCATCGAGAGATTTTGACTACGGAGAAAGGCCGTGCTATATCACCTGATGAATCTGCGGAGTTCTTCCCGGACCATGCGACTTCTGGAGTGTCGCGATATAATTTGAGACCGAGGAAAGAATCTGAAATTGTTTTGAAAAAAACTGGTTGAGCTACTGCCCTGGGTTAGTGAAACAGAGAGCCAATGTGGCAAGGGGGAGGGATCAGCCATGCATTAGAGTAGTGACACCCGTCTTGGCCCGTGGTGAAGAAATCAGCGGCTGCCCAGGGATAAGAGCTCCAACAATTGTTTTTAATTCATTTCTGAAAGGGTCGATTATCACTGTTGCTAAAATGAATAACAAACTGATCATTAGTACTATGGAGTTTGTTGTTGTTTTGATGGTTGTAGCAATAATCACCTGGTTTGTTGAAAAGAAGTCTCCTGCTCGTGAGTTTTTTGTTGCCACTACTCCAGTACCAGAGGATCACTATTACTTTACGCTTCCCTATCATGAGCAGAAGCACCGTTAATCGTACTTCAATAATACTTTCATTCAGATGTTGCATCATACTCATAATGCTACAAATACTACTAACTGTTGGGTATGTGGAATGATACCTGCGCATCAAAAGAAAGGAGGAACACCTTTCATTCCTCTTCCTTTTTTCACACAATGGTTCTTGTCAAGCTTGGTACACGCTTTTGTTTGCATCTGGAAAACGTACAGAGGGCGGACTTCTTTTTCTCCTTAATAAAGTATGCTACCAAGACAACGATGGGTATCCCCAAGCCAAAGAAACTAAATGGGAATGGGAAGAGTATCAACCGTACAATGTTTCAATACCATATGTCTTCACAAATATAAGAGACTCTGACAAGAAAGAACAATTTGTGATTTCTGTTACAAAAACTAAAGCAGATTTATGTATACGTAGCATTGGGCGAATTCCAGTGGGGATAAGCGATTGTACCTTGATTTTAACTATTGAGGGTATAAATAATAGTAGTTTTACAGCTTCACATAATACATATTTTGTTTGTGGTAACTATGGATATTACCAACTACCTGTTGGGTGGTCAGGTGTGTGTAATGATTGCAATATTTTTCACATGCTATATCTGTATTCAGTGTGGTCCAATATTCTGCTCCATGTGTATTACTGCTTGTATGCCTACCAAAAGAAAAATTACAGAAATGAAAGCACAACACGTTAGATAAGGAAATAGCTGAAATGATGAGCATAAATATACAAGATGAATATTTAGATTATCCCAGAAAGACTAATGTCTTCAGCTAATGCTGAAAGGGTCGTCTGTTGTAGTTTAGCAGCGATTAGATTAAGCATTAGCAGAACAGATCTTGTATTTAGCAACTATTGTGAACATTTCGCGGAAACCATTTTGTATTCATGGCAGCCATTTTCTCTGCCACATGCTGCCATGTGCTCACCATGTGCTCTGTCCTACCTTTCTGTTAACTACTCTTGAAAATCTGCCTAGTGACAAGTTATATTTAGCATCTCCCACTTTCGCACATGTCCAGTAAGGTCTGCAGCTGTTAGTCCTTGAAAACAGTTAGCCCCTCCTACCTGTCGACTGTGCATTTCCACATGACCTTATATGTATAGAAGTCTTGCTTCTATGATTGTACCACCTCCTTTTAGCCCCTGCGTGGGTATAAAAGGACCATGCTCTCTCAGTTCAGTGTGCTACTTCAAACATTACTGAAGGGTGCTGTTTGAACTGTAGTACCACCTCATGATGTTTAATAAACTTTTGTATTTTATTTCAGTTTCTGTGCCAACTTCTTCCTATGTGGTCTGAGGACTTTGTGCAGAGAAGGGTGAACCCCTTGCACTAGTAGGCCTTGCTGAGGCTTACTTCAACAAAAGGAGGGTTTTCCCAGAAGCAGATGATTTTGAGAGACAAAAGAGCAATTGCCAGACCCAAAGGGGAAGGAGTTAAAGCGGATCAAAGTCACTGTGATCTGACTCCTCCTGAACCAGTTGCATGTCCGTCAAGAGAAGACACCATAGAACAAGAAGATGTTTCAAGTTCAACACTGAAAAGAACATTGACCAAGGGTTCACCGAAAGGAGATAAGTGGTAGGAGTCACAAGCAAAGAGAAAGGAAGTAGTTGTTGAAACAACAATCGAAGAAGAAGTGGATACCACAAGAAGAGAAGTTCTAAGTGAAGGAGAATTGAATGGTGATCGAATGTTGAAAAGAAAGAGAATAGCAAGTCGAAAATACGGACGTTCTGAATTGGTATGCAACTACAAGTGAATGGCAGAAATAATTTTTGTCTTTTTGTTTTGATAGAGACATTCCAGGTCAATATTTTGGCACTTGAAGGAAGCTGACGAACTGAACTGTTGAAACAATCTGAGAAATTGTTTGAGAAAAAGACTGTTGAAAGTTACTGGAAAAGACTCGGATAACCTGATTTGACCTTTTGAAACCTGATTTTGATAAGTTGCTTACCAATTTTTGACAACGGATCCTGGCATTGAGACTGAAACTGTAAATAACTGCTGAAAGAAGATTTTTGTTTTTTTATTTTTTTGCTGCCTTTTTCTAAATTTCTCTTCTGCTTTCTGATTCTTTACAGATGATGAGCAACATTAGCCAGCAGGGTAGGAAAAAAAGGTGCTGTAAATATATGAGTATTGGTTTGGCGATTGTATGTGGGATATTGTTTGTGGTATTGATTGTGGGAATGACTGTTCTTGATAAGAGCAAAGCCAACCATACTTCTGATTTTGAAACAACTATTGCACTAATAGCAATAGAGAAGTTTAGGTTAGATGAAAACTATTTGCACGAGGGTACTAATGCACAAGGGGAACATTCTTCTAATGGTTTCTATCGCTTATTGAGTGAGTATGTTGAGACGATAGATGCAAAGAATTTTTATGTGTGTACGCAGATTCCTTCATCAGTTGAAGGAGTTACTTATCACAGTTTGCATCTCACTTATGGGATAAGTTGTAGCCTGTTAGTAGCAAGATTCTATAACCAAGAGTAAATCCAGTACTTTTACTCCAACTACGATGTGATGTTTTTGTTTGTCCCTGTAATTAAGTATTTGAGTAGCATAGCTTAGGGTAATGCCATAGTATTAGCTAGAGGTGTCTTTGAACCTACATTAACATTTGGCACAGCTTATGCACACTGCAACAATCTGACATGCTTGCTTACACCTTTAGAGAAGAGCTTCTTAGATCACACAGATGACAGGAGAAAGGGATTGAACGAGAAGTTAGAAAAAGGCTTAGAGAAAAGGGCCTACAAGAATGACTATGCTTATAGTGCAATTAAAAAACAAGGGAAATCAGCTCTAGATGTGCAACAGGTAGGGAAACTTTGTATATGTAGGCCTAAATCACGCACTGACACTTTATTTGTGGGAAGGAGTGAATGTAGACATGTGTTTTTGTTTCAGAGTAGATGTAACATTATAAGTGTAATATGTGTAAGACTGACTTTCTCATGAGGAGAACAATAGAGACACTGATTGGAGTACAAGCTGCAACAATATTGTTACCTGACGAGCCGGATGATGAGGACATTACAAGAGAAGCCAATCAGCAACGTATGAACTGAGTACTAGCAGAAACTTTTTTTTTTTTTATATATATTTTTATTGTTATCTCAGCCGACAAGCCAGGTAGAAAAAAGATACAAACAGTTACAATTGTGCTCCAGGGTAAGGGGTAATACAAATTCCCTTTGTTTGCAACCTTTGCTATTCCCTCGCGAAATCCGCACCTCCACTGCACGCGCAGCTACTGGGGAGCCCACACGCACCTGAGAGAAGAGGTTGAAGGGATAATATACCGTTGGAGCACCAAAATTAGCATATCATACAAGCAGAGATAAATAGAAGAAAAAGAAAACAGACAGTTAAATGCGATATTGTGATTAAAATAGAAAATAACGAGCATAGGATCAGGAACAGGCCGAGCATGCGCGGAAGGTGAGGGGGCAGGGGAAGGGCCGGGGGGGGGGAAGAGGGAGAGGGCGCAGCAATCCACACATGGTCCAGTGTACCTGCCTCTGAGCCCGCGCCAGGCGACTCCATCCCCCAGCCCGGAGGTGAGTCAGGGTGAGGCCTGGGATCCAACCCCCAGGGGAAGGGGGCAGAGGGAGGGGCGACCCCCCAGAGGGCCCTGGCACTGGGCCCGACCCCGGCCAACAAAGTGTCTGTGCACTGTGCCTCCTTCGTGATGCTCGCTGCCAGTGAGCCCCTGGGGTTTATCGAGATGGCTAGGCACCCACCAGAGATCATGTGACAATTATTTATGTTGGGTTATGGCTTATTGTGTTTGTGGGGTTGTCCGAGTGTAATGGTGCATTACTTGCAACTTTTGAACGCCAGGCATGGCCTGGTAAGTAGTATATTCAGGGAGGTCGCTTGTCATCTTTACTGTCTATGGCCAACACGAAGGAATCCCAGGTGTCCAGGCCCTTGACCGGGATCCCTTTTTCAAGAAGGAGCTGCAGCGCCTGCGCCTCAGCCCTGGCCCAGCGCAGCAACTCAACTCGCCAATGGTCCGCCCCCAGGGCACTAGGAGCTTTCCAATGCATGGCTATAAGACGTCTGTACATCACCAGCGCTAGAGCTATGCATCTGTTTGTTTGTTTCTGTTTCTTGGGATTCACACCTATTCCCAATAAGCATAGTTCGGGTGTGGGAGACAGTGAAGTATCTGTCCACTCGGCCAGTAAGTTCATTATGTTGTTCCATGCGTGTCGGATTGGGGGGCAGTCCCATGTCATGTGAAAGAAGGTGGCCTCTGTGGTGCCACATCTAGGGCATGACTGTGGTGATTGGGGGAACATACGTGCTATTCGGTGGGGTGATAGATATGTTTGGTGTAGGTAGTTGAACTGGGTGTAGTGAAAATGAGGGTTACGTGATACTGCGTGAATCATTTCCATGGATTGGCTCCATGCGTTTTGCGAGAGTGGGTCTGATAGCACTTTATCCCATATATTTTTAGCTTGGTCCTGTCTGTGTTCGATGTGAGAGGTTAGGATTCTGTATGCTCTCAATACCTATAATGGGGCGACTATGTTTTCTAACAGGTCGTGGAGTGTGGGGGACACATTTGGATCTGAATTTCTGCATTTCCAGTGAGATCGCACCACCTGTCTCACTGCTCCAAAAGCTATAAAACTACCTTGTCCCAGGTTATATTTGTCGGCCAGTGTCTCATATGTTAGGAGCTGTCCTTCGTTGTATATGTCGCCGACTGTTTGTATGCCCTTGACGTGCCATGCGTTTAGGCGAACCATAGTTGCTAATTTAGCAAGTTTCGGAATGGCCAGAAGAGGGATCTTGGGGGAATACTGCGGATTTTTATCGCACGCAAGTGCAAATCGGCCCCAAACGCGGTGTTCAATAGGATGTTTAGGGCTATCGCGATTCATGGGGAAGTGCAGTACCTCGATATTACCGAGATCCAAGAGAATAGACTGTGTTTCTGTGCTGGTGGGGTTTCCGACCCAGTTAGAAATCCAATGCAATTGGGCAGATGCATAATATAATTCAAATCTGGGAGCACCTAATCCACCCAGTGTAAGTGGTTGATGTATTTTGGATAACGCCACGTGCCGCCGTCCGTTGCCTCAAATTAGGTCTGTTAGTAAGCTATTCAGGGGTTTGAGAAAGGAGGTGGGTAGCGCCAATGGAAGGGCCATGAAGAAGTACAGAAGGCGTGGTAACATTATCATCTTTGCTATGGCTACTCTGCCCATGGGCGAGAGTGGGAGGGAGCACCAAAAGGGCAAAGAGCCCCTGATGGATCTGACCACTTGACCAAGGTTGCCAATCCTAAGACCCCGGGCATCATGATACACATTTATTCCTAGGTATTTGAAGGTGGCGTAACACCATTTCAGGTCACCCGGGTTAGAAGTCAGCCGGTGTACTTCCGGCACCGGACGCATAGGGAATATGCATGATTTTGACCAGTTCACCCTCAACCCAGCCACCGAGCCGAATCGGTGCAACAGCTTCAACAGATTGGGTAGGGACTCTGTGTGATTATGGAGAAAGATTAGTGCATCGTCTGCGTACAGGGACACTATCCTGTGTGCCTGACCGTCGCTGACGCCCCATAATGGGGCCAGTGCCCGAAGTCGAGCGGCCAACGGCTCAATGGCTAGAGCGAATAAGAGTCGGGATAATGGGCATCCCTGCCTGGTGCCTCTTTCTATGTTGAACGGATCAGAAATCGTGTCGACTGTCTTGACCCTCGCCGTTGGGATAGCGTAGAGCACCTTTACCCAGTCAATATATATCCGTCCGAAGCCCATGCGGCTTAGGGTTTCTATCAGGAATGGCCATCCTATGGTGTCAAACGCTTTCTCTATATCTAGTGATACAGCTACCTGATCGTAGTCGCCCTCTGGGGAGTTCGCCATTAGGCGAAGAAGATTCCGTATATTGCCGAAGGTGTTGCATCCTGGTATAAAGCCGGACTGGTCTTGATGGACCAGTTCCGATACCCATGGGAGTAAGCGGTTGGCTAGAATTTTACAGAGTAATTTGCAGTCTGCGTTCAACAGCGATAATGGTCTATATGAGCGAACATCAAGTGGATCACGTCCCGTTTTAGGTAGCACTGCTATCAACGCCTCGCGGCAAGTATCAGGTAATTGACCACGATTTAGGGCCTCAGTTAACATTGCTAGGTATGGGGTTAATATTTGAGCAGGGAATGTACTGTAATATTCGATGGGTATGCCGTCGCTGCCGGGTGCTTTGCCATGTGTTAAATGTTGTAGAGCCTACGTTGTATTTCTGCGAGATCTATCGGTCTATCTAGGTCTGCCACCTGTGTGGCAGTTAGGCGGCTTAAACTAATGCCGTTAAAGAACTCGGTTAGTTGTTCTGCAGAGGGAGGGGGTGAGGCCTTCTATAATGTGCAGTAATACTCTCTGAAAGCCCTGTTTATTTCTACTTGAGTGTTTACTATCAATCCTGTGTCAAGGTGGATGACTCCTATGGGGGAGTTCCGGCGTTCATTACTTACTAGCCATGCCAGGAGTTTGCCTGATCTGTCCCCCTCCGCGTGTATATGGGCCATGTAATGGCAATAATCAAAGTGTCTAAGTCGTCTATCTGTCTCGTTCCATTGAGTACGTATTCTAGAGAACTCTTCATGTGTGGTTGTGCCCTCTGCAAATTTGCACTGTAAGGTGTGAACTTCTTGTTCCAACTTACGGATCTCTCGTGTCAGTGTTTGTCGCACTCCCACTGTCGTTGATATGCATACCCCCCTTATGACTACCTTGTGTGCATCCCACTCATTTGCTCTGGAACTCGTTGTCCCAGTGTTTTGGGTGAAGTAAGAAGAGATGTGTGTAGCTATTTCTTTTCTGAACGGGGGGTCCTGAAGTAGCCTGGCTTGAAGAGCCAAGGTAGGGATACATGCACATGGTCTGCCCCATCTGATATGAACAATGAGTGGGCAATGATCCGATATTACCCTCGCTGTGTATTCCGCGCCCGTGATTCTGTGTGTTAAGTCTTGTGAAGTGAGTATTAGGTCAATCCTAGTATGCAATAGGTGTACTGGGGAGTGATAGGAGTATTCCCTATCGTGAGGGTGAAGGTGTCTCCATGTATCAGTCAGGCGGCGGTCTGACATCCATGATTGTAGCATCAGTGAATTTTTCACTACTTGGGCAGCCACCATGGGAGGGTGTGATCTATCCATATCTATTTGCGGGACGCAGTTCATGTCCCCGCCCCAGATACTGGGTATAGTTAAATCATTTGATAATTGTGAGATCATTTTTTGTAGGAATTCGCCCTGTCTAACATTCGGGACATATAGCCCATTAATCGCAAGTGTTTCCCCATCGAGCAGGCCGACTAATTGTATGAACCTACCATCTTTGTCTGTTATGTTGCGTTGTATTGTAAAGGGGACCCCTGGTGCTATCCAAATCAATACCCCTCTGGCGAAAGGTGAGATTCCAGAACCATATATCCGTCCCGCCCATCTCCTTTCTAGTCGTGTGATATCTTCTGGAGTGATGTGTGTTTCTTGTAGAATGGCTATGTGAATGTGATGGCGTTTTAGGAAAGCGTGTATCCTATTGCGTTTGGTTATTCCAGCCATACCCTTCACATTCCAGGTTATTATGTTGTATATTGGTTCTTTGTGTGTTGTATTGAGTGGTGTGGTGAGGATCCAAGTAACCTGAATCAAAGCTCCCTGCCCCAGTTACGGCCGCCACCCACCGCCCCCTGCTCCGCGCGCACCCCGCCCGACCCGCCCACCCGAGCCCCAAGGTGAGGCCAGCACGACCCTGAGAGAGGGGGATAGTCCCCAAGATAGAAAGGAAAGAAAGGGGAGAAGAATCAACAAAAAAGGATATGTCAGGAAGAGACCGATTTCAAACAGAGTGGCACAACTGGTGCCTAAACTAGAGTCCAAGTTGTTCAGCTCCATTCGGGTACCTGCGTGATCCTGTGTGTGGATGTGCTTCCCAGCGGCAGTGAGCTGGGGTCTTCTGAAACAACAACTGGGCGGTCCCCAACGCGGAGCAGTCGTGATCTGTCGTATGTGCCTGCGGAGGAGCATCAAGCATCAAGTACCGCAGCATCTGGGGGTTCGCGAGGGGCACCCGCCCCGGGCACCTAGAGTTCGTCAGCCAGACGCGGAGTGATCACGGGGCCAACCAGGAGGGGGGAAGGGGATGAGCTGGCCACAGTTCCTGGAGAGCCGACGTCTTCAAGATCTACTTTGTTCCTAGTGTCTGATAATGGACGAGTGAATGAGCTGGTTTCCTTTAAGATTTGTGCTTGATCCGCTGCCATCTGTAACTTTGTTGGGCGTGTCGTTGCTTTAGATTTTTTCCTTCCTTCTGGAGCTGGACGTGGTCCATTCTTCGTTTGTTGCATCTTCTTTAGATGAGTCGACTAGGCCCTTGGCATGAATCCATGTCCACACATCCTCGGGAGTGGGAAACATTAGAGTTTTTTTGTCGCTAATTATACAGAGGAGGGCTGGGAACATGAGTGAATAGGTGATACTATGTTCATGCAGTAATTGTTTGATCTTGACGTATGATGCTCTTTTACGTTGCACCTCCATTGTATAATCTGCATAGGCTGTTACAATACTGTTTTCCAGGCTGATTGGGTCCGAGGTTCTGAAGTATTTGAGGACTGCGTCTCTGTCTCTATAGTTTAGGAACCGCGCTATCAAAGGACGAGGTGGTGCCCCAGGCCGCGGGGGTCTGCCAGGAATTCTGTGAGCTCTCTCTATCACTAGAGCTTTGGTAGTGTCCTGTGTTTTCATTATGTCTTTCAACCAGTTCTCTAGGAAATCCTCGGCTTTAGGTGACTCTGTGCGTTCAGGAATACCGAGGAATCTGATGTTGTTACGTCTTGGTGACCCTCTGCTTCCTCGGCCCTGCTTGCAATTGCGCTAGTTCCGTTTCCATTTGTTGGATTTTGGTCCTCATGCCAGCTACTTCGGGTTGGACGTTTTTTAGCGACGATTCTGTGTTGTATACAGTATCTGTTAGTTTGCGATGGTCAGCGCGGAGTAATGAGACTTCCAGTACCGCTGCATCAATTTTCCCATCTAATGAGGTTTTGGTGTCCATTATTGCTTGCATGCTTTGTCGAACTGTGGAGAGTGTGTTTGCAGTCTTTCGCTCATTTGGAGTAGTGTTGCTGATTGTGGATCTGGGTGACTTGCAGGTAGGAGGCAGTCACCCTCTATGTGGGACCCTGGTTTAGGGTGCTTCGGCTTGACCATGATGACCCTGGTTATGGCCCCTCCCGGGCTACGCACCGAGATTGTATTTGGGCAAGGTCGCTGGGGGACTCAGGCAGATCGGCCAAGTGCCCTGAGTCCAAACGGCGGGGATAGGGAAGTGTCCGGGGGGCAGAGTGTGCAGCGGGGATTATGTCCGCTAGGTGGCAGTCAGGATTTTGTTGGCTGCAGGCAACTAGGCGTCAACAACAGTTAAGGGGATCACTTGTGCGTTTATTCGCCTTTCTTTTGGTTTCCACAGCCGTTAGTCGCCTCTTCTAGTGGAGGGGGGGTGTTCAGGAAGATCTAGCATATCCCGTGCAGCGCACTGCAGTAGGGAGAACTCCTGGTGAGTGGTACTATCGAGCACTGGTTGCGTGGGGGAGGTGTTATTATTAGCCCAGATGTGGTACCTCAGAGGGTTATTTGAAATCGCGGCTGCTTGCGCACTTGGGTGGAAGGACTGTGCAGTAAGCTGTGTTTACTGTTAATTTTGCCAGCAGCGCCTCATGTGTTGGGTTCACCCCCTCAGGGCTCGTTGCCTGTGTCACGTCCTATGCATGACCACTCTTCTCACCCAGCTCACCTTGTTGCCCGTGTTCAGTCTTTCCTGGGTCTTTGTTCCATTGTGTACATTTCCGCCTTGCACATTTTACATCTTCCTGTATTCCTGCTGTTGCAGGAATCAGCTTTCCCCCATTAGCATTTGTTGGCCTTAATTGGTTATTGGTTCATTTGTTTCCTCTGTTTTCCTTTTTGTTTTTCCCTTTTTTTTTTTTCTTTCTTTTTCTTTTCTTTGATTCTCCAGCTCTGCCGCTCTAGAGCCGGTCCCATCTCGATGTGCTGCGATGCCCGCTGCTCAATTGCGGCGCTTAGGTTGGCCCGATCCACCGCCGGAGGTCGGCCACCGGATGGGATCGAGCACTCAGCCCAAGCCCCGGCGTTAGCAGCGCCCGACCAAGGGGGACCCGGGCACGAGTGCACTCACTAGGAAGGGCCGGCGCCGCCCCGGCCGAGGATCCAATGGGGCAGCTCCTCGCCGCCGTTCGCTCGTTCCTCTCTTCAGCCGGGGCACAGCCAGGCCGGAGAGCGGCACTCACGGTGCTCCTCCCCCGCCGGGGCTAGAGTGGCCCAGGGGAGGATCCAGGTAATCCGCCCGACGTCCCCCGGGGCCCGCTTCGCACTCGGCTCGGGCAGCAGGATCCGATGGGCGCGGGCGCCGGCCGCGCCGCGGTCCCAGTGTCCCGGGTGCTTCGCCCGCGGACTGGGCTTCGCGGTCTTGGATTCCTCGTGGTTGCCCCCACACGGGGGAAGAGCCCATCCGCAAGATGCTAGTCGGCAACAGGCGCAGCAGGGAGCAGGATTATTGCCGTTTTTGGTGGGCCGTGAGCGGAGCTCCTTCTTTAGGCGTCCGCTCCGGCAGCCATCTTGGCCACACCCCGAGTACTAGTAGAAACTATAGATTTGATATTTTAGTTTTATTGGACAAAGTGAACATGTGATCCCTTGACCAATAGGTACTTGGGAAGTAGTCTTAAGAAATATAACTTAGCCGGATTGCACTGATGGAAGGCAACGCATTTGCCCATTTTCTTTCTTGCCGAAAGGCCAATACTTTACTGAGCGTCTAGAGACGTGCTTAACTTTAATGCTTAAGACTTTGCATTTTTCTAACATTGATGCTGAATCCTGATGCCCTGCTGACCAAACTGATGTCCAGATGACGAAGACTATCTTAGCTTGCTGATCCAATTGAGGAGAGGTATACAGTTACGCATGTGTTCTGTTATGCCTATTTGCTTGTAGTCATAGATGTTTTCTAAATTTGTGTTGACTAAAATGTTTTGAATGACGCCCAACATGCTCATGCTAATCAGGTGTTAGTTGAGGACCCTCACTAATGAAAGTCTTATATAGGCAATAATAGTCAATGTCTTTCCTTTGCTGAATAAAGGTATGTGATATCGTTTGCGCAATTGTTCTTGTTATTACTTTGCTCCATAACCTTAGAATGTGTAATTGTTCAATCTTTGATTAGATTGCATTTCTTTCGCAGATTTGGACAGCCAGTAGTGTTTCTGTATGTTTATCATTTGATTTTAAGATTATCTTACATGAAATTAGCATTGTTAATATAGGGAAATAAATATTCTAACTTTTTTTAAAAGGTGTGCATATTACTGACTGAAAGGTCATGGTGTGTGATAATTACTGACTCCAATTGAGTACTAACGCCATTGATTATCGGTAATTATTGATGTTATTGATTAATTATTGATCATTGATCTGCATGTACGGAACATCTTAAGTACGAGTCAAAAGGTTAATGGACCTATTTGCATCCCCTTGTAAGTTTACTTATTAAGGTCTGACGCGCTAACAGTATCATACTTGTCTCTTTATGGGAAAATTGAAAGTATTACAGGCCCTATTGGTATCCCCCACTCCCATGCCTAATATGCTGTGCCAGTGGTTCTAAAGCTATCACACATAATAAAACACAGCGAGCAGCCCTATCTAGCACCACAGAAATGGGATAGGAATCTGAAATGTACGCTCCAGTATGTGCCCTCACTGTGGGAGAGGTATATAATAGGCAGACCCACTGTATGCAGGATAGGGAAATCCCAAACACGTAGACCCATCCCAGTGTCTCAAAAGCCTGGCAGAGGTCCAAGGAGAAGCAACCAGCCCATGGGTAATGGTCACATTAGATGGTACAATCTGCAGATGTTGAGGTAAGTATTATGTTTGAGTCAAATCCACATTGGTCTGTATGAGTAATTTTGGGTAAGAGTGGAAAGAGCCTGTGGACCAAAACCTTACTTAATATTTTTTACTTAGTATTTGATAATGACAGTGGTCTGTAGGAGGGCATGTCCATCGGGACATTTCCAGGTTTCAGTATTGAATTCACCAATGCCTGTCTAGTAGTAGGGGACATGCCCTCCTCCAGAGACGTCTTGTACAGCCTCTCTAATTGTAGGACCAGCTGCATACTATAAGTGGCATAAAATTCAATCGGGAGGCCATCCGTTTCCGTGAACTTATTACGTGCTAGGTCTGCGATAGCCTAGCAGATCTCACCCACTGTCTGTTGGGCTTTAAGGGTCACTCAGTCAGTAGCATACAGTAGGGGCAAGGTCAGTCCCTGTAGGAATGGCTGGATTTCCCCAGAGCTTATCGGGGGAACAGTAAATAGGTTTGCATAAACATTGCAGAATGCTGTATTGATTTAAAAGCATGTATTGGCGCTAGTCTGCTTGGGAGTAATAGTATGGAGAACAGGAGTGGGTGGAAGCACCTCTAATCATTTCAGCTAAGAGCCTGCCAGACTTATCTGCTTTGTTGTGCGTACTTTGCATATATTCCCTATGGTCAATGACACACAGGTTCTCCAGAAGCTCTGCATACTCAATTCTAGCTGTCTGTAATTCCAATGAGCAGGAAGCGTCTGTCGCTGCTGCCTTTGCCAGACATCCGAAACTGTCTTTAACTCGGGCAAGGTCGCAGACGACTGTCTGGTGGCCACCCACTATTGAACCTATAGTTGTTCCCCGGATCACCACTTTAAAGGCCTCCCACTCTACTAAAGAAGAGGGTACCTTATTGGTGTTTTTTGCGAAATAAGTATCAATCGTTGTGACCAGTGTATCCCGGAATGCAGCATCTTCCAAGAACCTTGGTTGTAAGCGCCACATAGGCATGGGTCCAAGTACTTGTCCTGAGGACAGTGTCACTTCCAACGGGTTATGGTCTGATAGGCTTTTCTCTAGGTACTCACGTCCGTTATGTGGGTTTGGAGAGATGTGGTACATGGCATTCAGTCAAGTCGTGCTTGCAGCATATGTGGGGGAGAATACAACAAATATTCATGCATACCCTCATTTTGACTTTGCCACACATCCGACAGCACCCAACCCTGTACCTATTGCTGCAATGCCCTGGCTTGTCTATCGAGCAGGTGCCTGTTAGTGGGAAGTGTGAGTGTTCTAGGTCTACATCAAAGACTGTGTTAAAATCCCCACTCAGGACCCAGGGAAATTATGTCCACTCTGCCAGAATTGTTGTTAAAAGCAGTATGAATATATTCTGCTCCGTATTCGGGGCATATATGCTTCCCAGCACTATTGGCACTCCTTGCAGAGTACCCCAGAGTGGGGCATACATGCCATTTGCATCAATCCTGTTGTCTTGGACCGTAAAGTGGACCCCGGAGCGTATCCATATCGCCGTTCCCCACGCAAATGCAGAATATAAAGTGTTGAATATTTGTCCCCTCCGTTTTTTACGCAGTATATGGACCTCATGACTGGTCTGGAGTGTTTCCTGCAACCATAACTCACGTGCCTGGTGGCAATGTAGTTGTGCTAGTATTCTGTGTTGCTTATGTATGGATCCCACACCACGAACGTTCCAAGTAAATATGTTCTAGTGACGTACAACCGAGATTGTCATTTAACCTGACAGAATATAAAGAATCATACATGTGCCAGCAAAGAGCATCTTGACATATACACATCAGTCGGGAAACTGTCTTATTAATATGGAAAAAACAACAGTAACTCCCAATACAAGGTCCAGCGAGAAGAACTCGTTCGACCAACCCTGTAAAGAAAAACATGTAAACAAAATGGCATTTTGTGCAATCGCCTGTGAGGTATTAGGCCTACTCAAGAGAAACATTGCTTTTAAAACAAAGAAGTTCTATGCGGGCGAAGTTGCACCCAGGACCGAGACCGCCATTCTAATAAAACAGAATATATCTCAGTGTGAGAAAAGCAAAGAAGGAAGACGCCCAACATGTACTAGAAGTTACAACAAGTACGTTGTAGCAGAGACAGCCAGGCACCCATGCAGCAGTGCTCCCGCACAGATAGCCCTCCCAAATCATCATGACTAACATAGTGTCCGAAGATTGATTTCTTCCTTCGTTCACCACCCAGGACCCCCTTTCCAACCCTCCACAAATATGGCACTTACAAGGGTCCCATTCCTACAGATCGTTTGCTGTCTGTGGGTGATGAAGGGGAACAAAGCAATGCTGCCCTCCGGGTCCAACTTGGAAGCACTGCTTGAAGAGGAGGCAATACTGGAGGGCGAACAGGGGCTTCGAAGGGAGGTCACAGATTTGAGGGCTGCTCTCTGACCCTCCAAAACTTGAATCTGAGTCAGGATTGCGCACTCTTGTGTCTGCTGTTCCAAGATTCGTCGTTTTCTCCGAGGCGGTCGCTATTTTTTGGGCAGTAATGGCTGACAGGTTCCTGATCTACGTGAGTTTGGAAAATGCTGCTCCAGCCAGTCCCACTCTGCCTCCGTCGTATAAAAAAAATTACTCCTGTGGTCGTGTATCACCTTAAGTCTGGCCGGGAACAGTAATGCATAGGATAGGCCCTGTAATTCAGGATGCAAGCCACCACCGAGCACAGCGGAGCTCCAGGCATTGGCTTCTTTGCAGGAACACGGCGAGCCCTTTCAACTGTTAAAAAAGGTCGAAAGGCTAGTTGGCCCCACGTAGTATTTAACCACTTCTCAAAGTATTGTGTGGTATTATAGCATTCTGCAGCACACATAGAAAGAGCAAAATGGCAGAAATTATTGTTTATGTGCGGGAAGGTGCCCCTTCTTGCACCTAAACATTTCAAAATGACGCTCTGGCACTTCTGTCTGCTGCATTCTTCAGCACACACAAGTGCCAAATCGCCATTAGTGATTGTTTATGTGCAGGAAGGTACATTTTCCTTCACATAAACAATCATTTCAAAATGACCCTTTGGCACTTCTGTGTGCTGCATTCTGAAGCACACACAAGTGCCAAATTGCCATTAGTGATTGTTTATGTGCAGGAAAGGACACCTTTACTGCACATAAACAATCACACACCTCAAAGCAGACATCCTTGCACAGTGGTGCAAGGATGCGTCCATTGATGCTGGCAGCTAAATTTAGCGCCAGCACAGGGGACAACACAGGAGAGCGTTATATTCAATTAAATACGGTGCATCCCTGTATTGTGAAAATGACGGAGAGTGGCGCTGCCAATTTTGG
Source organism: Pleurodeles waltl (assembly GCF_031143425.1). NCBI lineage: Eukaryota > Metazoa > Chordata > Amphibia > Caudata > Salamandridae > Pleurodeles > Pleurodeles waltl. The sequence continues at coordinate 681,609,347 of NC_090437.1, read as the reverse complement.
TGCAGCGTCGCGCTTCGTCATTTTCACAGAAATATGCGCCTAAGTATCCAAGCACTTCACGTGTTGGAACCAGGATTCTTCTGCAGGGGTGATGCTGTATCCCTCCCGATCTCCTAGAACTCCTCTTAACACCCTGTAGGGTCAAGAGTCTTAGCAGGTATGCCAAATGTGAAGGAGGAATAGGAAGAGAGGAAGAGGAACAGATTGGGCTCGACACCTCAGAATCCATTTAGCACGTATTTGGATCCCTTCACAGTATGACTGGTGAGAAAATGGACTCTCAATATCTAGGGAAGAGAAAAAGGGCCTGGAGTTTCAGAGTTGAAAAAAAAAATCTAGCTTACGCGTCAAGAATTTTCAATTCTATTAAGGACATAGAGGCAAGGATTATGCTCTTTACTGTACAAAGAACAGCAGCCGATCATATGACATATAAACAAAAAACTACACATCCCATGATGCTAGTATAAGGTCACATTGTCCAATCACCAACCACAACCTCTGTCCATAAATACAATGACCTAAGATGTCACTTCCTCTTTCTTTGTCAAAGTCAGATAATCCTCAACTTCCGAAACGAAACTTCTTACATAAGCGTTGACCCATCGATCCTGGAAAACCAATGAGGAACACCAACAGAGCTCAACAGGAGCCATATCTTGCAGAAACATCCAAGGAAAAAGATCTGCAATAGAGATGTCTTCATCACCACGTAAAACGAAGAAATTCAGGTAGTCTTCTGATCAGACCCTAGAAATATAATACAAAGGAAGGTAGGGGCATATTTATACTCTGTTTGCGCCGGAATTGCGTTGGTTTTTTTTACGCAATTCCGACGCAAAACTAACTCCATATTTATACTTTGGCGTTAGACGCGTCTAGCGCCAAAGTCCATGGAGTTTGCGTCATTTTTTAGCGTGGACACCTACTTTGCGTTAATGAGATGCAAGGTAGGCGTTCACGTCTAAAAAATTTACTCCGAGGCATGTGCGTCGTATTTATACTCCCGGGCAAAATTCACACCCGGGAGTGGGCGGGTCAAAAAAAATGACTTACGGACGCTTTTGCGCTGTTTTTTAGCGCCTGCAAAAGGCAGGCGTTAAGGGACCTGTGGGCTCTGAAGGAGCCCAGAGGTGCCCTCCCATGCCCCCAGGGACACCCCCTGTCACCCTTGCCCACCCCAGGAGGACACCCAAGGCTGGAGGGACCCATCCCAGGGACATTAAGGTAAGTTCAGGTAAGTGTTTTAAAAAAAAAAAAATGGTGGCATAGGGGGGCCTGATTTGTGCCCCCCTACATGCCACTATGCCCAATGACCATGCCCAGGGGACATAAGTCCCCTGGGCATGGCCATTGGGCAAGGGGGCATGACTCCTGTCTTTGCTAATACAGGAGTCATTTCTATGGGGGTTGGGAGTCGAAAACAATGGCGCAAATCGGGTTGAGGCGAAAAATTTGCCTCAACCTGACTTGCCCCATTTTTTAACGCCCAAGCCCCATATCCCCCTACGCCGGCGCTGCCTGGTGTACGTCGTTTTTTTCCACGCACACCAGGCAGCGCCGGCGGCTAATGCCGGCTAACGTCATTGATTAAATACGGCGCCCGCATGGCGCTTCAGAATGGCGTTAGCCGGCGCTAATTTGTTTGACGCAAAACTGCATTAGCGAAGTTTTGCGTCAAAAAGTATAAATATGGGCCGTAATATCTTGCAATAATAAAACAATCCATATCACTGAAAACCATTTAATATATAACACGGGTGGGTAATATATACTATCAAAATACAATCAATGTAACATAAATATTTTGAATAAAAGATATAATGCTCTTCAATGGGAGGGATAATCCTCGCCTCCGTGTCCTTAGTAGAATTGAAAATTCTTGATGCGTAAACTAGAACATTTTCTATTCTATTTCAGGACTGAAGGCCTCGATTATGCTCGTTTAAAGCTGTTCCATTACCACAGTAGCAACATCTACCACAGGTTTATGATAAAATTTACGAAAAGTAGACTCAGAAGACCAATCAGCTGCCTTCATAATGTCTTCCAAACGAGATCCTAAAGCATGCGTCTTGGAGGCCATAGCCCCTCTAACAGAATTAGCTCAAAATTGGTTGGTATCTATACCTGCTTGATTCATTAACCATCTCATCTATCTAAATAAAGTGGCTGACGTAACTGGTTTGAAAGGTTTTTGCAAAGAAATTAAAAACTGACCATTAGCATTTTGTCTAAATTCTTCTATAACCACCTCATAATCCTTCAAACATTAAACTACACATAATTTTGAATTATCTGGATACATTGGATAAGTTACTGACCTGCAATTCGTTTTTGTCCTTCTGGTAATAGTAAAAGTAACTCCTTCAGGGGAATACACCCTACCAGCCAAATCCAAAGCCTTGACATCCGATACCCTCTTATAGGAAATCAGGCATTATAACATGGTCAGTTTTGCTGAAATCTGTTTACGAGACAGGTATCTATTGACAGGCCAAGAGTCTAAAAATCTCAATATAATATTCACATCCCAGAACACAGAATATCTTGTTTGAGGAGGATTTGACAAACGGATACCCCTCAACAATTTACAGATTAGCGGGTGTTCACCAACAGTTTTACTGTCGATATGAACATGGCCAGCTGAGATGGCTGATCTGAAATTATTGAAAGTTCTATAAGCCAAACCTGAACCTGCCAATTCTGCTAAAAAATTGACAAACAGCTCAACGTGTGACTCCACGGGATTAATACCCCTTCCATCACACCAACCATTTCATCTGCGCCATGCTGAGGAATATCTTTTATGAGTGCCTGAGGCCCAAGCCTGCTTGATGAAGTCAGCAGCTTGTTGCGAAAGGCATGGGGAATTTCATCTCGACCTGAAACCATCCAAGCCAGCAAAGTCAGTTTCTCTGATATGATCAGTGGATGTTGAAGGCCCTCCGGATTCAAGAGAAGAAACTGACGAGGATGAATGAGAAGCGGGGGAGCACAAACTAACTGCAGAGCAATTGGGAACCAAGGTTGAGCTCTCCCAAATGGAGTCACCAATATAATCTCTGCTTTCTGTCTCCGCACCTGGGACAGTACCCTGGAAATCATCAGAAAAGGAGGAAAAGCATACCCCCAAAACTGAGACCAATCCTGAAGAAAAGCATCTGTCGCCAGTGCCAGAGGATCTGGTCGCCAACTGAAGAATTTTGGAATCTGAAAGTTAAGGCGAGAGGCAAAAAGATCCACTTCGCAAGAGCCCCACTCCCTGATTATCTGAAAGAAAATCACTGGATCCAGTTTCCAGTCGCTGGAATCTGTCAGACACCTGGAATTCCAATCCGCTATTGTGTTCTGATTTCCCGGGAGATACTCTGCTAGGATAATCAGGCGCTGATTGAGACAGTAATGCCAGAAATCCTTGGCAATCTCTGCTAAGAGCCTGGACTTCGTCCCCCCCAAAGTGTTGACATATCTCACTGCTGAGATATTGTCCATCCTCAACGCGATGTAAAAGTCTGTCTTCTGAGGTGAAAGACTCTTTATGGCAAAAGAGCCCGCTAGAGGCTCCAGACAATTGATATGAAGAGTCTGTTTCCAGTTCGACCATCGTCTTCCTGTCACTAGAGAGCCACAACGGGCTCCCCACCCCCAACTGGTATCTGATTCGATCACCACTCCTTGGTAAGAGCCAAAAATAGCCTTGCCGTTCCAGGCTTCCATGCGCTGAAGCCACCAATGAATCTTTGACTTCCCTTCGACGGTTAAAGGAATCTGCTCAGAATAACTCAGACCCTGTTGCAGATGTCTGATTTTGAGCCTCTGCAGAGCACGATAGTGTAATGGGGCTGGGAAAATTGCCTGAATCGAAGAAGACATAAGGCCCACTATTCTGGCAATGTTCCTCAAAGATACAATCGGGCTGGACAAGACAGACCTCAGTTCCCTCTTGATGTTGCGAATTTTCTAAGAAGGGAGAATTCGTTGAGAGCGGACTGAGTCTATCTTGAATCCCAGGAATTCTATTACCTGAGTCGGTTTCAATAATGACTTCTGCACATTTATAAGGAAACCCAAATCCTGTAAAAGACTAATGGTCCAGTCTAAATGAATCAGAAAGGATTAGGGAGTTTGAGCCATCAGTAAAATATCATTCATGTATATGATCAACCGGACCTCCTTGGTCCTCAGCCATTCTATCACTGGTCTTAACAGTTTCGTGGAGCACCAGGGGGCTGATGAAAGGCCAAACGGAAGAGCATTAAACTCTAGGAAATGTCCTGTTTGGGGGAAAGATGGGAATTGAAAGATAAGCATCCTTTAGGCCCAGGTGGACCATCCAGTCTCCTTCTAATGGAATATCCCTGAACATGTGAATCCCTTCCATTTTGAAATGCCTGTACAAGATCCAATAATTGAAATCCTTTAGATTGACCTCTGCCTTTTTTGTCTACTACAAAAATGGGGCTGAGAAACCCGGAAGGGTGAGAGGATGAAAAACGTACTGCTCCTTTGTCCAACAAGGCGTGAACCTCTATGTCTATAAAGGCTTGATCTGCTAGGGAAAAAGACATTGGAAGCAACAGAATTAGTTGTTTGGGAGTACCAACAAACTCTAGATGAAAACCCAAAACTGTCTGAAGAATCCAAGGATCCCTAGAAATCTTTTTACAATTTTTTAAAAATAATCCCACTCTGCCCCCAAAAATCACTTGAGAGTACGGAATAATGCTCACCTGAGTTACCTGCATCTTGGATTGCTCCTTGTTGTCCCCTACGAGATCCTCTGTGATATCTGGGACGACCTCCCCTGGAGCGAGTAGGGTAGAAGGTAGAGTCTTATTGGTCTCCATCCCAGCCTCCTCTCCCTCTGTGGTAGTAGTTCTGAGTACCAGAGAAAGCTCCTCAGCCGGGCATACGTCCTCCATAACGACCGGCCCTGACAAAAAGGCCTCATTTGAACACCTTTTTAAGGGACATTTGTGCCTTGTCCAGGGAAGAGAAGGTAGAACAAAACGTGGCCAACTCTTTAATAAAAGAGGATCCAAAAAGAAGACCATTCGCAGAGGGACCTGCCTCAGAAAAAGCTAAATCAGAAGGTTTAGGGTCAATTCGCATGAGAATGGTCTTCCTGCGTTCCGATGAAATAGCACAATTAGTATTGCCCAGTTGACAAATGGCTCTCTGGGCTCAGCCAATCAGCACATCCTTTTCCACAGGAGTTTCTGATTCTTTGGCAAGAAAGGCCATATCAAGAATCTTCATCAATGGACCAGTCAAGTCAAGAAGTTTATCCTGGCAGAGACGCCAAGACCTATCCAAACCCTTCTTAGGATCTTTCGCAAATTTTTTCATGAAGGTGACCATAGTGGGGTCAATTTCAGGAGTGTCTGATATCTTACTATCCAGATCCAGTCTAAGGCATTCCGCGCGAAGGCGTGCCCATACCTCTGTATCAAAACTCCATCTCATATTGGATTGGACATATTGTGCCACCTCTGGGAACGGGACCCAATTGGAAGGTCTGGGGAGCACAATCTCAGTAGGGTCGAAATCTAGGACTTGAAGAGGAGATGCCTGGTTCTCTGACTTTTACTGGGACCTGTAGCATCCGAGTCATCAGAGTCATTAGAAGAGGAATCTTTATCCGAGGAGGATGGGGAAAAGGAAGCATCCTTTTTAGAGCTATAGTTATGCTCAGCAGCTCGTTTTTTACGCAGCTTATCAAAAGCGTCAGCATGTAAGTCATCAGACGCCACACTAGTTCCTTCTAAATTCTTTAATTTAGACTTGGACTTTAATTTTGCCCCTTCAGGTTGCGGTTTTTGCCCTTGAAGCCAACCCTGGGAATGGGCGTAATCAAAAAGTTGTCATGAAAAAGGCACTAAAGCTCTCACCAGGACATCATTAACAGATTGTTGAACCCTAGTATCAAGGTCTTCAACTAGGTTAACCTCAAGCTGGTTACCAACCTCTTCAGGGTAGCACCCTGCTTCATGTTCACTCCATTGAGCCATGTTGTAGATGAGAAAAATGAAGTAAAATGAAGGAATGGTATAATATTAATTTCAATCATTTCTATAAATAGGGGAGTGCAAAAAAACCCTAACAGGCAGAATAAAGCCCAATAAAGTGTGGAGGGAGCAGCCTGTGTAGCACTCTAGGCCAAGCCTCATATGTTTTACAGCCCAAGTTGTTTATCTGACCAACTGGGCGTCAGGGAGCCAAGGGGAAAAGCACAAAACGGGCCGAACAATCAGTGCAAGCAGTCACACGAGCCGATCTCTCAGAAGAAGGAAACTGAAGAGATCGGCTTGTAAACAGTGCGCAAAGACGCGAGGGAGTAAACAAAAAGGAAAGACTACATGCACATCGTGTAGCTTGCTCCCGCTCCACGAAAAAAGGGCATGGAAATTCGGCACAAGCCGAAATCTTGACAGTGCGTCAAACGCTAAAAATAGAAATCGAGCGAGCGAAATTACGTCGCTAACATCAAGGAAACAAAAAATACATGCGTTAGCAACATAATAAGCCTAATATGTGTGAGAATAAAGAAATGGTACTTATCTGCTGCGGAGCAGCAAAGAAAGAGGAAGTGACATCTTAGGTCATTGTGTTTATGGACAGAGGTTGGTGATTGGACCATGTGACCTTATACTAAGCATCATGGGATGTGTAGTTTTTTGGCTGCTGTTTTTTGGACAGTAAAGAGAGAGATAGCATAATCGGAGCCTCCGGTCCTGAAATAGAATTACGTACATACTCACTGTTGCCCTGTAAATTCTGTACATTATATCACCTTGTTAAAAAGTGATTCTTAACTCCACAACCTTCTGGAGACCTCCATTCACAAATAAAATACCTACAGAATCTCAACATTCCCAAAAACTCTTATTACCACAGCCTTGAGAAAGTTCAAGGGAAGAACCTGTCTCTAGTTTCTGGTTGCCAAATTGGTCTCAACTGTACTCTGCTAAATGTTAACAGTTCTAAACAAAAAGGCCTTTACAATGCAAATAAAGAATTTCATCAAAATATTGAGTTTGCTGTTAATAATTGTCTCAATTAAGTGGTGCGCATCCGCGTGGTAAAATGCAGAGATGTACTGGTTCAATCAAAATATATTTTTTAATCACTGTAATTGTCCGGCATCGGGAGTGCAGTAGGATCGGCAGGCTTGGAGCAGAGAGAAGATTTAAGCAGAATCCAGGAACCTGGAAATAAGGGAGAGCAGCCGCTCTTAGGAACCGAGCAACAAAGCCAAACAAGAGGCAGTGGCTGGGACGTAGTTTTTATACTCCCCAAGTTAAGATGGCTGCCAAGGCACGTGAGCTCTCTTTCTCTCACAAGAACTCGCGGAAGAGGCGTGAGAAGATCATGAGGCAGCACATGTGGCGTGAAATTATAAAGGAATCACAAGGCATCACATGTGAGCATTTTGTTACAACATTGGTCCATGTTACGAAGTGTTTGATTGCATAATACACGTTTCTGTGAGAAACCAAGGAATAAGAATGTTATGCTAGCATGAACAGAAAGGGGGGATGTGGGAGGCCCTGTTAAAAAGTGGGAAGAATCATGGAAGCTGCGTGATTCAATGAAGGACCATGGGGCAACTAGTAAACAATACAAGATGTTTCATGACTACTGACAACATGAATGCCAGTAGCATTTAGTAATTTGACCAGAATCATAGCATTTTGAGCCAACAAGGAGACTCAACCTGGTTTTCCACATCCAAATTCTGCAGTGCTGGCTGTATCCCACACCCTCTCTCATTTTGTGAACCCTTTCTCTGACTCTGTTTGTTGTGTTGCTTGCCCCTGCCTCCCGTGTTGTATAGCTTGTCCCACCCTTCCTATTAAACAAAAAAGTGCTATGATGCAGCCGGTGTGTCATGGTGATTTTTTTTCCCTGACTTTCAGCAATGCTGCTATACAACATGGCACAAAGACATTGACAATGGCAAAACCTCTCACGTTGGTGATTTCTACTGGTTTTTGCCAATATTTGTTTATAATATAGGTAGTATGTGCAGAAGCAGCTACTAGGGCCTGTTTTGACAAGTGCATCACCCAATGTTTAAGTACTGTGAAGAGGAAGGTATCCCAGTTGATGCCATAGGTAATTCTTGACACAAATGGAACTATTTAGGGCTGTTAGAAAAGAAGTGAGCATCCTATCAACTTCAGTCCAGGTTTATATAGGCAGCTAGGTGGATATAATAAAATGAAAAGAACAGGATTTATTAAGCACAACATTCAGCAACAAGATATCTTAGCATTAACAACAAGACTGGATAGACACACAGTGAGATAACAGCTTAATTAGTGGAGTAGACAGACCTTTAGAGCATACCTAAAAGAAACATGACAAAAGATGGATTTGATGCCTATGGGAAGATCATGTCATAGTTTTGGACCACTAAAAGTAATCACGGGGCAACCATGTATTCCTCAGAACCTGGGTGGCAAAACTAGTATGTAAGTAGTGGCGATCTCCACTGTGCAGTTGTAATTAAAACCATGTGTTTGTTGGAAATTGATTTCTTAGCCTAACTTTGATGTTGTGTGATCAATCTTTGCAAATGTTTCCACAAAAAAGGTTAAGCCAACTCAGCTCCTTTCTCAAAATTTTCAAGTGTGCTCCATCAAATGGGAGCGGAGAATAAGGAAGCCCCCAAATAGGTTTTCCTCATGCAGTTTTCCACAGGAAAATTGAACAGCAGTAACACAAAAATAGCTGTACGGAATTACACCAAATATGGCAGAAAGCTAGACCTGGGCCCGAAAGTGTGAATTTTGTGATTTGGTGTTAATCCATTCAGTGGTTTTTGAGAAATTAGGGTTCAAAATGTATGCATATACAGCAAAGTTGTACTTCAGCGGAGGAACTGTGATTCACCACAGAACCATGAAGCCAAAAGAGGCAATGTCATTGGCTGGATGCAATCTAAGGAAAGTGTTGCTGCTGCCATCTTGGGACTCAGGCAGTCAGTACCTGTTTCATAGAATTAATTTTAAAACAAGGTAGAGGTGGGCAGCAAAGGGTACCCTGATCCCATGGGCCATGTGGTGGGTAGAGCGGTCCTAAAAAGACCCCTCACCCCTAATGTGGCTAAAATTAAAAAAAATAGAGGAGTTTTTAGGATCCCTGGATCCTCTGCAAACCCAAGAGCGGGCCCTGATGTGGATCTGCTGTGGAACAGCAGATCCTGTTCACCACGAAAATAAAATAAAATGGTGTTTACTGCACATGTGGGGGTTAGGCAGCTAGATCCTGAACCCAACCCCACACTTTCGTACGTCACAGCGGGAGGCTGGCCACAGGCAAGGCCTAGTGCCCACTCCCACCCTCACACTGTGCATGGTCAAAGGCAATGCACTGTGGGTGTTTGGTATCCACAGGGAGTGAGGCACAGGGCCTGGTCAAAGACCAGGCCCTGCAACCAACCCCATGCCGCACTAGGCAGTGTAAAACCAAAACCCAGGTGTGGCGGTGGGGTTTGGTGCCTGCGGGGGCTAGGGTGCAGGGCCTGGTCAGTGGCTGTGCCCATCCCCACACCACACACGCCCTTTGACCTTGCACGGCATGGTGTTGGCATGGTAAGGCATGGTACTAAAATGGAACTTTAGGTTTAAAAAAACATAGTAATTCACTCAAAAAAACAAAGATTAAAGTGACTTTATGGTTCGGTATGGCACAAAGATTAAAGTGACATTATCATTCGATATGGCAATAATATATTGCTTTATATTAAAAAATACCTTCGAAATTCACTGAAAAAAGCAAGGGTTAAATAGATGTTATACTTAGGTGGATATGTAAGTTAAACTGTTCAATTTTAAACTCAAAAAGACACTGAAACTCCCCAGTTACTGTTATCTGAAACTCGTGTCTTCTCCATGCACTGCTTAAACCAAGGTGGCCTTATGGTGGTATGATCGGTGCGGCCGCACTGAGCACTGACCTGGAGGGGCTCAAATACCTCAGGGGTGGCGCTGCATTTACCAATAACTTAGGATTTAAAAGCACCTGCAGCAGTGTTCCTTGTGCATACAGCTTTCAGATAGCAATAAAGCACATTCCTCTGGCCTGAGAGCTCCAGAGGGAGTCCGGACAGGGGCCCTCCCATGTACTGTGCATGGGGCCCCCTCATGTTTCGTCACGCCACTGCTTGAAGGTGCCGGTTAGAGTTGTTTCAGATAACTATAACCGGTGAATTTCAGTGCTTTTACTAGTTTTAGACCAAGCATGAAGAGAGATTACCACCCTCCCTCCAACTCTAGCTTTCCAGATATGTGGTATAAGAAAACATGACTGGGTATTGGAACGAAGAGTCCTTCGTGGCCTAGATTGCTTAAAGCAGAAAGTAAGTGGTGATTTTTCATGCTATAATAAACTTAATGTAAAAGGCATAAACACTTAAACACCGCACTGCAATTTGGGACTGCAAAATTGATTCAGCTCTTTTTAAATCACAGACTAGATGCACTGAAAATTGTTGAATTCCCTGCAGTTGTTGAATTGTTAATTATGAGTCCAATACAATCTCAAGAGATTTCACCTCTGATGGTGAAGGATAATTCCCTAATGAGCATTACCAAAAAGAGTCATGTTTCTCTCTGTGTGATTACCAACCAATAGAATTTAAATTTTGCTGCTGTTCAGTTGTAGGAAATTGCAATTTAAGCCTGATCTGCTGAGAGACACTTTGCCACATTATCAGTCGATTTAGGTATTAATTGGTCTAGACGGACAATCAACTGAGTTGATTGACTGAGACGACATCTCCACAAAGATAAGCCTCAGATTTACTAACATTTTGCTTTGTGAGTGCGCCAAAGAGAGCCGTGACGAAGAGAAATATCTTTATTTCTTCTTGTTATTTTCTCTTTCCATGTGTGCTGCATTTTGCGGAATATTCCTCTAAGGATTGTTTTTGTACAGGAAGGTACCCATTCCTACTCAAAAACAAAACTGACCGTAAAGCAGGCACCCTTGCATCATATCGTAAGGGTACCCTGGGTTGGAGCTGGGCAGCCTGAATTGTTCCTGCGCTATGGGAGAGCAGAAATGTGCCACATCCTATTAGATTTGGCACATTACTGCTCTGTTCCTTTCACACACAGGGCATTAAGTTCCAATGTTCTATTGTGTTGGTGAAAGGCTAGTAAATCCGGACCTAATTATGCCATTAGTTAGTAGGCTTATGGGACATTACCTTATCCTGCTGGTCAAGAATAAATTGATCCAGATTAACCAACACAATCTCAATAAAACTGGCTAACACTGTTGAAACTATATCAGAGTAAGAGAAGGAACTTAGGGCCTCATTTACAAGGAGTTTTTGGTGAAACTGCATAATTTGTTTTGACGCAGTGGCGGTTCAAGAATAACATCATATCTACAAAGTGAGGCTAGAGGCCTCTATCATCACTTTCCCCCCACCACGTCATTTTTCAACAGCAGAAGATCTGGCTTCGTCAAATACCGACAATATAACAGGAAATATTAATAGGAAAGACTTTAGGGAAATTGAAGCTTCAGGTTCTATGATAATAATGGAACAATCAAAAGACTTGGCCATAAAAAGTTGCCATGGACTCCACACATGTGCAACTCATACCTCCTGCTGCTACTGCCCATATATATTGCAACAGGAAATATACCCACTCCATGAACATACAGGCCATTTTTGACAATCATGTGCTAATCCTAAATGTGGTGGCCAAATACCCTGGCAGTGTACATGATGCCTTCAGTTTCTAGCAGTCCATCATCAACTCAGGATTGTCAGGATTGACAATATGGAAACAGCCTACTTGTAGGTAAACAAACAGTAACTACTCAACAGACACAATATCAAATAGATATGGGGGACACAATACACAGGTCTCTGTCTGCCTGCACAGATAGGGTCTGCAGGATGAGGGCTGTTCCATTTACATGGACAATGCTTCAATTGACATATGCAATGCAATTCACCCTAACAGATATGTGAAGACATCTCAAGCCAGTTTTACACATTGCATGATCTAAAGGCACACAGCCATGCATGGCAGACAGGGAATCTGCCCAACATCAGTGTGTGCAAAGAAGGTGTACCATGTTCAGTGGAGAATGAACACATGCAACACACATGGGCCATCACCTGTGTTATAGCTCACACATCAGGGACTACGTGTATGCTGACAAACCACGGCTCATGGGCAGGTGACATATATAATGCTATGCAAACTCACATATCACATTTCAGATGTCTAACGCTATACACACATGCATCACTCACCATGTCTTTGAGGCAACAGCCTTGGCTGGAACTTCCTCCACACATACAAATACCATCTTGAAATTAGAGAAGACCCATACAACCTCTGATGCAAGAGTGAATGTGTGCTGGCTAGGCAAACTTGTGTGCAAGTCTAGATGAAAGGAACCAGAAAGAGCAGGAGGCCCCAAGTATTGTGTTCCAGTTCACCTTCTTAGAGATGTTGTACCCTGCAGGACGTTGAGTAGCTGGACTGCAGAAGACACCATATATATATATATATATATATATATATATATATATATATATATATATATATATAGTGTCCAAAAAGTAATTTACTGCACTCCAAAGTTCCTTTAGGCAGATTTATTGATAAGAATAGCAACCACCAACACATTTCAACTCCACTTGATTCTTGCTCAAGACTCAAGTGGAGTTGAAACGTGTTGGTGGTTGCTATTCTTATCAATAAATCTGCCTAAAGAAACCTTGGAGAGCGGTGAATTACTTTTTGGACACAAAATATCTTTCGAGGGTGGTCTCCTTTGTTACTGACACCGGCAGCTGAGTGAGCCTTTAAGAAAATGTCTCTGACCATTTGAATAAAATATATATATATTGTTAGAGATGGGGTATTTGGTTGGCAGTCAGGTTACCCCCTGTCCAAGCAAGGACCCTCACTCTAGTCAGAGTAAGTCACACACAATCCAAATTATCCTGTGCCCACCCTCTGGTAGCTTGGCACTGAGCAGTCAGGCTTAACTTAGAAGGCAACGTGTAAAGTATTTGTGCAATAAATCATACAATAACACAATATAGCACTACAAAAATACACCACACAGTGTTTAGAAAAATATATAATATGTATCTGGATATTTGCAGGTCAAAACGATCAAAGATGCAATAAGTAAATGTAGAGATATCGCTGAAAAGTGATGAAAGTGTCTTTAGTCTTTTAGAAGCAAACAAAGTCTCTTTTTAGCACAAAGTACCTGGTTCGCATGAAAGATCTCCGCAATGGGCCGCAGAGGAGGAGAAGTGTGGACACAAAGGGGGTGGGCGTCGATTTCTCAGGCCGCACACAGTGATGCATTGTTTAGTTTCCACGTAGGGACGGCTGTGCATCGCTTTCCTTCACTCGGTCGTGGATCCTCTTTGGGTTGCAGGGTTTTCAGACACCCTGGGGTCTGTGCGTGGAATCCTGGGCTTGTGGAGCGGAGTCACAAGCGATGCCTCATTCCGGTAGGTGTTGCGTGGAAATTTCTTCCGCACGACATGCGCTGTGTCGATTTTCCCTCTGGAAGTCAGGCTGCGTCGTCCCAGGTCGGCTGTGCGTCGATCCGGTGGGCCGTGCATTGAAGTTCCGGTCACAACGCAGGTGCTGCTTCGATCGTCTCCATGCGAAGTCGGGCTGCGTCGTTACGGTTGAGCGTGCAGTGAATTTCTCACCGCAGGGCAGGCTGTGCATCGTTTTTAGCAAGCTGTGCGTCAAATTTTCGCCGCACAAGGAGTCCAGTTGCAAGAGAGAAATCTTTTTGGTCCTGAGACTTCAGGGAACAGGAGGCAAGCTCTATCCAAGCCCTTGGAGAGCACTTCTTCACCACAGCCAGGGAGGAGCAAGGCAGCAGGGCAACAGCAAGGCAGCAGTACTTCACAGAAAGCAGTCAGGTGAGTCATTTGGGCAGCCCGGCATTTCTTCTTGGCAGGATGCAGGTTCTGGTTACAAGTTTCTTCTCCAGGAAGTGTCTGAGTTGGAAGGAGCAGAGGCCCTGTTTATATACCCAAATGTGCCCTTGAAGTGGGGGAGACTTCAAAAAGTGGCTTAGAAGTGCACCAGGTCCCCTTTCAGTACAATCCTGTCTGCCAAGGTCCCAGTAGGGGGTGTGGCAGTCCTTTGTGTGAGAGCAGGCCCTCCACCCTCCCAGCCCAGGAAGACCCATTCAAAATGCAGATGTATGCAAGTGAGGCTGAGTATCCTGTGTTTGGGGTGTGTCTGAGTGAATGCACAAGGAGCAGTCAACTAAACCAGCCATATGTGGATTGTAAGACACAGAAAGATTTAAGTGAGGAGAAATGCTCACTTTCTAAAAGTGACATTTTTAAAATAGTAATATTAAATCCAACTTCACCAGTCAGCAGGATTTTGTATTACCATTCTGGCCATACTAAATATGACCTTCCTACTCCTTTCAGATCAGCAGCTACCACTCAAACAATATATAAGGACAGCCCCAATGTTAGCCTGTGAAGGGATCTGGCCTCACAGCAGTGTAAAAACGAATTTGGGAGTTTTACACTACTAGGACATGTAAACTACATAGGTACATGTCCTGCCTTTTGCCTACACAGCACCCTGCCCTATGGGTTACCTAGGGCATACCTTAGGGGTGTCTTATATGTAGAAAAAGGGGAGTTTTTAGGTTTGGCAAGTACTTTTAAATGCCAAGTCGAATTGGCGGTGGAACTGCACACACAGGCCTTGCAATGGTAGGCCTGAGACAAGATTAAGGGGCTACTTAAGTGGGTGGCACAACCAGTGCTGCAGGCCCACTAGTAGCGTTTAATCTACAGGCCCTGGGCACATATAGTGCACAGTACTAGGGACTTTTAAGTAAATTAAATAGTCCAATTGGGTATGATCCAATGTTACCATGTTTAAAGGGAGAGAGCATATGCACTTTAGCACTGGTTAGCAGTGGTAAAGTGCGCAGAGTCTAAAAACCAGCAAAAACAGTGTTCAAAAAGTGGAGGGAGGCAGGCAAAAAGTTAAGGGTGACCACCCTAAGGCTGTCAGGTCTAACATGTGTCCCCCCAGCTGAAAGTGGGGAGAGCTACCCAACCTCCTGGGAGCTCTCATCGCTAAGGCGGAAGTATCTGGAGAGACCATCAGCGTTGGCGTGGTCAATCCCCGGGCGATGCTCCACCGTAAAGTTCATCCCCTGTAGGGAAATGGACCACCTCAAGAGTTTTGGATTCTCACCCCTCATTTGCATGAGCCATCTGAGGGGCCTGTGGTCTGTCTGAGCCCGGAAGTGAGTCCCAAACAGGTAGGGTCTTAACTTCTTCAGTGCCCAGACCACAGCAAATGCTTCTCTCTCAATAGCACTCCACCTCTGTTCCTGTGGTAATAGCCTTCTGCTAATAAAGGCTACTGGTTGGTCTGAGCCCTCCTCATTTAGCTGTGCTAGAACAGCCCCTATGCAATGCTCTGAAGCGTCTGTCTGCACAATAAATTCCTTGGAGTAGTCAGGGGTCTTGAGCACGGGGGCCGTGCACATGGCTTCCTTCAGAGAGTCAAAGGCTTTCTGACAAGACTCTGTCCAATTCACCAACCTAGGTTGTTTCTTGGAAGTGAGTTCTGTCAAGGGTGACGCAATGGTACCATAGCCCTTGACGAATCTGCGGTAGTATCCAGTGAAGCCTAAAAAGGCTCTCACTTCAGTCTGTGTTCTAGGTGGTTGCCAAGCCTTAATAGTTTCAATCTTGGCCTGGAGTGGCTGAACCTTGCCACCACCTACAAGGTGTCCCACGTACACCACGGAACCCTTCCCAATCTGGCACTTACTAGCCTTGATGGTCAGGCCTGCCTGTTGCAGAGCCTGAAGCACCTCCTTTAGGTGGAGCAGGTGTTACTCCCAGCTGGAACTGTAGACAGCTATGTCATCCAGGTAGGCTGCACAGTAGGCATCCTTGCCAGCTAGGACCCCGTACACTAACCGTTTGAAGGTAGCGGGGCATTTTTCAACCCAAATGGCATCACCTGGAACTGGTAATGGCCATCAGGTGTAGAAAATGCTGATCTCTCTTTCGCCCCCTCAGTCAGGGCGATCTGCCAGTACCCTGAAGTAAGATCAAACGTACTCAGGAACTTGCCAGCGCCTAGTCTGTCAACGAGCTCATCAGCTCGGGAGATGGGGTGAGCATCAGTCTGTGTGACTGAGTTGAGACCCCAGTAGTCCACACAGAACCTGAGTTCTGGCTTTGCACCGGGGGCAGTAGCCTTAGGGACCAGCACCACGGGGCTGGGCCAGGGACCACTGGATTTCTCAATAACCCCTAAAGTCAACATCTTGGAGACCTCCTCCTTGATGCTGGCCTTCACCTTATCCGATAACCTGTAATTTTATTCTTCACAGGGGGACTGTCACCCGTGTCAATGTCATGAACACATAGGTGGGTCAGTCCAGGAGTAAGGTAGAACAGGGAGGAGAACTGCTCTAACAGCTCATAGCAATCTCCTCTCTGGTTTAGAGTCAGGGAGTCAGAGAGAATGACACCCTCCACTGACCCATCCCCTTCTTTGGCAGAGAGGAGGTTGGGGAGAGGTTCACTCTCCTCTTCCATGCCCTCATATGTGACCAGAAGCATACTGATCTCAAACCTCTCAAAGTGAGGTTTGAGCCTGTTGTGATGGAGGACCCTTAGGGGGTGCCTAGGGGTCTTGAGGTCCACTAGGTAAGTGGCCTCCCCTTTACGCTCCTTGATCTCAAAGGGGCCAGTCCAGAAGTCCTGGAGAGCCCTGGGCTCTACTGGCTCCATCACCCAAACCTTGTCTCCAGGTGAGAATTCAACCAGAGTGGTCTTCCGGTCATACCACTCCTTCATCACCTCTTGACTGGCCTTGAGGTTACTCTTGGCCTGCTTCCAGAAGCGTTGGGTTTGGTTGCGGAGGGCCAGCATGTAGCTGACCACATCCTGGGGAGGTGTCTTGGGAGCTTTCTCCCAGCCCTCTTTAACAATGCTTAGAGGTCCTCTGACAGGGTGACCATAGAGAAGCTCAAAGGGGCTGAACCCCACCCCTTTCTGGGGCACCTCTCTGTAAGCAAACAGCAGGCATGGTAAGAGGATGTCCCACTTACACCTCAAGACTTCAGTCAGGCCATTAATCATGCCCTTCAGGGTCTTGTTGAATCTCTCAACAAGCACAGTGGATTGAGGATGATAAGGGGTGGTAAACCAGTAGGTCACCCCACACTCATCCCACATGGACTTCATGTACGCAGACATGAAGTTTGTGCCCCTGTCAGACACAACCTCCTTAGGGAATCTCACCCGGGTAAATATTCCCAACAGGGCTCTGGTCACCACTGGTGCAGTCACTGTTCTCAGAGGGATTGCCTCTGGATAGCGGGTGGCATGGTCCACCAAAACCAGGATAAACCTGTTGCCCAAGGCAGTTTGGGGGTCCAAGGGACCAACAATGTCGATGCACACCCTTTCAAAGGGGGTGCCAACGACGGGGAGTGGGAGCAGGGGAGCCTTAAGCTTTTTCCCTGTCTTCCCACTAGCCTGGCAGGTGGGGCAAGCTGTGAAGAAATTATCTGAGGCTAACCTCATTCTGGGCCAGTGGAAGTGGGTGACAAGCCTGTTAAAGGTCTTGTCTTGGCCCAGGTGTCCTGCCAGGGGGATGCCGTGAACCAGACCCAGTAGGAAGACCCAGTAACCCCAGGGGACCACCACCACACGTGCTGCCCCAGGACCTGGAACCTTAGGCTCACTGGAAAGGAGATCATTCTCCCAGTAAATATGGTGAGTGCCAGAGGTGTCACCTGCTGCTTGGCTGTTGCCTGTTGCGTCAGACCTTCAAGGGTGGGGCATTCTTTCTGCGCTTTGCAGAATTCTGCCCTGGTGGGCCCACCCTCTCCTTGCCAGCCAGCAAGTTCAGGTAGGTTACCCAGGTCAGCTATGTTCTCCCCAGTTGGCTCAGGGGCCTCCTCCCCCTCAAGGGCCCGTTCACCACCGTGGGAACATCTGAGGCAGGTTTCCCGCGCCTCTTGCCCTTCCTCTGTGCAGCTGACTGGGCCATTATTCCAGGCTCCAGACGCCCTTGACTCCCTTCCCGGGCAGCCATGGACCGTGTGGTCATGCAGACCCACTCAGGCAAACCTAACATCTCCATGTGGGATCTGAGCTCTACCTCTTTCCAGGCAATATGCTCAAGATCATATCCTAACAGACAATCTACAGGCATGGCAGGACTCACAGCTACTTTCAGAGTACCAGAGACCCCCCCCCCCACTCAAAGGGAACCAGGGCCACCGGTAGGTGACTCTCGCGATTGTTAGCGACTATGACCTGGTGGAATGTATTTGGGACTATCTGCTCTGATGACACCAGCTGACTCTTGACAGTAGTCATACTGGCTCCTGTGTTACACAGAGCCTCCACCCTTTGCCCATCAATGTTGACCCACTACCTATACTTTGAAGTATTTTCTGGCATGTAGGCTTTAGGCACCATGTCTCTTTCTCCCAGGGACACTAGGGAAACCTGTGCCTGCTCCCCCAAGCTAACTGGGACCGTCTCCCCCAGAGCGCTACACTAGCCAACCCAGGTGTCTGTCCAGTGGTGGACTCTGCCCCCTTGGGACACTGGGAGTCACCCTTAGAGTGTCCATGCTGGTAGCACTCTAAGCATTTGGGGATGAACTTCCCTAATGTTTTATCAAAATACCCTGGCTTCTTTGCAAACCTAGAAGAGATATGGTATCCACCCCCCCTGGGAATTCTTTTGGGGGCCTTTTGAGAACGCATTTTCTTTAAGTTTTTCTTCCCCCTCTCTCTTCTGTTAGGAACCCTGACCACCTTTGTGGGAGTATCCCCCAGATGCCTTTTTGGACACTCTGGTGCTAACCCAGAGGTCCGCCTCCTCAGCAAGCTTCCTGGGGTCAGTCAGCTTACTATCTACCAAGTGCTGGCGCAACTCTGTAGAAGAAATATTGAGTACATGCTCTCTCAGAATAAAGTCATATAACCCCTTATATTCATCTACTTTGCTGCCCCGCACCCATCCATTTAGCGCCTTACTGGAAAAGTCAAAGAAATCTACCCATGTTTTCGGGGACTGTTTGGTGCTGTCCCTGAACCTCTGACGGTATTTCTAAGGGGTCAGCCCAAACCTGGCAAGTAAAATGGCTTTCTAAAGTGTGTATGTGTTTTGATCCTTTTGGTCCAGTATGAGAAGTGTGTCCCTTCAAGGTGCTGGCACATAACTCCACATAGCTGTACCCCATTGCCCTTCAGGAACCTCATGAGCCCTTAGTGCAACTTCATACGCAGCTAACCATTTATCTATGTCATCTCCCACCACAAAACTGGGCACCACATTTTTGGGCATACGAACCTTCTTTTCTCCAGCAGGTCCTGCCTGTATGCTGCCACCATTACTGCTGGACTCAGACTCTCTCGCCTTGATCTCCAGCTCCTTGAGACTCAGTTCTTGAGCCAACAATAGTTTTTTTCTCAGCCAAGACTGTCTCAGCTTCAATCTGTTTGGCTGCACTTTCAGCCTCAGCTTGCTTGGCTTCTGTCTCTGCCCTCCTTTCCTCCTGTTGAGCCTCAATTTTTAGCCTTGCCATTTGCAACTGAAACTCTCTCTCCTCTCTCCTTTCCTCTGCGGTCAGGCTTTGATCAGAGACAATGCTCCCTGGTTTGGCAGCGGGCATAGTTGCAGTGGTAACATCCACTGATGGCAAAAAATCCTCTGGGGGGCCATCTTCTGGCACCTCCTCCTCCTCAGCATCCTCCTCTGAATGTGCTTCTGCCCAGGCCCTCAGCGCCTTTTGAAATTCCTCTTTTCTGGAGGCACTTTGGGTGGGTACTTCCATATCCCTGCAGAACCCTTTCAGCTGTTTGACAGTGTATATCTCCAACAGGGCTAGGTCAAAATCTCCTGCTTGAGACCCAGCCTGAGACATGTTGAGTGAGGATTTTGGTCAAAAAAATTAACAGGAAAAACGAAATTGCAGAAAAGATAAAAATCAAGTTGACCTTCAAATGTGGGTAGGTAGTGAAATACTTAGCTTCTGTATGTCACTGCACAAATACAAGTCCTATCCTCACCGCTGATCACCAATGTTAGAGATGGGGTCTTTGGTTGGCAGTCAGGTTACCCCCTGTCCAAGCAAGGACCCTCACTATAGTCAGGGTAAGTCACACACAATCCAAATTATCCTGTGCCCACCCTCTGGTAGCTTGGCACTGAGCAGTCAGGCTTAACTTACAAGGCAATGTGTAAAGTATTTGTGCAATAAATCATACAATAACACAATATAGCACCACAAAAATACACCACACAGTGTTTAGAAAAATATATAATATTTATCTGGATATTTGCAGGTCAAAACGATCAAAGATGTAATAAGTAAATGTAGAGAAATCACTGAAAAGTAATATAAAGGGGGTCATTCTAACCCTGGCGGTCGGTGATAAAGCGGCGGCCAACCCGCCAACAGGCAGGCGGTCCAAAAAATGGAATTCTGACCCTGGCGGAAACCGCCAACACAGGCCGCCACATTAACACTCCGACCGCCACGGCGGGACCGACAAACAGCGCGGCGGTCACCGCCAACAGGCAGACGGCAGACAATGTACCGCCCACCCTATCACAACTCACAAATCCGCCACCTTTTCCAGGGCGGGAGCCCCGCCGATAAAAACACAGCGGAAACAGACTACGAACGGGAAAACGCTCACCTATACACACTCCACGAGGAAGGAGGACAGCATGGAGCCCGAATTACACATCCTACCGGCTATTGTCTACCTGCTCATCTACCAGGAGTACGAACGCTGGCGCAGACGACAACGGTGAGTACTGCACCTACGACACAGGGGAGGGGGGAGGAGGAAAGCTTACGGGCACACACATACGCGATACACCCACCCCCCCAACCCACCCCCCCAATACCTACACACCAATGCAGAGCAACAAGTCAGAGTGACACCCCCCAAGCCCCCTGGAAGAATGCAAAGACATAATTCAAATGAAGTTTAAAATTTATGTATAATATAGGTTCATTGAAGTCATGGTAAATATGCCATATGAAATATACAAAAGAAATAATGAACATAGTGCAAAGTATAAACATAGTCAATAAGTCCTGCACAGTCCGTTCAATATCCATAGTCCGTGGGCCAATGTGTACAAACACATGGGCAAAGCCCACACAGGAGACCGGAAACCATTGGAGAGAACACTGCTGGGGCATCAGATGAGAAAACAACAGGCACCTCAGGGGGAAGGGAAAGGGGGGCACCTCAGCCACATGAGTCCACGACGCCAGATCCACGAGGGGCCTCCATGCCCACTGTACCATCCTGGGGAGTGCAAAGCCACAGTCCATCAGATGGATAACCGACTCCACTGGTATTGGAGGAGGCATGGTGCCCAGAGTGCTCCGTGAACACCTGCTCGACACAGAACCGGCACTGTCAATGGAACAGCGGTGCTTGAGACGGCGGTGCCCAGCGGAGCGGTGCTTGAGATGAAGGGCCCAGCGGAGCGGTGCTTGACAGGAAGGGCCCAGCAGAGCGGTGCTTGAGATGAAGGGCCCAGCGGAGCGGTGCTTGAGATGAAGGGCCCAGCGGAGCAGTGCTTCAGATGAAGGGCCCAGCGGAGCGATGCTTGAGATGAAGGGCCCAGCGGAGCGATGCTTGACAGGAAGGGCCCAGCGGAGCGGTGCTTGAGATGAAGGGCCCAGCGGAGCGGTGCTTGACAGGAAGGGCCCAGCGGAGCGGTGCTTGAGACGGTGGGGCCCTTTTCAGCGGTGCTCTTCACGGCGGGGCCCTGTTCAGTGGTGCCTGTCTTGGCGGGGCCCTCTTCAGCAGTGCTCCTCACAGCGGGGCCCTGTTCAGCGGTGCCTGTTTTGGCGGGGCCCTCTTCAGCGGTGCTTGTCCTGTCTTTCAAGGGAGCCAGACCTGGCCAAGACTCCCCGCTTAGTCGCCCTCCGACCTTGCGGTAGCGGGGCCCTCCTGTGATGGAATCTTGGGCCCGTGGGTGACGTCCGTCACACCCGGTATGGGGCTGGTGGGGCCCTCCTGGTGCGCTCGCCTGCTGCATGTCTTCTCCGCCCTGCTGCCCTTGCCCTCCTTCGCTGCAGCTCTCGGGCCCTTGCCTCCCTTAGATGATGTGGTAGGTGACGTGGCAAGGCCACTCTCCGTGGTGGCAGCCGTCTCAGGCTTTTCGCGCCGGCCCTTAAGTTTTCTTGTCCTCTTCCCAGGGGGTGGGCTGGCTGTCCCCTTGCTGCTGGCCGATGTTCCTTCCCTAGGAGCTGGTGGACTCCAGTAGCCCTGCACTATGGTGATACTAGATGCAGGGCTGGTGGTGGCTGAGGTGCTCTTTGGACTCTTACCAGGTGGAGGGGGTGGGTCAGGTGATGCAAAGAGGTTAATTTTGGAGAGGAAAAGTTTTTTAGGAACAATGGGAACGGTAGGTGCAGTGGGTATGGGAGTGGAGGAAGAGGATGTGGTTGTAGGAGAGTCAAGTGTGCTGTCTTTGGGTGCAGGTGCTTGGGCTGGAGGCTGTCGTGAGGTGGATGGCTGTTGGGTGGGTGGCTGCCTGCGTTTGTGTGGTTTGGAAGAGGGTGTGACAGACACAGTGGGAGAGGACACAGGGGACGTGTAAATGGCAGTGGGGGTGGTGACTGCACGTGTGCTGACTGTAATGGAAGGTGTGCTGGTGATGGAAGTACTGGCTGATGGTGGTGTGCATGCAGGTGTGAGTGGAGACTTCACAGGGAGGGAGGAGGGAGACGAGGAGGAGGGGGACACAGAGGTGGTAGTGACTGTTGGCATGTCTGCATCTGGATGTTGTTTGTGTGAATGCTTGTGGGATCTGTGGTGCTTATGTCTGGATGAGCTGCCCTTGGGTGTTGAGGTGTGTGCAGGCTGGTCTGATGGTGTGGATGGGATAGGCTGAGGAACAGGAGACTGGGACTGGGTGGAGGGAGTTAGAAGAGGGAGGCTGGAGACAGGGACAATGACTGCCGTCAGTGCTGAGGCCAGAGCGTTGAACGATCGCTGATGGGCAGCCTGACCCGAATGAATGCCCTCCAGGTATGCATTGCTCAGATGCACCTCCCTTTCCACCCCCTGGATGGCATTCAAAAGGGTAGACTGCCCAACAATGAGCGTCCAGAGGAGGTCAATGACCTCCTCACTGAGGGCAGCAGGGGTAACTGGGGTAGAGCCTGAGGTGCCTGGGGCGAAGGAGATGCCCGCCTTGGTGTGCGAGCGGGCACGGGGCGAACGCTGAGGGGCTGCTTGGAGGGCGGAGCTGGTGCGCTGGGTGGCGGCTGTACCTGTAGTTGCGGTGGGCACGGATGTTGCCGCCACCGCAAGCGAGCTCCCTTCCGAGGACGTGTCGGTGTCGCTGACGTCTCCACGGGTCCCCGTTGTGGAGCTCCCCTCGCCCTCCGTCTCACTGCTGAACTCGGAGTCCGTTGCATGGCCCTCCGGGGCCATGTGAGATGCAGCTCCCTCGTGCGCCGATGCCACTTCTCCTCCGCCTGATGATGCTAATGCACACATGCACAGGAAGAAAAAGAAAATGGGTGGGGGGGAAAAATGAAGACAGGTTGAGTGCATGCATTGGCAACACCGTTGGCGGAGAGGACAGACACAGAAGCCCCCTGAACTATGCTGCGCAATCGGGGTACACTACTCAGTTCTTGTGACTAGGCCTACAGGTCTATGGATGACAAATGCACACATGGGTGATGCAGGACCATGGATAGCTGTACTTGGCACCCTACAGAGGTGGGGGGCGGGGGCACAGGGCCATGGCTAACGGAGGGGACTAGCCTACAGAAAGCGCCCTGGCCTTGAGTTACCCACAGCCCTCCTCCCCCACCCAGACACCTCCACTGCGCGCAAAGATAGCAGAATGTGCTGATACTCACCCCCTTGTGTCTGCTGTGATGTCCATCCAAATCGGGGTAGGCCACCGCCAGGATCCGGGACATCAGGGGGGTCAATTGGTGGCTGGCACCCCTCCTACGTTGGGAGGCCATCCCCAGCAGAGACTCGGCGGTCTTTCTGGTGCCGCGGCGGATGTCCTCCCACCTCTTTCGGCAGTGGGTGCCCCGTCTGTTGTGGACCCCCAGGGCCCGGACGTCCTTGGCAATGGCACGCCAAATGTCGACCTTCTGATGGGCGCTGACCTATTTGACATGTACAGGGTGGGAAAGGAAATATCATCACTTTTCAGCATGGTAGATGTGAGTGGCCCCCCCTCCCCAACCTTGCCATGTGGCACATGTTCCCATCTGTCGTGCGTTGCCCTCCTCATTCGCTCCCCTCCCCACCATCTTACATACACCCCACTCATCACAGGCATAGCCCATTCAGCGTGCACCCTGTGTACTAACCTGTTGGTCTGGAGGACCGTAGAGTAGCGCATACTGGGGGAGGACCCATCAACAAGTTTCTCCAATTCTTCGGAAGTGAAGGCAGGGGCCCTTTCCCCAGTCGCAGCAGCCATTGTATCTCCCAGACCGAGGTCACAGCAGCACTTGCAGTATAGGTCCTCTCCTGTGGATGATCAGGTCTTGAGTGATTAATCAGATAGAAAATGGCGGTCACGCCCGCGGCGGTGCGTACCGCGACCGCCGGCGCACATCGTCATTGGCTCCTGAGACCCATAGGGTTCAATGTTAACCAATGCTGCTTTGCGCCGCGGTCTTCGACCGCCTACCGCCACAGTGTGCCACGCCAGCGCAGTGACCTCACATCCCACTGTCACACTTCACAGGTGAGGCAGCCGCCATTTCAAGGGCCCACATGGCATGATTTCTACTGCGTCACACAGGCCTAGGCCTTGCATTGCCACTCATACAAGCCGTTCCATGCATAGCGATTTGTGTACTGTGCAAGCTGTGTGAACGAACCTGTGGGTTGCTTGACTGTGCTCCATGTTGTCCTTCCTAGGCACCGTCCGCTGGGACTTGCGAGGAGAAGGATGAATCCTCCCGTGTACCGACCGCTGGTGGACCTGTCGACAATGGAAGAACGACATATCATACTTACATACCGGCTTGACAGAGCAACTATACATGAACTAGGTGCCCAGCTGGAGCCAGACCTGATGTCCCCCATCCGCCAACCCACAGGGATTTCCCCTCTGGTGCAGGTTCTGTCAGTACTCCATTTTTTGGCAAGTGGGTCGTTTCAGACAACAGTGGCCATATCATCTGGGATGTCCCAGCCTATGTTTTCAAAGGTTTTGTCCAGAGTGTTGTCTGCCCTGATGAAATACATGCGGAGATACATTATTTTCCCTGAGGTGGGCGAATTGGCTACAGTGAAGGGTGATTTCTATGCCCTTGGACATATCCCCAACATCATTGGGGCCATTGATGGGACCCATGTGGCTTTGGTTCCCCCCAAAGACAGTGAGCAGGTGTACCGAAACAGAATAAGTTATCATTCGATGAATGTCCAGGTGGTCTGTTTGGCTGACCAGTACATCTCCCATGTAAATGCCAAGTTCCCTGGGTCAGTGCATGACGCGTATGTCATGCGAAATAGCAGCATCCCTTATGTGATGGAACAGCTACAGAGACACCGTGTGTGGCTAATTGGTGACTCTGGTTACCCCAACCTGTCGTGGCTACTGACCCCAGTGAGGAATCCCAGGACAAGGGCAGAGGAACGCTACAATGAGGCCCATGGGCGAACTAGGAGGATCATAGAAAGGACCTTCGGGGTCCTGAAGGCCAGGTTTAGGTGCCTGCATATGACAGGGGGATCCCTCATGTACTCACCAAAGAAGGTGTGCCAGATCATCGTGGCCTGCTGTATGCTTCACAATCTTGCATTGCGACGCCAGGTGCCTTTTCTGCAGGAGGATGGTCCAGATGGTGGTGTTGTTGCAGCTGTGGAGCCTGTGGAGAGTGAAGAAGAGGAAGACACGGACAACAGGGATACAGTCATACAACAATACTTTCAGTAGCACACAGGTAAGAAACAGCCACCCCAATTTACATTTACTTGAGGCCTCATACGTCTCCACTCTCTGTGTTTCCCCCCAGTTCCTGTTAACTGATTTGTGACTTTCCCTTCCCTTTTCATAGCTGTATGACCCACTGCCTGACTTCAGCTTTGTTTGCCCATGGACTAAAGCTTATTGAAATTGGTATGTTGTCATCACAAAGTAACTGGACATTATTGAACCGTTATGTGTAATACATTTGTTAAGAATACAAGCAGACTCCTGTTTATTTAAGTGGAATAAGTGATTTATTTAAAGTGCTAGATATAGGTAAATGATTGGGAAGCGGGGATGGGTGGGGGTGGAGTAATGTCCAGTTCTCAGTCGCACAGGTGCATTGTCCATATGCCTGTGGAAGGATGGAGCAGGGGCAGTTCAAGGTTGGACAGGGTGACAATGTGGGACAGTAGGATGACATCAGGGGGTATCTTAGGCTGGCGGGGGTCTTGCAATCCTACTCTGTCTTCTTGTGAGATCTCAGGTTCCGCTTGCGGGGTGGTTCTTCTTCTGCAGGAGGTGGGGTTCTGGTGGCCTGTCGTTGTGTGGGGGCCTCCTGTCCACTGGCGCCGGCGGAGGTGGTAGGCTGTTCCTGGCCTGGGATAGTGACAGGGGCCCTTTGGGGTGCCACATGGTCCCGCAATGTGGTGACGATCTGGGCAAGGGCCAGGACGATGGTCCCCATTGCGGAACCGATGATCCTCAGTTCCTCCCTGAACCCCATGTACCGTTCCTCCTGCAGTTCCTGGATCTCCTGGAACCGGGCCAGTGCCGTCGCCATCGTCTCCTGGGAGCGGTGGTATGCTTCCATGATGGTGGAGAGGGCCTCTTGGAGAGTCGGTTCCCCGGGCCTGTCCCCCCCCTGTCGCACAGCAGCCCTCCCAGTTCCCCTGTGTCCCTGGGCCTCTGTCCCCTGGCCGGTGTGCCCACTACCACTGCCCCCAGGTCCCTGTTGTTGTTGGGGTGGTGGGACAACCTGGGTGCCCTGTAGTGGTGGACACACCGCTGATTGACCTGCCCTGGAGACAGAGGCATGGGCCCGCTGGGTGGGAGCTGTGCTGGTGTTCCCAGAGGGGGTTGGGTCTGGTGTAGCCTGTGGCTGTCTGTGGGGAACCGACTGTCCAGAGGTCCCCGATGGGCCGGGCTGGTCGTATGGCTCCAGGGAGACAGAGCTGCTGTCATCGCTGGGGGCCTCTTCTGGGGGTGGGATGGACATCTCTGGACCCTCCGTGGCGGGGTGGTGGCGTTCGGGTCCTGCAGGGGTATAAAGGTATGGTTATTGCTTCTGTGTGTGGGATTTCGTGTGATGGGTGGGTGTCCGTGTACCCATGTGCAGGCATTTCCTTGTGGGGGCTTTTGTGAGGGTGGCTTGTGGGGGTGATGTGTGTGTGCAGTGGGCATGCTTTGGTGATGGGTGTCCATGCTTTGGGGTCGCATGCAGGGCTTGGTGTTGGGATGGGTGGGTTGTGATGGTGAGGCTTTTGCTAGGGGTTGGTGTGATGGGGGAGGGGTTGAGGGTGGGGGTATGATTTGGCATTCAGGTGGGGTGGGAAGCAGTAGTGAAGATTTGCCTTACCAGAGTCCATTCCTCCGCCTACTCCAGCGAGGCCCTCAGGATGCAGGATGTGCAAGACTTCCTCCTCCCACGCGGTAAATTCTGGGGGAGTAGGTGGGGGTCCGCCGCCAGTCTTCTGCACCGCTATGTTGTGCCTTGATACCATGGAACGCACCTTCCCCCGTAGGTCGTTCCATCTCTTCCTGATGTCCTCCCGATTGCGTGGATGCTGTCCCACCGCGTTGACCCTGACCACTATCCTTTGCCATAGCTCCATCTTCCTGGCAATTGTGGTGTGCTGCACCTGTGCCCCGAAGAGCTGGGGCTCTACACGGACTATTTCCTCCACCATGACCCTGAGTTCGGCGTCACTGAACCTGGGGTGTCTTTGGGGTGCCATGGGGTGGTGTGGTTGAGGTGTGGGGTGGCGTTTGTGGTGATGAGTGTGGTGCGTGTGGTGCGTGTGGTGGTGTGTGGTGTTTGGTGCGTGGATTCTGTGTGGGTGATGGTGTTGTGTGCCTCTGTGTTGTGGGATTCTCTATTCTGTGCTCTGTCTCTAGCCTTCGTCAATGATTTCGGGTGGTAGGGGCTTGTGGGTGATGTGGGTGTGTGTTTTATATTGTGTTGGGTGTGTGGGAGTGGTGTTAGTATGTGTATCAGGTGTGTGTATTTCGAAGTGACCAATGTGCCTGAGTTTTCTATGGGTGTGTGTATTTTGACCGCGGCGGTGTGTACCGCCAATGGAATACCGCGTTTGAAAGACCGCCGCGTGGATTTGTGGGTCGGAATGGTATGGGCGTATTTCTGTTGGCGTGACGGTGGAGGTTTGGTCAGCGCCATTTTTTCGCTGACCTTTGGTGTGGCGGATTATTGAGGATGTCGGGTTTTCGGCGGTTTGGCAGTTGCGGGTCAGAATGACCGTGGCGGTTTACCGCGGCCGCGGCGGTGTTATGGCGGGCTTCTGACCGGCGGTAAGCGCCTTTTACCGCCGAGGTCAGAATGACCCCCAAAGTGTCTTAAGTCTTTTAGAAGCAAACAAAGTCTCTTTTAGCACAAAGTACCTGGTTCGCATGAAAGATCTCCGCAATGGGCCACAGAGGAGGAGAAGCATAGACACAAAGGCGGTG
Organism: Pleurodeles waltl; assembly: GCF_031143425.1. Taxonomy (NCBI): domain Eukaryota; kingdom Metazoa; phylum Chordata; class Amphibia; order Caudata; family Salamandridae; genus Pleurodeles; species Pleurodeles waltl. The sequence goes on along the minus strand of NC_090437.1, from coordinate 681,580,627 downwards.
TGCGTCGATTTCTCAGGCCGCACACAGTGATGCGTCATTTAGTTTTCACGCAGGGACGGCTGTGCGTCGCTTTCCGGTGCTCGGTCGTGGATCCTCTTTGGGTTGCCGGGTTTTCAGGTGCCCCGGGGTCTGTGCGTGGAATCCTGGGCTTGTGGAGCGGAGTCACAAGCGTTGCGTCATTCCAGTGGGCATTGCGTGGAAATTTCTTCCGCACGGCAGGCGCTGCGTCGATTTCCCATCTAGAAGTCGGGCCGCGTCGTCCAAGGTTGGCTGTGCATCGATCCGGTGGGCCGTGCGCCGAAGTTCCAGTCGCAACGCAGGTGCTGCGTCGATCTTCTCCTTGCGAAGTCAGGCTGCGTCATTCCGGTTCAGCATGCGGTGAATTTCTCACCGCAGGGCGGGCTGTGCGTCATTTTTAGCAAGCTGTGCATCGAATTTTCACCGCACAAGGAGTCCAATTGCAAGAGAGAAGTCTTTTTGGTCCTGGGACTTCAGGGAACAGGAGGCAAGCTCTATCCAAGCCCTTGGAAAGCACTTCTTCACCACATCCAGGGAGAAGGAAGGCAGCAGGACAATAGCAAGGCAGCAGTCCTTCACAGAAAGCAGTCAGGTGAGTCCTTTGGGCAGCCAGACAGTTCTTCTTGGCAGGATGCAGGTTCTGGTTACAAGTTTCTTCTCCAGGAAGTGTCTGAATTGGAAGGGGCAGAGGCCCTGTTTAAATACCTAAAGGTGCCTTTGAAGTGGGGGAGACTTCAAAGAGTGGCTTAGATGTGCACCAGGTCCCCTTTCAGTTCAATCCTGTCTGCCAGGGTCCCAGTAGGGGGTGTGGCAGTCTTTTGTGTGAGAGCAGGCCCTCCACCCTCCCAGCCCAGGAAGACCCATTCAAAATGCAGATGTATGCAAGTGAGGCTGAGTATCCTGTGTTTGGGGTGTGTCAGAGTGAATGCACAAGGAGCTGTCAACTAAACCCAGCCAGACGTGGATTGGAAGGCACAGAAAGATTTAAGTGCAGAGAAATGCTCACTTTCTAAAAGTGACATTTCTAAAATAGTAATATTAAATCCAACTTCACCAGTCAGCAGGATTTTATATCACCATTCTGGCCATACTAAATATGACCTTCCTACTCCTTTCAGATCAGCAGCCACCACTCAAACAATATATGAGGACAGCCCCAATGTTAGCCTATGAAGGGAGCAGGCCTCACAGCAGTGTAAAAACGAATTTGGGAGTTTTACACTACTAGGACATGTAAACTACATAGGTACATGTCCTACCTTTTGCCTACACAGCACCCTGCCCTATGGGTTACCTAGGGCATACCTTAGGGCTGTCTTATATGTAGAAAAAGGGAGTTTTTAGGCGTGGCAAGTACTTTTAAATGCCAAGTCGAATTGGCAGTGAAACTGCACACACAGGCCTTGCAATGGCAGGCCTGAGACAAGGTTAAGGGGCTACTTAAGTGGGTGGCACAACCAGTGCTGCAGGCCCACTAGTAGCATTTAATCTACAGGCCCTGGGCACATATAGTGCACAGTACTAGGGACTTATAAGTAAATTAAATAGTCCAATTGGGTATGATACAATGTTACCATGTTTAAAGGGAGAGAGCATATGCACTTTAGCACTGGTTAGCAGTGGTAAAGTGCGCAGAGTCTAAAAACCGTGTTCAAAAAGTGGAGGGAGGCAGTCAAAAAGGTAGGGGTGACCACCCTAAGACTGTCAGGTCTAACATATATATACATACATTGTTTTTGTGTTATACATTTCAGCTGATCAAAGATATGGTATCCAGCAGTGGCATTTGGCAATCCCCAGACTGAGACAGAGAAGGCCTATACTGTGCCCACAACCGTACACAGAAAATAGTTGAGCAGACCTTTGGCCTGCTCAACGCCCAGTTTCGCTGTCTGGATGTTTCTGGGAGAAGACTGTTGTAGTCCCCACCCCTCATCTGCAAAATCATTTTTGCATGTGCAATACTGTACAATATAAGTGTGCAAACAAATGTCCCCTGGGATGAAGAACCACAGGACCTAAGGGAAGAGGAGAAGGATGAGCTACAACATGATGGTGAAATACAGAACACTGCTGCAGGTGCACGTAGACGTGCCCACATTGTCCAGAATTTGTTTTACTGAAGGTATGAGAATGCCAAACATGTAAATAAATGATGTCACTTAACAGACGTCTTGGAGTTTATCAGACACAGTTAAAAACAACTCACCCACATCCAGGAAACCATAATTAGGCCACAACAGTTGTCAATCAAGTGTGAACACTGGTAACATCCTCAAAGTGCCAGGTACAAAGCACTGATCTCTGAAAAGTGTGGTATATAATATCTGCATTGGATGTCTAACAAACATGCTGAATTGAAAACACTCTTAATCGCAAAATGACTGTTGGGACAAAATTAAAAAAGACAGATCAAAATCACTAGGCACAAATTGCATGCTAATGTCTGCAAATTGTAGTCGTAAACGGCAACAATAGATCAGTGTGAGATATGTGTCAACTCAATGACCAAAAGATTTATCTCACTGATGACAACTCACCACATCCACATTATTTGCACTCACATGTATGATTCATAGTAAGTGTAACACAGAAGACACTACAACTATATGTGTAACACAGTATTGAGAAAATCAATGATCATCTTGAATGTATGCCAAACAATGTCATAGCATGTCTCATACTGTTGGCAATGTGTATAGTCAACCAGGACAAAGAATAATTTGCATATGGATGTGGGGCAATTAGCTTACATGACCATTCAGCCAATCCACCCCTAATCACTGTGCAGCTGACAAAGGATATAGGGGGTCATTCTGACCCTGGCGGTCGGTGACCGCCAGGGTCACCGACCACGGGAGCACCGCCAACAGGCTGGTGGTGCCCCGTCGAGCATTCTGACCGTGGCGGTTCAGCCGCGGTCAGAAACGGAACCGCCGACTTTCCGCTGCTCGGGAGAATCGTCCATGGCGGCGGAGCGCGCTCCGCCGCCATGGGGATTCTGACACCCCCTACCGCCATCCTGTTCCCGGCGGGTCTCCCGCCAGGAACAGGATGGCGGTAGGGGGTGCCGCGGGGCCCCTGGGGGCCCCTGCAGTGCCCATGCCAATGGCATGGGCACTGCAGGGCCCCCCGTAAGAGGGCCCCACAAAGTATTTCAGTGTCTGCCATGCAGACACTGAAATACGCGACGGGTGCCACTGCACCCGTCGCACCCCTGCAACTCCGCCGGCTCCATTCGGAGCCGGCATCCTCGTTGCAGGGGCATTTCCGCTGGGCCGGCGGGCGCTCTTTTGGAGAGCGCCCGCCGGCCCAGCGGAAATGTAAGAATGGCCGCCGTGGTCTTTTGACCGCGGTGCGGTCATTTGTCGGCGGGACTATGGCGGGCGGCCTCCGCCGCCCGCCATAGTCAGAATCAGGCCCATAGTCTGCAGCTGTGGGTGAGTACGCCTCACAAACATATACGGAAGCCAGCAGAGTTACATTCAGGTAACAAACAGGACCTGCTACATTTTGGAGGGGACTTCCAGAGTATATAAGTACTGCTCCAAGAGTCAGGATATGTTTGTGGATCAGTTGCTCGCCACCAATGCCAACTGAACTAATCCTAGTGTGGTGCATATTGCAGAATACATTTGCAGGGCATATTCTCCCATGGCACAATCACAATGAATAGCAGGAAGAACTGTAATATGACTATGAGGAAGATGAGGAGCCAGCCCAAAATGTACGATCAATAGCAGAAACATCGCTGATGTACCACACACTAGTCATGTATGTGATACATGTGTGAATGACTCTCACAATGTCAGAAGAGTATTACAACAACATTCATTGGCCCTATGTAAAACAACACATATAAACACAACCAGTGTGTAGGCAAATTACCATTCACAGTGTGTGGAAGTCAAACTTTTAGCATGTTCACACACATTTCTATGAATTTCTCTGGTGGCAAATGACCCTGGCAGTACCCTGGGTCAGCTAACCAGGCTAAGGGTCACTCCTATGAATAAAAGGGGTATGTTAAAGTGCTAAGATCACAATTACAAATTACAGGCTCTTGTAAGTGCCTAGTAGATAATAGGGCAAGGGGCAATCAAACTATCTATAAGTCCCTAGTAGTTAACAGGACAAGGGGGATCAACCTACCCATAAGTTAGTAGTATATAATTGGGCAGGGAAAATCAGAGGCCCAGGACATTTACTGCAATGGACTGTGCACTGCTGTGTTGCCTGCTGTCATTTTTAAAGTCAGCCCTGCCTTGCAGACTGTCTTCCAAAATTTAAATGTGTGCCAAATTCACTTTTAAAGAAAATATATATCAAAGGTGTCAATCAACATCAACCTTACATACAATTCCCACCCATGGTTTCCCCGGGGTGCCCCAGGGATGGGGTGGCATGTAACTTTAAGCAGGGACATTTCCAAAGATGTGTGATATGCCCTGGTGAAGGGAACACTGCACATCAAAGTTTATTCACAGGCTAGAAACTTAGGGCCATATTTATAGGCCCCTAGCGCCAAGACTCTCATGTGATGCTAAGCACAGAGCCGTACTTACAAGGTGGCGTTTAGCCACTGTTTGTGGCTTAACGCCACATTGTAAATAAGGCCCCTTTCCACGCAGCACTGTGAGTGGAAGGGGCGTGCAATGGGTGTTGCTGTGGGCGTGCCACAGCAACACCCATTGCATTTTGACGTGCGTCAGATGTATGAAATCGAGGCGCAACGAGGAGGAATACTTTTATTCCTCCTCGTTTTTTGCTTTTTCTATATGTGCTGCATTCTGCTGCACGCATAGAAAAAGCAAAATGCCAGAAATTATTGTTGATGTGCGGGAAGGTGTCCCTAAACATAAACACTCATTTGAAAATGAAGCTTTGGCACTTCTGTGTGTGCTGCATTGAGCAGCACACACAGAAGTGCCAAAGCACCATTAGTGATTGTTTATGTGCAGGAAGGGACACCTTCCCGCACATAAACAATCACACCCCTCAACACAGACATCCTTGTACGATGGTCCAAGAATGCCTGTGTTGGCAGCTAAATTTAGCACCAGTGCAGGGGGAAACACAGGGGTGTGCCACATTCCCTTAAATACAGCGCATCCCTGTGTTTCTAAAGTGATGCAGCGCAGCGCTGGCAATTTTGGTGCAGCACCGTGCTGCAACACTTTTCTTTAAATCTGGCTCTTAGTTCCATAGGCCAACACTGGAAAATTTGACTTAAGTCCAATTATTGCTAGGGAGCAATGAGAAATACAAAAACCTGCAAATGTTGATAGCAACATAACTAATACCAGGAAGAAGTAATAAGACTACCTGTCCTCAAAGTCAAATACAAGCTGCTAGTGGGCTAACATATGATGGTAAGTCAAACAGATAAGCCTGGGTACCACAGGCCGATGACGCTGGTGTCACCTCTCCCATGGACCATCTGATGGCACAAGTCTCTCAACAATATCCATGATGCCAGTAAAGTCCTGCTGCATCACACATTTGCGATTCATACCTATTGAGGAACCAAATGCACTCCAAGAAGCTCACCCATAATTTTTATGGGTTAATTGGAGGGACATTGTCGGTGCATCAGTGCTGGGCAGCACATATGGATTGCATGAATGACCAACGTAAAAATGCGGATGTCAACATGTAGCTATAGAAGAGGCACACATATACACACAATCTGCTGTCATTTGGCATCACAGTTAATTCTACAACTACATGCACATGTACCATCCATGGACCTGTCCAACATGGTCAATGTGAGCTACAGGATTCCGAACACATTGAAGCAGATGTTGCAAGGACACATCAATTGATATATCCTTGTTTATGCTCTACTCGGGCGGCCTGACAAGTTTGGGACTGAGTCTGGTCCACATGAGTCCCATTACCTGTCACAATGTCAAAATACATGGGGATTGTAACTGCAGTGCAGAGTGTAGTAAAGTTTGAATGTCTGTTCTAAGGTCATGTCTGAGGTCATGCAAAGGCAGTTATGGTGTGGTAACATCGCACCTCCAGCATGAGTCAAAACCATGTGCACCGCAAATCAAGGGAAATTGACTAATCGGGGCCCTATCACATGCTAGCCCATTTGGAAATGGCACCTTAAGTGCAACAGTATTCCCACCAAGTTCTGTGTGGTAGTAGTGCAGGTGCACATTGGCCCTTTGCACACACTTAGTCGTCCCCCTTTGTCCGGGCACATTCCTGAAGGTATTCCACATATATGTACTGAGACACATAACATAGCTGCAGTTTACAAATACTCTTACTGGCTGTGGCAGCAACATACATAGGGTGCACCCTCCGGTGCATAGGAGTGTGGGACCATGCTATAGGGATCATCACCTGATTTGGACTGTATGCTGTCAGTAACATGTGGGTCCGGGTGCCAAGGCAATCTCCAGAGGTGAACTGGCAGTGTGTCCCCTGATGGGAGGCCCCTAGAAGGGGGGAACATGATCAAATTGCACCATTCATACATCCCTAACACGTGTGTCCAGCCTATCCCAACACTTGCCTGCACAGGAGACCGTACTTTCCCATGTTGCATGACAGCCTGCTGTCTGCACCTTGGGACACAGCACAGATTGGCATACATCTGCACTGCCATCGATGTGGGTGTGCTGAACACATTCCAAGGCAAGTCGACGGCATCCCTGGGTGTAATGTAATCTAAGCAATGTAATCAGGTGCCAATACACAGTTGGCACAGGGGGCAACCATTCTAAGGTGTGTTGTTGACTAATCATAGGAATTGTGCCATATGCATAGCCTGATCCCAGGAATGCATGTCCTCCATCCTACGTACTCTCATAAAACACACATTGGACACATAGAAAGACAGGAAGGTGGTGAAAACATAACTATTCATGTACAAAACTGAAAGCCATATGACTCCTTGTGTGCATTATACATCAAAACATACTGTAATCAACAAATTTCAGTCATTGCATCAAAAAACAAAAATTGCCGCATTGGCCCAATGCATCCATTTTAGCCATTGCGCCAGCCAAAACTGACACTTTCTATCCAACACGTCAGAATTTCATCATGATGCTTTGGCAGTCTTTCTGAAAAATTCACGCATTGCGGTTATGTGTCAAAAAAAGGCGCATTGGCTGAAAATGTGCTGCAGCCACCCAGAAAATGATGCAATGGATCATTTGTGCTGCAAATTAGGAACTGTGAAGCTACTTGCACATTCTCTTCCACTCCCTGTCTTTGTGCCTGTGCTTGGGAGAGGTGGTATTGTGCTGCTGGCTGAGAGAGGAGTGCTGTTATGCTGTTCACTGTCCTTGTTGTGTCCCTTACATCTAAATTCTCCTTTGTATTTGTATTTAGAGTTGTGTCTTACTGTGTATTATCTGGTGTTTGTCCTAGGGGTAGATTAGTTATTAGGTGTAGTTGGGGGTAGTTTGGTGTTTTTTTCATTTTTAGGGACAATCGTGCGTCGGGGGTGGGACATGTCAGGGAAGGGAAGAGTCAGGAACATAGGTGCCCAGGAATTTGGAGGTTTCATATGGCTGGTGAACCACCACCTTTCAAACATGGTGGCCATGAGTGGTCGTATTGTGCTAAGATACGACACAGTCACGCAAGCTGCGTTGGGGGAAGGTCCACTTACATGTGCTGCAGATATTTGAGGTGGACCGGATACCGCACCAGCTCAAACATTGATGGGCTGACATAATTAGCAGGGAACGTGACCTGTTGGACTACCTTGGGATTGAGGTTGGTGGAATTGTTGGAAAGTACACATTCCTTGTGGATGATTCTTTGTATTGTACTTGCATTTAGATGTGTGCAGGCCATAGGGCTTCTGTTACTAAGTCATGACTCAGGGCAGGGCTGCAATTCGTGTTGCTGCGCCAAGCTGCATACACTACAAATGCCGCACTGCGCAGTAGCTATGGCATATGGCACATCCCTGCCCTTGTCCCCTGTGCTGATGCAGAACTTGCAGACAAGCACCAATGCATGCACCCTTGTGCCATAGTGCAGGGGTACATGGTTGACAGGGAGAAGTATTCATGTGCAGGGAGAGACACCTTCCTGCCCATATACAATCATCAATGGCGTTTACTGTTATCTATGTGGGCTGTAGAAAGAAGCACACATTGAAAGGCAAAAAAGGTTGCGAAATAATGTATTTCATTACTCTTGTGCTACTGTGATGCTACCCCTTAGGTGTTGTTGGAATATGATGCATTTCCAGTATTGTTATCATGGCCTGGCACACTGTGCCACAGAAACTTCACAGAAATGTTGGTCTTGTGGTGCAGGATGACAAAGGGGCTTGTAAATTAGGCCCATAGTGTCAGAGGTTCACATATGTCTGGGGCACAAATGCTATCACACCCCAAAAACGGGATTTCATAGATAAAGCATGACACAAAGCTGTCCCAATACGGGGCTGTTATGCGCCCACACTGAGCAGTGTCCCTGTCATACCTGTTGGCCACTTTCTCTGTTAGCCCCATGGTGTACATGTCAACAGATGTGCTGTGGGTAATGTGAGGAAGTGTGCACGTTTACAATACATGGCCTGCTGCCAGGGCATATGCACGCATGTGCTGCTCAGGGGGATATGCTTTAGCAGGAGCTAGTCTATTTGGAGACACTCCAGATGCTCATGTCTCATGTAGATGAGGCATGATGTATGGGACTCTGTACATGGTTCTGACATGCGAACTGTCAACATCTGTAGATGTCACACACGCCTATAACTGATTTCAGAATGTTGAGGTTTGGGGATGGCGCAGACGTTTATGTTCAGTGTCTATGGGCATGCAGAAATGATATCTACCAATCTCTGTGACATGAGGGGACAAGGACGTCTAACTCGTGTTGTATAGTCATGTACATCTGACAAAAAGTGTAATGCAGGGGTATTGCTGGTTGGGGATGTGTGTGTGTTCTGTGAGCCATGTAGGTGCAGAGTGTCATTACATTCAGCTTGCTTTACACATTCGTGGGGTAATGAGTCATTTGCAAGCAGTCAACAATGTACCTAGGACTTGTATGTATGTTTCATCATATGTGTACAGGTCAGCCTGGTCTACCAATGTACGTCATTCAGACATGTCAAATGGACTATTTGAGTTGTTACAGCTGGAAGTGTTCCATGGCCATTTGCAAGTCATGTGTAATATGCTATATGTGACCACACTGTTCACTTTTCAATATTCGCAGTGCTGTGTCTCATGTTATGTCTTGCAGGTGGACCTAAGCCTTACACCACTGGAGAGATAGAAAGCTTCAGTGACCCCAATGCTACTAGTGAGTGTCATCCTGTATGTCTAATGGGTAGTGCAAGGATTGGATGTCCGATGTTGTATACTGTGTGCAATGGCATGGACAAAGTACATGTATACAAAATGTAAGTCCATATGCTATCCATGTATATGGACAGTAAGGTATAGTTTGTAGCCAGGATGTGCATTTGCATCTAAGTATTTTCAAGGATATTGTTATTGTTATCATTAAGGGGCCACATGTTTGCTGGTATGACCAAAGAGCAATGTCCACAGTGGCAGGATCTGTGAACATATGTGGCTGCTCATTCATAGGTGAACATGGCCGGGGACTGCATCCCTGACAAAAGATTTTCATATGCACAGATAGGCTGTTTTTACTCACAGTGAAATTTATGTCTGATGTGTATGTGTAGCCCTCACAGGGTTGATGAGTTCAAACACAGTGATGAAAGTAGGGACATGTGCTAGGATTACAGGGTCCTGCACATCTATGCTGGGTGTCAATATGTGGTTCATGGAACATGTTCCTGCTGTGTGTGCCCAGAACATCACAGTAGTTCATGTTCTTCCAGAACTGGGAACCTTGTGAATAAGGCCATAAGGCCCAGATTTAAGAGAAGTTAGTGCTGCCTTTGCGCCAATTTTTTTTAATGCAAAAGTGGCGCTCATCCAGCACCATATTTAGATTTTGTCGCTAAAGCAGTCTAGCAACAAAATATCTGACTTAGCGTCATTTGTTGGGTGCGCCACCTCACCTTGTGTCATTTTACGACAATGATATGCAAGGTAGGCGTGCCTTCCCAAGAAATGACGCTAGCCCGCTAGCACCATATTTACAAGCCGACAGGAAAACAACACACACATTAAACTGGGTCCAAAAAAATGACGTTAACTCTGATTAGCGTCAAATTTTAACACCTGGTCAGACTAGGCACTAAAAAGAGGCCCAGCCAGTACTACACAAGGGAAACACACAGAAGGAACATTGGCAAGGAACTGGACAACATGGATCTGTTACTGCTACAGTTCGGCTCCAGAAGAAGACAACAGCAATGATGGCAAGTGCCACCAGCACCACCGCTGCAACCACAACCACCACCACAGCAGCCACAAAGGCAGCGCAGAAGGAGGGAGAGGATATTTTGCCAGTGTGCATCCATCCTTGGCCTCAAGGAAGAAGAGGTGATCAGACTCTACCATCTGAAGTGGGAGTCCATTGTACGCTTGCTCCACCACATTGCGCCTGACATCACAGCAAGAGTGGAAAGTCACACAATCATACCACCCATGACCAGACTACTGGCTGTCCTACACATGCTAGCCTCAGGATCATTCCAGACCACTGATGCATAAGTGAGTGGTATCTCTCAACCATCCCTTTCTGCCTTCCTTCCTGTGGTCCTAGACGCCATCATCCGCCTCACACTCCACCACATCTGGTTCCCCACACCCAGAGACTGCAGCAGGAGACCAAGTAAGGATAGTATCATATTGCTGGGTTCCCACATGTGCTGGGTGCAATGGACTGCACCCATGTCCAAATTGTCCCTCCTGCTGCAACGGAACACCTCTATAGGAACAGAAAACATGCACACTCTATCAATGTGCAGGCCATTGTGGACCACTGTGGATTTTTCTCCTACATCCTAGCAAAATCTCCCGGCAGCATCCATGATGCTTACATCTTCAGACACTCAACTATCAACCAACGATTCCAGGATGGACAATATGGCAATGACCTACTCGTAGGTAAGCCAGGATACAAATCATAACACAGACAACACACCAAACTTGTGGGACAAACAATACATCCAACACACTAACCACACATGGACAGGAAAAGATAGATGTTTAGACAACAACAGACAAGCCACATGCCATACCACACTGCGTTCAATGCACATCACCCTCACATGCGCCCATATGTACAAGTTCCTGCCACCACTTGACTGACACTTCACATGACGGACAGATGGAACTGTGTCCCCTTTACCTACAAAGGTTGGGCTCAAGCTACTACATGTGTCCACAGGTTGACAACAAAATACAGAACTTTCACACAGAAGACTTACCAAGGAATAGCTCAGCTATGTGAATTGCAACGGCCATGCCGCCGTCTAACAAATTGCATATTGGCATTGCCCCACATTTACCGTGCTGTAGAAACCTCAGGCAGCACCGATATCAATTGCCACCCAAGTGGTGCCATCACCATCTACATATCATCAAAACATACCAGGTATACTCATTGTGTTCACCTTTCCTTCGTATGGTGCATAGTGCAGCACACATTGAAATATAACATCCTCATCTATGAAAGATCATGTGCAGGAATGGACACCTCACAGCACACCAACAATTATACCCGTAAACCCAACATCGCCACACCATGATACAAGGGTACCAAGAGTGGACTGTGGCAGCTGAACTACTGACAATGGACTGGGGGAGGCCAGAAATGCATATGAATGAGGAGACATGGGACTTAGCAGGACTGGACTGGTGATGCAGGGCAGTGCAGAAAAGCACATAATGCCCTGTCCTGTCCCACAGGTGTTTGAAAACTCTTGCATACATCACAATACATCCCGTACAACTGTGCCAAACTGTGCATATGCACCTCATGCACATACATATGCTAGCCAACAATTGGCAACAACACTTTGTGCAAGGGAGGTATTTCAAGGGCAAAGGGGTGGGATTCCCATGCAACACACAAAATAGGTACAAATATCCAGAAGATCACTCTTCTCCAGGTCTAAAGTGAAGGGACTAAGGACCACATGTCAGAAAAGTGGTGCTGCATCTAAAGCAGCGCCACTTTATTTGAACAACGTAGTGCCCCCTACCACCACCATGTGTGCACTGTATACAATATACGGCATACTACGACACAGAGTAGGTGCAATAGTTTCAAGATAATGGATGCCATTGATGGACTGTGTAAGATTAGTGCCACATTTTTGGTGGAATTCCTGCACAGTACCTAGGGGCCCATTTAAAGCAATTGTGTGCCCCCTTCTAACACCTGCTCTGTGCAGGTGTTAAAAGTATCTGCTAAAAATGATGCATTGAAACCTCTTAGATTCCTCTGCACCATTTGTGCATTCCACCTAATGGGGGAAAGCCCCCTTGCATACATGATGCCTGAATACACGCATAATGTGGCGCAAAGGGTCACTAAGTGTCGCACTGCATATGTAGTGCCACTTTGTAAATATTAAGCAGTGAAATTTGGCTTTGTTGGGCCACAATAGCGTAATTCAAAATAAGGTTAATGTGGTGCAAGGAAGTGCTAGGTCCTCCAAATTTAGGGCCTCAGGGTCAAATATAGACAACACCACACATGTTATGCATCGGTGAACTGTCAGGCCAGAATTTAAATAACAATCACCAGGTCCCTGAGGCATAACCCATTATAGGAAAGTGCACCACCACACACCAATGCAACCATCCATCCAAATAGGAACACACACAATACCAGATGCAAGTCTGAATCATCACTCCACTTAAAACAAATATGTGCCATGGCACATAGTAAATAACAAATATGCATGAATGACACATTTTCTCACATTCCTTTGCCGCGGACCAAGATTACGGCACCCAGCAATGGGTCATGACCCCTTTTGGAAATCCTACAACTGATGCAGAGTGGGCTTCCAATGAAGGCCAGAAAAGGACCAGAAATTTGGTAGAGAGGACATTGTCCTCCTAAAATCCAGGTTCAGGTGCCTAGCTCTAACAGGAGGAAGCCTGTTATATGCACAACCCCTTGTCTGTAAAATGTTCCTTGTGTGTGCTATTTTGCATAACATTTGTCTACGCACCAATAGCTCCTGGGATGAACAGGTAGGATGAGGAGGATGACGACAATAGTGCACAACAGGAAGAGGGGAACAACCAAACACTGCTGCTGGAGTACTCAGAAGAGAACAAATTGTGCACAACTTTTTCTCATATACACTGTACTCCAAGATTCTCCATTTAAATATTTAAATAAAATCACTAACTCAGAATGCTCATAGAGTACTCATTATCACCATCACATACCATTTGTAACTTGCCCATATTTCTGAGAGCAATACTACACCATCACAGTGGTCAACAACTTTCAAACATAGGCCCAGATTTAAGAGGACTTAGCACCTCCTTTCACAACATTAGCATCATATTTCTTACGCTAATGCAGCCCAACAAGGTCAAAATCTATGCACCTGAAATACAAAGTGGCGCAATGCATGCATTGCGCCACTTTGTAATACCTTGCACTACATCATGCTTTTGCCAGGCATAATGTATACAAGGGGGGCATACACCCGGTGGGGGGGGTGCCAAAATGGTGCAGTAGAATCTAAGAGATTCAACTGTGTCATATTTTGTGGCTACTTTTAACACCTGCTCACAGCAGGCATTCAAAGGGGGGCATACCATTGATATCAATGGGCCCCTATGTACAGTTCAGAGTTAGGGCCAAAATGTTGCCGATAACCCTGAAAAGTTCATCAATAGCATCAAATACCTTGACGTAATTGCCCCCTACCCTGCGTGATGGTGCACATCTTTTAAATCTAGCACACACATGGTGGCAGTAGGGGGGTGCAAAGGACTGCAAGAAAAGTGGTGCTGCACTTGGTGCAGCACCACTTTTCTTGAATCTGCCCCTTAGCCAGGAACAAAAAACTAATTAAAAGAATGTACTACTACATGAATGTGTGGGTAGAATGTAGGCATAGTCTGTAGCACTTCCAATTTACATTGCCACACACATCACACAATTGTGTTGGCTTGACACATGCCTGCAGAAATCCTGGAAATACATGTAAAGACTGCTGTACAGATGTATGGGCTATGTAGGAAAAGGTTAGCAATTACGTATGATGGCAGGTTTGTGTCTGCTAGGTAACCAAGCAAAGTCTGAATGGCACTATCACTCATGATAACTGAAAACATACTTCTCAGGGGCACTCACATGCTTGACCAAGAGAGATTGACATACAGGGACCCTTGCCAAATTTACGTGTGATGAATGAGACCGAAAAGTTGAATGTGGCATCTCCTCTACTCATAGCTGACATGAGTAATCACACTAACAAAATACACCAATGGCGAATGTAACATAGGTTGTGGAATGTAGATGTGAGTGTGTGCCCATGTTGAATAAATGATGTGTAAGGACAGCTGAGAGACTCCCTGTGAGAAAGTAGCCTCTTTCTAGCCTTGTTACCCCCACTTTTGGCCTGTTTGTGAGTGTATGTCAGGGTGTTTTCACTGTCTCACTGGGATCCTGCTAGCCAGGGCCCAGTGCTCATAGTGAAAACCCTATGTTTTCAGTATGTTTGTTATGTGTCACTGGGACCCTGCTAGTCAGGACCCCAGTGCTCATAAGTTTGTGGCCTATATGTATGTGTTCCCTGTGTAGTGCCTAACTGTCTCACTGAGGCTCTGCTAACCAGAACCTCAGTGGTTATGCTCTCTCTGTACAAATTGTCACTAACAGGCTAGTGACCAATTTTACCAATTTACATTGGCTTACTGGAACACCCTTATAATTCCCCTAGTACATGGTACTGAGGTACCCAGGGTATTGGGGTTCCAGGAGATCCCTATGGGCTGCAGCATTTCTTTTGCCACCCATAGGGAGCTCTGACAATTCTTACACAGGCCTGCCACTGCAGCCTGAGTGAAATAACGCACACGTTATTTCACAGCCATTTTACACTGCACTTAAGTAACTTATAAGTCACCTATATGTCTAACCTTTACCTGGTAAAGGTTAGGTGCAAAGTTACTTAGTGTGAGGGCACCCTGGCACTAGCCAAGGTGCCCCCACATTGTTCAGAGCCAATTCCCTGAACTTTGTGAGTGCGGGGACACCATTACACGCGTGCACTACATATAGGTCACTACCTATATGTAGCTTCACAATGGTAACTCCGAATATGGCCATGTAACATGTCTATGATCATAGAATTGCCCCCTCTATGCCATCCTGGCATAAGTGGCACAATCCCATGATCCCAGTGGTCTGTAGCACAGACCCTGGTACTGCCAAACTGCCCTTCCTGGGGTTTCACTGCAGCTGCTGCTGCTGCCAACCCCTCAGATAGGCATCTGCCCTCCTGGGGTCCAGCCAGGCCAGGCCCAGGATGGCAGAACAAAGAACTTCCTCTGAGAGAGGGTGTGACACCCTCTCCCTTTGGAAAATGGTGTGAAGGCAGGGGAGGAGTAGCCTCCCCCAGCCTCTGGAAATGCTTTCTTGGGCACAGATGTGCCCAATTCTGCATAAGCCAGTCTACACCGGTTCAGGGGACCCCTTAGCCCTGCTCTGGCACGAAACTGGACAAAGGAAAGGGGAGTGACCACTCCCCTGACCTGCACCTCCCCTGGGAGGTGTCCAGAGCTCCTCCAGTGTGCTCCAGACCTCTGCCATCTTGGAAACAGAGGTGCTGCTGGCACACTGGACTGCTCTGAGTGGCCAGTGCCACCAGGTGACGTCAGAGACTCCTTCTGATAGGCTCCTTCAGGTGTTGCTAGCCTATCCTCTCTCCTAGGTAGCCAAACCCTCTTTTCTGGCTATTTAGGGTCTCTGTCTCTGGGGAAACTTTAGATAACGAATGCAAGAGCTCATCCGAGTTCCTCTGCATCTCTCTCTTCACCTTCTGCCAAGGAATCGACTGCTGACCGCGCTGAAAGCCTGCAAACCTGCAACATAGTAGCAAAGACGACTACTGCAACTCTGTAACGCTGATCCTGCCGCCTTCTCGACTGTTTTCCTGCTTGTGCATGCTGTGGGGGTAGCCTGCCTCCTCTCTGCACCAGAAGCTCCGAAGAAATCTCCCGTGGGTCGACGGAATCTTCCCCCTGCAACCGCAGGCACCAAAAAGCTGCATTACTGGTCCCTTGGGTCTCCTCTCAGCACGACGAGCGAGGTCCCTCGAATCCAGCGACTCTGTCCAAGTGACCCCCACAGTCCAGTGACTCTTCAGTCCAAGTTTGGTGGAGGTAAGTCCTTGCCTCACCTCGCTGGGCTACATTGCTGGGAACCGTGACTTTTGCAGCTACTCCGGCCCCTGTGCACTTCTGGCGGAAATCCTTTGTGCACAGCCAAGCCTGGGTCCACGGCACTCTAACCTGCATTGCACGACTTTCTAAGTTGGTCTCCGGCGACGTGGGACTCCTTTGTGCAACTTCGGCGAGCACCGTTTCATGCATCCTTGTAGTGCCTGTTTCTGGCACTTCTCCGGGTGCTACCGGCTTCAAAGAGGGTTCCTTGTCTTGCTCGACGTCCCCTCTCTCGGCTGGTCCAATTTGCGACCTCCTGGTCCCTCCTGGGCCTCAGCAGCGTCCAAAAACGCTAACCGCACGATTTGCAGCTAGCAAGGCTTGTTGGCGTTATTTCGGCGGGAAAACACTTTAGCACGACTCTCCACGGCGAGAGGGATCCGTCCACCAAAGGGGAAGTCTCTAGCCCTTTTCGTTCCTGCAGAAACCTCAGCTTCTTCTGCCCAGTAGAAGCTTCTTTGCACCCGCAGCTGGCATTTCCTGGGCATTTGCCCATCTCCGACTTGCTTGTGACTTTTGGACTTGGTCCCCTTGTTCCACAGGTACCCTAGATTGGAAATCCACAGTTGTTGCATTGCTGGTTTGTGTCTTTCCTGCATTATTCCTCTAACACGACTTCTTTGTCCTTAGGGGAACTTTAGTGCACTTTGCACTCACTTTTCAGGGTCTTGGGGAGGGTTATTTTTCTAACTCTCACTATTTTCTAATAGTCCCAGCGACCCTCTACAAGGTCACATAGGTTTGGGGACCATTCGTGGTTCGCATTCCACTTTTGGAGTATATGGTTTGTGTTGCCCCTATCCCTATGTTTCCCCATTGCATCCTATTGTAACTATACATTGTTTGCACTGTTTTCTAAGACTATACTGCATATTTTTGCTATTGTGCATATATATCTTGTGTATATTTCCTATCCTCTCACTGAGGGTACACTCTAAGATACTTTGGCATATTGTCATAAAAATAAAGTACCTTTATTTTTAGTATAACTGTGTATTGTGTTTTCTTATGATATTGTGCATATGACACTAAGTGGTACTGTAGTAGCTTCACACGTCTCCTAGTTCAGCCTAAGCTGCTCTGCTAAGCTACCATTATCTATCAGCCTAAGCTGCTAGACACCCTATACACTAATAAGGGATAACTGGGCCTGGTGCAAGGTGCAAGTACCCCTTGGTACTCACTACAAGCCAGTCCAGCCTCCTACATTGGTTGTGCAGCGGTGGGATAAGTGCTTTGAGACTACTTACCACTCTTGTCATTGTACTTTTCATAAGAGAAAAATATACAAAACAAGGTCAGTGTATATACACATAGCCAAAAAGTTTTGCATTTCCTCTTTTCACTCTTTTCTAAGTGCTGAAAAGTACTTCTAACTTTCAAAAAAGTTCTAAAAAGTTTTAAAAGTTTTTTTCTCTGTCTTTCTAAACGCTCTGACAAACTTTTTATCTTTTACTATCACTTTAACTCTCTCTAAAAATGTCTGGCACAGGCCAAAATGTTGAGCTGTCCAAACTTGCATATGATCACCTTAGCTGGAAAGGAGCAAGGAGTCTCTGCATAGAGAGAGGTTTGAGTGTAGGGAAGAATCCTTCCTTAGAACTGTTAATTAACATGCTTAGAGTACAGGATAAGGCCATAAGTGCCCAATCTGTTGAAAAAGTAGCTAATGGTTCTCAATCTGATCCAGGGACTCCCCCAGGAAAAGATTCAGGAAAGAAACTTCTCAGCCTGCCCATTACTAGACAGTCTAGCATAGTTGGTACAGAGGTTGAATCACACCATACTGATGGTGTGCTCTCACATTATACTGTTAGCCAAGCTGTTAGGGTGCCCTCTGTAAGGGACAGGTCTCCTTCTGTTCATTCCCATCATACCTCTATATCTAGAAATGTCCCTCCCACCCACCCTGATGACAGATTGTTAGAAAGGGAACTCAATAGATTGAGAGTGGAACAAACCAGACTGAAGCTCAAGAAGCAACAGCTGGATTTGGATAGACAGTCTTTAGAATGAGAGAAGGAAAGACAGAAGTTGGGTTTAGAAACCCATGGTGGCAGCAGCAGTATTCCCCATAGTCATCCTGCAAAAGAGCATGATTCCAGGAATCTGCACAAGATAGTTCCCCCTTATAAGGAGGGGGATGACATTAACAAGTGGTTTGCTGCACTTGAGAGGGCCTGTGTTGTACAGGATGTCCCTCAAAGGCAGTGGGCTGCTATCCTATGGCTATCATTTAGTGGAAAAGGTAGGGATAGGCTCCTTACTGTGAAAGAAAGTGATGCCAATAATTTTACAGTTCTTAAGAATGCACTCCTGGATGGTTATGGCTTAACCACTGAACAATACAGGATAAAGTTCAGAGAGACCAAAAAGGAGTCTTCACAAGACTGGGTTGATTTCATTGACCATTCAGTGAAGGCCTTGGAGGGGTGGTTACATGGCAGTAAAGTTACTGATTATGAAAGCCTGTATAACACAATCCTGAGAGAGCATATACTTAATAATTGTGTGTCTGATTTGTTGCACCAGTACCTGGTAGACTCTGATCTGACCTCTCCCCAAGAATTGGGAAAGAAGGCAGACAAATGGGTCAGAACAAGGGTGAACAGAAAAGTTCATACAGGGGGTGACAAAGATGGCAATAAGAAGAAAGATGGTGAAAAATCTCAAGATAAGCATGGGGATAAGGGTAAAACCAAAGATCCCACTTCAAATCTTAAACACTCTTCAGAGGGTGGGGATAAAACTAATTCTTCCTCTTCTTCTCAACCTGCACACATTAAAAAGCCTTGGTGCTTTGTGTGTAAAAACAGAGGCCATAGGCCAGGGGATAAGTCCTGTCCAGGTAAACCCCCTGAGCCTACCACCACTAATACATCAAGCTCTAGTGCCCCTAGCAGTGGTGGTACTAGTGGTGGGACTGCTGGCAACAGTCAAGCAAAGGGTGTAGTTGGGTTCACTTATGGGTCCATCATAGAAACTGGGGTAGTCAGTCCCAAGACAGTTTCTGTCACACCTAGTGGCATTGGCCTTGCCACACTGGCTGCTTGTCCCCTTACAATGGATAAGTACAAGCAGACAGTTTCAATAAATGGTGTTGAGGCCTTGGCCTACAGGGACACAGGTGCCAGTATCACTTTGGTGACTGAAAACCTAGTGCACCCTGATCAACACATCATTGGACAACAGTATAAGATTATTGATGTCCATAACTCCACTAAGTTTCTTCCCTTAGCTATAATTCAGTTTCACTTTGAGACCCAACACAAGGAGGTCCCTCAGACACAACACAAGTGCTGTGGCTGGTGTTCTGTGATGGAGGGGCAGTCATGTGATCTAGAAAAGCCTGGGAATGGGAGAGATACTATTACTTAGCCTGTAGAAGAAGCTGTGTCCATCTACAAATTACACAAGTCGAACTTAGTATGCAGTGCATGAATGAAGGGACAATGTTGATGACGAAGATGGGTACTAAGGCTAATCAGCTGAAATTACGCCAGAACTAGAACCATACATGACAAGATATGCCATCAGTGTGCGTGAAGGAACACACATAGACTAATACTGACTGTACAACACAACGATGTTTCCATGTAACACCAGACACATAGTCTCAGAAAATGTGTAGGTCAGTACACATTACAGTCACATTGGCAACAACTACAACTATGTGCTTTGACAGCACAAACAAGTGTGACAGAAGCTGGTGACAAATGACAGTATCTGTACCCTGGGTCTAAGGACCTGGCCCAGTTCCACAATCTATCAATGGCCTAACCAAGCATCACAGGAATAATCTCATCTATGTTGTGTCAAACCATGGCAAATGATGAGACGTCCTATACAAACAAGCTGCCAGTCCCCAGTATATGATTTTTTGGATGAATCTTTTTATTGTTAGTTTGTCTACATTAACAGAACATTACATTACATTAATGTCATTCCTCATAACATGACAGCGCATTAGTTACATATCACATGAATCACAAAAGATTCTCAATGGGCGGTACAATAAACAGCGACAATATTTAAGAACTGTTATGGTGGTTACCAATGCGTGCGAACTGCAAATTATAACTAGTAGCATCCGTGGAGGCTTTAGTAATAACAACTTGTGCATTTATTGGTTAACTACATGTGTTCAAATATATATATTGAAGTGTCTAGCAACTCTATTGCTCTGCAGAATGGCAGTTAGTGTGACTATGGATTTGTGTATAAGTGTGAATTCTAGAGCAGTGTCAAGCAAAACAGTAAACTACAATAACAAGAAGATTCAATGGAATATGGAGCCCAAAACAATCAACTCAATACCCCTGCATGCAAGGAGGTCCCTGGCATGGGTATAGGGATGCCAATACATGGAGTAATTGGCTTGTGCCTAAATATAAATTGTCACCAATAGATCATTCCGGATCCTCGTATTGAAGTGTAATGAATGATGAAATGGCCAATGACACTCTCAACATACTAAAAAAAAAAAAAATTATATGGCTGCAGAGCTGCTGTGGGTGATTGAGTTGTCACAGTAGAGTCAGCGACCGCCTCCGGATCACGCAAAGATGTCAACATCGCCCCCCAGCTATCAGATAGGGGGTATTTACGGAGGCCAAGTGTATTCTCTTGTTTCAGCGCTACTCCTTCAGCCTCCGCCCATGTCAGAAAGGATTGCTTCCAGGCCAGCGCAGATGGTGCTTTGGCGGTTTTTCATCTCCAGGTTATCAACTGTTTGGCTGTTAAAAGCACGAGGTCTAGAAATCTGGTGGTGGCCTTGCAGTTCGTGCATCTAGGAAACAGGCCTAGCACACAGGTGTCCCAAGTGTGTGGCTGCGAACGTGACGTGCATGCTGTCAAACACGCCACGATAGTGACCCAACAGATACGTAACGAGGGGCAGGACCACAACATGTGGAGGACATCCACATTTGTTTGTTTGCAACGGGGGCAGGCTGCGTCAGTACGGCGGAAATACCTATTAATGCGGGCCGGGGTAAGGTATGCCCTATGAATAATATAAAATTGGATGAGTCGGAAGCTGGAGTTGCGGGGGATATTTGTATGGTTGGACAGGGCTGATCCCCAGCGTACTGTGATCTTGTTGCGTGTGAGTTCGAAGAGCGCCTGTGAACCATCTAATCAGATGCCTGCCCTGTCCCATAACCTGCACATATTGTATTAGTAAGTGAGTTGGAGGTACGATTGTCAGGTCCCCCCACCCATTTGATAATGATCTCAACAGCGAGTTACATAACAGGAACTGTCCCACCAGGAGGCCCGTTTCAGTCACCGGTGCAGGAAATGGAGTCAGATTGTTATTGTTATAGAGGTTGCCCAACGTGTATAAGTCCACAACATGCCACGGCCTAAGTTCAGTGGCCGATGTGACTCCCGGGCCACAAGGTGTACCCAGCTGCGCTAGGGCCGGGGCAGATGGGATGGTCCCCTTCGTAAGATGTTGGCACCTGCAGTAACAGCGATAGGCTACATTAAGCAAGAGCTCCTCAGGTGGTGCCGAGTGCGTAAGTGGGTGGAAAAGGTGCACTAGTTGCGCAAGTGTCCAGGGCTTGGAGGTGGTTGCCGTGTCAGAAAGATGAAGGTCCGCCAGCCATCGGGACACTCACTGAAGCTGCGAGGCCAGGTACTAGTGCTCCAGGTTTGGCACCGAAAGGCCGCCGTGCTCCAAAGGTAAGTAGAGTTTTTTCAAAGCTACTCTGCAACGACCCTTATTCCAGATAAATTCACGTAGTCTGGGTTCCATTTCCCTGAAAAAGCCAACTGGGATATAATATGGCAGATTAAGGAAATAGTATAATAATCGCAGTAGCACTATCATCTTTAGGAGGGCGATTTTGCCTGCAACTGAAAGTGGCAGCGATTGCCAAAAGGTCATATAGATCCTCCTTCCGATGGTATATTTGGATGCCTAAATATCGGAACTTCATTGGCTGCCAAGGAATACTAACACCAGAAAGACAAAGCTTTGGATTCGGAAGCTCCGGGTCGAAGGGGAAGAGGCATGATTTTGCCCAGTTGACCCACAGGCCTGAGAGAGCTGCAAAGTGCTGCAGGATGATCCCAATCGCCGAAGGGATGTTACTGATGTGTCTGAAATACAACAGGAGGTCGTCGGCGTATGGTGATATGGTGTGGAGACCATCATCCAGCACCACGCTCCAGTGTACACCCCGGCTGCGGAGCTCCGCGGCCAACGGCTCCATCGCCAGGGAGAAAAGCAACGGAAAAAGGGGGCAGCCTTGTCTTGTGCCCCTGTGCACTCCAACTGGGTCCGAAATGTTCCCACCAATCTTGACCCGGATCTTAGGGCAGGTGTATAAGAGTTGCACCATTCGCAAGAATTGTGGGCCAATGCCAAACCGCCATAAAGATTCAAAGAGATACCGCCATTCCAGTGAGTCAAAGGCCTTCTCCAAGTCAAGGACCAGGCACCCCGGCCGAGGCCAATCTCGCGTTGAGTATCTCATGACACGGAATAGGCGCCTAATGTTATAAGAAGTGTCTTGTGCTGGCTCTAATCCATTTTGATCAGTGTGAACTGGTTGTGGGACCAAGGGTGCCAAGCATATCGCCAGAGCCTTGGCCAGGATTTTATAATCAGTATTGAGCATCACCAGTGGTTTGTAGGAGCCAAGTTCCGACGGGTCCCTGCCAGGTTTGGGGAGCGATACCAACAGCGCCTCTCTTTGTGATGCTGACAGGGATGCCCCTTGTATAGATTCCTCGTATAGACGAATGAGGTGAGGCGCAAGGGTTGCAGAGAAGGTCTTGTAGAAGTCAGCTGGTAGGCCATCCGGGCCAGGGGTTCTGCCTGCAGATAGGGCATGAATACTGCCGTGGATCTCGGAAAGCGTTAGCGGCTTTTCCAGCTCCTCTCGTTGGGCGTCCGACAAGCAGGGCAGAGTAATTGACAAGAGGAATTCTTCACAGGCCTGCTGGTTCAGCGGCACAGTAGAGCTATAGAGCGTACCATAGTATTGTGGAAACTCAGAGAGGATCTCCGAGGGAGTGTGAAGTACATTCCCGGTCACTGAGCGAAGCTCCACAACCAGACCCTGGTCTTGCTCCCTCTGAGTCAGCCAGGCTAAGAGCCTGCCCGAATTGTCAGCAGAAGCATGAGTGCACGCTGAGTGGGCCACATCGTTTAAACAGCGGAGCCTCTCCAGAAGGGACACATGCTCGACCCGGGCTGATGATAGTCGTGCCATTCCTGTAGAAGTTTGAGTGGCATCCTGTTCGAGTTGTAACAAAGTTCTTTCCACCTTTGTGAGAGCACACCAAACCAGAGAATGCCGTGCCTATGTTATGATCAAAGTATTCAGGGATCGCTGCATCCAATGACGCTCTGAATGCTGCATCCTCCAGGAGCTCAGGCCGTAGCCTCCAGGTAGGAATACGTGAGAGAGAGATGTCCCAGCCCAGATGCAAGAGTCGCAGGTTATGATCCAAATGAGTACGTCCTAGATAGTCTGTATCCAGCACTTCGGAATATAAGTTAGTTGTGAATAGAAGTCTATCAAGATGAACATGCAAGTGATGCGGGCGAAGTAGTATGAGTAGACTCTGGTGGCAGCATTATGGTGGCACCAAATATCTAGTAGACACCAATTCTGGAGCCAGGCGTTCAACACACACGCAGCAGCCATAGTAGGCGCCATAGACAATGGAGGGAAGGATCGGTCCAAGTCAGAATCCAGTACACTAATAAAGTCTCCCCCCAAAAACCAAGGGCAGCCACTCCATCTTGAAAGCTGACTGGACAGTGAATGGAGGAAAGAGGCTTGATTTGTGTTTGGTACGTGTACTGAGCCCAACACCAGAGCCCGACCCGCAAGTCTTCCCCGCACTGAGGCACAGCGTCTCCGTTCGTCAATAATTTGATCTTCTGCTACAAAGGGGGTGCCCGGCCTAATCCAAACTAAGGCACTTCTGGCATAGGAAGAAAAACCTGTTGCGTAGAGTTGTCCTCTCCATCGTTGCCACAAGCGAGACACTTCAGGCTGCGCCAGATGCGTTTCCTGCAAAAAAGCTATGTGTATTGAGTGTCTCTTAAGATATGGAATATCTGCACGCAGGTGTGTGAATGCCGCACACATTCCATGTAAGAACGGAATAGGGATTCATGGTGGATCATTGTAATGATAGCGGCTAATCAGCTGGCCACCACATATGTGAGAGAATGTATTGACAACAACAGGGCTCTGGCAGGTCGGTAAGCCGAGAAGTTCCAGAATCCATTCCAAAACTAACAAAAGAAAATACCATTAGAGCAGAGGGACAACTGGTATCTGCCCAAACCGAGCAACTTGTAGAGTTCACAAAACAGGTGTGAACAACAAGTCTCCACTATTAGGAAAGTGGGGTAGGCAAGGCAAGTTGTGGGTGATCGTAAAGGTAGAGCAGATTCCCCGGGTAATATGAATGTAGGGGGCCAATGGAGGCGAAGCAGAGAAGTGTGCGAGGGGAACAGAAGCACAAAGCACCCCGCAAGAAGCCATTACTAGTGCCCAAAAAAAGTCAAAGACTGTTCCAAGGCGGACAGAATCTCCAACAGTTCGTGGAGTAGGTAGCATGGGCACCACCCCCATCTACAGAATCTGCAGCAGTTGGGAGGGAGCGATATCAACATGTAAAAGGTCAATACAGAGACGTTAGAGCAGATCATCTGCAGTCTGGGGAGTCACCTCCAGGTGAGCCGGGGATCCCAACTCGGATGAGTTCTCGAGAGAGGAAGGCTCGTCCCCATTGGACTGTCAGAGTTCTGTCCCCGCTTCCGAAACAATGGATAGTACGTTAATAGCCACCGCCGACTGCAACGCACAGCGACGCTCTTGTATGATCTGCTCCAGGTCGGGAACATGATTCACCTTACTCGGGATGGCTGATCTATTTCTGTATATTTGCCTCTTGCGGGAGCGACGGAACCATTACTGAGTCTCGCCAGCTTATGCGAACAGTAGATTCCAGCCACTCCCATGCTGATTAAGGTGTGGTAAAAAAGTGGGACTGGTTCTTGACTGTTATACAAAGCTTGGCTGGAAATAGCAGGGAGTAAGTGAGGTTAAGGGCCCGGAGCTGTGTTTTAAAGGCAGATATGAGGCGCGTTTCCTTTGTACAGCAAGCATGTCAGTCCCCAGTATATGATACGGCAAACCGAACATCAAGACCCCAAAGGTAACAAAACATAATTGGCCATGGGATCACAAACATGCAGATGTATGTCTGCAGGTGACTATGCATCGCAATGCTGATGATCGATCATGAGGATGGCAGATCGCCACCCAAAGCCTTCCCAATTCCCAGAGGAGGCTACATTGACTCTTGACACAGTCAGAGGTCTGCTGCTTGTGCACAGTGAACCGAGATGAGGTGACCACAATCAACCTGTGTCAATAGATGCAACAATGTGCCTGTGTGGGCATACCAAATGACACTGGAGCACTGATGACTAGGGGGCCATCACTTCCTGAGAGCAGCAGTGTCATACAGATTTTATGCAAATATGTAAATCTGGCAAGGAAAACAAAGTTTGAGGCATTGTACATTCCAAGTGTATGTTGTTTACACATAATACCAAAATCTTAGCACACATGTCCCACCTAGGTAGACCAGGCTTGGTGCCATCCATTTGCATATGGACAAAAGGGAACAATTAGATATGAAATTGTGTATGTATCACATGATTACTTACAAACTAATATGACCAGTACAAATGTTCCCACATTGGGAAACATAGTTAACACAGATATGAGTACATAGCCTTGAGACAATGGCCTACTGGAATGGCCATGCCGGAATCATGAATTGGCATGGGTCAAATCCCTAAACACACCACTGTATCATGCATCACTTATCATACATAAAACATATAATTTCACACACAAACATGTCAAATACATACATACCTACAATGTCACATATCAGCACACCATCCCCAACATTTTGCATGCATTGGGAATTATACATGACAATGTGGTAGACCCACAATATGTGTACCACCCACATGGTCAGTAAACATGTGAAAAAGAGTCTTCATACACATGCACATTTGCAAATAGTATTAGTACTCCTATGTTACTGATACGAAGTGAAATACACATGTTGCCATACCATACAAACAACATAAATGCATAGCTCCTGTAACTAGCTATGTGAATCTGGGTGCCCTGTTAGCCTTCCCTCCAAAATCCACACATGCCTGTAATGCGTTAAAAAAAAATGATGCATACTGTACTTTTACAGTACTACCTTGCAAATCACTAAACTGACGCCTCACACCATGCGCATCTATTCTAAATTGTCATGCCTTGTCAGTCTTCATAGGAAAATCCACGCATGGCTGTCATGCGTGAAAAAAAGATGCGTACAGTAGTCTTTCAAACATCAAATGAACCAAGAATGACGCCTTGCACCCAAGTGTCTAATCTAAGTCGACAGGCCTTGTCAACCTTCACAGAAAAATCAACGCATGGCCCTCATGCATAAAAAAAAACAACGCATAAGAAAACGTGACGCATTGGCGAGGTATCCCGTTTTGAAGACCCCGATGCAACCAGTAAGTGCCACCATGTATGTCACATGTATAGATTCAGGGTTGTGTGTGAGAGGGCATGATGTGTGCAATGCCAAGTTAAATTGGCAGATGTGTCAGTGAAGACACCATAAACTATCCTGGGTATAGTTATCATGTCTGATATGTTGAGGATGTGGAATGAGTTGAATAATGCACAGGTGCCAACATGTGCTGCGATGGATTTGCGGGTCTTAGGAAAAGGTAATTATGCCCACAAACATAGTGATGTCACTCAAGATATGTGTCAGAGGTGCTGGCTTTTACAATTGCATGGATGTTGCCAACATATTTGTCACAGCAGGTTACTGCACCTCGTGCCACACGTTGCACAAATTTACTCTAGACATGGTACAACTTATGTACATGTGTTGAGGTCTCCTAGGGGCTTATCAATGAGACACTTACACCATCGGTGCTTCACTACTCTTCAGAAAGGAAGTGAGGCACCAGCCGTGCAAGGAGCTTTTTGAGAAGGCCAACACTCAGTAGCTACAAACTTTTAAAATACATAAAGAAAGCTTAGGAAACTTAGGCCCATATTTATACAATTGTATTTTGTAATTTTACGCCATTTTTGCGTCAAAAAGCAGCGCAAATGAGGTGCAAAAAAAGTATAAATATGGGCCTTAGAGTGTGGACAGTGCTGCTGCCCAGTACCTTCCCTTGACCTAGATTCCATTGTAAATAGTTTTAGTGGGTTTTAGGTGGGTAGGCATAGGTTAGGTAGTATAGAGTAGGTTAGTTGTAGGACATAGTATAATTAGGGGGGCCGGGAATTAGTATTTTTTTTGTTTGTTTTGGGGGTGTTGCAGGGTTATGTATAGGGCTCTATGTTTATTTTAAAAGAAAATAATAATACATACTAAAAAATGTATATTTGTTTAGGCAATAGGTTTGGTTATTCTATGAGTAGCGTTAGTTCATGTTGTCCTACTCGCCTATTGTCTCTTAAGGAGGACAATATTTATTGAGTGAAGTTACATGTGTAAGATAAGTTTAGATTAGGATAGATAGCTGTAGGGATAAGTTAAAATAAGTTAGTATAGGTTAGCTTAGTGTAGATTATTGTGTAGTTCATGTTTTTAATATGTGTTTTTTTTTAGGATTAATAAATCATGTTAGTTTTCTACAATGTAGTGTCAATGATGATTGACTGTGTGGATGTTATCATGTCTGCACTGGCCAAGTTAGACAAATGCATTTGGGTATGTATTCTGTATTGATTTACATGTGTGACTATGTGTGTCACCTATGACCAAGGACCTGTCAGATTGGCAGCAGTATGACATCAGCAACTCAATACACTTTTCAGAGGATTGTGCATAGATATAAATTCTTAGACAGGTAATCATGCAGCTTCAATTGTTAGTGCTCAGGTCTGTGACAATCATTCTTGAAAGGTTTAGTACATTGCACTCCACCTCATTGGGGGATTGGATACTGGGCACACTAACGGCTGCCCCTCAGTCTTACATATGCCTATTTTGTTGGTCACATCAATGTTGTACTGGTACAATCCTCAGGGAAATTTCCGGACATTTGTTCTGAACCACACATGTCATATGTCAACTTGCATGGATACCGGTGTAATACATGCTTTGAAGACTCAAAGTTGGTTGTAGTACACAATGCTATCAGTCACCTTAATCATTTTTTAGTCCTAGTGTGCGCCTTTGTGTCTGACAGGAAGCCACACAAGTCCTTTGGTTCTATAGTTATTGACATAGCTTCACGCAATGAATACATTTGTTACAGTTGATGGATCACTGAAAAAAGCAGAACACGTGATTATGGTGATTTATTTACATGTGCAAGTTTTGTTTCCAATGATGTACAATGTACAGTTGACTGACCACATGAGAGATCCCAAGCCATTGAATGTCCAGTCAGAGTCCAAGGGTGAGGGACGTGTCATGGGATGTGTAGGAGAGGTTGGCATTAGTGAGGAGGTGTCCAAATTGACAAGAGGTAGGGATTGAGACAATGACCGTCTATGCATGATAGGTCAAAAGTGGTAGTGTGAAGAGGGCAGGTTGCCAGCTGTCACAACACTGGCATGATCTTAAGCACAGAACTAAAGAGATGCCATCCACGTGCCACAGACTGTACCTCCTGGGTGTTTTTTTGTGTGAAAGATGTTCCTTCCACATCTTCATCCTGTGATGCGTGTGGTGCCTCCTGTGTCATAGGTGGTGCTGTTGTTGAAGCTGAAAGGGGCACACACACATCAGGGGATAGAGATGTGGAATCAAAGGTCCTGGCAGCTGCCATCTGTGGGAATGCAAAAGGCATCTCTGCAGAAAGGAGGAACTGCTGGTTTCGCAACACAGCTGCTAAATCACAGTGGTAGGCAGCCATGTTTTTACTGAGTGAGGCCAGTTCCTGCTGTGTGGACTCCAGGACATTCTGTATAGACCCCAGCCCGTTATCAATCATACTGCTGCCACTTTGGGAGGGCAATTGTTCGAGCCTCTGTCTCAGGATAGCAGCTATGTCGGCAAGGGAGGTCTGGAGTACACGTAGCGGAGTGGGGGTGCCTCTGATGGCAGCAGAGTTGTCCTTATTCAGACTGAGGCGCCTATGCACTCCCTCTAGGTTGCCGCCAAGGTCTCCATTCCCACCTGAACCTGCTGTGCCAGCTCCCGCTGGACTCCTACCACTGTCTTCTGAAAGGTAATATCTGGGTCCTCAGAGTCCATGGCTGTGGCAGGATTGGTCGTGTTGTGTGTTGGTAGTTGGGTGGTTCATGTGGAGACCCCACAACACTGTGGGGGTCATTCCGACCCTGGCGGTCATGGACCGCCAGGGCCGGGGACCGCGGATGCACCGCCAACAGGCTGGCGGTGCATCCAGGCCAATTCTGACCGCGGCGGTAAAGCTGCGGTCAGAAAAGGGAAACCAGTGGTTTCCCGCCGGTTTTCCCCTGGCCTGAGGAATCCTCCATGGCGGCGCTGCTGGCAGCGCCGCCATGGGTATTCCGACCCCCTTACCGCCAGCCTGGTTCTGGCGGTTTTGACCGCCAGAACCTGGCTGGCGGTAACGGGTGTCGTGGGGCCCCTGGGGGCCCCTGCAGTGCCCATCCCAATGGCATGGGCACTGCAGGGGCCCCCTAACAGGGCCCCACCAAGATTTTCAGTGTCTGTATAGCAGACACTGAAAATCGCGATGGGTGCAACTGCACCTGTCGCACCCTTTCCACTCCGCCGGCTCCATTCGGAGCCGGCATCCTCGTGGAAGGGGGTTTCCCGCTGGGCGGGCGGGCGGCCTTCTGGCAGTCGCCCGCCCGCCCAGCGGGAAACTCAGAATTACCGCGGCGGTCTTTTGACTGCGCAGCGGTATTTGACGGCAGTACTTTGGCGGGCGGCCTCCGCCGCCTGCCAAAGTCAGAATGACCCCCTGTGTGTCTTCCCTGTGACTGGAAATGGTGTCTGGAAGGAACCCAGGACATTCTGGAGATGGTCAGCATTGATAGTCGGCAGCTGCTCATCCATACCCTCTGTAAAATCCAGGACAGACAGGTCCGCAGGAGGTAAGGCATCATCCTCTGCAGTGGGATAGTGAAAGGTCAATGTTTGACTGTAGTGGCTGTTGACATGGGTCATCATTTACTTGCTGCTGGTGGCTCAGTGATATTGTACTGACCCTCACACCAAGACACATATTTATAGACCCCTAATGGCACACTGTGCCACCTGAGCATCATTTTTGTGGAATCACCATTGGCACAATCTGCCAGTCCACAGTTCCCAGTGTGTTACACCCACCTTGATTGTTTAATCATGGTCTTCTACATATGTATCCCTTTCATTGTCTTGACTGTGTTACATATGCCTGCCATGGGCGTTGTTCCGGATTTGTGCTCGCACCACAAGTGGAGATGTACAGAAAAACATAGAATTTGGTTTTACAGATATTTGAGTAAGTAACTCACTCATCTGCCACCATACATGTGTTGTTGGA
Source organism: Pleurodeles waltl (assembly GCF_031143425.1). Taxonomy (NCBI): domain Eukaryota; kingdom Metazoa; phylum Chordata; class Amphibia; order Caudata; family Salamandridae; genus Pleurodeles; species Pleurodeles waltl. The sequence continues at coordinate 681,549,721 of NC_090437.1, read as the reverse complement.
GTGATGGAAGGTAGTGAGCTGTCCACATGCATCCTCATTGCCACTTTGAGTGGTGTGTCCAGCATCCTGCATGACCCACTGTGAGATTCAACCACCTCGTGTGTCTGTGTGCAAACAGGATTTTCTCCATTCCTGGAGGGCAACACTCATCCGTGCATCTCAGGTTTCCTTGTTGCATACCTACAAGGATGGTTGCATTGGTGGACTGAGTGTTGTTTTGCTTGAAGGTAGACCTTCCTGTTTGCACACATATACATGAGGTGCTTCATTGTTATGTTGTATGGTGCAGGATGCACAACACATGACTCAAAGTGGCTAGGGGATGCATGTGGAAAGCCCACCCACTTCCATCACTCTGACAATACACATGGGGTGGGATGTTGACCTGATACATTTGAGGCTTGTTGATGTGCGGATACATCATGTGGGGACATCACATCAGGGGTGGCATTTTAGTTGTGGTACTAAGGACTAACATTGTTGTAATCCTATTGTGGACTACTTTCAATGTGTGTTCCAATCATCGTCAATCATTGTAAGTGGCAAACAGTATTAACTGTTAGTAGATTTAGTAGGATATGTTACTTCTTGCAGATGTTCATTTGGACCGACAAGAAGGACACCTCTACACCATGCAGATTGTGTGGCAAAGTTGGTGTTGTCCATCATATTGTTAGGCATTGCCAAGGTTAGTAAAGGGATGCATTGACTCTCTGTGACAAGTACACATCCCTGCACATTTGAATTGATGCTGCACAGCAGAGCAAGCTGAGCTGTTGCAATGTGTGTTACTTCATAAATGGGTAATTATGTGCCAGTATATCCAGAAACAGACATCATAGTGCTTTACCCAAGCATATTCTTTTTTGACTTTTACTCCAGTAGTGGATAGTGATAGGTCATATTTAACATGCCTAGGTGAGGCACCTTGAATACCTTATCCTAGCATATTTTTCATGTGCCCCTCTCACACCTGATACTGCATGTAGTAGGCATTCCATGTGTATATTCCTGATCTTCCCATGCAACAAGTGTGATCCACCCAGCTTCTGCTGCCTTTGAAAAGATCTGCACATCTGGATTTGGTTAAGTGTAGTCCAAGAACTCAGGGTGGTGTGGGAGTGACTGTGGGTATGTGACAAGTTTGTATTTCTACAGATTGTAGTTGTTTATTGTGTGTTGCATTGTGCATCACACATAGGGCAAACTTTCAATGTATTTAGTGCATTGATCCCACACCATCATTGTCCTTGCAGGTCCCTTGCCCCAGCCACCTACAGCATGGAAGCACATTATTTTCAGACAGTAGTCTAATGGGTTTTGTCACTATAGTGGTGCTTTATTGCATTGGCACTATAAATGATGGCACTAGTGCAGCAAAGCACAGGGAGGTCCATTGCTTACAAGACTTGCGTCAGTTTGACATCTGCCTTTGGCAGGCCTCACACATGGGTTTATCAGATAGCACAATGCAACCTTTATGGATTGTCTGCCCCATTAGTTCTTCCCTCCCTGTGTAAGGGATATTTCCTTGCATACATATCTGGCACAGGAATATTGTGGTGCAAGGATGTACAAAGTGGATCTACACGTGCAGTGTGTGACTTTGTTAATGTAGCAGAAGGGGAATGGGAGGCTTGAATCCACATCGGCATCAATTGGTATGATGCTAATTTTGCATTACGGGCTTATAAAATTAGTCCCCTAGTGCGACAATGAGATCACTTGTAGATGTTGTTAAGCATGAAGGTGTCCCTTTGTGCACAACACCAACCATTCCCACTACACAGGCAACCTGGCTACGTTGAGAAATGGTAGCTACTTATACAGCAGGACAGATGATGATCACAGGTATGCCCCATATGTTGTATATGTTCACTTTTGTGACCATTTCCAATGGTGCATATGGGCGGGTGTGGCAGTTCTTGATAGGTCACCCTGTGTAACAAGCATAGTACATGTTGCCCACTGAGTGTTACACATGGGCAGGTGCATCAGTGGCAACAGTGAAGGGTTTGCTGTGAGGGTTGAGAAATGGTCAGTGCATATGGGGGGGCAAGGTGTGGGCGCATTAGAAGTGTTTGGCCATTTTGTGTCCCCATGTGACCCTTTTATGTGCATTCATTGTGTCCAATGTGCCTCCAACTTTTGACATTTGTTAGTTTTCAGATTGTCCCTCACTGGAAATTACTGTACATTTATGGTAGGTCGTTGAAGTCTGCACTGTTCTGTCCTGAGATTCCAGGGACAAGCTCCTCCGGGATGACCGCTGCCACCATCTTCTCCAGGACTTACACCTCCAGTCTGCAGTGCTGCCTTTCCGTTCCTGGACAGTTTCTCTTTAGTTCAGCACTTGAAATCATGTCAGCGCGTCTTACAATCGGTGTCAGTCTTCTTCACCTATCCCACACTGTTGACTTTATCTACTATTGCCTGCCAAATAGCCTCTTTCCTACCTATTGGCAATTTGGAAGTGACAAAGAGCTGGTGTTGGTGCTCCGTCACATCTCTGACCAAGATGTTATTCTCCTCTTCACTAAAACAACACTTCCTCTTTCTCCCCCCTTCTGTGATGTTGTTTGTTCAGCCTGGCTTGTACTGACCTGATTGGGGTCTCTCTGGAGTCTCTCCTGGCCTGCATTGTCCATCTTGGGACCTTGTGGCTTGTTTAGCTACCTCGCAGACTTTTTTTTACGCTAATGCTGCAAAAATGGTGCTAACACGATTAACATAAAAACTTGACGCTAATCATTCTCACACCACTTTTGCAGCATTAGCATCATTTTTCTTTATAGCACGTTGCAATGGTTAGCATCATATATATATTTGTTTTTTTACACTAATCTTTCCTTTGCGCCATGGTGCGTCGTTTTCCAACTACGGAGCACATATAGCACAAGGGAATGTCGCTAGGTGGTGATATATATATTTCTTTTTTTACGCACAACTGCGCTAACAAAGTTGTGTGTCAGTTTTCTTGAATCTGGGCCTAAGTGTAGCAGGACAGAGGTCAACATACCACACTTGGCACTGCAGTTGATTTGCCTACTCATGTGGTTGTGATGCCCCATAACCTATGGTGGATGGATCAACATTGCTATCCCCTGTCATCCTCCCTGATCTGGAAATGTGTGTTGGACCAGATGAGTGTCCGTACAGCATTGCCATACGATATGCCAATACCCAATCCATTTTCAGATAGTGCTGGCCCGATAGTCTCTAAGGTGTACTGCAAACAGGTTCATACAATGGACAGAATTAGCCATTGCTATCTCAAAATCTCTGTGCAAATGAGGGGTATGGCATGCATGAACACACCCATCAAATGGCTGTGCTGGTGTGCAGCATGGTGACATGAATATTGGACATGTATGTACAGGCAATGGGCTGCATGGCAGGACACATCCAGTTACTCAGGGAGTAAGCAAGAAGTCGTGGCACAGCCGACCATGTACTGACAGGAGTTGACATAGAAGTTGTCTCATGCATCTCTGTGTGATGTGAATGAGCTACCCTCCATTCTTACATATGATACCTGGCACATGTAGCTTCTATGCAGCAATGTTTCCTGATATGTGTCCTTGCCATATCAGGAACGTAATGTTGTGAAACAACAACTTCCAGTCCTTGCTCAACTGACTTGGGCTAATGCCAATGGATTCAAGGGCACTGGAGGATGCAGACGGGACATTGATGATCAATACCACATGATGGGTGTGCTATACCATGGTCACAATACTGCATTGCTCATATGCATACTCAATGCTGAAATGGTCCTGCCTAGATGTCCCAATATGAAGCATTACTATTATGCAACATTAGCTTAGCCTTGGTCCTTGATCATAATAAATATGGGGGTGATAGATATTGTGTGGATGTATGTTCACTTTGACCATGAAGATTTTTATGGGATTTGTGAAGTGCAACGTGGGATGTCTGAAGATGGTATTTCCATGGCATTATTGATGTTCATTTGCGAAATGAACCTTTGAATGACAGGTTTTCTTCATGATTACACAGGGAGCATGACCCCAGAAGAGGAAGCATAAGATGAGGGTGGAAAGGTATTGCCATATACGTCAGGGGCACAATGGCAAAAACATTTGAAAAGGAGAAATCGTTGGGGTCCTGGTGTGCCTTTCCCCAAGAAGGTCCTACATTGGAAGCAGCAACCAAAAGCAAGGCTTGGGCCACAGACCAGGGTGGGTCTGCAAGGACAGGTCCAACAACCTCCACCACCACTCACACTGCCCCATCTACGTCCCATGGCACACCACAGGTACTGCCTACTGACTTGGATCATGACATGTGGAAGGAATTGGCTGACCTCGAATACCGTGTCTCCAAGCTGGAACATAAAGTGGACATGATGCTCATCCTGTTCCGGGAAATAAAGCAAGCGGTCGCGAAACCATGAGGAGCAGGATGGGACAAATGGACTCTTAGATCCCTTCTCCTTGTAGATAGTTGCTTTTATTGTTGGGGTTTTTAGATAATTCCCTTTAGATAAGTTAGTGTAGGTTAGTTGTAGTACATTGTAGTTCTCATTAGGGGTGGGTACATTCGTAGGGCTTTGTTTTTATTAGGTGTTTTTGGTGGGTGTGCAGTTGATGTTCAAGGTATGTGTTTATGGAAGAAGAAATTACAAAAAATGTCAAGCATTGTGAAAAATACAAAAAAATATATATCTTTGTTTGGGCCTAGATGTTTAGTTAGTTTATGTATAGCTGTAGTTACTGTTGTCCTTGTCTGCAGATGTGTTTTAAGGGGGGCCGGGGGGGTAGATGTTTATCATGTGGCATTACATGTATAGGCTAAGTTAGGTTAAGTTAAGAAAGTTTTAGGTAGGTTAGGATAGTTAAGTGTGGTAGTTTAGATTGTTTTAGTCATGTATGGTTAAAATAAATATTGTTGTTTCCTACATTAGAGTATCCATCATCATTTACTGTCTAGGAAGTAGAATGTCCGCACAGGTTATGTGAGGTACTGTTGTGCTAGCAGTATTTGGCAACATGTGTGACTGGGTAAATTCCCTATGGGCAAGTACCTGTCAGGTTGGCAATGGACTCACATCAGCTATCTACAAACATCGTTGACCAATGTATGTGACAATCTGGATGTGAATGGCTACACATCACAAAATTGGCATTCACATGCAGTTGATCTGTTTTGGTAAGTCATGACACATGCATTGGTGGAATACTTTTGTTATTGCACTCATCCAAATTCTGGAATATTGTTAATCACTCGCTTATGCCTGCCCCTCACAGACTTACACTTGCATTATTTGTTGTCACATCAATGTTGAATTGTTGCTACTATCCATGCTTGGACTAGCCACCTGTGGTGTGAGTTAAATTAGCTGTCACAATGACTGCATGATACCTGTTGCACTACATGCCTGGGAGTCTCAGGAACTGCTCGACAGTCACATACTTATCATATTCATCAATTTTGTTTCACTCAGTCTGTGTGGCTTTGTCTCTGTCTCTAATACACACATATCCTTTTGGCAAGTAGTCAGTGTATTTGTTTCACACAATGCACCATGTTCATATTGGTCCAGCTTCATACTTACATACAACACAGAGGCTGTAGTTAATGATTTTGTTTACATGTGCAAATTTACGTGCTGTACTGATGTACATTTCATGAGACAACAACCCCAACAGATGTATCAAGTCTTTGGATGCCCAGACAGAGTCCATAGGGTGAACATGTAATGGGACATGTTTTGGAATGGAGTGCTTCGGTGAGGAGGAGGAGGACCACATTGCTATTAGGGAAGATTGACCACAATGACAGTCCACATATGTGAGAAGTCAACCATGGGAGAGACAAATTGAAGTCAATGCCAAGTTTTTTGGACACTGCCATGATCTTTAGCACAGAGCACAGGAGAAAGTAGGCATGGGCCACAGAGAAATGTTACTGGGCAGTTTTCCTGGTGAAAGATGTTCCTTCCACAGCTTCATCCTCTAATGTATGTGGTGCTTCTTGTGAAAAGGGTGTTGTAGGTGTTGAACTAGAGCAGAGGTCTTCAAACTGGGTGCGGGCCCCCTTGGGGGGCCTCAAGTGATCCCAGGGGGGGCGCCAAACTCTGGCCAAAATAAATATTATACAGATAACATGCCTTTGTTTTAAGCAGAAGCATGTTATTGCAGTTTAAAAAAGGCAACAGTACTTAACTGCAATGTTTAAATAGGCTTAGACCTATTTAAACATTGCCATCTTTCTAAAATAATTGTGAAAAATTCTGAGGGGGGCCCAATGATTTTTATTTTTCAACTGGGGAGGCGCGGCATTAAAAAGTTTGAAGACCACTGAACTAGAGGGAGACACATACAAATCAGGGGGTGAAGATATGGATCCTGGGTCCACGACAGCTCTCATTCGTGGGAACACATTAGGCAGCGCAGCAGCAAGGAGGATCTGCAGGGTCTGTAATACAGCATCAATACCACGGTGGTAGGCAGTCATGCTGGCAATGAGGGAGTCCTGCTTCCGCTCCATGGACTCCAAGACATTTTGTATTGCCCCCAGCCTGTTGGCAAACACGCTGGTGCCACTTTGGCTGGGCATTTGCTCATGCCTCTGCCTCATGACACCAGCGATGTCAGCGAGGGACTGCTGGAGGCCACGAAATGGAGAGGAGGTGCCTTGTATGGCAGCTGAGTTGTCTTTATTGGGACTGAGGCACCTATGGATTGCCTCTAGGGTACCCACCGTGGTCTCCATCCCCACCCACACCTGATCTGCCAGCTCCAGCTGGACTCCTACTGCAGTAAGTCCTGGGTCTTGGGAGTCCAGGGCTGTGGTTGGGCTGGCAGGTGATGTATGTTGGATGTTAGGTAGATCATCTGGAGACCCAGCAATGCTGTCTAGCTTCCCCGCGACCAGAGATGGTGTCTGTATGGCACCCAAGATTTGTTAGAGGGTATCCAGATGTATGGTATTCAGCTGGTTGCCCACATCATCAGAAAAGTCAGGACAGCCAGCTGGCCAGGAGGTATGTGTTCATCCTCTGCAATGAAATGGAGATATGTTAATGTTGATCTCTGCTAGATGCTGACATAAGTAATCAGTTTAACAATCAAGGTTTCCAAAGGAGCACTTTCAGCATCTCATTTACGAGGCCCTTGCAGCAAACTGTGCAACCGGAGTGTCATAGTTTTTGATGTTCCGGTGGCACAGTGTGCAGCCCTCAAATTTACAAGGCTACACGAAGCCATCATGGCCCTGTAAATATGTACCCCTTTCACACATTACAGTGCGTAAAACGTGAGTTCCATGTGTGTTGCTGTGGGTGTTCCCCCATGACACCCATGGAATCCAAAGGAATCTGATGTATTCACAGATTTAGATGTCTGGAAATGCATTTGATTACTAAACCACCTCAGGGGTGGCATTGAAGTGGTGCAACAGAGAGAAATTACATTTTTTTCCCCATTTTATCCTCTTTCAATGCGTGCTGCATTCTGCAGAACACATAGAAAGTGGAAGACAGCATTCATGATTGTTTGTTCAGGAACATGTCCCTTCCTGCACATGAGCAATCATCCCTGCAACACAGACACCCCTACACCATGGTGCAAGGGTGCCTGTGTTGGTGCTAGGCAGCAGTTTATGCACTATCGCTGAGGTAAGTACGGGTATGCATTGAATTGCTAAATGATGCAGCGCAGCACAGCAAACTGGCTTGCAGCACCACCTTCTGTAATTTCCTCATACATTGGAGCCTGACTGTTGGGCATGGATATTAATGCACTGCTCCTCAATGTTTAGGTTACAAATGGATTGTTCTCACAAGCCTGGGTGCCTGCTCGGAGGGTATGGGCCCTGTCCAACTGGGTAGTTTAGCTCACTTATATTCTCCCCCCCCCCCTCAACATCCTGATGTAGGTTGTTTATCGGCAGGGTTGCACACGTCATGTGACTCAGGGCCACACCACTGTATGTGTTTAGACCGCCTCAGAATACCCACATTTGGGTCCTAGTACACGTGTAAATGGCACACAGTGATCCTACCCAGATCATACATTCATTCTCACCTGTGTAAGACACATCAATCATGCACAACCATATCCAGTGGTACTATATGTTGTTTTATTATGGGCAGCAATTGTTAGTGTCTCACTCCACATTGTAGTTGTGGTGTCATTAGTGTGAAGTCCCTACATCTGAATCCCACATCAGAAGGCTGCCCATTTCAGCCTGGGTTCTTCCGTGGGTCCTATCATTTGTGTTGGCTAGGTGTTTCTTGGTATCCCTTGTCAAGTCCCTGTTTGACATCCATCAAATTGTAAAATGTGGCACCATGAGACAATGTTGCACAGTCGGACCCCATGGCATGTGTACTTGTGTAGGTACCATGCAGTAAACATGTCCATTCCCACCTCCCTAGTATGCACAGTCTCCCCATTCACACCGAATGTCGTTCCGCCATGCACAGTCAGCACCTACCATGTGCAGAGCAGTAGCCGTGTCCCACCATGCCCACACATGTATTAGTTAGTACACACATGTTCAGTGGTGTGCATTTCTTAGATTAACACCCCCCTCCAATTGATTCTTTGGGTGAGTTTCTGTGGTTTCATTCCATGGCAGCTGACACCTGTGTGCACTCACCCTGCCCACCATGTCAGATAGGGACAATATAGTTTCATGCAGGGTACAATATACATGTCTCTTGCCATGCCCATATGTGTGGATACCTCCCATCGCCCACACCTGACCCACCTCAGATGAGTTGTTTTTCACAGCCATTCCATTCAGAGGATTTACATTCTAGATTAGTGTGCATAGGCCCAAATGAGACTGAGTAGCTACAAGGTGCAAGGGAGCAGCAGTTTGTGCACCATCACTGAAGAAAGTACAGGGATGCATTAAATTTCAGTGAATACGATGCGTTGCATGATACCATTAATGTTTGGTAGGGGCCTATCCCACAGAAGACTGGGGAATACAATAAATTAAAATAAAACCTGCAAAGCGCTCTACTGCAAAGTGCCAAACTTGTTTTAAAAATAAAGAGCCTACTACTAAAGGTCTTTATCATGGGATCTATTTACAAAGCATCATAAGATTCAGTAGGACAGGCCATTACTAAGTTTCCCAGTGGATCATTTTGCTGACTCCAAAGAGACCTGAGATAGTGACGTATGGTACTGCACCCATTACATTTCTGTGTTTACATTACATGCCTTACATTATGGCATTTAGTGGCTGTAGGAGGCTGGCCCACTATGTAGTGTGAAAAGTTAGGCACACTGTGCAGGGGATCCAGGCAACCACACGTTTGTTTACAGGGATAAAAACTAGATCACCAAATGCTCTAATTTTCAAGGTAGCTTGGTCGAGCAGGTAGGGCAATCTTGAAGAAGTGCAAAGCAGTTGTACTCACAGCATCAATTTTGCAACTCAAAGGAATAACTCAAGACATACTTCAGATTTTTATGTAATTTTTAAAACCAAGATCATCAAAATTGGTTAAGTACTTTTCGAGATATGAATTTTTGACGTTTAATAGAAATAGTCTTTTGGTGCGTAATTACGCACCATAGGACACAATTGAGGATAACCTTTAAAAATACATATAAAATCCCAAAGTAGGTTTACCAAGTTCTTCTTTTGCAGGTTGGTCGAGGTTGTTGGTGGGCACGCTGTGCCAGCTGGAGAAGTTCTGGCGGCTCCGTTTCTGGCGTGAGAGGCAGGAGAACGTCTCTGGTGCTAATGCAGGGCCACTGCGAAGGACCACTTGGAAAAGCACTGCACAGGTAAGTTTAAGGGTGAATACTGGGGGTCCCCTTGGAGTGTCGAGGTTGCAAGGGATGTGGGACCCTTCAGGCACAGTTGGTTCTTTGGTGCAGGGCCCAGGGTGGCCCAGTGCAAAGAGAATCGATGAACCAGGAGCTGTGCGCAAGGATGCCCTCAGAAGCAGGAGATACGTTTGTTCAAGGGTTGGTTGCAGGACAACAGGGCACTCTGGCAGGAGGTCTAGGTTGCTTCTGAAGTTCCTTGACTGGGGCTTCCTCCTGGTCCTTTTGCAGCCCTGAGCGGGCTGTTTTTCTTGGTGTCCGATGTGGGCTGACCAATACCTATGGTATTGGCACAGTTTGGCCGCTAGAAGGTGCAGTGCCACCAAACTTAGCACACTTGCAGGGATTGTCCTCGCAGTCATCAGGGTACAGTTTGGTCTAGCTGCAGCATCCGGTTCTAGAGTTAGTGGCTGGTCAGTGAAGTGACCCTCACTGGCTTGTTGGTTGCTTGTGGGTTTAGATTGGTACTTCCACTCTGGAGGAAGTTCTCTGGTGATTTGCAAAGCCTGGAGATCCTCTCGAGTTTTTGTAGAGTTTTCCCATTTTCCAGCAGCTCCTCAGCAGCAATTGTCGGGTCCTGGGTACAGCAGGCAGGGGTTGGCGCCTTTTCTTTAGTGCAGCAGATCCACAGTTGTCATGGTTCGGATCTTTTTGGTGCTAGTCTTCTGTCCATCAAATCTGAATTCTTGGTCTAGGGATGCCCACTAAATAGTGTATTTAGTGGGTGTTTTAGGGGAAACCTGGTAGTGACCAATGGGTCATATACCTTTGGGTGACTACACCCACTAACTGACCACTTCATGTGGACAGAGTTCACTTCCCTACACCTGATTAGCTATTTTTTTTCCATCCAAGATGGAGAAAAATGAAATGGAGTGGTCACTTCACATTCAACACCTTGGTGGGTGGTGCAGGCTAGGTGGGGCCAATCCTCCTGTCCTTTGTTTGGTTTTCCCACTGTTGCTTCTGCCAAAAGTGGGGGTTTACAACAGGGACAGCCATCTGCTGCTAGCAGCAGGCATGGGGTTCAGTTTCAAGGGCGGTAAGCCCTGTGAAGCTCACCAGCAAGGCATCTGAGGGAGGGGGTGTTAGCACCTCCACACAGGAAGGGCTTTGTTCTGAGTCCCAGAGAGCAGGAGCTCTCACCTCAGGAGTTCAGACCTGTGTCTGGAAGTGGCAAGCTGGTTGGGACCGCCCAGCATCCATGTCAGGGTAGTTAGCTTTTGCAAGGTGACTCCCGGGTACATTTTATAATAAATCCAACACTGGCACCAGTTTGTATTTATCATTCTGAGTTGTTTGAAATGGAACAACCCAGGGTTCAGAGTGGCCATCATGTAGCTGTGAAACTCATACTCACCAGTGCCCAGCACATGCAGGGTGCCATGTCGAGTTTGCATGTTAGGATTGCACCAGGAAACTCATCCTGCAATGGCAGTGCTGGGTGCATCTGGATGCTTGGCCCTAGAGGGTGGCACAATCAGTGCTGCTGCCCACAGGGACCTACCCTTATTATCCTGTGCCGTGGGTACCTAAGTGCCATTTACTAGGGACTTATAGTGGCAGCTACAGCTGTTGCCAATTCACTTTGCAATTTTTAGGGAAAGAACACTGGCAGTGGGAACCTGGTTAGCAGGATCCGAGTGCACTCCAGTTCAAGTTGCATCCAGAAACCAGGCACAAGGTGTGTGTGTTGGGGGGAGGGTAATGTAACAAAGGGCCAGTTTCCCACAGTGGCACAGTGATAAGGCTTATAAAACCATTTGGAAAATGGTACTTCACTTCTAACTCTCATTGCTTGTAGTCATGTAGATTCCCATGATTTGCACACACTTGCCAATTAGTGTTGGGCATGAGCATTGTATACGTTTCCGGTTTCAAGGGTGACTTGTGATCCCTCACTGCAACCAATAACACACCAGACCAAAGACTCCACCTCATTTTGTTTTCCCACAAATGATGAGTGAAAGTGAGTGGAGTGAAGTGAAGCAGGATAATAAATGGTTGCAGGTGCACTGTAAAAGAATCAGTACTGTATATAATGTCACCTGAGAGATAGACCTGGGGAGGTGGGTGGGCACACATAAATCTATAGTACTACTTGCTACAGATAGTTACAGGTATGTAGTACTTTCCATTTGTAATGTGTAGCTGAAGATCACATACTGCGCATAGACTGAAAAGCAGTGCCTTTCCCTTAAAGTTGTCGCCTGCAAGATGAAGAAGCAGATGCTTGGAACAGAGTTTTAGGAACTGTTTCTCCTTCTTGTGCTTCTTGTAGTGCCTCAATGTGTACACAGTAATGCTTTGTGAAAGTGTGCAACGTAGATCATGTAGCTGCCTCCAGTGCTTAACTTGAGCCGGTGGTTTCCAGTGGGGGGCACAGGCACTTATTTTTGAGGGCCAGCACTTATTATTATACATCAGGCAATTACTGCAAGCAAAAGACATATGGGAAAGACGGAGGGAAGAAAGACGGAAAAGCGTCATAAAGGAAGAAAGCTACAAGAGTGAGGTGAGGGGGCAGGGAGTGGCTGTAAATGGATTAAAGAGGCCTGAGATGGATTTAGGATTACTCTGCCTAAATATTCCGTGCTCGCACATTTAAATGCAGCAGGTGAGTGTTTCAGAGGAGAGCTTTGGGCACTAGCATCTTTTTATTTACAAATTAACCACTGGCTGCCTTTCAGATGGATGGCGGTGAGACATATTTTCTCAAGGAATGCCTTTCTTAAAAGTTGAATGTCTTCTAGGCAGAGCATGGAGAATATATTTTGCTTTAGCATTACATACCTGAATGCACTTTACTATCCATGTTACAAGTCCAGATTTGGAGTCTGGGTTTCCCAAGTGGGGTTTTACAAATGCAACTAAAAGTTGTTTTGCCTTACAAATGGATTTTGTAAGCAAATATAATATATTATATTTCATTATTGCAATGCTCGTTTTTCAACTAATTGTGATTGTGGAAGGAAAATGGGCAAGGCAAAGGTCTGATTGAAAAGGAACTGGAAGACAATCTTTGGAAGAAAGAGTGGGTTTATCTACAAGACAACCTGAACCTTATACACATGAATGAAAGGCTCCTCTACCGTTAAGGTTTGCAATTTGCTTACTCTAAATCTAAATATTAACTGGAACAAAAAAGGGCACTTTACATGAGATACGGAAAGTGACAGGGACTTGAAAGGTAGTCCTGTGAGTCTTGTGATGACGATATGAAGGTCCAACGCAGACTGCATGTATTCTAAAAGGTAATTCTCTCCTAAGGTCCTCCATAGATGCTTTAACAAGTGGGATCTTAAATAAGGATCAATGTTGCCGCTTTTGCATATAATTAGCTACATTTGCTAAATGAAGCCTGATAGAAGTGAATGGCAATTTTTATTTCTGTAAATGTAACAGCTGATGTCTCGCACTGAGGCCGGAAGGTGTTGTGTGTGTAATATACAAATAGTTTCCGTTTTGTGGCTAAACAAGCTCATGCCATAGGTATCCAAGCTTCTCACAAAATGAACGTACATGATTCCAGAAGCTGCAGGCAAACCGAACTTTAAGACCTGAGATGCTAAGGCATAAATGTAATCCCTTTGATTTTGGATAACTCAATTGCATTGATACTGAGTTAACAGGTCTGCTCTCAGGAGCAGCAATGACTGTGTGTCCTTCATTTCTGAAAGTATTGACGGAGTACTTGCAGTGCTTAATTTGTGCATGTGGTTTCCGGTGCTGAGCACCGGCACTTATTTGTGAGGGCCGGGGCTTATTCTTATGCCTCAAGCATTTGCTGTGAGCAAAAGACACATATGGGAAAGACGGAAGAAGGAAAAACTTAAAAGCGTCATAGAGGGAGAAAGTAGAAAGTTGCAGGATGAGCTGAAAGGCCAGGGGTGGCCGTAAATGGATTGAAGAGGCCCGAGATGGCTTCAGGATTACGCTGCCTCAGTATTCAGTGCTGGCAGATTTAATTACAGCAGCCTCGTGTTTAAGAGAAGGGCTTTGAGCAACGGCGCCTCTTTATTTACAAATTAAGCACGGAGTACTTGGGGATTCATCTCCCACTCATGTACCTACTGTAATGGTGTTTCCTGCATACCAGATCTGCTAAGTCGTTGCACATCCCAGGCAGGTGCTCCAAAAGGAGCAAAACGTGGTGATATATGGTGCAATGCCATATCAATTGTGCGAAAGCTGGCAGCTGTGGTAAGTAAGCTCTCTCTCGCTTCTGGATATAATACATTGCATTATATTGTCTGGTTACACAAGAACTGTCTTGTTGCAAATCAGCGTGTAAAACTTATCTGCATGTTAATTGGACTGCTGCCCGTTCTAAGAAATGTATGTGGAGGTTCTGTTGTTGTTGCATCCAGGTACCCTCTACAGTGAGGCTAGCAAAATGGGGCTACCTCCTTCCAGCAACGGAGGCATCTGTAGAAACAGTCACTTGCAGTTAAGCTTTAAGTAATAACCTGCTCAGTAACACGTTTTTGCTGCTCCACCATTTAAGATTGTGACGTTTAAAAGCTGGCATTATCACAACGTACTGAACCATCATCCAGTGCAATTTCTTGATCATTTCCACCATTAGTGGAAGCCCGCTCTGAAATGTGATCACTTTCTCTTAGTTGGGATTAACCATATTTAGTACAGTTCCCAACTTCCCAAAAATGTTGTATCTGGGCAGAGATGAGACTTTTTGGTACTCAGTATAAACCTTAGTGTGCGAATTAGTGACACCACATACTTGTGTTGCTCTGTGCTGGTGGCCTCTGCCAATTAGCAGACAGTCATCTCAGTGTGAGAAGACATGAATGGCACTGGCAGGACAGATCTGCTGTCATCATTGCTAAGCATTTGGTGAATACATTTTGCACTGTTGTCACCCCAGAGGGTACCGTTTTAAACTGTTAGCAAGAATGGATAGTGATGTGGAGGCAGGCAAATATGAGATTGAGTGTTGCCATATAATCTCGCAATGAGGCTCTGCACAGTCTCATGAAGTCATCAGTTAGAGGCCTGAGGTCTAGATTAGCCTTAACGTCCCGTCTTTCTTTGGGATGGGGATGCGTATGAAGTATACCCATTTGGTACTGAGGAACAAGTTCTATAGAACCCTTGCTGAGAAGTGCTTGCACCACCTCACAGCAGCCTTTGGTGTTCGTGACTCATTGTGAGAAGGCAAGGTGGAACATTTGATGGTGTAGTGTGAAACTTTAATCAGCTCCCTTAATGGACAATTGATAGAACTAAAGTGTCTGAAGTTATTTCCTCCCATTGTGGAAGGAATACCCTGTTTCTTCCCCTAACAGATGTTGCGTGATCGGGAGGGTGGGGGAAGGGGGCAAGTTATTGCTTCGAGGCAGAGGTTTCTCTGGCCGTCCATACCCTTTCCTCACCTGCTGCCTCTTAACTCTTCTCTAAAGTATGTTTTTTGAAGTCGTCCCTCCCGAAATGACAACTGTTGTGGAAAACCAGAACGCTGTGATGTTGCTGCAGCCTTGGCACCCTCTCTCGCCCGTTGGTGCTAAAACCCAGGCCTGCTTGTTTGAGTCTGGGGTGCACACATTGTTTTGGCTGTGTCAATGTCCTTTTTAGGGTGGAGCCTGCGTTGCATGCGCTCGCGCATGCGTATCGCAGCGAAAAGCTTTTGTATTAAGAAAAGGGCACGGAGCCCTGTCAACTTCACGTCAGTGTTTTTTATTGGTTCGTGGGCTTGCCTGATAAAATCTGCTTGCTTTAAATAGTCAAAGGCACACATACGTTATGCCTTTTCCGGTGGCTAGCCCTGCTCGAGCGCAGCGACCAAGTACAGAAAACATGCGAGGCTCGCTGTTTTCAATCGGGCTCGTGGACTTCTTTTTCTCTAATTTACGAGCGCGATCTCGCTTGGCAGAAGTCAAGCGCTTTACATAGTTGATTTCACTTTTTCGGGTTATATACATAAATGCACTTTTGCCCGATAGGTGAAAAGTCGGGTTAGGAGTTTACAACGCGATCAGCTCTAACATGAGCAAACGCGAGACCCGTTGCATTGTAAATGCTTGTTTATTTATTCAAGCATGGTGTACACTTGTGGGCCAAACAAGTGTACTCCATTTAAAGGGAAATTGATGATGTGCTGCTGGACTTCAGAATGGAATTCTGACACTCTAAGCCATGCATGTCTCCTCAAGATGACACTCATGTTAATTTCTTGAGAAGCAGTGCCTGCTTCAACTAAGGCCAGCATTTGTCTGCACTAGATAATATGTTGACTTCTTCAACCAACTCCTCGCTACGCTTGCTATAGGCTTCATGCAAACATTTATGAACTACTCCAGCTCCTCCCAGTGGCACCTGTTATGCCTGGAGAGGGGTGCCTCTGAGATGGCAATGCACCACTGTGTTGATGCTCCTACAATTACTCCTTTCCTTGCGACTCTCCTTGTGCAAAAACGTTCTTCCTAGCAGTATGTACTATTAGGGTGCCAAGTTTATGTGACTCTTTTGTAGAGCAGGTTATCATGTGTAAGTTTGTATTTTTCTCAACCCATGGAGTTACCACCACAATTTCCACAGGCCTCATGAAGTGTTCTACCACACACTTGGTCATGCTCTTTACAAAGGGCAGAAACTGAACAGATCTCTCAGTTTTGGACAAGAGCTCAACCAAGAAATCATCCTCCTTTTCCAAAATATGTGGTTTCACCTCCTGGTGATCTGCTGCTCTCTGGGTGACTGTGTGATAAGCTGTTATATCACCCAGTAGTGAAGCCTTCACCGGTTAGGTGTCTTGATTCTCTTGAGGATTTTCATTGTAATTGTTCCAGGGATCATCTCCCTACTCAGTGAGGGCAGGATTAATGTCCTAATCTGAATCAGTGAGGGTTAAGTGATCTGGTGAAGGTGAACATTATGGTGGTGGAGGAACAGGGCTGGGTACAGGCAGAGGCACAAGGCTAGTGTCCTTGTGTTGACATTTCATGGGTATAAGAAATATGCTTATCTCCTCTAAGATAGCCTTCTAAAAGGTCAACTTTCTTTTTTTAAGCAATGCTCAATCCACATTTTGCTGTGGTGAGCAAATAAGTATCTTCTCTTATTGAGGCTGAATATACATTTTTCTTTGACTGACATCAGGTTGTTCAGCCAACTCAATGGTCAGAGATAGTTCCCTCAATTTCGACGCAGACATCAAATCAGGTTTCAGAGACAACTTTAGCACTGAACTTGGTGGATCAGCATTTTGCGGCTGAGAAAGCATGGTCCAGTTTAGCAGCTCGGTGACCTGTGCGCTAGGCTTCTCCAGAGCCAAGAGAGGCTGCTGGTGCAATGCGGGCTCAGAAACAGTGGTAGATGCCAGCTGTCAAGGCCTCTTCAGAACACTGTCAGGGCTTAAAGCCCAGCTCTATCAAGACTGGGGCTTGGCTTGGCTTTGAGGCACTTGTCACGGCTGAGCCATGAAAAGCTGATCCTAAGTTAGTGTTACGGTGAGAAGCTATTTGGTACTTTCTGTGTGCTGTGTGGAGATTTCAGTAGGGCTCCTGAAGACTACAATTCTTCATAATCAGAAACCTCTGAGGACAAGGTTTCCAAACTGTCATCCCATTGGCCTATTGGGATTCTAATGGGCCATTCTTCATTAGGGTAGTTTCCCGATGTCCTTGGAGCTGAAGGTGGTCAATGGCTCTGTAGGTCTGTGGCACTGCATTCCACCAACATTATCTCTGATACCTTATACTCTTATTTTGAAAGCCTAGCAGGCTGTAAAGCCCAAATCCCTCATGGTCTCTGGATAAGCAGAGGTTACAAACCCAATGTGAGTCTGACTATGGGAAACAACTGTTACACTTGGCGCAAAACTAGAAGGGCATGAATGCCCAACAGTGCCGTTGTCTGCATCCCCAATGCTGATTTTTTGTCATAGGTGAACATGGATCATGCATGTGTGTCATGACATAGGCCTATCTCATGGATTGCGGTCTTGTTGGATCGGGAGGAGCACCCAAAGCACTGTCCTCATAGTGGCAGAAGGCTTCTGCTTTCACCAGGAGTTAAGGAGCACAAGCACGGTGGTGGCAGCATACAGTACAGTGATCAGTAGTACTGAACAGGGCATTTTTACCATGTGTCACTGAAGTGAGGCCTACAGGCACACTCACCTTCTTAAAAAATCTCTGCTGTGTGCTTAACTTACCCCTAGGCCTTCATCAGGTAGATGTGGAAGTGTATGCCTGATGGAAGCATGTGCAGAGTGTATGTGTGATTGCAAAAAGTACAATGCACACAGGGTGAAGTGTGGTATGGTTCGCACATGGTAAATGTGTGTATACTGGTAGTGTGTGTTTTTAAAATAACAAACTCTGGTACGATGCAGAAAGACTGCAGTACTGAACAGTGTGTGCAGACTAAATTGGTTTGTCTGCATGTAGGTATGCTTGTGGTGACCTAATACATAAGGGTAACAGTGCTGTGAAGTGGATGTACACTGAGTGTAAGGGTGCATTCACAGATACATTACAAGGAGGACCTTGGGTTGCATTTGGGGAAGCCCAGGCCTGCCTGGTGAAAGTATGAGAAGTAGAGGAATTCTCCCAGACAGATTTGTGTATTGCTGCATTCTTGTAAGCTGGGAGGGAAATGCACTGGAGGATGGGAGAGCCAGGCTCTCTGTGTGCATTTCAAAGGGCTATTTAATTCAATATTAGATCACAAGGCAGGGGCCTGGACACATCTCAGAAGAAGAGAGATGGTGCTGATAAGGGAATCATAAAAAGTATGGCTGGGAGCCCAGTATTAACCTTTTGATGCACATATCACTGTGGCAGACATCCAGGTGTGAACTCTGGTCACTCACATGAATCGTGTTGTGGGTTAATCAACTTCAGCGTCCTGCCTGCTGTGACATCGTTCAGGAGGAAGATGAAAGGGGAAACATTTCCATTTCAAAGAAACAGAATGCCTGCATAAAATTTCAAAGACAAGACTCAGACACTAGATTACATTTTGTGCCCGGAAACAGACTATATGTAGGGGAGTTTGAGACCCCAACTTTAATTATCTGCATAGCAGCCAGAAGGGCTGTGTAAGATAGGGAAGCTCTGCAATACTTCTGTCAGTGACTAGAACTGGGGGTGCAGGCCTGCTAGTCTCCCAGGGAAGCGAAGACCACCTGCCCTGGACCCTGGAGCAACAGCACCAGCCTGCTCACCAAGACCAGTGTGCCCTGTGAGAAAGAGGATAGCATTGGAAGGAGCAAGGTCCAGGGGGGAGCCCTATAGTGAGGACTCCCTGTGCGAGGTGTGTGGAATTTGCACTCGTGCTGATCGGGCTATAGCCAGTGTGATGGATTATTTTGGTGACTCCTTGTGTGCCAGGAAGGGATGCCGTGGAGTAAGCCGAGGAGTGAGGGTTGTGTGGTGGACGCCAGGCCTGCATAACCTTGTGGTGGGTTACCCGGTGTGCCAGAAAGAGAGCCAGAGTTCACCTAAATGCCAGGTCAGTGTGACCAGACTTGTGAGTGCAATGGGGGCAACCCATTATGCCAGGAGGTGCCAATCGAGATGCGGAGGCAAAGTGTTTGTGCCATTGGCTGGGATTGAGAAACTGCTGCGGTGACCAAGACAGGTTCAACCTGCATTCTGTGAACTGCATCCAAGGAGGTCCGAGGTTCAAAGGATATCGCCAGAGCCCTGTAGGATCAAGGAGATCAACCTTCCCCCATTCTGCAAAGGGAAGTGTGACTTACTGTGCAGTCAATGGAGCTGGAACAACCCCAGTTGCTAGAACCAGCCGTTAGCGTGGCTCGCAGGAGAGGGCCTTTGCTGGTCGCTCAGATCGGCTTTGCCGATCCAAAGTAGGATTTTGCTGCACCACTGAAGGGTTCCATACCACCAAAATGGGTAAGCCAGGAACTGGGCCTTTAGGGCGCCGGGGGAAATCAATCCATTGGTACTGCGACTCCGTGGAATTTTGTAACTGAACTTCTGAAGGGAATAAGAGGGGAGAAAATTAGAACAGCCTAATAGTTTGCATTCCTTGTATGTGGTCACCAGTGAATGAGGAAAAACATTGAGTCCGTTGTACTAACGTTAGTAGGACAAGGAGTGGCCTGATAACTACTAGAACCCCAACCTCAAGGTGGATTGTGTTATAGCTTTTAAATGTCCTTTACTTTTGCATTTGTAGAATTAGAATTAAAATACTTCTTTTTATACAAAAACAAGTATTTGATTGGACATTGACTTCTTGTTTGTGCTGCTTGCACGTTGAGTTATGAGTCATGTTCACTGATCTGTATCTGCACTCCACCCAAAGAATCCTTGAATACTGGTCCAACGCTTCCTAACTGACAGTCACGTGCAGAAGGGGTGTTTGGTCCAGTTGAGCATGGTCCATAGTTGAGGGGGCCCAGGACATCAAGAGTAAAAGGCATTAAGCCACCACTTTTGGGCACAGTAAATCCTAGCTGCCCATGGCCCTCTGAAAGGGGTTCTCACAACCAGAAGTCCAGGTAGCACACTTTCCTGTCCCAATCCGGAGCCACGAGGATGACTTTGGTTTGCTCGCTCCTGATATTCTTTACAACTCTGGGTAGGAGAGGCAGAGACACAAATACATACAGAAGCCCTTTGGTCCGCTATAGGAGGCATGTGTCTCTGAGAAAGCAGCTTTTTGGGAATTTCAGTGCAGCAAAGTGCTGACATTGCCTATTCTCAGTGGTGGCTCAAGCCAGAGTTTACCTCATTGCAGGAAGACACCCTGTGCTATCTCTAGTTGTAGCTGCCATTCATGATTTGCTGGGCATTGCTGGATGAGTTTGCCTCCCATGGTATTAAAAGATCCTTACTGGTAGCTCCCAGACAGCGATTGCCCCGCCAACTCAGCCAGTTCTACCGGTCCAGGGGCTCCTGGCACAGGATGCATGACCCACTCTTCCCTACTTGTTGCAGTACCACCTTCAGCACCAACTGAATCTCCCACAGCTCCAACAGATTGATGAGGAGGCAGGTTCCCACCACAGACCAGAGCCCTCCACAACCCAACAGTGATGCATCCATAACCACCATCAGCTCTGAGGGGGATTGAGAGAGGAGTGTCCTGCTGGTCTGAATGCAGTCAAGCACCAGGTCTTCTGCAGGCTTCTCTGAAACCTGTAGGGAATCTGACAGGTTCACTTGCTGCTGAGCCCACTGAGGCTTCAGATCCCACTGCAGTATCTGCACGTGCCATCAAGCACAATTGACAAGCAGGATGCAGGGAGCTAAGGGGCCAAGAAGTCTCAGAGCCATTCTCCTTCAGACCCAGGACTGAGGCTGAAACATCAGGATCATTGACCGAATGTCCTGGATTCATTGAACTGGAGGGAAGGCTCGAAACTGCACCGTATCCAGGATTGCTCCAATAGATGGCAGTTTCTGCAAAGGAGTCTGGTATGACTAAGGCACGTTGATCAAGAACTGCAAATATGTTGGGAAGTTCACGGTCATCTCGGGGTGGTTTACGATTGACTCCTGTGAACCTGCATTGAACAGTCAGTCCTTAAGGTAGGACAAGACTGGTAACCCCAACCATCGAAGATGTGCTGCATCCACCGCCATCACTTTTGTGAACACCCGAAGGGCACTGGTAAGGCTGAAGGGGAGTATAAAAAACGAAAAATACTTCTGGCTGACCCTGGAATGCAAGAAAGGCTTGTGGGACTGCAGGACAGAAATGTGAAAAAAGGCATCCTGCAGGTTCAGAGCTACAGTCATGTCTTCTGGATCCAGAGCAGGTAGAACTTAGGCCAAGGTGAGCATCTCGAATTTGTCCTCTTTTTAAGAGGGCGAAGATCTAAAGTAGGCCTCTATCCCTTTCAGCACCAGGAAGTAGCAGGATTAACACCCAGTCCCTATTTCAATGTTGGGACCCTGTCTTTGGCTCCTTTGTCCAAAAGAGCCTGGAAATCCTGCTGCAAAACAGAAATAGGTCTCTGACAGTCATTTTGATGTAGGTGGATGGGAGGGGAATCACAGGGCACATCCTTGCTAGACTATCTGAAGCACCCATCTGTCCGAAATAATGCTCCAGCACCAGTGCAGGTAATACCTTATTCTGCCTCCAACAGTATGTTTATGTGCCACCAAGGGCAAGCTAAAAGTGTTTGGTGGTGGTGTGGGTAGAAGGGGCGAAGGACTGAACAGTGCGCTGCCTCTGAGGTCCTGGACATTGATGGATGGATGGATCCCTGACCCCAGCCTTAAAACGACTGTTGCTGTGGAGGTGAGCCATGGCATCAAGGTCAGCCCCTCCTGAAGCCTCAAAAGGGGCAGACCTATAGGGAATACTGTTGCACGGGTGCAGAAAGGCTGAGGGAGCATGTTATGGCCCAGGTTTCCTTGAAGCACTCTAAGGCAGAGTCTTTGAATCTTCAAAGAGATGGGTGTCATCAAATTTCATGTCCACAGTGACACCTGAACATCCTCAAAGAAGCCTGTGGATCTCATCCATGTGTGGTGCCAAAGCACCATATTGGAACCGACTGTCCTACCCAAGCAGTAAGTGGTGTTCAACACTGAGCAGATGATGTACTTTACTGCGTCCTGACCATCTTAAATGGTCTAAGCCAAATTTGCCCTGAACACCTCTGAAACTGGCAGCCGAATTTCAGCCACCAGAGTCCCATAATGCATGGAAATAGTATCCTAGTAAGCAGCGTCATTTAAAGATCTAAGGGCAAAGCTAGCTGAGGAAACCATCTACATTCGGAATGCCTCCATCCTCCAGCTTCCTATGTGGTGGGGTCACATAGATGGAATTGGGATTGATTCTGCTAGTGGAGGCCTGTACAGCCAGGCTTTCTGGAGCAGGGTGTTGCGAAAAGAATGAAAGGTCACCAGGAGCTGGCTTATAACGATGTGCCACTTGTCTATTCAATGGAGGGCACAAACAAGCTTTTCTCAAGTGCCCATTATGGTATCAGTAAGTACCTCTTTAAATGGTAGCAGAGGTTGCAATGAAAATTGTCCGAGTTGTAGGACCTCTGTGAGCAGGATGG
Source organism: Pleurodeles waltl (assembly GCF_031143425.1). NCBI lineage: Eukaryota > Metazoa > Chordata > Amphibia > Caudata > Salamandridae > Pleurodeles > Pleurodeles waltl. The sequence continues at coordinate 681,526,885 of NC_090437.1, read as the reverse complement.
TCTTTACTTCAGTTCAAGGGAGTTGCAAATCCAGGACTTTGGCTGCCCTTCTAATAACCATGGCGAAGGATGCCAACTTTTCTATAGAAGGACCTTGAGGGCGAGGGAGGTTATCAATCCTGTGTCAATGACTATGTCTAGCCCACTGACTTCTTGTATGTTCATTTAGAATAATCATCATATTGTGGGGAAAGGTCATCCCTTGCTCACTGTGCCACTGGTTTCAAGCTAGCCTGGCTGATGAAGGATGAAACCCTGAAACCGGTTCTAGGATGCTTGTTTCTGGTCCAGGTAGGACCTGACTTGGCAGTTCTGGCTGGACTGTTCCCATGAGGAATGGGGTCAAGACTGATTTGCATATGGCTGGGTCCAAACTGGGGTGGCATGGTGAGCAAAAGAACAATGGATTAAACCTAGATCTGTGACTGGGGGTGAGTGTTTGCATTATTCAGCACTCCGTCCATCATCCTTTTGTTTTGCTAAAGTTGCACTAAGTGGGAAGGGTATGCCCAGATGTCGTCCCTTGCTCACTGTGCCACTGGATTCAAGCTAGCCTGGCTGATGAAGGGTGAAACCGGTCCCAGGATGCTTGTTTCCAGTCCAGGGAGGACCTGGCTTGGCAGTTCGGGCTGGACTGTTTTCATGAGGAACAGGGTCAAGACTGATTTGCATATGGCTGGATCCAAACTGGGGTGACATGGTGAGCAAAAGAATGATAGATTAAACCCAGATCTGTGACTGTGAGTGAGTGTTTGCATTGTTCAGCACTCCGTCCATCATCCTTTTGTTTTGCTAAAGTTGCCCTAAGTGGGAAGGGTATGCCCAGATGTGGGTCCCTTGCTCACGGTGCCACTAGATTCAAGTTAGCCTGGCTGGCGAAGGGTGAAACCCTGACAGCAGTCCCAGGATGCTTGTTTCCAGTCCAGGCAGGACCTGGCTTGGCAGTTCGGGCTGGACTGTTCCCATGCGGAACATGGTCAAGACTGATTTGCATTTGGCTGGGTCCAAACTGGGGTGGCATGGTGAGCAAAAGAACAATGAATTAAGCCCAGATCTGTGACTGGAGGGGAGTGTTTGCATTGTTCAGCACTCCGTCCATCATCCTTTTGTTTTGCTAAAGTTGCACTAAGTGGGAAGGGTATGCCCAGACGTGGGTCCCTTGCTCACTGTGCCACTGGATTCAAGCTAGCCTGGTTGATGAAGGGTGAAACCCTGAAACCGGTCCCAGGATGCTTGTTTCCGGTCCAGGTAGGACCTGGCTTGGTAGTTCGGGCTGGACTGTTCCCATGAGGAACAGGGTCAAGACTGATTTGCATATGGCTGGGTCCAAGCTGGGGTGGCATGGTGACCAAAAGAACGATGGATTAAACCCAGATCTGTGACTGGGAGTGAGTGTTTGCATTGTTCAGCACTCCGTCCATCATCCTTTTGTTTTGCTAAAGTTGCCCTAAGTGGGAAGGGTATGCCCAGACGTGGGTCCCTTGCTCACTGTGCCACTGGATTCAAGCTAGCCTGGCTGATGAAGGGTGAAACCCTGAAACCGGTCCCAGGATGCTTGTTTCCTGTCGAGGGAGGACCTGACTTGGCAGTTCGGGCTGGACTGTTCCCATGAGGAACAGGGTCAAGACTGATTTGCCTATGGCTGGGTCCAAACTGGGGTGGCATGGTGAGCAAAAGAACAATGGATTAAACCCAGATCTGTGACTGGAGGTGAGTGTTTGCATTGTTCAGCACTCCGTCCATCATCCTTTTGTTTTGCGAAAGGTCATCCCCACCATCATCGTCAGCACTATCATCAAAAAATGCAGGTTGGCTCTGATCAAATTCTCACCCAAAATGTTGCTTGAGTATTGGATGGTGTCCTCTAGGCAAAGGCATTATCTTGCCCTGTAAGAAATGCGGGTGTAGTGCATGGGAACTGAACTTCTGTGCTGCTTTGTTACAGGTTGGGACAGATTTGGTTCGAAGTCAGACAGAATTATGAGCTCGATGTCCTCCTCTGGCATCAGTTGTGTTGGTGACAGCGTTGATGCAGCAGGAACTGGTGTGGCTCATGGCACCAGGTGTGTGATTGGCTCCAGAGTCAGAGCTGAACCCAAAGTGGGATCAGGAGGCATAGTATGAGGTGGGAATGTACCTGCCGGTGGTAACCCAGATGGAGGCATCCACTGATCAATGGGACCGAAAGTGCACACCACAGGGAAAAGAGAGTGCTGAAAATTTGAAGCATGGTGCCCTAAAATGCCTCAATGTGTTATGGCATTGATGATGGGTCTGTAATCTCAAGGTACATCAGAATCAGCTGCAAATTTGGGCCCATATTTATACTTTTTGACGCAAAACTGCGCTAAAGCAGTTTTGCGTCAAAAAAATTAGCGCCGGCTAACGCCATTCTGAAGCGCCATGCGGGCGCTGTATTTATTGAATGACGTTAGCCGGCGTTAGCCGCCGGCGCCGTCTGGTGTGCGTTAAAAAAAACGGCGTACACCAGGCAGCGCCGGCGTAGGGGAAAATGGAGCTTGGGCGTCAAGAAATGGGGCAAGTCAGGTTGAGGCAATTTTTGCGCCTCAACCCGATTTGCGGCATTTTTTTTCTCACTCCCAACCCCCATAGAAATGACTCCTGTCTTAGCAAAGACAGGAGTCATGCCCCCTTGCCCAATGGCCATGCCCAGGGGACTTCTGTCCCCTGGGCATGGTCATTGGGCATAGTGGCATGTAGGGGGGGCACAAATCAGGCCCCCCTATGCCACAAAAAAAAATAAAAAAAATACTTAACTGAACTTACCTTAATGTCCCTGGGATGGGTCCCTCCAGCCTTGGGTGTCCTCCTGGGGTGGGCAAGGGTGACAGGGGGGGTCCCTGGGGGCATGGGAGGGCACCTCTGGGCTCCTTCAGAGCCCACAGGTCCCTTAACGCCTGCCTTTTGCAGGCGCTAAAAAACGGCGCAAAAGCGGCCGTACGTCATTTTTTTTGGCCCCGCCCACTCCCGGGCGTGATTTTTGCCCGGGAGTATAAATCCGACGCACATGCCTCGGAGTCGATTTTTTAGACGTGAACGCCTACCTTGCATCTCATTAACGCAAAGTAGGTGTCCACGCTAAAAAATGACGCTAACTCCATGGACTTTGGCGCTAGACGTGTCTAACGGCAAAGTATAAATATGGAGTTAGTTTTGCGCCGAAATTGCGTAAAAAAAAACGACGCAATTCCGGCGCAAACGGAGTATAAATATGCCCCTTGGTTTCTTGGCAGGAGACCAGGAGCAAAACTGAGAGGCACCTTGACAAATTTTTGACTTCTCCGAGTGCGACCAGCGAGGCTAGGACAAGGCCTGATTGAACTTATTGTGTTTCTTTTCCAATTTGGACTTAACTGAAGACTTGGAGTGGGGTGAAGATCTGTTGTGGGACTGGCCCTAAGAAGGCAAATGGGTCAGAGTCCTTGACTTCAAGCGGGAGCAGGCTTTATATTAGGGGTGGGTGAGTGAAAACTTCTGTTCCGCTGGCGGAGTTTGCAGAATCAGGAAACTCCCAGCTACGGCTGTAACGTAGAGTTCCCACTAAATTCCACCATCCAGGGCATGGCAGATTTTTTTCTGTTCGCATGCGCAAGATTTGTTTGGGCATGCATTGGTGAGTGTGACGAGATTTGCCAGCCGATAGCAAACACATGCAGGATTTGCTGCCCGCAGTTTCCGGTCGGCACTGAGCTTTCCCGCACCATTTTCGCGAAGCTGGCAAGTGCGCGTGGCTGAGGCTGCCTCTTGAGCAGATTTTCTACTCAAGAAACAACTAAATCTACTTGAAAAGGCATTATGATTGAATATTGTACTCCAATGGACTGTTCAGGTTGTTTTTTAGTGCAAGAAGTATTTTTTTTTTTTTTTTTTTCAACATGTAGGAAGTGCCCCAGAAACACCAACTTCCTCTTCCTGTCCAGCACGCTCCTCCCAGTGCTTTGTCTATCTCCTGGTAACTTTTCACTTGGATTTCGAGGTCTCTTTACAATTATGCAAGGCCACGCTTGCATGTTGCTTGCTGCTGCTGTTGTTGTTTGACTGTGTGTCCAGTGGCCATTTTGTGCAGTCAACCAGTGTGCATTTGCCATAGGCCTGCATGTGTTTAGTATTACGTTAATTAATATACTTGAGGATCATTGTAGTGTGTGGATGAACAATGTTTAATAGTATATATGTATTTTTTATTTCCATTTTTCACCTGCACCTCCTTGTCTCCTAAATCACAGTGGGTTCCTCCTAGTTCCATAGTACACCATCAATTATTTTTGTAATTATATTTTTATTTATTTTTTAATTATTTTTATTTATTTTAAATGTATTTATTTTTTATTTTCCCCTTGTCCACCGCCTGCCATGGACACCTGTCGCACACTATCATTCACTTTTTAAGGACTGTCATTACTCATTTTCCCTGGGACTCACTACCTACCATATGCGCACATGCACCAGCATTCATTTTTTAACAATTACTACATTTTCCCTTGGACACCCAGTCTGCCATAGGCGCACACCAGCATTCATTTTTTAAAGATTAGTCAATTTTCCTCTGAACACCCTGCCTGCCACAGGTGTCTACCCTTAGAGGTACCTAAAGAAAAATGTTACATCTGTACGTTGTTATACTGATTGAGGTTGAAACATTATGTTATGGTGGTGTGGTTTGACTTTGGAATGACACTAAATTATATTGTCTGTACTATGAATAATTAAATGAAAACTGCAAATATGCCATGTTTCACTAAATGTTTTTCTTGCTTATAGGTGCACAAGAGATATCACCCACAGACTACTGCCAGACAGAAGGCTGGCACAAAGTGACGTGACACAACATGTGAGTTTTCCAATCTCTTCTGCTTGTGCAACTAAGTGCCACTGCCAAGTGACAGAGCTTGAAAATAGCTCTTAAAAAAGGTGCTGCTAAGAAAGTGGACAGTGAGGAGGAGGAGAAGAAGCAGATTTCCACCACTGGTGTGCAGCAGCAAAGCTTTTTCAGGAACTGTGTGCTTGCTGCACCGTCCTCCAGCCAGCAATCTGTGAGCAGCACTCCTGCATCAACAGCACCACCCAACCTAAGTCCAAAGCCACGTCTCTCAGCAAGGCAGTCACTGCAATCATGGCGACAAGCAGTGAGTTTGAATTAGAGTTATCTCAGCCACAAACTAACCAATTGTCACAGGAAACTGAGCAAAGTGGACAACAGCAGCCACAGCCAGTAGTAGATCTTTTGGATTAGTGCAAGAATAGGAGGTTGAGCTTCCTGCTGAGAAAGATGTACCTCTTCTTGAACCACTGGCTTCATGATCTTCAGCAATTAAAAGGAAGGGTACTCCATCATCTTCTCCAAGCCTCCTTTCTGATGATCTGGACATGGATTGTACCCCAGCTAAGTTTGCAACCCACCAGAGGGACAAGGGAAAAGGACATTTCCCAAAAACCTTACAATTATGGAAGGGGATGAAGAGGACAAGCCAGTCATTGTCATGGAAGCTGGCACAGAGAATACAACATTACCCCTCCTATTTAACCTGCTTCAAGGGATGTGGCACTGGTGCCACCACCACCACCAGCCTCCACACTTTTAAAGCCCCCACTGAGACCTGCATCCACCACTACCTCAGTCGCAGTACACACTAGAGAGAAGCAATAGTCAACACACCCACCTACCTCCAGTTCTTCGGGCATTGGCAATGGCAGCAGTAGCTCACTAAAAAAGTTCTCCTCTCCAGTGTGGACCTTCAATACAATTAGCAAGCAGGAGGATAGGCTCACTCCATGGTACTGGAGGCCAAATGACTGATATGTAAAAACATCATGCAATCTGGTGGGAGGAGCTCCTTAAACAATTGCTGCAGGTAGTGGTGGTGATGAGGGAGGGGAATCAGCTCCCATCATGATGGGAGGTGAAGGTGATGAGCAAGAAGAGTGTGACAGCTTTACACAAAGTAGCCCTGTTCCAAGCAGTGCGCCAGTAGCACCCACCTCAGCAACCTCGACATGGCACAAAAGTCAGATGGGACACCACAGCATACAGTGACTGTCCCAAGATGCACATTGAGTCTCTGAAGCAGCCTGTGTCAGTGGCACTAGAAAATTTAAAAAAATCCAGGCTGCTATTAGGGGCATGTGTAAGCTGGTGGGACCCTACCAACTCAACCACCCAGCTGCATTTTTGTACAATGGGAAGCTGGCTAAAATATTAGGGTTGGACCTCCTTGGAATTTGTGGCAGACATCTGCCCAAAAAGGAAGGTTCCCAGTCACACCTATTTTGCCAAAATTTGCTGTTCCAGTGCTCCATCATGATGTGCTGCCATTGGCTGGACAAGCTTTGCAGCAGAGTACTGTTCGCGCCATCCACCTGACGACACCAGTTGCCAAGCAACTGATTACATGTGTATCACTGCACACTGCATCCGTTTTGAGGGGGTTAGGCAGCAGCTATCAAACTTTTAAGGGCATTCTGCGGCATGCAGCACTAGATATATTCACCATGGAGAGTTACCATACAGCTGCAAATATCTTGGAAGACTTTAAAAGCAAGATGTTTGAATGGCTGCAACCTTGCAACCCAGAGAACTGACAATTGGATGTATTGCAATGGCAGTAATATAGTTAAGGCCATGGCAGATGGTGGCTATTTCAGGGTCCTATGTTTGGTACATTGCATCAACCTGGTTGTGCAGGACTTTCTAAAAAAAGAAGACATAGTCAACAACATACTGACCATCTGCAGAAGAATATGCACTCATTTCAGTCATTCTTTTAAAGTCCGGAAAGCAGTTGAGGATCATTCAGCGTTGTTGTGCATTCACCCGGTTCCAACCGCGAAGGTGATACTGCACCTCCAATTCCACCTGGGGCAGCTTAATGAACCAGGTAACTGTCTAGTTCCATTAACTGTCCCCAGAGAGGAATGGGCCAAAACAAGAAAACTTCAAGCTCTTGAAATTTCTCCCAAAAATAATGCAGACACCTTGTCAAGAAACACATTGGCAGACTTTCAGTTCGGGTACAATAAAGTTCTGAGCTCCGCAATGCAAGAATCCAGAGCGCTGGGCCTTATGTGTGTTAATACTCAAACAATGTCAGAAAATGTGCTCACGCCTTCATAGGAATCAGTCTTTTAATTATTTGTTAAACCATGGATTAGTGCACACTAACTTAAGGGGAAAGCACTTAGCCTGGTCTAGTAATTTAACTGGAATTCGTAGACGACAGGAGGCTATGTGCAAGAAGCTCAAGAGGAGGCGGAACCATAGATCATGAAGGAAGACACTAGAAGCATCACAGAAGGCCAGATCATGGGATCATCAGGAAGTCTTGGAAGACTAGAACTGGAATGAGGCACAGAGCTGATGCAGGTTCAGAGGGGCTATTTATACTGGAAGTAAAGAGTGTTCCAGAAGGCACATGTCCCAGGTGGAAGCGTGGAATATTCTAATGAACCTGGAGAAAATCATGTGTTACATACAACGGATATGAGGCTTTGCAGGTGCAAACGGTAATTAGAAACAATTAACAGATATAACTGAACCCCCAAGTGCATAATGGTCCAGTTCAATGGGTCACAAAGGATAGCATAACTTGCACTAAAAGACACATGAAAATCTGCAGGTGCAAAATAGACTAAACTTGCTTAGCAACAGAACAGGAGGGTCAATGGTTCAAGCTTCCTGGGAGGGGAACCATGGAGTGCTCGAGACAGGAAAGTGCCACAAGGAAAGGATGACTTGGAGTGCTCGGAACAGGAAGGCGCCACAGGGGTGTTGTGAGCCCAATGACTAAAACCCACTTCACATAAGGCACAAAATGGAGTTGTGACAGTTCACCCCCCTCTACCCCACAAAGAGCAACCTACTGGGGGTGGTTTGTCAGCGTGGCGACCAAGAAACGAACAAACCCGGCGAGGGCCATGAACATTACCAGTTGGCTCTCAAGAGGTTTCCTCAGGACCATACCCTTTCCGTGCAATTTCGTGAAATAAAAAACCCTTAACACGCAGTGCTTCTAAAATCCTTTGGACTTCAAACTCTAAGTGACCATCCTGGGATACATGTGGAGGGGGAGATGAGTTTGGGAATGATATGGTTTGAGGAGGGAAACGTGGAACACCAGTTGTAAGTGCAAATCATCTGGCAGTTAGAGCTGGACTACTAAGGGGTTAATAGCCTTTTCAACTGGAAAGAACCCAATAAATCAAGGTTGCAATTTGTTAGGACCAAGTAGTTGTAATTTTTTTGTGGCGAGCAAAATCTGATCCCTGCTTTTGGCTCTGGTGGCTGTAGATGATGTATATTAGCATTTCTCTCCATGTTTACTTTAGCCTGTTATACGTGTTGCAACACTTCTTGCTGAGAGCGCAAGAGTTGCTTTACAAAGTCTTGTATTGCAGGCACATTTGCTGATGATTTAACAATATTTTCAGTCAACACTTGTAGATTAGTGCCTGTTACCCAGTAGAAGGGGGATAACCCCAGTAGTAGAATGCTGTGAATTGTTATATGCAAACTCTATAAAGGTAACAATGACTCCCTCTCTTTCGGAGTTGAGGTAAAAAAACATCACAGTGTCTGTTCCAGTACCTAATTTACACACTCTGCCTGCCCATCATTTTGTGGGTGATAAACAGATGAGAGTTGAGCTCCAATGTCCAATGAAATGCAAAGACTGCACCAAAACCGGCAAATTAACTGCGGGCCTCTATCGGAAATAAAGATGGAGGGCAAGCCACGTAACTGCAGAATATGATGCACAAACAGGGTGAAAAGAGTCTAGGCATGGGGTATATGTTTTAAGACAACAAAGTGTGTCATCTTAAATAACGTTTAACATCTACCCAAATAGTATTGTAACCGTTGGAGTTGGGCAATTCTGTGATAAAATCCATACTTATAGGATACAAGGGATGTGGGGGTACAGGCAAAGGTCTTAACAACCCCTCAGGGAAGGGTGTGAGTGGTCTGGACATTATCATGCACATCCTTGGACAGTGTTGGCCACCAAAAATGTAACTGGCAATTAGCTAGGGGCTTTTGAATTCCAGGATGACCAGCTAGAGGAGTGTCATGACACCAAGTTAATGCTTCTGATCCTAATTCCTTAGTGGATATAAATTAAGTGGTGCCATGATACTGAAGATTAAAATGGACATGATAATCTTTGTCAGTTACCCAAGAATCTAAGTCCTCCTGGCTCATGCTTTGTCTAATCCTGTTAAAAAATGACTCTTTTTTGCAAATACCTACTATGTGTTCAGACGTTATAATGTTCTGCGGTGCCTGTTCCTGACAAATCTGATTCGAAAAACCCCCACCTGGATAGCAGGCCTGCCTTAGTATATTTCGTAACAGGACAATAGGTAATGATGAAATTGTATTCACTGAAGAACAACCACCATCTTACTTGTCTAGGGGTCAATGCCTCAAATGATCACAAGAACTGGAGATCCTTATGATCATGTATATTATATTGGTATGTTGAGCCTCTAACAGGTTTTTCTGCCATTCTTGAAAAGATAATTTAAATGCCAATAGTTCTCAGTTGGCAACTGTATAGTTCTGTTCAGCTGGCAATAACGTTTTAGAAAAGAATGCTACTGGTTTCATGTGTCCTGTGGTGCTGTCATGTTGGGACAGAATACCAGTTACTGCAACCTGAGAGGTGTCCGCATCTATAAAATACGGTAAATTGGGATCCAGATGTCTAAGTATCGGAGCCATGGTGAATTTTTCTTTCAGTAATTTGAATGCATTATTAGCCTCCTGGTACCAGACAAAAGGCACCTTTTTCAAAGAATTCTGATATTTGGGCTTACAATGTCGGAGAAATGGGTGATAAAGCACCTACAAGCATTTGAAAACCCCATGAAACATTGTCACTCCTTGACTGTGGTTAGTGCTGGCCAATCCAGTACTGCCTGCACCTTCTTCTGATCCATGGTAAATATCCCAAGAATTCAACAGACTGAGTGTGAACCTACATTTGTCCAGTTTAACAAAAAAGGTTATGTTCTCGGAGTCTTTGTAGCATCTTCCTGACATGCACTATGTGTTCTGTCATGTCTTGGGAATAAATTAGTGTCATTGATGTAAACTACTATGCAAACGTTCGGTAGATCTTGCAAAACCTGGAACGCTGCGGGGGCATTACATAATCAAAAAGGCATGATTGTATACTCTAATAACCTAAATTTGGTTTGGAAGGCTGTTTTCCACTCATCGTCTTCACTGTGGTTTGCTTAACTTATCCTACAAAGACACTGGTGAAAAACAGACTAAACTTGCTTAGCAACAGAACAGGAGGGTCTGTGGTTTAAGCTTCCCGGGAGGGGAACCAGGGAATGCTCAAAACAGGAAGGCACCACAAGGGAAGGGTGACATGAGCCCAATGAGTAAAACCCACAACACTTAGAGCACAAGATGGAGTCGTGTCAAGCTTGTTACTAGAGTACCAGTTAAAACCCTTACACAGCATGCAAACACATTGTAACCCAACCTATTACATGTTCCAAAGTCTGTTTGAGCAGTACAGACCAATCAATGACTACATCATTCAAAGAGGAGGGGATGAAATTGGGAAAAGCATGATCACTGATGTGGACAAATAGGGCCTAGTCAAATACCTGACACAGATGCTACTTCCTTTTGAGGTTTTCACACGGGAAGTCAGCAAGGGGGACAGTGCAATGAGCTAAGCAATCCCATTGTTGCATCTGCTACAGGATTAGTAAAAAAGGTATTACAAATGTTCTCCCATATTAACGGCAAAAGAGAAGCGCATCAGTTGGTTGAGAGCTTAATCCTTCACTTTGCTGATAATCCAAGGCAGCAAAGAGACATCAAGTCCTCCAGAGAGTACATCTGTGCCACAATGCTTGATCCAAGGTACAAAAACATACTGGGCACTTTCATTCCTTTTTCAGAAGGGGATGTTTCACTATACAAGATGTGGATTGTTGAGCAAGCAAGAGACCTGGAGAGGAATGGCAGGAAGTTAGAGGCCGAGGTAGAAGTTCTGGAATGCAGCCTTCAACCTACAGAGAGGGCAGTTCCATTGTCTCACAGTAGTCAACACCAGCAACAAGAACACAGGCAGCAACAGAAGAATCGGACCCAACTTTTGTAATGCCTTGGTTTCATGTGGCAGGGCTTAAGCTAAGTGCAGAGGCGAATGAAAAAGAGGCTAGTAAGTGGCAGCACTAATGATCATTCAGAGGATGTTCCAGGACAACCTGGATGATCTAAAAGAGGTCTACGTGGATCAAAACACATTGGTCTGATGGTCTGGGACGATACGCCAACTGCCAGAGCTCAACAGGCAGGCAATAAAGTATATGGCTTGTACGGTAGCCAGTGTGTCTGCTGATCGTGTTTTCAGTGTAGCTGGGGCAGTTTTCACTATCATAAGGACCAGTTTCTTGACTCAAAACGTGGAGAGATTGACCATGATTAAAATGAACCAACACTTCATACCACACAATTACATTGTGCCTGAAACACAACAGGAAGAGGATGAGGGCGATTGGTGAGGTTCAAGTGTGTTAACAGACCAACGTCTGGTTGAAACCCCTGAGTTTGAGGAGGAACTTTACTTCCCCGACTAAATAGGCCACCATAAAACTTTCAGATTATTTATCATCAAACTGCTTTGTCAAAAGAAAATATGGACATAGGTAGAGGAACATTGTATAGTTTGTGTCTGATTTATGCAGCCCCGCCATTTATTCACGTGTATGGCCGGTTTGCAGTTGGACCAGTGTGCAGTGAAGAAGCCTCCTCTTTCCCTTAAAAGACATGAAGCCAAAAATGCCTGCCTTCATCCCATGCCTATCCTTTCTTTTATTCCTTAGCAGGGCTGCGCCAGTAAAGATCATTAAGATCACCATTGTGTTGCTTCCATGGGAACAGAGGAGATACAATACAACAATAGTATACTGTACCACCATGCTTGAATTGGAATGGGTAACTTTTGCACTAATGAGTGATTTATATTGAGTGAGTGTGAGTTTTTTTTTCCCTTCATCTGCAATCCTTTGGCAAACTATACCATGCTCTACCGGGGGATCAGAGTTTGTTAAACCATAATAATTATATACATCCCTCTGTGCCACTAAGCAATAGGTACCAGGCCCTGGACTCATTGTTGGATAATGATTGACTGCCCAAGGAGGATGATTAATCACATAAAGGAGGTCTAGAGAGCACTACTTTAAACTACCTGGCCCAAATTCACTGGTCAGAAAGGATGTTTTGGGGGTAATTATTGGCCAGAGAAAATTGGTGTGTGAAACTCTGGCTGCTGATTCATCACTGGGGGAAGACATTGGTCAGCCAGATATGGCATTTACAGGGGGGGGGGGCATCAAGATGAGAACAGTTTTCAATTTTGGGTAAGGAGCCCAGGAGATCCTAGTCCTTCACAGCCCTCTTGCTCTTTAACTTTAGACAGTCTGGATATACCCTGCCTACCATCATTGTGACTCCTTTCTTGGAATGTGGCAGGGTTTAGATCCAAGCTGAATAAACAGGAGTGGTTGAGCTTTATAGGGGCTTTTGACATTATATGCTGCCAAGAGACATGGTTGTTTGATTGCCCCTCTGTAAACGGGTACAGATCTTATTGTTCCCCTGCCGTTCCTGCTAGGGTGGGTAGGTGAAAGGGTGGACTTGCAATTTTTATCTCAACAGCAGTAGGAAACTTAAAAATTAAAGAAGTATTTTCAAATTCACACTACCAACTTTTAATGCTATCACAACCACAGTTCTTTAACATTTGCTTATTCATTTTTATTATGCTTTTTTTGGGTGTCAGCCAGTTGATATTGTTGAACAGCTAGAAACATTGGTCAGTGAAATGATGGAAAAAGACCCTAGTGCTTCTCTTATTTAGGCAGGAGAATCCAATATAGCAAAATGCCGTTATAATGAAAGTAGAGCCTGTGGGATTGTAAATGGGCAGGGGGATCATGCTTCCCCATAAATCACTTCCAGCATACGACTTATGGGGAAGCACTAACTAGGATAATGCTGGTTAATTATATGTTTTTTGCATCACAGCACAGAAAAGGCAACGTGCCATCTAATCCAACTTTTGTAGGGAGTAGCGAAGGGAGTGAAATTGACCATATTGTTTTGTCGAAATATCTGCTGCAATGGATGGCAAGTTATGAGGTGTGTCATTCCCCATGAGTGATCACTGCCCCATTTTGATTGAGTTAACCAGTGCTTTTAAGGCCCCTCAAATGAAAGGAAAACATCCATTACTAACTTTCTAAAAAAATAAGAGGGCTGCAGAAATCAGCAACATGCTGATATCAACAAAATATTGGGGGATCTGGTTGGGACGCATCTCAGAGAGGTAAATTCCTGTTTAATGGATGTCCCCATACCAGATATTGTCTTTCCCAATTTTAATAAAACCTGAGCTTTCATCTCCGATTCCCTGACGATAGTGAACACCCCGGAGGGCGAGATTCTGAATGTACAAAGACTTTAAAGGTTTTAAAAACAGGCTACATAAATATTGCCACACGATGTAATTGTATTGCGAGCGGCCAGAAGAAACTATAGAGCAGCTATTAAGAACAGAAAAGGGGATAATAGAGAAATTGCAAGGGAAGAATTGGAATGAGCCACTATCCTAAAAGACAACAGATTATTCTGGGAAGTCCTAAATAAACCTTTCTTCACTGAAAAGAACTCTTTGGAGATAGATTGTAATACCTGATCAGGAATGGGTTGACCATTTTTCTAAAATATTTAATACAGAACAGCTGGAAGAGGGACAGCCCTGTATAGTCTCCCCCATCTCACCGGGGTATCTCAAAGAATTTAGTAATTCCATTTCAGTGGCAGAAGTACGAATAGCAATCTTACGTTCCCTGACGGGGAAAGCATCAGGACCTGATAGGGTCACATGTGAACTTTTTAAATACAACCTTGAGCTGTGGGCCCCCAGGCTGACTAATGTATTCAGGTCCTTGAAAATTGGGGGGGGGGGGGGGAGGATTTGGAATCATGGAAGCAGTCAATTGTAGTCCCAATTTACAAAAAAGGGGACAAAACATTCCTTCAGACTACCGTCCCATTTCCCTGTTAGATTCTTCCATTGAGATATTTGGGAGGGTCATTTTAGGAAAATTGGAAAGCTGGGTGGAATATAGTGCTTTTACAGATGTCCAGTACGGGTTCCGGCCAGGTAAGGGTACAATAGAACAAGCCCTAAATCTCTCCCTGGTCACAGACAAATACATTTATGCGAGGGAAGGAGCAATTCAAATGTTTTTGTTTTTTTACCTTTCCTCCGCCTTCAATCTAGTGAATAGGGAGAAACTCTAGGAGTTTATGACTTTAGTAAGTATTCCCCATCCTCTTTTGGCTGTCCTGAAATATTTGCACCATAACAACTACATGAGGGAGCAGTACTCCCAAGGGGGTGATTTGACAGGCCCCATTCCAGTAACCCTAGGGGTAAGACAGGGATGTATTGTGGCCCTATTTGTATTTCTGTTTTACATGAATGCTTTGGATTCTTTTTTAAGCACATGCTCTTGGATCTCCCTAAAACTGGTTTGAGATTGGTTCCTGTTCTGCTCTATGCAGATGATGCGGTGCTATTAACCTACACAGCAAATGGTCTGCAGGCGCTGCTTGATGGGTTGCAAAGTTTTATGCAGGGTTTAAACCTTGAAGTGAATAATGATAAATCTTACATTTTAACTTGTGGGCCAAAAATACTCAAACCTTTTTTTGGGTTGTACAAAGGGGGACTTAGGAGTTGATCGCTGTATGGATTTTTGAAAGTCTGATGTGCTTTTAAACGTAATTTTATTTATTTGTATTTTGTGCTTTTATGGTCACTTATGAGGCAGAATAAAGTTGAATTGACTGATTGAGTGTGAGTGATGATGAGAGTTATGTCACGTGGTGGCAGACAGTGTGGGTATTCAACTAATTTGCAAACTTGATTTTGAAGATTTGCAATGGTTGGAGCAGATGGATGATTTTGCCTTAAGGGGATTGGCCCTTTTACACTTAGGTAGATTTACATGCATGGTCCACTCCTAGCTTTACTTTTTTTTTGGATTTTTCAAAGACCAGAATAGTTAACAAATACAAATCAACACAAAATGCTCATTTTCTTTGGATCTTCTTGTTCATCAACAGCAGTGCACTACCTGTTTATCTCTCTGTATCTCATTTGGATCAAGAGTCAGACTGATTCGTCACTCAGAGTCTGAGTCAGAAGGACTCAGGGCAGGACTGCCTCAACAGCCAGAAGTAGGAAATGATCTACTTCAGAGGGAAAGCAACATGATGATGACTCTATGAGGCCTACTCAGCCCTGTGGACTATTGAGAGAGATGTGCTGATTTGGGAAATGCAGAGTGTCTAGTGTGTTAGCTCAAATGCCAAACTCCTACTACGTGGTTGGGGGTACGTAACTGGACACAGACATCTGGATGTCAGTCACCCTAATCATCACATGATGGATGCACTCTGCTACATATTATGACATTTGTGATGTTGATCAGCCAGGTACATGCAGCTACTTGTGTGGGATTGGTTGTAAAATTGCTCTCAATTATTTACACAATCATTGAGGTGTGACTTAATTTACACCACATTGGGATCACACACTTGGTGAGGCGGATGTGGTGAAAGCAGCGCCAATTCACTGCGGGATCTTCTTGCCTGAACAATACAATAGCCCACACCTGCCCCACTTACCCACCCAAGCATTAAAAACATAACATAATCATCAAAGTGCAGAAGAGTCAATGTCTGACTCTGTCCCAATGTCCCACAATAGTGCACACTAGTCCAAGAGTTTTGTGTCATGGTGCTCTGTCCTCAGTCTTTGATATTAAACCCACTACCTCTGTGTTTTCTCTTTCAGTCCAGTTGCCTGTGATGAATAAATAATCTTTCAGATGGGTCCGACAGTTGAAGTTCACCTTGCTGGAATAGGTGGAAGTAGGACTTTGCTTTGATGTTGTCCCTGGTAGCACAACCAGAAGAGAATGGTAATACCACCACCATTGATAAGAGGGTCCTTTCGGGAAACCCTGCGATAACGTTTAGGAAGATTTTTGAGAGGTACCATGGCCTAATCAATTAAGGTAAGATAAAACTTGCAGACAGACTTGTTAATTAGTAGTTAAGCTGTTCTTTGGAAGGAGAGAGAAATTACATTTTTGTCTATGTTGGCAGACCCCTACACAGGTGGTAGGAAAAGGGCAGTTACTACACTAAGTACTACTATACTGCTGTATAACGGATTGGTGGCTAGGTGCAATTAAATAGTTTTCTGTTCCCACAAAGTGCCATTCTGGTGGCGGGGCATAAGTGGACTGCAGGAAGAGGTAAGTAACCTACTGTAGAATAATACTTGAACTCAATAATACATGGCAAGGGACTTAAGGTAGGGAAAATTTAGGGGGAAACAACAGTACACTCAACAATGCCATAATAAAGTATGCTACACCAACTAGCAGTAGAAAAACAGATAATGAATGATAACAAAGAGAAAAAAGTTAAAGCTATTTATTTTTAGAAGAAACCACCTCAACATGTCCCATCCGTCCCCAAAGACAAAATGTCCCAAAGTCCAAAGTTAAAAAACCCTTTCCACAACTTCATGCCCCTACCCTCTCCACCCACAACATGCCCTCCTATCAAAACAAAACAAAAATAATCAGTAAAAAAGGGCCTTGAGGGCATTAAGGCCCTCATTACAACCCTGGCGGTCGGTGTTAAAGCGGCGGTAATACCGGCGGGAAAAAAAATGGAATCATGACCATGGCGGAAACCGCAAACATAGACAGCCACTTTAACACTCCGACCGCCACGGCGGTAGAGACAAACACTGCGGTGGTAACCGCCAACAGACATGCGGAAGACAATGTACTGCCCATACTATTATGACACACCAATCCGCCACCTTTTCCGGGGCAGAACCAACGCTATCAAAAGCACGGCGGAAACAGTACACAGAAGGGAAAACACTCACCTCTCCACACCCCACAAGGAACCAGGACGCCATGGAGCCCGAATTGCAGATACTGCAGATGCTGGTCTTCCTTCTCTTCTATCAGGAGCATGAAAGACGGCGGCGATGACCATGGTGAGTAGTGCACCTACAACACAGGGGAGGGGGGAGGGAAAAGAGAGTGACACACACATGCAACACGCAACAATCCTACCCCCACCCTCACCCACAACACCATACACACAAATACATGCTGCAACATTACATATACACTCCCCACCCCCTGGAAGAACGCAAGGACAAAAGGAAATGATGTGAACAAATGTAATCATGTGAAATCTCATTATCAAAGTTCAAAATCCAGTAAATACAAATATGTACACCAACTACACAAGCCCTGATAGTGTACTAATCATTGTCCGTGGACCACTAGGCCCAAAATGCATGGGCGAGGCCCACACATGATACCTGACTCGAAACAGAGAGAACACTGTTGGGGCATCAGATCGAAATGAAACAGGCACCTCAGGGGGAATGGAGGGGGGGGGCACCTCAGCCTGATGAACACACGAAACCACTGCTCCACAAGGGGGATCCATGCCCATTGAGGTATCCTGGAGAGTGCAAAGCCACAGTCTCTCAAGTGTCTCCAGTGGGTGGTTTGCTCACTGCTTTATCCTGGGGAGTGCAAAGCCACAGTCTCTCAAGTCTCTCCAGTGGGTGGTTTGCCCACAGCTTTATCCTGGGGAGTGCAAAGCCACACTCTCACAAGTGGGTGGGTTGCCCACTGCTGCATCCTGGGGAGTGCAAAGCCACAGTCTCACAAGTGGATAACAGTCTCCACAGGTTCTGGAGGGGGCTTTGTGCCCAGAGTGCTTCATCCTGCCAAGGACAGAGGTAGTGGATGCTTTTCTCCACTGGTTCTGGAGGGGTCTTTGTGCCCAGAGTGCTTCATCCTGCCAAGGACTGAGGTAGTGGATGCTTTTCTCCACTGGTTCTGGAGGGAGCTTTGTGCCCAGAGTGCTTCATCCTGCCAAGGACTAAGGTAGTGGATGCTTTTCTCCATTGGTTCTGGAGGGGGCTTTGTGTCCAGAGTCCTTCATCCTGCCAAGGACAGAGGTAGTGGATGCTTTTCCCCACTGGTTCTGGAGGGGGCTTTGTGCCCAGAGTGCTTCATCCTGCCAAGGACTGAGGTAGTGGATGCTTTTCTCCACTGGTTCTGGAGGGAGCTTTGTGCCCAGAGTGCTCCACGTGCAGTGTGGCCGGTACAATTCACTCACCTGGGTGTGCGTGGCACGACATTGGAGAGGTACAGGTAGCATGATAAGCCATGGAGGTAGCAACATACCCCACACTGCTGCGGCTTTGTCTTCCACCTGCAGGTGCCAACAGTGATGACAGTAATGCTTTGTGGAAGCTGGCCAGCGTCCTGGAACACTCCTCCAGCCTCGGACGACTGACCACTGGGGATGGTAGGCATGTCAGAGGTGGTGCCACTGTCCGAGGACGTTGCTGGGCCACTGGCGGTGCTGGCAGCGGTGTCTGTGGTGGCGGTGCTTGCAGCGGTGTCTGTGGTGGCGATGCTGGTGGCGGGGTCTGTGTCAGCACCTGCTGAGGGAGAATGCAGGATGTCTCCTGCAGCCTCGGACGGCTGCCCATCGGGGAAGAGGCTGGGGACTGTTGCAGCGGCTGTAGACGTGCCGAAGGTGGTGCAGGTGGCGGTGCAGGTTGCCGTGGACAGAAGTTGTGACACTGGTCCCTCAGTCGGTGCCACCATGCCCTCTCCTGACCTGCCCTTCTGTTTTTGGCCCTTCCCCACCTTTGATGGTGGCGCAGTTGTCTTGCCACTATCCCCTTTTGTTTTTGCTGACCCCTTGGTGGCTGATGGTTTCGGCTTCTCCCTCCGGGATCTGAACACCTTTTTCACCTTGGCAGGTGGCGGAATGTCCTTGCACTCGCTACGTGGCACACTGGCAGCCCTGATGGTTGGTGCACTCCATGATCCCGCAGTTGCTGGCACCACTGTGCCTGGGGATGTGGTGGCTGAGGTGCTGGGCTGGGACCTGGAAAGCCTGGCCCTAGAGGGAGGATGGGGAAGGTGTAGGGAAGAGGTCAAATGTTAGCCAGGAAAAGTTTTTTGACACACTGGGACGGGTAGATGGAGGGGGTTTAGGATTGGAGGAAGAGGTAGTGGTTGTAGAAGGTGTACGTTTGCTGAATTTGGGTGAAGGTGCATGGGCTGGAGGCTGTTGTGCGGTGGATGGCTGTTGGGTGGGTGTGTGCATGCGTTTGTGTACTTTGGGAGGAGGGCTCACAAACACACTGGGAGAGGACACTGGGGATGTGTGAATGGTAGTAGGGGTGGTGAGTGCATGTGAGCGGTATGTAGTGATGGGCGTGCTGGTGATGGAGGTAGTGGCTGAGGATGTAGTGCATGCAGGTGTGAGTGGAGACGAGACTGGGAGGGAGGAGGGAGACGTTGAGGAGGGGGACACAGTGGAGGAAGTGGATGTTGGTATGTCTGCATGGGTATGGTGCTTGTGTGAGTGCCTGTGGGATGTGTGGTGCTTATGCTTGCCTGAGCCACTCTTGTGAGTTGATGTGTGTGCATGTTGGTCTGATGGTGTGCTTGGGATAGGCTGAGATACAGGGGATTGGGTCTGGGTGGAGGAGGATGGAGGGGGAGGCTGGACACAGGGACAATGGCTGCCATCAGTGCTGAGGCCAGAGCCTGAAATGCTCTCTGTTGGGCTGCCTGGCCAGAATGAATGCCCTCCAGGTATGCATTTGTTTGTTGCAAATGCCTCTCAACTCCCTGGATGGCATTCAGAATGGTAGACTGCCCAACAGTGAGGGATCTCAGAAGGTCAATAGCCTCCTCACTGAGGGCAGCAGGGCTGACTGGGGCAGGGCCTGAGGTGCCTGGGGCGAAGGAGATGCCCAACCTCCTGGGTGAGCGGGCACGGGACAGACGCTGAGGGGCTGCTGGGAGGGCGGTGCTGGTAGGGAGGGGTGGTAGCTGTAACTGTTGATGCGGTGGGCACAGAGGGGCCCGCCACCGCAAGGGAGCTCCCATCAGAGGAGGAGTTGCTGTCGCTGGTCTCTGCTCCTGTCCCCACCGTGGAGCTCCCCTCGCCCTCCGTCCCACTGGTGGCTTCAGACTCTGTAGCTTCACCCTCCAGGGCGAGTGGGTTGCAGCTCCCTCCTGCTCCGGTGCCAATGCTCCTCCGCCTGATGATGCTATTGCACACAAGAAAAGGGAGACCACAAAAAGGGGGGGAGGACAGAAGAAAGACATGTTCAATGCATACAACACCACTACCGTTGGCGGACACAACATACAGGGAGCTGCCCTCTGCACTACGCTATGCACTTATAGTTCCTAGATTTTTCACATGCCCATGGGGTATGAGGCCTAAGACCAATTGCTGTACACCTGGAAGTCACAGGAGCCTGACTAGGTGTATATGGCTCTTACCACTAGTGGGGTTGGGGTGCCACATAGCCTGTCTCACAAGGGAACTTGCCTACCAAGATCGCCCTGGCCTAGGGGAACCCACTGCCCACCTCTCCCACCCAGACACCTCGTAATGCGTGCAGAGTCAGCTGAATGAGAGTATACTCACCCCCTTGTGGCTGCTGTGATTCCCTCAAGCGCCCATCCAACTCCGGATAGGCCACAGCCAGGATCCGGAACATCAGGGGGGTCATGGTGCGACGGGCACCCCTTCCACGTTGGGAAGCCATCCCCAGCTGGGCCTCCGCCATCTTCTTGCTCCAGCGGCGCAGGTCCTCCCATCTTTTACAGCAGTGGGTGCTCCGTCTGTGGTAGACCCCCAGGGTCCGGACGTCCTTGGCGATGGCACGCCAAATACCCTTCTTCTGATGGGCGCTGACCTAGAGGAATGGTACAGGGGAAAAGGACATTACTCACCTGGCCGGACCGTCATACTCATTGCTCACCAGTTCCCACCCATGCCATGACGCACCTACACTCACCATCTGCACATGTAGGCCTCAGCACCCCCGTTTCTTCCAGCCACACCACTCAAAACAGGCATTGCCCATTCAGCATGCTCCAGTGTACTCACCTGTTTGTCTGGAGGACCATACAGTTGCGTGTACTGGGGGAGGACCCCATCCACTAGTTTCTCCAACTCCTCCGAAGTGAAGGCAGGGGCCCTTTCCCCAGACACTGTAGCCATCATTGCTTCCAGACACAGGTCACAGCAGCACTTGCAGTGTAGGTCCTCTCCTGTTGAAGGTCAGGTATGAAGTGAGTGAACAGACAGAAAATGGCAGTCACGTCCGCGGCGGTGCGTACCATCACCGCCGGCGTACATCATCATTGGCTCCTCGGACCCATAGGGCCCAATGTTAACCTATGCAGAATTGTGCTGCGGTCTTCGACCACCCATCGAGACGGTGTACAATGCCAGCGCAGTTACCTCATTTCCCCTTGTCTCAACTTACAGGTCAGGCAGCCACCATTTCAGGGGGCCACATGGCATTAATAACTGTGTCACACCTATCTAGGCCTGGAATACACACAGTTACAGGCACATTGCGGATTAATAAATTTACAGCAAATAACATTTTGTGATACCTCAGTGTTGGCTGACTCTCTGCTCGCTGTTCTCCTCCATAGGGCACGTCTGCTGGGGCAGGTGATGAGATGGCGGAATCCTCCGATATACAGACCTCTGGTGGACCTGTTGACAATGGAAGAGAGACACATCCTGGTCACATACAGACTTGATCGTGCAACAATCCCGGAACTGTGTGCCCAGTTGGAGCCAGACCTGATGTAGGCTATCCGCCATCCCACAGGGATACCCCCTCTAGTGCAGGTCCTGTCAGTACTCCATTTCCTGGCAAGTGGTTCCTTTCAAACAACAGTGGCCATTGCATCAGGGATGTCCCAGCCAATCTTCTCTAAAGAGTTGTCCAGAGTGTTGTCTGCCCTGCTGAAACACATGCAGAGCTACATCGTGTTCCCTCAGGTGGAGGATTTGCCAACAGTGAAAGGTGACTTCTATGCCCTGGGACATATCCCCAACATCATTGGTGCCATTGATGGGACACATGTGGCATTGGTACCCCCGCAGGAGTGAACAGGTGTACAGAAACCGGAAGAGCTACCATTCTATGAATGTGCAGATGGTGTGTTTGGCAGACCAGTACATCTCCCATGTGAATGCCAAGTGTCCTGGCTCAGTGCATGATGCTTACATTATGAGGAACAGCAGTATCCCTTAGGTGATGGGGCAACTCCAGAGGCACCTTGTGTGGCTAATAGGTGAGGCCAAGGTCCCTATACAGTTGACATAGGTGTCTGGGTATGGGGTTATCCCTAAGGGTTAGTGTGTGTCTAACAGTTGTCCCTCGACATTTGCAGGTGACTCTGGTTACCCCAACCTGTCATGGCTACTTACCCCAGTGAGGAATCCCAGGACAAGGGCAGAGGAACGCTGCAATGAGGCACATGGGCGAACTAGGAGGGTGATCAAATGCACCTTGGGCCTCCTGAAGGCCAGATTCCGGTGCCTCCATATGACAGGTGGTTCCCTATACTACTCACCGAAGACGGTGTGCCAGATCATCGTGGCCTGCTGTATGCTGCACAACCTGGCTTTGCGACGCCAGGTGCCTTTTCTGCATGAGGATGGGCCAGATGGTGGTCTTGGGGCAGCTGTGGAGCCTGTGAACAGTGAAGAAGAGGAGGCAGAAGAAGAGGATATCGACAACCGAAACAACATAATCATGCAATACTTCCAGTGAGACACAGGTAAGAAGATGTCACTGCCTCCCACATCTCATACTATTGTTGGAGCTAGCCTATGTCTATCATTTTCACTCGGTGTTTGGACCCTGACTTGTCACTTTGCCTTTCCATTTCACAGATGTGGGTCCCACTTTGTGCCCTCTGCTATGTTTCCTCCTGGCCTACAGCTGTGTTACATTGGTATGTGCACGAGTAAATTGACATTGCTATATTCCATGGTTATTGCAATTACACATTTGTGAAAGCACAGACTGACTCCAGATTGTTTTGTGATTGAAGTGTGTTTATTTATGTGCTAATAAGTGGAGGGGGCTGGGGGGATGGTGGAGGAATGTCCATGGCAGAGTCCAGTCTATTTGTTTCACAGTTGCATTGTCCAAGGGGGCATAGGAAGTGGAGCAATGGCAGTTTAAGGATGGACAGGTTCAGATAGTGGGACAGAAGGGTGACATTCAGGGGGGTCTCATTTCCTGGCGGGGGTCTTGGCAATGTTCTCTGTCTTGTTCCTGGATCTCAGGGACCGTTTGCGGGGTGGTTCTCCATCTGCAGGGGGTGGGGTGCTGGTGTCGTGTTCCTGTGGCGGTGCCTCCTGTCCAGTAACGCCGGTGAAGGTGGAGGGCTGTTGTGCCACTGTGTCCCTCCTGGTGTTAACTAGGTCTTGCAGCACCCCTTTAATGGTGACCAGGGTGTTGTTAATGGACTTCAAGACCTCCCTGATCCCAAGGTAGTGTTCCTCCTGCAGCCGCTGGGTCTCCTGAAACTTGCCCAGTACCGTTGCCATTGTCTCCTGGGAATGACGGTAAGCTCCCATGATGTTGGAGAGTGCCTCGTGGAGAGTGGGTTCCCTGGGCCTGTCCTCCCCTTGTCGCACAGCAGTCCTCCCAGCTTCCCTGTTGTCCTGTGCCTCTGTCCCCTAAACCGTGTGCCCACTGCCCCGGTCCCTGATCGCCCTGTGTTAGTGGGGTTGCATGGGTTCCTTGTAGTGGTGGACACACTGCTGACTGACGTGTCCTGGGGACAGAGGGATGGGCCCACTGGGTGGGTGCTGTGGTGGTGTTTTCTGAGGGGGGTGGCTCTGTGGTGGCTTGTGACAGTGTTCGGGGAACCGATTGTCCCGAGGTCCCAGATGGGCCGGGCTGGTCATCTTGATCAGTTGTGCAGAGCTGCTGTCATCACTATGGGTCTCTTCTGTGGGGGGACTGGATATGTCTGGCACCTCCTGTCCGGTGACGTTGGGTAGGGGTCCTGTTGGGGTGTAAAGGCATAATTATTGCGTCTGTGTGTGCCATCTTGTGCAATGGGTGAGTGACCCTCTACTCCAGTGCTTGCATTCTTGCCGTGGTCCTTGTGTGATAGTTGGTTTGGGGTCTGTCTGGGTATCTGTAGTGGACATGCTTTGGTGATGGGTGTCCATGCATTGGTGTTACATGCAGGTTTTTGTGATGTGTGGGTTGTGTTGGTGGGGTATCTGTGGGTTGTTGGGGTGATGGGTGTGAGGGTAAGGGTGGGGTATGTGATGTCATGCAGGTAGGGTGGGGGATAATGTAGTAAATATTTGCCTTACCAGAGTCCAGTCCTCCTGCTACTCCTGCGACACCCTCAGGATGCAGTATTGCCAAGACTTGCTCCTCCCATGTTGTTAGTTGTGGGGGAGGAGGTGGGGGTCCACGGCCAGTCCTCTGTACAGCAATCTGGTGTCTGGAGACCACGGAACGCACCTTCCCCCGTAGGTTGTTCCACCTCTTTCTGATGTCATCCCTAGTTCTTGGATGCTGTCCCACTGCGTTTACCCTGTCGACAATTCTGCGCCATAGCTCCATCTTCCTTGCAATGGAGGTGTGCTGCACCTGTGATCTGAATAGCTGTGGCTCTACCCGGACGATTTCCTCCACCATGACCCTGAGCTCCCCCTCAGAGAACCTGGGGTGGCGTTGAGGTGCCATGATGTGGCGGGGTGATGTGTAAGGTGCTGTCTGTTGTGATATGTGGGGGGGATGTGTTGGTGCGTGTTGTTTGAGGTGCGTGGATGTTGTATAAGTGATAGTGTTGTGTGTCTGTGGATGCTGGTGTTATGTTAGCTAATCTCTCTCTCTGGCCTTCTTCAAAATTTCTGGTAGTAAGGGTTTGTGGGTGATGTGGGTGTGTGTTTTATATTGGATTGGGTGTGTGGGTGTGGTGTGTGTATGTGTATCAGGTGTGTCTATTTTGAATTGTCCAATGTGGTTGTGTTTTGTAAATGTGTGTGTATTTTGAGCGCAGCAGTGTGTACCGCCAATGGATTACTGAGGTTGAACGACCGCCACGTTGATTCATGGGTCGTGATAGTGTGGGCATATTCTTGTTGGCGTGACAGTGTCGGTTTTGTTATCGCCAGTTTGTCACTGACCTTTGGTGTGGCGGACTTTGTGGGTGTCCGTATTGTGGCGGATTCCGTGGTATGGGTCGTAATACCTGTAACGGAATTCTGTGGGCGCAGCGGTATGTTGGCAGTCTTCTGCACGGCGGTAAGCGGGATTTACCGCCAGGGTTGTAATGAGGGCCTAAGTTCCTGGGCCAAGTCCTGCTGCCCTTACCAGAGCAATACTGTCTCATGTGGAAGGTGAGATAGCCAATGGAGGACATGGTGGGGAGGCGGTATACAAAAATAAAAAGGGCAGGGTGGTGGAGCGGGTGGCAGTGGAGGACCCCGGTGGCCGGTGCCAGTGAAGGTGGTCGGCTGAGTTGGATTTGGACCTGGCTGGTGGCCTGTGGTACTGGCCTGGACCTGGGCCTCTTGCTCCTCAACTTCCAGGGACACCAGCCGGCGATATTCTGTGGCCACTGCCTCCAACTTGCAGGCAGCTATCTTCGGCCGTGTTGGTGGGTGGGTCAGCACTAGTGGTTGCTGCCTGTCACCCTCGCCATCAGCAGGAGTAACTATATCAAGAAAGTAAAAGAAGAAAAAGATACAAAAATACAAATTGCGACACACACCTCAAACACTTGTTTATAGTTGTGCTGTCTATAGTGGTACTTTACAGTAGCAGAACATTACTGTTCCCCTAGGGCCATTGGAATTTTATTTGGATGTGATGATTCATGATATTGGTATTGGGACTAGTCAGTCACACACAGCCTAAGCAGCTCAGAATTCCAAATGCCCTGCTCTTATCCAACTTCCTCCTCCATCTGCTACCCTAAATCCAAAAAGTAGGTTTTAGGCATAGACTGATAGTCTGGCAGATGGGTCATACTTGGCGGATAACAGATATGCCATCCGCTGGATTACAGTCCCCAAAAATTACAAGAATATAATGAACTATATTGCAGTAAACAGGATCGTTATTCTTTTATGTATCATAGAGTAACCCATCCGCCAAAATCTAAATTAGGCCCATAGTCCCTCACTATGTCCAGGCCTTCAACACAGCTTATTCTCAAGAATTATCTTCACTTGGCAGTGGGGGAAAAATTAGTCTACAGGGAGGTACGTTATAGGGATTGAGGTACGTCGAGGTTTAGCTATGGAATGGTTGTTTGGGAGTCAATAAATGATCATGTACTACAGATGATGGTTCAAATAGTTTTCCTCCCATTAATCAATGTGAAGAAGAACTTCAAAGTAACTATGATTGATAAGAGGAAAAATATGGTAACTGTCAATCCGTAATAGAAGATAGGTAACTTGGGCAGAGAAATGTGGCACAGACATATGATGCCAAGATAGAATTTACCAGGCTGGGACAGAATGATAAAATGAGACACTAGTAGGCCACTAAGTGGCCACTGGGAAAGACACCTTGTCTTCAGTTTGTGATTTGTACATTGCAGGCTTAGTTCCATTGTGCCACTGTGCAGCAGCAGACACACATGAATTCAACAACTGCCTGCACTCACTCCAGCAGCATCAGA
Source organism: Pleurodeles waltl (assembly GCF_031143425.1). Lineage (NCBI taxonomy): Eukaryota > Metazoa > Chordata > Amphibia > Caudata > Salamandridae > Pleurodeles > Pleurodeles waltl. Next base: position 681,500,200 of record NC_090437.1, on the reverse strand, counting down.
GATTACACCAAGCTGCATTTTTAGGTGATGACTAGGAACGAGGTGCCAAGAGCGGGGACTGGACTCTGCAGGTGATGGGCAAGATATCTGCCTCACTTAACCAGTACAGTAGTACATTGTCAATAAGAAAGCAAGGTGACTTACAACTTGTCCCTGCCACCACTCAGACAACATGTCCCTCGGTCTCCTGCACCTCCACATATGTCTAATTGGTCCACCTTTAGATACGGCACATCTGGGATATTGGGACTATGAGCTACATAAAGAGATAAAGCCACAGATAAGAACACAAGTTAGTTACTCAACAACATACTTTACAAACATTGCATGACTGAATGACATGACGACGAGTTGACAAGCATGCCTTAAATCAGCCCAAGCGAGCACCTGCCTAGCTCGCACTGGAACAGAATCCTGTCAATATCATTCACTTGACTTCCAATACCCTCCTACATTCCCCACTCCCTACATCCTCCCTGTCAGGGTGGCACCATGCATCCACCCTGCACAAAACAATCAAGGGTGCTGCTATGCCATGTATATGTGTGTGTGCGTGTGTGTACACACACACACACAAACAGCACAGCAGCACCCTAGATTGTTGATATATATTATATATAAATATATATATATATGTATTTTTATATACACACACATATGTATGTACATATATATTTTATATATATATATTTATATATGCATGTAAAAACTATTACTTAAACTTACCTTACCTGTGATCATGCTGCCTGAAAAAAATAGAGTTTTCAGAAAACAAAACTATTATTTACTCACTGAGCTCCACCACCTCAATGCCTAGCAGGTCAAGCAGGTCCCGTTTGCAGTCAAGGATATCTGCCCAGCGGTCCTTCAGCTGCTATTGGGTGAGGGTGATTCTGGTGCTGTGTCACATACTACACCGCACTCGCCCCCACAGCAGCTGCCACTTCTGCAGGGCACAGCCCTTGCTGGGCCTGCTGCTAGCATGCGGGGGAAGTGACGTTGCACTCAAGAAGTGACTGCTGCTTAAGATGGGGCGAAGTTGCACCCCAGCTCTTATGCGCCGCCCTTATGGGGTGCAGGTGGCACCAGTAATGTCTGCTTCTGCCATAGTGACAGTCAAAAAGGAAGGAGGAGACTGGAGTGAGAACAGGAGGACCACAAACAAGATAGGCTAGGAAAGGAATAGGGATCAAATAAAGTACAAAAAAGTTGACAAAATGTAAAATAAAAAAAAAATAAACACAGGGACAATGACAAAATAAGAAACTAAGTGAAAACTTTAGGGATGGAGGACTAGGAAAGAGTAAATGGGGTAGGATGAATCTAGATTGCAAAAAATGTAAAGAGGCCAGCAAGGAAAGACTAAAGAAAGCAAAGCAAAAAAAGCTTTGCAGTGTGGTGTGTTTTCTGCTGATTTTAGGGCCAGATGTAGCAAGCAGTTTTGCCCATTCTGTGTCTATGGGAAAATGTGTTTGTACATATGGCCCTTAGTGCCTAACGCACTACTGAACTGAGAAAGCAGCGCAAATGGGCAGGCGGATATGTTTCCACCTGTTTGCAGAGTTCCACTGAATCTCGCAGTTTTTTTGGAACTGTGCAGAATTCTGTGGAGCAAAACTCCACAAGGCCCCCTCAGACCTACTTTATATGAATTCTGCTGATGTTTGAAGACATAAAGTTTGGCTTTGTAATGCAGAATTTCCTTTGGATTCATCAGGGCATACTCTCCTCAGGACTTTGGAGCCGTGGCCCCACCCTAGACACCAAAGGTACTCCTTGTGGGAATATATCACGTATATTTGTTTCGTACAATCCTGTGGTTTTAGGAAATGACATTTCCCTTGCACACTGGAGAAAATGTTTTGGGAAGAAAAAGAAATCATCTACTGCCGAGGAAAAGGAGGAGCTAGCTCCGGATCCGCATACAAATACAGGAAAAGAGAGGAAGGGACTGACGTCAGCATGCAGGCATGGTGCTTATAAATGGCTCTGGCATGAGTTCCAGGACGGGACAGAGTCAACAAGTAGTTGCACTTCAACACCTGTTGGCACGCAGGACAAATGTTAATAAAAATCTCAAGATCTAGTCTTGGGCCTGGGGTATTCACAAGGTGAGGAATCTGTGGTTAGTAGTACCATCTGAACAATTGTTCTTTAGTAGCTTAATGGTCCTAGAGCTCTGAAAGCACATCTCTACCAGATGGTAGAAAAAAAACAAATTTAGTTGGAGTTTTTATCCTGATGCATTATCTGTTTTGGGGAGGCATCACAAGTCACCTCAAAACCAAAAACTTGAAAGAACAAAAAACTTGCGTCGGCGCCCATCACTAGAAGGCAGGAGACTGCAAAGCATGTGAATTTGCAGGGACATATGCTACAAACATGGGCTCCTTATACAGTGTAGAGTTTGAAGTCAATGTGCTTTCAAATTTTACAGCTAAGAAACTTCATCCATGTCTCGCATCAAGAGGTGCTGGCATACCTGAACCCCATGCTGAGCAGAATATGAAGTAGTGGGTGGGGCACAGACTGTTGGCAAAAGCCACATCTTGCAACCACCTCACTCATCCGGTATTTTTGAAGCTCAGCACTATATGTGCTGGCAGCAGTGGGACTTGGAGTAGGTCATAGCCTTCAAAGCACACTATGGCTGAAGGACTTGCAGGCCACTGCCAAAAGCTATACCATATGTGCAGAGCTAGCAGTACACACCTGAAGGCCATGCTTAGCAGCATTGGAGACCAAATGAGTGAAAGTCAGAGTTCTTTACACTTAATTTCCTGAGAAAGGCCAGAGCCTGAGCTCTTTGGACTGTTGGAGTATGGGAACTAGCCACAAGGTGTGGCTAAAGGCAACCCTTTAGCCAGAGGTTGCTAGGTATTAGTTGAAGGATCAGATACTAGGGGGCATATTTATTCTCTCCTTGCGCCATTTTAGTGTCATTTATTTTGATGCTAAAATGGCGCAAACCAAACGCCATTGTTTATACTTTGACGCTAGACCCCTCTAGCGTCAAAATATCAGGCTTAGCTCGATATTGTGGATAAGGAACCCCCTACTGTCATATCTATACTCTGGTGCAGAGACCACGCACAAAGAGTAGGTGGGCCCAGGCTTAGCGCCATTATATAACACCTGGGTCAGACCAGACGTTAGGGGACCTGGGGACCCATTGCCATAGTAAAACACCATGGAATAAGCCCACAGATGCCCACCCCAAGCCCCAGGAACACCCCCACCCACACCAGACGGACACCACAGGACAGGATGGGGGACCCCATCCTAGGTAAGTATAGGTAAGTATTATTTTTCATTTTTAGGTGTGTCATTGGGGGTCCCCTGCCTGGCACTGGGTCTAATGGCCTTGCCCAGTGGACACTGGTCCCCTGTGCTGGCCATTGGGGTGGTGGGCATAACTCCTGTCTATACTTAGACAGGAGTCATGTTTGTGGCTGCTTGTGCGTCAGAAAATGACCCAGTAGTGACATACTCCCTAACACCATCCCTGCCCGGCTATTGTCTTTTCCCCCAGACGCTAGCCATTGCTTCGTTCCATCTTGCATCATTGTATAAATATGGCGTTAGGATGGCCCTAAGGAATGGCGTTAGCCGGTGTTAATATTTTTGCTGCAAAACTGCGTTAGCGCAGTTTTGCAGCAAAAACCATAAATATGGGCCTAGGTGTGGCTGAATGCTGCACAAGGAGTTTGCTGGGTTCAAGCCAGGCAGTATGGGTTCATGAGTCAGAGTGGCACATGCTGTAGCCAATGGCTGAGCCCCGAGTTTCTTGGCATTGCTAAAACTCATGTTCGGAGAGCTCTGAGAATCCTGGCTGAAGGGGCATTGGTCTTTTTGCTGAGCTCTCCAGGCACTTGTTATGCACTGTACAATCAGGAAATATGGGGACCAAGGCCTGTATTCAGAACTTGTTCTTATTAGGCACGGACAAAAGATATTCTTTGGGGCACAGCATGTGGTCAGAGACCACGTAATTTGCATAGAACTTGCTGAGCACTGCTGAATGCTGGGACCTCTGGGTTTAGAGTAGGTGCAATAGGTACAGAGAGTAGTCTACTGCTGTTTTGAGCAAGTCATAACACTACCAAAATAACTAACTGAAAAAGATGAAGTTATGTTTGTTTACTCCGATCGCAAAATAATATACGTTATAAAAAATACAAATATTCCTAAAGAATGTAGGTTCATTGAAAACATTTTAATTTTCTATCCAAATATTATATAGGGTTAGGATGGATTTGGGGTGAATTATTATAAAATGTTTTACAAAAATTCCCTGCACCTTCTTGATTAAACGATTAAACGAATCTTTTATATCTTATTGGATTACAACATCTAATGCAAACGATTAAACGAATCTTTTATATCTTATTGGACTACAACATCTAATGCATTGGCTAATTCATCTTCAATAAAATCTGCCTTCTGCTGTGCTCCTCCAAAACTTTCATGACAACGGACGCTGCACCGAGGCTATAAGGCTACCCTAGGCTATATAGACTGAATTATTATGTCCAATTCGTTGTCAAAAAAGCATTATGCAGACTTTTTTTTAATTAACACTATTTAATCCGTCTTGAGGTTTTGGCTACAAACATGGTATAAATAATTAGAGTTTACTTTGGCTCAACCCATTGTTCCTGAGTGGATGTTGTCGCTGCCTATTCCAGTTGTATGCCCTAAATTCAATGGCTTTCCTTCCTATTCTGGATCTTGTCCTGCCCAGAAGCAATTTTTTACTTAGATGATTTGTATCCTTCTACCGCTTACTCGAGGGGACTTTTTTCTATTTTAGGAGGAGAGCATATGTTTCCTAGCGCCCTCTTTCCATCTGCACCCTCCCCTGCACCCCAATACTGCCTGCCCTGCTCCTTATCCGCTCCCTCCGTTAGATGTTTTTTCTCTTTTCATGCCTCCCCTCTCCCTAATGCGGCTATCAAGCTTCCCCATCCTGCTCCCTGTGTGAAGTGATTTTTTTAAAATATTTTTTTATGAGGGCCTGCCAGCTGCAAAGTGTTGATGAGCCTCTTGCTCTCTTTTTGCAACTTTTGCTTCTTTTAATGTACGATTTTCTAGCATGGCCGTCAACAGCTTGTGCTTTGTCTCGTTCGGGATTTGGTGTAACTTACATCACCACTTCTGGCTTCTAGGGAGTAATCCCTGCAGAACCTTTGAAATAATTAAATAATGGCATCAATTTCAGTTGGGCTGTAAAGACTTTTTAACAGCTTGTAGTAAAGACACTGGGTTTCAGCCCTTAACCCGAACCAAGTCAATTCCCCAATTGCCCCAACGTCTTCCTTCTGGCTAGGCTGATATAGTATAGCACTTTACTCCTTCCAGAGTTATGGAATACCAGTCTCTTCTAGATAATTCTGATTCGCTTCTGTATTTATTTCTAAGTATATCTGCCAAAACTCTGACCACGTTCTACACATAATCCTCCCTTCATTACATTTCTCCTCCACCCTGTGCAATGCTAAATCGATTCCATCCAAGACCAGGGAGTAAATGTGGGCTCATAGCGCCAGGGTCTTTTTTTCAACCCTTGGTGTGTGTTGTAAATACAGCTGGAGTAAAAGCACAACTCCGTTGTGAAGACTGGTAGCTTTACTGGAGTACACGACCTGGCGTCGATCCACACCAAGGAGAAGAGAGCAACTGCCTTCTCTGGAATTTCACTTTGCTCACATTCTAAATAGAACCCCCATAGAAACCTTTCATTCCCCATAATTGAAACATAACACAACCCCCTTCCCTCATCATGTAAATTAAACAAACGTGTTCTCAACAGCAATATTATGAGTGAGATAAGAGGAGTCAAAGAAAATACACACAATACTCCATACTAAAAACATAAATTAAATCACTATGCATGTGAGAGAAAGAAATAGAGCAAATAAACTCTAACAGTAATACTACAAGAAGAATTCAAGATCGTACATAATCATTTAAATAGGCTGGTGGTTTATGAATTCCTCTACCTTTAACAGCCTTAGAAATATCCACTCCAAAGACCTCTTAAGGTGTGTCAAGAGGTACATGAGTGACTTCCATATCGTTCTCATTTGCACACAAACTTGTGGCAGATGACATTATGTCCTTGTCACTCTCGTTTGCCAATAACATTGTTGCAGAACATCCTTCATCCGTTCTACTTTCACATTCTCCACCCCTCTGATACAAAGCCACCTTTCTGACATTCCACCTTTAACCTCCTTCCACCACTACACAATTCTTACTAACTTTCAATACATGAACCGGACCCCTAAATTTAGAAATGCCTCCTCTAATTCTTCCAGATTTTATTTTGACCTACTCACCTCCTCTTATTCTAGTATCTTCTTCACCAGACACAACCCACTCTTTAAGCCATGAAGGAACTAATTTAGTACTTGCTGAAACGCCCCCTCTTCAGCTGAAACGGGCAATTGTTAGAAGTACTGTGAATGGTAGTATGATACGCCCATATCATTTTAGAGCTCATTTTTAACACTACAATGATTGCTTAAAGCCAATTGAATATTTCCCTTGACCAACCTGTTGGCCCTCTCCACAATACCATTTCCTCGTGGGTTGTACAAAGAAGTACGAGAATGTCTACCTCCACACCGCCTTAAAGTAATCATCTCATTGGAAGTTAACTGAGTACCATTGTCTGTAATCAGTACCAAAGGTATACCCTCTTCATCAAAAATCTCCTCCAACACTTCTATTGCTGTTTTTGTTGTGATATCTTGCATAAATCTCACTATGAGCCACCTTGAATGCACATCGACAATACCTGCAGCAAAATTCAACTCCAATGATAACTCTGGCATGGGTCCAATAAAATCAAGACAAATGGTATGCCACGGTTTCCCTGGATCCTCAATATGCCCACAACTTCTCGTCACCCATCTTCAATCTTTACTCACTTTCCTTACATAAGTTGCAACTCTCCACCCAATCCTTAACCTGTCCCTCAAGATCAGGCCATCAAAACACCTCTTTTAATCTTCTACTAGTTAGTCCTTGACCTATATGGCCCTCATGTGCCAGATTGAACAATCTAAATCTCAATCCAGTAGGTGGAATATACTGATCACCTCTCATCATTATATTCTCACCACAAACTGACAACTCATCCAACACATTTAAGTAGGGTCTCAGTGACACAGGCAACGTGCTCTCTCTTCTATCTCCTTTACAAATCAATTTAGTAACTTCTTCAAGAATATAATCTGAATTAATCGCTTCCTCCCTGTAAGAAATGGGGTCTTTGGTTGGTAGTCAGGTTCCCCCCGTCCAAGCAAGGACCCTCACTCTAGTCAGGGTAAAGGAGAATCACTCTTAGTTAACACCCGCTCACCCGCTTGGTAGCTTAGCACGAGCAGGCAGGCTTAACTTCAGAAGCCAGGTGCAAAGTATTTGTACCAAAACACACAGTAACCCAGTGAAAACACTACAAAATGACTCCACACAGGTTTAGAAAAATATATAATATTAATGTTATCTAAACAAAACAAGATCAAAAAGACAAAAAAATGCAACATATACAAGTCAAGTTATGAATTTAAAAAGCAAAAAGAGTCTTAAATCCTTTAGAAAACAGTGAGAACATTGTTAGCATACAAAAGTACCTGGGTAGGGTTACAATAAAGCCGCACTGGCGAGTGTGCGTCGAAAAAGGCCAGCGATGCATTGATTTCTCATCCTGTCGGGTCTACATGCGTTGCTTCTTCTCTCCTGCAAGAAAGCGATGCGTCGATCCGGACGGGCACCTCGGGTCCGGGCAAGTATTGCGTTGATTTTCCATGCCCAGCGATGTTGCGTTGATATCCAGTTGCACAGTGTCAAGAAACCGCGCTGCGTGGGGGCTTGCATCATTAACAGCAGCTGCTGCAGGTGTTACACGCCATTTCTCCAGCCGCGTTGCATCGATCTCCCAACTGCGATGCAGGTGGAGCGTCGATTTTATCCATTGGTGTGTCGTTTATCAGCCACGGGCGGGTGGCGCGTCGAACGTTTCCCCGCATGGCGGTCTATGTGTGGATTTCGGTCCTTTTCCACCAGCTGCACCTTTCAAGGGCCCAGAGACAGGTTAGGGCTTCACTTGGCAGGCAGGACTATCAGCAGAAAGCCCAAGTGCTTGCAGAGAGAAGTATTTGATGTCCCTGAGACTTCAACAAGAGGAGGCAAGCTCAGTTCAAGCCCTTGGAGATTCTTCACCAGTGGAAAGTCACACATAAGTCAATCTTGTTCCTCTGTCAGGCAGAAGCAGCTACTGCAGGCCAACCCATCAAAGCACAGTCACAGGAAAAGGGACAGTACTCCTCCTCCATCTTCTCCAGCTCTTCTCCTTGGCTGAGGTTCCTCTTGGTGCCAGAAGTAATCTGATTTTCAGGGGGTTTGAGTGCTCTTCTTATACCCCTTTCTGCCTTTGAAGTAGGCCTACCTCAAAGACAAGTCTCTGTTGTTTTCAAGATCCTGCCTTGCCCAGGCCAGGCCCCAGACACACACACCAGGGGTTGGAGACTGCACTGTGTGAGGGCAGGCACACCCCTTTCAGGAGTAAGTGACCACTCCTCCCCTTCCTTCAGCCCAGATGGCCCATCAAGATATGCAGGCTACACCCCAGTTCCCTTTGTGTTACTGTCTAGAGGAGAGGTGTAAACAGTCCAACTGTCAAACTGACCCAGACAGGGAATCCACAAACAAGCAGAGTCACAGAATGGTTTAAGCAAGAAAATGCCTGCTTTCTAAAAGTGACATTTTCATACACACAATCTAAAACCCAATTTCACTAAAAGATGTATTTTTAAATTGTGAGTTCAGAGATCCCAAACTCCGAACGTCTATCTGCTCCCAAAGGGAATCTACGCTTTAATCATATTTAAAGGCAGCCCCCATGTTAACCTCTGAGAGAGGTAGACCTTGCAACAGTGAAAACCAAATTGGGCAGTATTTTACTGTCAGGACATGTAAAACACATAAGTAAGTCCCACCTTTAACATACACTGCACCCTGCCCATTGGGCTACCTAGGGCCTACCTTAGGGGTGCCTTACATGTGCAAAAAGGGAAGGTTTAGGCCTGAAAAGTGGGTACACTTGCCAAGTCAAATTGGCAGTTTAAAACTGCACTCACAGACACTGCAGTGGCTGGCCTGAGACATGTTTACAGGGCTACTAATATGGATGCCACAGCCAGTGCTGCAGGCACACTAGTAGCATTTGATTTACAGCCCGTGGGCACCTCTAGTGCACTTCACTAGGGACTTACTAGTAAATCAAATATGCCAATCATGGATAAGCCAATGTACACATACAATTTTTACAGGGAACACTTACACTTTAGCACTAGTCAGCAGTGGTAAAGTGTTCAGAGCAAACAAAAACAGCAAAAACAGAGTCCAGCACACAGAAAAAACCTGGGAAGTAGAGGCAAAAGTTTAGGGGAGACTATGCCAATGATGCCAAGTCTAATACTACCGCTCCTCTTTTGTAAAAGCACCCGAACCACTTTCAACAACATCCAGCACTGAGGCTACAGCTCCTTCTGTGTCACAGTGTTTACTGACTGTGCATCAACTGCTTCACAATCAAGAGATAGTCTAGACAAACAGTCTGCTTGCATATTCTTCCATCCTTGAACAAATTCTATCTTATAAAGATACTCTTGCAACATTGCCCCTATCCTGGGCAATCTCGCTGAACCTTTGCCTGCTCCACCCGATGACAAAATTCTGGACAATGGATTGTGATTACTACGGAAAACAAAATGCAACTCCCACAAATATACTCTGAAATATTCAGCAGCCCAAACTGCAGCTAAAGCTTCACACACACTATTACTGAATAATTCCTCTCAGCTTGCATCAAGGTACGAGAAGTAAACGCCACGGTTCTCTCTTTGCATCCATGCATTTGGAACAAAACAGCTCCCAAGCCAGTTGCACTAGCATCAACTATTAATATCAACTTTAATTTAATGTCAAAAGCAGTGAGAATATCTGCATCACAAATCTCATTCTTGATATTGATAAAACAATCTTGTTGTTCCTTTTCCCATGTGAGTTTGCTCCCTCTCCACAATAGCTTCCTTAAATTCTTAGTTTTCTTAGTTTTGTCAGCAAATCTGTCTATAAATTTAGAATAGTATTCTATTAAACCCAGGAATGATCTTATTTGATCCTTAGCAATAGGGCAAGGAGCCAATCTGATTGCCTCCAAAAAACTCTTCTTTGGTTTAATATTTCCATTGCATATGGTATAACCTAAGTATTCAATTTGCCCCGTTAAAAATTTGCATTTTCCCTGATTTAAACACAAACCAGCCTCTCCTATACTTTCAATACTTATTTTAAGATGACATTGTGTTTCTGTACTGTATCACCCATAACCAAGATGTCATCCAGAAAAAAAATCAAATTTTCCAAAAATATTTATCATAAGCTGAAATACACTCTCAGCCGATGCAAGTACGAACGGCATGCAGGTGAATTGAAAAGTACCCTCTGAGGTCACAAAAGCCATCAACTGTTTAGAATTTTCATGCAACTTGATCTGATGGTCGGCACTTCTCAAGTCAAGTTTCGAGACATACTTCGCACTCTTCATAGCATATAGCAATTCATTAATAGTAGGAAGAGGATATGTGTCAACAACAATGTTCTGGTTCAATGATCTTAAATCAACACAAAACCTCACCCGACCATCAGATTTCGAGTGATCACCTCTGGAGAAATCCATGGAGATACCTCTACCGGTTCAATAATGCCCTCATGCAACATGTCCTCCATTAGCCCTTTAACCTCATCTCTCACTACAAAGGGTACTTTACGCGTTTTATGCTGTCTTGGTAAGGCATCCTCCTTGAGCACAATTTTGTGCACATACCCCTTTAAGCATCCCAATGTTTTTTTAAACACATTTTGAGCACCATTTAGTATATCCTGTAGTTGAACATCCTCCACCACCAATATTTGATTGGGTGCCCTAGGGTTGATTACAATGTTTAGGTCAAACTGGTGCATCCACCCTAGAATAGGAGGCCCATCCGATGCCACACAAACCTTCCCTTCAATGCACCTCCAGCCAAATTGTATGCTTCCTACCATATACCCCAATAAGTGGATATTTTCTCCCTGATAGCCACCTGGGCAAATATCCTTAGGGAACAAGGTTACATCCTTCCAATAAGTTTTAAATAAAGTTCAGGGATTATGGTATATAGCAAACCAGAGTCAACCATGATGCTAACTTCATAATCATCTATCTTGAACACAGCTGTGGGCCTATAGGTCCTCCATTCCTTTCCTGTTGCTGTCAGTAGCTCTCCCTAATTAATGACCAAAATTCTATCATCACAAGACATATCATCTACAATGTTTACGCTAGGTTTAAAATCCTTGTTAATTTGACTGTTTTCCCTACACATTTCTGTGATCACACTTCCTACACTCTTTGTTTGTTGCAAAACATTTCTTTGAATCAGCCAAGTAATACATGCTCCCACAGAGAGTACATTCTCTTCCTTTAGTCTTTGAAATAGATGCAGTGTTTCCCAGTTTCCTGGATACCACATTAACTTCTTGTTCCATATTTGGACTGTCACTGAATATAGCCATCACATCACTTGTCTTATCTCTTTTTTCTAATTCTTTTCCACACTGCTGTGATTCCTCAACAATTTTCACCATTTCAATGGCATCTTTCAACATAGGATCTTTCGCTGCCCAAAACCTCTTTTCAATTTTCCTATCACAACACTGCACAATAAGTTGATCACATATCAACTCTTCCGTTAGTCCCAAACCGACATTTAACGGATAACTCTCTTAATCTCGCTACAGATTCATCAATTGTTTCATGGTGATGCTGAGGTTGTGTGTAAAATTTATATCTAGCCATTACTAAGTTGACTTCTAGCATTATCCTCTAACCTTTTAATGGCTCCTTTGAAAACATCATCCATTGGTTGCCCAACACAGTGGGTAAATATTAAAAAATAAGTTGACCCTCAGAACCCAGTGCACTCAACAATATGGCTTTTTTACGTATTGAAGAAACATTTTGACCATCTGAAGCTATAATATAATTCTCTAACATTTCCACCCAATCTTCCCAGGGCACGGCAGGTGGCCCAGGCTTAGCTAAAAATAAAGGTGGTGGCGAAATAGTTCCTTGAGATGCCATAAATAGGAACAATACAGTCACTAACTAATATGATGAGTGTATCACAAAATGATGCATGCACAAACACAACAAATGATTAAAATAACACCAGATCACTTTTGTGAGGCAGGTCAACAGCTTTCAGAAGTCTTGTTATTCTTACCCACCAACCACGGCCAGCCACGCAAGATGCCTTTTGTTTCTTACCTTGGTTCTAGCACACGTTTATGTCTCGTAGGAGCATATTTACTAACATTTCATGCAAAGCAATGCAGCAGGTGAATTTGCTGTGCTGTGTGAAAGACAGAGCAAGCAGAACAGCACTATATTTTTATAGACATGGTGCAGTTCTGTTCTCTCCTAGCGCTGGCACACTTTGGACAACGTAGCACCATGGCGCCACATTGCCAGCAATGTGGTCATGATCCTTTCAGTGCAAAAACTATCCTTTTAGTCTATTTCCCCTTTGTACCAGTGCTGCAGAATTCAGCACACAAAGTCTTTGTAAATCACGGTCTTACACTATGTCTAAAATCCACGCGACCCTCAGCCCAGGATTGTGACTTTAGCTTAGTAGGTATAAGGGGCACTCCTGGGACTCATGTTGTGTTTCTCATGCCTGCTGCCAACAATCATAGTCTTAGCATGAGCTGGCAGCTACTGCTCTTCCTCACAATTGACTCTCAGTGCTTCCCCGAGGCTGAATACCTTCTGGCCGACAAGGCTCTAATGAGGTGAGATCACCAACAGCCACCACTTTTAGGGGTTTACAAAGGTGTTCCCACCCCAAGTTGAGATTATTATTTACGTTTCCATTTAATTGCTGCCAGGCAGTAGATCTCCATTGTAAGATTGTGGGTTCACATCTTGTTTTTACATTGACTGCATGTAGCTTCAACAAGGCACCATTGCTGCTCTCCTTTCAACTTGGAGTGCTTCTGGATCAATGATAAGGAAGTAGGCACCTCATCCTTTCTCCTGCATGCTCGTGGACCAGGAGGTCCACTTCCGGGGTGACCACACTCCTATTCAGTGCAGTAAGATCCCTTCCTGGTTCACTCTGTCATTTCTCTGCCTAGTACTGAGGAGGGTATTGTTCATCTCCACTGCCTCCTACCTGACTGTGAATCTGTCATGGGCTTGATGCTAGTTTGTTCAATCCATGATTCAACACAGAGCCTTAAAATGGTCACATATCTTCCTGTTCTGTTGTGTTATTAAGCTACATGCTCAAGGTTCAACCCGTCTGATCAGAGATGGTCTTTGCTTAGAGAGTGTCCTGGGTGAAACCAAATTCGGTGTCCCTCCCATTCATCCTTTTTATCTGTCTGTGGGTGGAAAAAAATGAAGGTAATAGGAAAAAGGTGAGAAGACCAAAAATAAAGGAGAGCCAGAGAATTAAATCAGTCAAAATGCAGACACAGTGTTTAAATGCACTTTCTTTGGAACTAGGTCAGAAGAACCGTGCTGCAGGCAACTCCTAGAAACCTCTAAAGGTCTGTCCCCCTGGGTGGCGCCCAGCTCCCCCACGCTAAAGGCCGGCCCTGCATCTCAAGTCAATCCCCTGACAAGCCAGTATTGGTTTGTTTTGTTGGATGTTGAGAGGTGGGATGTTCTTCACTTTCACTTCCTCCTTCCCAATGTCACATCCTGTCAAAGTCCATTCTCGTGACACAAAGTGTTTTCAGCAGGCTTAGGCCTTTTATATGTTCACCATACGCTGTGTTGTCACGCCTTGTGTGCTGTTAAAAAAGACTGTGCACATGGAGTCTGCTAGCCAGCGTGGTCTTAAAGCTGAGATTTTTGCTTCTTCCCAGGAAAGAGGATGCTGTCTCTCATTGCCATCTGTTCATCTAACTTTCTCTTTGTCAGTAGACCTACAGTTGGTCCATGTTCCTTCATGACAGGCTGCTAATTACTGCAGCTGTGTTTTTCTTTCAGGCAATCATTATTTCTTCCCATACTTTAGGCTTGGAGCTTGTTTGTGTCACTTTGGATTGCCATCAGTGTCTCTGCTTTTCCGGCTTTTCATCGGATCTCACTCTTATGCTGCGGCACAGTAAGCACACATGGCCTTGTCCTGAAAGTCAAGCAGCCCACTTCCTTAAGTTTTGACACGTCTCCAATTTACAAGATGTAATTCCTGGGGAGACTACAGAGGCAAAAGGGGGTCCATGGATCACTAATGTATTCTGCAGCAGCTCCAGGTTGATGGGCATCAAGTATGGAGGCTTTTTGTAAGAGCGTGGGCCATGTAATGGAAGTGCTGCATGGGTACTCTGCTAAACTCAAGTGCCAAGTTCGATCTGTCTGATGGCCCTAGAGCCTACCTGTTATATAATAGTCAGAGTCCCATATAAACAACCTTTCCAGACTCTGAGGGGAATAGTGGTAGCTGTTCTTTAGAAAAGCATTGGGTTTTATTCATTTATAATGCTAATTTCAGAATTTAAGCAGCTAGGAATATTATTCAATGACTCTTTTTAATAGTTATTTCAAATCCAATTCAATGGTGAAATCGAGTTTGTAGAACCTATTAAGGAAGAGGAAATGTGAATAGGTGTGAGCTTGCTCCCAGAACAGAGACAAAAGGTCTTCAGTGTAAGGAGCAGGTGCGGGTGCCCTTGACAGGATGGCCTGTGGCTGGGCTCAGGAACCTGATTAACTTAAAAAGGCCTTCTCTGTCACAAGCAGCTGTAGCTAGCACTCAGGCCTGCACCCTTCTTTTGCCCCTCCAGCCAGCTCAACCCCAAACACTTGTTGACATCAAAGTGCCAAATCCTATTGGAGTGTTTTACATATCACACTTGAGATGCACTTCAAAGGGTAAGAGCCAAAAAACAAAATAATTCTTGTGTATCCACTGTCTGGTTGCTGATGGATCCTGCTTTTTTCTACCAGACCTCTTTTTTCTAGGTTTCATAGGGGTACAGAGACCAACTTAAACTGAAGTTTGGTATTAGATGTGGGAGGACACTAGGATTATCATAGTCCTTACACACACCCTCAGTCCTCAGAGCGAAAGTTTAGTGTGACCGAAGACCGCCACCATCTTTGAAAATGGACAAAGTGGGCACAGTTAGCCCTGGGAATCTTCACCCCATTGGTTATGGTGTGCCCAAGGGTCATTCCCACCCACTAGCTTGTGCCAGGCTTAGATGTGGCATCTCCGGACACACATTTCAGAATACTCCTGAACCTGTGAAAAATCTAAAGAGAACTGAACCTGTTGTCTGAGACCTGAGAAGAGCAGGGAAAACCTGCATTTCCTCTTTTACCCAGGTCAAAGCAGTGGATTCCAAGGTTCAGAAGGCTGACCTCCTATTAAAGCTACAGGCACACAACAAGCTACAAGAGGCCTTTTCCGACAAGTGACCAGCTTACCTGTGGCAACTGGACCAGGACTGTTCTGTGGGTCTCTGTCCGCCACCCTGTGAGTCTCTATATGCCTCCTCTAGGGTCCTGCTGGGCTTAAGAACTGTACTCCTGTGGTGGATTGGGAATTGAAGGACTAAAATCTTTGACCGGACAAACCTGGTTAGTGTATCGGACCTATGCTCCATTGAAGTCAGCATCAATTTGCACCTAGTTCCTGGTGTACTGCGATCATTGTCACATTGGGTTTCTTAGTTCTCTTTTCACTTAAAACTTAAAAAATTCATAGCTCTAGTTTCCCTTAGTGGAACTTTGTCATTGTGGTGTCATTGTGTTTTTGTGTTTATTACATTTTACTCTACCTTTCTAATTCATTTTGGGATTTTTATTGTTTTGCATTTCGACTTTAATATTTTTAGCATTGCATACATTCTTTATACATTGCCTCTAGTTAAGCCTGCCTGTTATGTTCCATAGCTGTTAGGGTGTTGAGCTCAGTCTAATTTAGTGACTTTATTGGTTTACCCTAACAAGGATTGTAGTTATTACCTGAGGTGGATACCTAGCCCCTCAACTAATACCTCAATTCCTTAGATCGACATAGATTCTTAATATCAGGCACACCATTCATCATGACTGGCAGACCTTTTGAGACCATCAAAACACAGACCACTCTTGGTGGACTTCGAGCTACCCTTATCGAATATCACACTGGGAACCTTGCCAGTCTACATATACAATCTATGTTAAACAAACTAGCCAGCCCCATAGCAAATACAAAGGGAAAGTCTTGGAAACTAATACATAAAACGTTAGAACTGAATCCATGGCTACCCTTTTCAGCCGCCTGGTGGCAAAATTCAGGAATCTTTTGAACAACAAAAATAAAATGTTCCATGTTGAACTCCAGTGTGTATCAAACGCTTCTTAAAAGTGATCCTTATTAGGCGTGCTGCCTTGGTGGGTACTCTGTCCAAGAACAAAGCAATATGATAAGAGTATAGCTCAGATACCTCTAACCTTTTCAATGATCAACAAATGTCACCCCCAGTTACTCAAGAATTATCACTGCTACAATATGACTAGGTTTGGGTGCAATTCAAATTAAACTGTCATAATTTGCTTGTGACAGCATTAAAAAGTACAGCATTATGTTACATCTCATAACAACATCTCGCTGGAACACTGGATAAATGTAAACAGCCAGATGGGAGCAGCAGTTGTTTGTGAAAGCTATGTTTTTTGCACTTATTTGTGCAAATTGTTCCCTTGCATCAAACATTGCTGCACATATTTTTGCTTCAATATAGCATTGAGGGGCAGATTTATACTTTTTGACGCAAACCTGCATTAGTGCAGGTATGCGTAAAAAAGGCTAGCACCATTCCATGACGCCGGCCGGGTGCCACATTTATGGAACGGCACTAGCTGGCGCTAAAGCTGTTCGCGTCCTTTACAAGGATGCTCACAGGACCGGGGAGGTGTAGGGGGAACCCGGGCTTGTGCATCAAATTATGGCGCTACACTGTTTAGAGGCAACCAAATTGCCTCTAGGCAGTGTAGCACCATTTTCTGGCACACAAGCTCCATGGCCATGACTCCTGTCTTAGTAAAGACAGGAGCCATGTCCACCACCCCAAAGGCCATGCCCACGGGACAAATGTATTCTGGGCATGGCCATTGGGGCCAGCGCTGTGCAGAAGGCCCCAAGTCAGGGCCCCCGAGCGGTGTTGTGGGGAAAAACAAAATACCCACCCGGACTTACCTTGGATGGGTCCCCCATCCCTAGGTGACATCCTGGGGTGGGTGGGGTGTCCCTGGGGACAGGGAAGGGCACCTTTGGGCAATTTCCATGGTCTTTGACCATGGAAATCTGCCTACAGGCCCCCTTATGCCTGCCCAGACCCAGGTGTTAAATAATGGCGCTAAGGAAGCTTAGCACCATTATTTAAGGCCTGCATCCCCAGTGCTGGATTTTAGCACAGGGGGATAAATATGGCGCAAAGGCCATATCATCTTTTTCTGGACAGGAATGCCTACCTTGCATCTCATTGACACAAGGTAGGTTTTCCCCTCCAGAAAACGACGTAAACTCCATTACTTGGTGCTAGACGTGTCTAGCGCCAAAGTATAAATTAGGAGTTAGGTTTGCGCTGAATTAGCGTAAAAAATGACGCCAATTCAGCACAAACCAAGTATAAGTATGGGCCTAAATGGTGGTTTTGCGTTACACCAATTATGTGTACATTTACGTACAAAAGTAAGTTAAGTAAATTTTGCACATCTCTAAAGACTGCCCAATAAGATTCCAATTCTGACCTTCCCATGTAGGATTACTGATGACGAATAACTCTATGCAGCCCTGAACTAAAGCAAATCTGCTCTTTCACCTTCTGTCATTCTTTCATAGCAAGTTTGAATTCACACACCTTGATTGAAAGAACAAGGCGTGCAACATGACCAATCTCTATCCGACTTTGAAGGTTTGCAAGGAAAGACATGTGGTCAGGTTGCAGGTTGTCCCACAGCAGAGAGCTGTCACAGTATGTGTTTGGGTTAATGTGGAGACCTGCCATTGGTTTGGCTGGCTCAGACTCCAAGCATCTGAAAATGAGCATCACTATCTCCTTCAATGTACCCGGACCCTCGCTCTGACCTACTGGGCTGGGCTTCAACATGCTACTTCCAGGAAGCTGGTGAGCTACCAGTAGCTACTGGTTAAAGACCTCTGGTATAGCTACCCTCAAGTGTGAGAACAGTCCAAGGGCACACAAACCATAGCTTCACCCTCCACAGCTCGTATTATTGGTGTCCAATAACCCTGCCATTCAAGATATTTTCGCAATAACATTCTTTTAAGGTGTACTTTGTGATTCTGTAAAGATATTCAAAAACATTCTCCAGAATATATGGAATTCGAAAACATACAGTCTCGTATTCGATTTATAAATGATCAATTCAAATCATTTAAATAGTATTTCATGGTGATAGTAATACAGAACGTACCCAACGCATTTCAGGCCCATAAGGTCCTCCATCAGAGGTAACATATTGAAAATAAATAAACATGAATTTACAAATGTGCAACTAAACAGCACGAGCAATACCGTGGTTGGCACTATATGAGTGTTTGGAAACAATAAAAGTGGTGGGTTAAACAGAGCTTCTGGTTGGCTGTTGCAGATTACTTCAAATATGTACACCAGTGTGAAAAACGTGTGAACCCATATTTTTGAGAGTAGGCTTATGGTAAAAATCCAGTGTTTGTCTCTTTTGCACAGAAATCAAATAAATAAATGCTTCAAAAAGTGAATTGGCTTGAAGATGCCATCAAGAAAGTCAAAATAAGGTTCAAATCCTACGGAGGAACAATAAGCAGAATGAGAGGGAACTACTAAACCACATATTTTTTAGAAA